>NC_137607.1:10630990-11260990 GCF_963280865.1 Gymnoscopelus braueri
AGAATTCTCCAGAATGTATCCGCCCTCACAGCTCAGCCCCTCCCATACCCATGTTTCTCACTGTGGCAGATCATCCAACACATTAGAACCTCAAATAGCTACGTTTGTCTCTCTGTTGCTGTCGCAGTCTGACATAATGGATCTTTAACATCACATAGATTAATTAAATAGAATGTGTGAGTTTAATTCATGTATTATATCTTCCAGGTTTGATGTTCACACCTTGACGGAGGTGATGTATTGTTAGTTACAGTATGTGATGATTTGACTAGCGCTCCACTTCTAAAAATAGGATTTGGTTTTGGTCAATTGATGAACCACTTGAACCCCAGCATCCATATTCTGGGGGGAACATTAACCAAAAATAGCTGACCTGCAAACTCACAATGCGAGGAGTTGTGAGCTTTCAGGTCTGCTGTTTTTGCCCAAGAGATTTGGTATAGATGCGCTCCACCACTTCTAAAAGTAGCACTACACCCCTGGATGTGACATGGGATTATTATAGAACCTCTTCTGGCTCCTCATAGTCTCCTTCCTCTTCACTGAGTCTGGCTTCAGCACTGGAACCAGCAACATTAACGTAAGCCATCTCAATTTTCTCCACTCTTGCATTCTGCCCTCTGGTGGCCTGGAGAAACACAGCAGCACCCAACTTTAACTTATTGTGTATGATGTGGCCTTGCTTACATTATCGCAATATTTCTCAATTGTGACCCATGTAATTTGATGTGTATCGTTTCGTCAACGTGTTGCCAAAACACAGCCCTACTGGACAGTAATGATCTCATTTATATTTCAGGATTGTGTTTAATAAAGATGAATGTATTTACCCTCCTCTTCCAGAAACCATATTGGATAGATAGATACCTTTGACTAGAGAGAGGATCTCACTCTCAGAGGTGACGTTAAGGCTGAACACAGTGATGTGATAAATACAGCTGTAGTTTCCTTGGTGGGTGTGGTCTGCTGCAGGAAACGGGAAGTTGGCAGAGTGATTGACAGCTGGCTGGGTGTAGGTGTGTGTTGTGTCGGTTCCATTGAAGGTGAGGTGGAAGGAGCCTCCTGGGTACTGTGGTTGGACGGAACAGCTGATGGAGAAGCTGGTACCCTCCAACAACTGCAACTCCTGCTGCTGGCCCTCATAAACCCCCTTTATGAAGGGGTAGAGGGTGATGTTCGGCTTAAACAGCAGATCTGTAACAAGACAGAGGTGATTGGTTATTAGCTGATATAAGGCAGTATCTGTGAATGATGCGGTTATTATTAACATTTCATTATGAATTACAGGTCGTTAAAGTGGAAATTGGCATTACAAATTATTGATTCAATGCCAAAGAAATGCCAGTAATATTTGATGCCAATAGAACGGTCTGGGGATAACGTGATCCTTTTAAGAAAAGTCAATGTGACACAGCAAGTGTGTGGGGGAGGAATCAATTGGCATAACGACTAAATTCGGGAGAAAAAGGAGTAAAAAGCAACAAAGAAAAGTTTTCTTTTCACTCACTCACTGTATACAAGTACCAGCCATGACGTTGTTGGGACATGTTCCGCAAATTGTGCTATAATCTATAATAATATGTTGAACAAATATACATCTGTTCTATGATTTATGAAGCTTGACTGCAATTGCGAAGAAAAAAAAAAGTATAAATTAAGCTTTAAATTGTTGAAGCATCTGAAGCATCATTGTTGTTACCTGAACAGATCACCTCCAGTCTGGAGGACGAAGTGACAGACCTCCCTGTTTTACACTCCCTCAGTGAAGATTCAGATCCAACACAGGAAGATTCAATCACCCATACAGGTTGATCTGCAGAACCAGAACTCCTTTTTGTGTAAACAGCAGAGCCACAGCCCAACTGTCTACACACTACAGTTGATGACTTCATGTCCCAGTCATCATATCCATCCCCTGGTCTCCACTCTCCCTGGTGTTTCATCTCCAATCTACCAACACAGTGACTGGCTCCTCCCACCAATCTGACATCATCAGGTTCTGTACACAAACAATTGAATGAACAGTAAACAATATTATATGTTTATTGTAAAATAATAATCCAAACAAAATAAAGTGTAGTTTGTCTTTTACCTGAGCAGGTGAGTACAACAGTCTTGTCAGGGGAGCAGGTGTTTATAGTTGAGTTTGAGGTATTACAGTCCAGGAGAACAGACTCACTGCCTTCACACTGGAACTCTTTGGTCCACTTTGGAGCCTTCACTTCTCCATAGACCATATTCACACGGCGGCCATGTTTCTATGAAGTCAATGAAAGTAGCCACCCCGGGTGGCGGCACTTTCAATGTTAAATTCCAATATGGCCGCCGTGTGAATATGGTCTATTGAGCGCCCCCTGGAGGACTGAAGGAGGCCCACAGCCCATCTCCCTACAGACCACCTCTGCATCCTGCTGGCCAAAGTCACCTTCACACACTGAGACCCACGACTGATCAGACTTCACCTCCACTCTGCCTGAACACACACCAGTCCCATTCACCAACCTCACAGACTCTGGAGAGAGAGCGCGAGAGAGAGAGAGAGAGAGAGAGAGAGAGAGAGAGAGAGAGAGAGAGAGAGAGAGAGAGAGAGAGAGAGAGAGAGAGAGAGAGAGAATGACGTCACATGTTGACAAAACTATTCCTAACCCTAACCCTAATCCTATCCCTAACCTCACAAAAACTATGCGGAGAGATAAAAAAATATCCTAGCCACGGTAACATAATAATATGTTGAAACATTGAACATCTATCTATCAACATCAATCTATGATTTATGAAGCTTGAATGCAATTGCCAGAAGTAAAAAGGCTAACGTTCGGCTATGAAGGAATATGATGCATGGTTGCATGTTGATGAATGCTGTATATTTGGTGTGATTACACCTACAACAAATGTAGTTCTATATTCTATACTCCGCTTCGAGGTCTCGCTATGGGACAGCGCCCTCTAGCGCAAACACAGAAGCATTATCTTGATACACTTCCAGACAAGAAACCTTTTGGCTGGATCCTGATTCGTTCCCCTGACCTGGAGGTCCCGCCCTCCGCCTATATAATCAGGGGACAGATAACCGCTCAGTCCTTTTTGTTCTCTTCTCGTCAGGAATACAGAACACATCTCCTCAGTTTTCGCTGAAGGATTGTTAGCTAACGTTCTATAGCTGTTTGGTTAAGCTCACCGCTATTGCTCGGCTAATCCGCAGATTAGCCTTGACTCCATGTGTTGCGGCCTGCTAGCCTCAAAGCTAGCATCAACGGGAAATTCGTGGTTGGCAAGCCTTCCCCGGATCATCCCAGTAAATAGTGAGTTAGGCCCAGAGCCAAAGTCTCACCCACAGCCTACGCCTTAGTCGAAGCCCCAGAGGCCTACGCTAAGAGCATGGCGTAGAGCAGGAGGAAGACCCGGGCCAACGCTGCTCCCCTGCTGAAGACGGGGGCTCATCAAGGGAGCAGCCTTTTGTCCGATTTGCGACCTCGCCTTTATCCCCAAACCCCCCGGGGTCGATCCGGGGGAGGGGCCGAGCGATCGCACGGGGGCCTCGACGACACTAGCCTACACGAGCTGCTTCATCGAGTGGCGTGGTGTGGCCCCGTCCAGAAGAAAGGGCCCCACAACAGGCCTCCCTTCTCAACGGCATCGGCGGAGCTAGGACAACGCGGGCGACGAAGGACCTCATTCCCCTTACGCCACCCTGGACTCCCTTCGCAAGTCTGTATCTCGCTTCCTAAGCACTTTTTTTTTACTTTGAAAAAAACTCTGGCACTGGGACAACATAATATAGAAATAATTCTGGCAATTCTGGCACTCAATGAGTTAATAGATACCTAAAGGTATTCAAATTTAAGATGTTGACCACGGCGTCTCTCCTGCGCTCGATGCGACAAGCAGACAGGTTTACGACCATAATCTTAAAAGATGCTTACTTTCACATCCACAACTACCCACGGTATAATTCCTGCGGTTTGGTTTCAAGGGTAAGGTTTATGAGTACACAGTCCTACCCTTTGGTTTGTCCCTTAGTCCGAGGATGTCTGTCAAATGTACAATGGCGGCTATCACCCCCCTTCGTCAAGAGGGCACGCGTATATCCATGTACATTGATGACTGGTTACTGCAGGCGGAGTCACGTGACGAGGCGCAGCAGCACACGCTATGCGTAGTGAATCACCTACTGAACCTTGTTTCAGGATCAACTACGAGAAGAGCAGGTTGGTACCCACACACACAGCGTCTTTCATAGGCATAGCTCTGGATTCCACGTCGTTTATTGCTCGCCATTCACAGGAAAGGCTCCAATCGTTTGAGTCATGCCTGGGACAGTTCAAAGTGGGCTGCAAAGTCACTCTGAAAACATGCATGAGAATGGCGGGTCTCATGGCCTCCGCCGTCTCGTTGATTCGATTGGGGAGGCTACATTAAGCAATCAACAAGGCAATGCAATTAACTTGACAGTTACTAACAAATACTTAAATAGTAAGGGTGGAAGACACTTTTTGTTTTGAAAATAATTGATTACTACAAACTGAAAGACATTTAGACGGTCTACATAACATAGAATTCCCAAGTTTCAGCTCTTAGTTAGGGAATTTTAACAAGATGTTTGGACCATCTGTGAAAAAATTTACTACCAATAGCTTTCTTCACCAATGTGTTCTTATAGGTGTCTAGAATCACCTCTCAATTAATATAAACCCAAATCCTCGTGGAAAATCCTGGAGAGCCAATCAAAGTTAAGGAGCCCAGAGGGCTTGGGTGAAAAATATGAAAATAAATAAAAGTCTTGTGAGGTGTCTAACTAGGGGTTTTCAGGGGTGCTGAATCCATTCCAACCATTATTTTTGAGTAAAAATGTCTCCCTGGCCATCTAATATTGGTATATTGGTTATTGTTAGTGTATAATCAGTGTATAATCAATGGTAGGGGATTAGGGTGTTGTTGAATTGATTCTATTCTGAAAAATAAAATAAGAAAATATTGCTAAACACTTGATAAGAGTGTACACCTACTGTGCACATGCTCAGTGGGATACACTGTCTGCATGTGGGGAAGGAGCGGAATGTTGCATCCTGACAAATATGTCTGGACGATTTTAAGGTACGGTAGTTTATCTACTTTTTGACATTTATTTTCCTCTGCTGGCAAAACTTTTGATTACTGTGCATTTAGAATATCAATTTTCTCTAGCCTATTGCTTACATTGAACAACCATTAGTTAAACAATCATGACACTTGTCTTTTAGTAGACAACATGGAAGAGGATTCTGTAGCTTGTGGTTTAAGGTGCTTCATGGTGGTCCTGAGACTGAGATTCAAAAGCTCTCAAAAGTCACCCAAAAAAGCTATGCACAGATTTTGTCTTATTCTGAGAGTGTGGATGATGCAGCATTAATCAGAAGACTACATGAGGACTGGAAACACTGAGATGACCCCAAACTAAGATACCATTTGGAATGCAAAACCGAGCTATACAGTCGTGCAAGAAGTATATCCACTGGATATCGTACGTTTTTTTTCATTGTGATGAAAGTTGCCACTTGCAGATTTCAATCCTATTCTATGTTGTGAGTGACATCATAATTTAATAAAAACTTTAAACATAATCTATTCTTTAGAGCAAGATGAGCAAGACCAACGGCCAGACAGGAAGAAAAGACACAGGGCATTGTCTGGGTCAAGTAGTTCAAGTGCTAGCTGGCACATTTGATCTACCATAATACTTGCATCCTTTGCAATGAAGAGAGCAGAGAGCAGACTTCAAGTCCCCAGTCATCACCTCGTCGCTTTGCTCTCACTATCAAACTCCTTTTCAGTTGGTCCTGGTAGACATTATCAGGTGCACGATACAACTGCCGAGCTCTGTCTGGATAAAAGGCAGCCACATACAGTATGTGCATGATTAAATTATTTGACTTTGAGTGGAAGCCTACAATGAGGAACAAGAAAAACACTTATCAAAATTCATTTGAATCTTACATACAAAAGACTTACCAGGGGTTCTTTTCAATGTGCCAACATTGATACCTTCATTGCAAAGGATGCAAGTATTATGGTAGATCAAGTGTGCCAGCTAGCACTTGAACTACTTGACCCAGACAATGCCCTGTGTCTTTTCTTCCTGTCTGGCCGTTGGTCTTGCTCATCTTGCTCTAAAGAATAGATTATGTTTAAAGTTTTTAATAAATTATGATGTCACTCACAACATAGAATAGGATTGAAATCTCAATGAAAAAAAAACGTACGATATCCAGTGGATATACTTCTTGCACGACTGTATAGCTCGGTTTTGCATTCCAAATGGTATCTTAGTTTGGGGTCATCTCAGTGTTTCCAGTCCTCATGTAGTCTTCTGATTAATGCTGCATCATCCACACTCTCAGAATAAGACAAAATCTGTGCATAGCCTTTTTGGGTGACTTTTGAGAGCTTTTGAATCTCAGTCTCAGGACCACCACAGATGAAGCACCTTAAACCACAAGCTACAGAATCCTCTTCCATGTTGTCTACTAAAAGACAAGTGTCATGATTGTTTAACTAATGATTGTTCAATGTAAGCAATAGGCTAGAGAAAATTGACATCTAAATGCACAGTAATCAAAAGTTTTGCCAGCAGAGGAACATAAATGTCAAAAAGTAGATAAACTACCGTACCTTAAAATCGTCCAGACATATTTGTCAGGATGCAACATTCCGCTCCTTCCCCACATGCAGACAGTGTATCCCACTGAGCATGTGCACAGTAGGTGTACACTCTTATCAAGTGTTTAGCAATATTTTTTTATTTTATTTTTCAGAATAGAATCAATTCAACAACACCCCAATCCCCTACCATTGATTATACACTGATTATACACTAACAATAACCAATATACCAATATTAGATGGCCAGGGAGACATTTTTACTCAAAAATAATGGTTGGAATGGATTCAGCACCCCTGAAAACCCCTAGTTAGACACCTCACAAGACTTTTATTTATTTTCATATTTTTCACCCAAGCCCTCTGGGCTCCTTAACTTTGATTGGCTCTCCAGGATTTTCCACGAGGATTTGGGTTTATATTAATTGAGAGGTGATTCTAGACACCTATAAGAACACATTGGTGAAGAAAGCTATTGGTAGTAAATTTTTTCACAGATGGTCCAAACATCTTGTTAAAATTCCCTAACTATCTGTCTGCTGCTCAACTAGTTCTGGTGCAGATAAGAGGTTTTGCGCTTCAACATTTTAGCACTAATTGGCACTGAACAAGATAGGAGGTTTTAGTCAAATGACTTTTTCTGACAAAATGAGGGGCGGGACTATCTTGCAGACAGACTGAGCATGTGCAGCATAGCCTATAGTCCTCATCCACAGTGAAATCCGAAAATCATGAAATTTGCACATAGGAGGTTTTGCATTTTGGCCATCGATATGAGACCATTTCAACGGTGGATGACGGCCAGGGGCGACCCCAGCCATCATCTCTACCGAAAAGTGCTAGTCACAGCGGGGGGTGTGAAAGCGCTCCACCGCTGGAGGGACCCACGGTTCCTCTCGGTGGGGGTTCCGATGGGTCTGATTACCGGGAGACAGGTTATCACCATGGATGCCAGCCTGCTGGGGTGGGGTGCCACCCACAATGGCAGGACTGCCAGGGGTCTATTGTCACCTAGTTTACAAACCTGCCACATACACTACCTAGAATTATTGCGTTTTTTCTGGCACTACAGCATTTCCTCCCTTTCCTTCGGGGTTGTCATGTACAGGTTCGAACCGACAACATGTCGACACTGTGCTACATTAACAGGCAGGGAGGAACAAAGTCTTGTGGGCTTGGCACACAGACTTCTTATCTGGAGTGAGCCTTGACATCTGTCGCTTAGAGTGTCACATGTGGCCGGGATCCAGAACTTGGGGGCAAACTTCCTGTCCAGGGGTAGTTGCCATTACGGAGAATGGTCACTTCACCCAGACATAGCAGAGCTTATCTGGGCTCGTTTCGGGCAGGCCCAGATAGATCTGTTCGCCTCACAAAACGACACAAAGTGTGGTTTGTACTTTTCAATATGGGGGACAGTTTCCCTGGGCCTGGACGCTACTGTATGCTTTTCCCCGCTGACCCTCATAGCCCCCACACTCGCTAGAGTAAGGGATGAGGGACTGAGTGTGATATTGGTGGCCCCGCGGTGGGGTCACTGGCTCTCGGATATCACACCTCTCTTGTACAATCACCCTTGGCCGCTGCCGTCACGTAGGGATATGCTGAAGCAGACGAGGGGTGAAACCTGTAGTTCTGGGCTTGGGCGGTGAGGGGTTGACACGGGGCGATGGTGTACATCTGCCTAAGTGTATTTGTCCCCAGCTGAGCCGGGATCAGAGGCCCACACTGTCCCCGCCCGGGAGAGGGCTGGGGGTATGGGTGGACCATGGTCAGTCCGGGTTCCAGTGGGACTGGAACCTTGCCAGATTTTCATTGTCATGCCTTGAGCTGGTGGCTCAAAACTTCGAAATAACAATCAGGGAGTTTATCATACTTCTCCCATAGCGAGACCTCGAAGTGGAGTATTGAATATAGAACTATAGGTTACTAATGTAACCCCGGTTATATGAAATACGAAGCGAGAGGTCGCGCAAAAGACACCCTCCTTGTTGTGGCAGATGAGAAGATAAGTCTTATTCTGAAGGATATCCGTCCCCTGATTATATAGGCGGAGGGCGGGACCTCCAGGTCAAGGGAACAAATCAGGATCCAGCACAAGGGTTTCTTGTCTGGAAGTTCATCAAGATAATGCTTCTGTGTTCGCGCTAGAGGGCGCTCTCCCATAGCGAGACCTCTCGCTTCGTATTTTATAGAACCAGGGTTACGTTAGTAACCTATATTTTTTTCTTTTTATGTTGTTTTATTGTTTTACATTTTTTTTTTATTATTCAATTAAATCTATAGGTTTAAGGTTAGGTTTAGTTCCAAAACTATCGAGTCAATCTGAATAAGCAATATCTCATTTTTGTAGCTATGATTATCTATTTTCATATGAAATGCAAAAAAAAAAAAAGGAGCAGATATATAAGCTCAAAATGAGTCGCTTTGCAGCGTGTTTCGAGCTTGTAGATCTGCTACTTTTGATGCTTTTGTGTGACGCTGTAGCATGATCAAGTACGGCATTAATTTACGAAAAAACACATCAAGTTTGAATATGGAGATAAGAGGTTTCTGCCTGATGGCAACGATATGTTGGCTATGTGTTTGTGGTGCTGGGTCACATTTAATAAACACTGAAGGTTACTCTACCCTCGGTAGGACACACACTCACGCACGCACGCTCTCACGCGCTCTCGCATAAATGGCAACACTTGTTTCACTCACTGGGGAGAACGTGTGGATTTATGAGACAGACAAATGCAATTTAGATGTAGCATGTTATATCAACTGGAAATTATGAATTTAGGAGATGTTTGGATGTTGGAGGGATGTTTAATGTGCAGAGTTGCACATTAATAATAATAATAATAAATAAAATAATGAATAAAAAAAACCTGGATTTAAAAAAAAGAAACGCAAAAAAAAAACGACTACTGGTTATGAACAGAACTGACTATGACTACTACAAAAGTCATACTTTTTTTGTAGTATGACTACTACAAAAAAAAATGCCAGCGCGAGACTCATGCGCATGAGTGCTACTGCACCAATATTCAAAGTCAGCCACGCCTGAAACACACACGCACACACACACACACGCGTGCGCAAACACGCGCACACTCAAGCACACACGTGCACGCACAAGAAAGAGAGGTTTTAATGTGTTTATCATACATTTTGTCAAACACTTGCTCAGTTAGATAACCACCTGTCAGGTAAGCACCTCAACAGGGAGAGTCAGTGGGGCAGAGGCGGTGCGCGGCAAAGCAGGCCACGCCCCCAGCTGGGCTGCGTCATCAAGGGGCGCTACCTACCAATCCACCTGTGGAATCAACCTGATTTGAGCGCACCTGCGTTGCCCAGCTGGGGAGCGCACCAGCAGAACAAAAGCACCGTCTCTGCCTCAGTGTGGCCTGACTCTCCATGTTGAGCAGACAGGTGCACAGGCGGTAAGCAAACCTCCACTTATTCTCCTCCTCATTATTTGGTGTGATAACTCAGAGTCTAATTACAGTATTTCTGTTCTAGGCAACATAGGACCCGACACTGACTTATGGAAATGTTCATGGACTGGAACCCCACGCAGAGGGCGTGAAGGAGAAACACATGGACAATTATGACACAGAGCCCCGAGGGGGTAGAACGTGTGTTTATTCCTTAAAAAAAAATATCCCACGATTTTGTAACCCTATTTTTTACACCCAGTGCCAATTGTCTATGTAATCCTGGGCACTACCTTCCCTCTGCCAACCTAGGGAGGCCAGGGCCGAGCTCATGCCTCCTTCAATGCATGAGAGCCAACTGACCTTCTTGTCACCTGACAGGGGAGAGTTTCCCTGGTAGGACGTAGCGCGTGGAAGGAACACGTTATTCCAACCAGTTCCCTTCCTGTTACGAACATTCAGGGCATACTCACCCATACTCGCCTATCCCCATAAATGGAGACAAAGTCTGACAGTATAGAATAGCTAGAAAAGGAGATTCCTAAAACATACCTAGCTCTGACGTCAGAACACTCCTTCTAGAAACCCCATATACGGAGATAACCGGAACCATCCAGGACTGACATCATAGTCCCCGGTTTGGGCATGACAGAAATAGCCAGCTCCATATGTGGGAATGCCTGACACCACCTGACATCACCCTTCCAGAGTGAACAACATAGACCCAATCAGGAATAGCTCATCAGACAATCCAGTGTCCTCGGCGACGCTCGAAGATCATCTTAACTCTCTCCAGAGTAGCAGGAGATTAGCTGGCCTTACAACCCAGTTAATCACGGATGGCATATTCAGGACGACTAGCTGGCCTTACAACCCAGCTAGGCCTTCACAGTGGCTCTTGAGTCCGGTTCTAAACAATCAGCCGATTATAAGTGTTTCACTTCCCCTCCATCAGGCACCCCGGCTGGCCAGGGGGAGGCAGTATAGTGACCAGGATTACTGCATGTTTTTGTGAGGGTATTAACTACCCTAGGAGACACGGGGAGAACATGCAAACTCCACACAGAAAGGCCCTTTCGCCAACCCCACCTAGGGTATGGGCACTGATGACGCGGAGGAGAGAACACGCCCCCAGCGCCCACAGCGTCCCCTGCGGGAATCGAACCCAGGACCTTCTAGCTGTGAGGCGACAGCGCTACCGACTGCGTCATCGTGCCCCTGCAGAACGTGTGTTTATTGATTTATGATTTAAAATGTCTTCAACTCCCCCTTCCACTGTGCCATTTATTGAAATAAAAAGCCCTCGCAAATACTGTCTCCGAGTGTTGGTCTGGTTCAGTCTTCACAACGCACATACGCAGTTATGCACATACATACATACACACGCACATACGCACACACACACGCACACGCACACGCACACACACACACACACACACACACACACACACACACTTTGATATTTGTGTGGGTCAGACAACTGGCTCTGGAGGATCGCACCTGGCCCACGGGCCGCATATTGGTGATAATTGCATAGAATACTGTCAATGATGTCAATGATGAAGTCATTGTTTGTTACCTGAACAGATCACCTCCAGACGGTAGGAGGAAGTATGAGACTCCTTTGTTACACACTCCCTCAGTGAAGATTCAGATCGAACACAGGAAGATGTAATCTCCCATACAGGTTGATCTGTAGAACCAGAACTCTCTTCTGTGTTAACAGCAGAGCCACAGCCCAACTGTCTACACACTACAGATGATGACTTCATGTTCCAGTTGTAAGCATCCCCTGGTCTCCACTCTCCCTGGTGTTTCATCTCCAGTCTACCAGCACATCGTCTGGCTCCTCCCACCAACCTGACATCATCAGACTCTGTTCACAGACAATATAATAATCAGCAAATAGCTAATATTAATTTCATCATAATAAATAATAATAATAATAATGATACAAACAATAATAATAATAATAATAATAATAATGATAATGATCATCATCATCATCATCATCATCATCATTATCATCATCGCCGCCGTTGTCACCATCATCATCATCCAAACATAACATGTTTGTGTTTTACCTGAGCAGATGAGTAAGCAGTAAACAATGAATATTTGATTTCATTAGAATAAATCCCTGAACAATAATATATAATAGTAAAATGGTTTATTGTTTACCTGTTGTATGGTGTGTTGATTCAGCCTGGAGAGCTGAAGAGGAAAATACTGAAAACAATTAATCATCTTCACTGTAACATAGTTCATAACACTTGGTATTTGATTGGTCAGGAGTTCCTAAAACCTAGACTAAATAGTTTACTTAAAACAATGTAATATAATTTATTAGATTTATGAGACATTTAAGAAGATTCAAGTGATAATCAATTGACTTTTGTCCAAAACGCCTAATAATGTGTCACAAAAACAAAAAACAAAAACATTACAGAAGTTCTGTGCATTTGTGTTCAGCAACTTGACCACAAACTATTAATAACACTCTGACAGCTATGAGAGGAGGGGTTGCTACGTCTGCCTGTGTGTGTGTGTGTGTGTGTGTGTGTGTGTGTGTGTGTGTGTGTGTGTGTGTGTGTGTGTGTGTGTGTGTGTGTGTGTGTGTGTGTGTTTACTTAAGTAAAAGTATCAATACTTGCAATATAGAAATACTCTGTTACAAGTAAAAGTCTGAAATTCAAAACGTACTTGAGTAAAAGTACAAAAGTATTGGTATCAAAATGTACTTAAAGTACCAAAAGTAGAAAGCACTCATGCAGAATGTCCCATTTCAAGTGTTCTAATGTATCAAAATCTTTTGAAAATAGCAGATCTACAAGCTCACAATGCGACACATTGTGAGCTTGTAGATGTAGAAATGTAGAAATGTATATAGGGCTGAAGTGGTTAATGTATTTTTTGTAATAATAATCAAAATCTACAAAGTAACTCTACTAACTAAAGTTTTCAAATAATTATAGTGTAAAAGCAGTGGTGGACAGTAACAGAGTAAATGTACTTGAGTACTGTACTTAAGTACATGTTCTAAGGATCTACATGTTATGAGGATCTGCACTTTACTTCCAAGAAGGCTGTAAAGTACTGACTTAAGTACATTTAAAAGCAATTACTTTTTTACTCTTACTTGAGTAACATTTTGACTGAGCTATTTGTAGTGGAGCATATTTGACCAGGAGTATCTGTATTCTTACTCAAGTACTGGGGTTGAGTACTTTGTCCACCTCTGAGTAAAAGTATAATATTTGTCTCTGAGATGTAGTGGAGTAGAAGTAAAAGTATTGGAAATTGGAAATGCTCCAGTAAAGTAAAAAATAATACCTCAACATTGTAGGCCTACTTAAGAACAGTACCTGAGTAAATGTACTTACTTACTTACTTTACACCACTGCAAATAGACATCACTCAACAAGTGTCATTAAAACAAAGTTGTACTGTACCTGAGCTCCACAGCAAGTAGAATAGAATCCATATTGTCTCCATATCTGTGTCTAGGACAGCTAGCAGGACAGCTGCATGGTCGTGGTGCTGTTATCCAGACAGTCTTCACTGAACTAGCCTTTCGGTCTTATAGCTCTTTACTTTCGGCATGTTTTCACGCGTAGCTTCACAGCGCTCTTACTGACAGGGAGGAGCAAGGTGTGAAACTAACAAGAGGCTCAACGCTCTGAATAGCTGACCACAAGAGTGAGGAGCAGGAAACATTGTTGTAGCTGCATTTATATTTAACCCTTAAAGAAGTCAGAGATGTCTATAAGACTATGATGAAACAAAACAATATATAAATGATAAATGCAGTGAATTCAACTCATCTTAGACAATTGTGCTCTCTGGACTCGATTTTAGGAAACTGTAATGTGGGCCCAACATCTTTTCAAGTCAGATTGCATCACACACGAGGATAATTGTATAATCTCTTCCCTATAATCTTAAACATGCACACACTACAATAAATTAATTGCACATCAAATTCTACAGGACATAAGATTATTGTGCCCACACATTTCCTGCATCTCAGCTATGCTACGCTACACACCCGTACAACAGGGTTTTTTTTCCTCCTCTTTGTGGTCACATGTGTAGAGTCTGTCAGGGTGCTATAGCTGCAACGTGGCTCTAAACTAGTGGTGCTCAAAGTAGGGTCCGGGGACCCCCAGGGGTCTGGGGGGGGGGGGGGGGGGGGGGCGGGGGACTACTTGGGAACGATGCAAATAGTGAATGCATGCCCCACCCTGTTATGCCATACCCGTTATACCAGTTGTCAGAGTACCTGGCGTAATCGACTGTATGTCTGTGTCCACAGGCGCCTATAACTTCGCACTCGCGTGCAACACTTTTTAAATGAATGAATTAATAAATTCTTATTTATGCCCTCAAAATATTATATCATCATTTAGCTGGGGACCCCCCGGAACCCCCTCAAAGATTTTTAAGAACAACAAAAGGAAATAAAAACATTTTGCATTTCCTTTTTTTACAGAAATTCTGTGCATTTGTTTGTGTTCAGCAACGTGACCACAAACTATTAATAACACTGCAGGGTCCCCACGGTCATGAAATTCCTGGAAATATTTTGAAATTGAAAAAAAAAAATCCAGTACTGGAAAAGTTTTGGAATTGATCAAAGGTCCTGGAATTTATCAAGGGTCCTGGAAAAATATTTGGTTATGCATTGTTTTTGGCTATTGTTTTTGTTAATACAAAACATTTTCATAAACATGTATAACATTACACGAAATATGTAACATAAGTAGTTTTTCGCCGAACGGGCTGTGTGATGGCAGCCTAATGTATGTCTCAATTGTTAGGTTGCACTGCATAAGGTGCCAGGTTGGTGTCACGTGATAAAAAGAACAGTGATGAGTAGTTAGCTTGTAGAGCTGTTCGTTTTGTCACGTGACACCAACCTGGCAACTTGTGCAGGATGTGTGTTTGCTGTCCCAACAAACAATTGCGAGCAACACGTGAATCGTCGGTGAAGCGTAAACGATTGAATGCAGTTAAAATATATCGGTCGAACTAGTAGTATGATCCACAATGCCAGGGAAATGTTCGTTTAATAATTTGTGGATTACAAATGAAAAGTTTACAGACTGGATAAAGCGAGATGAGGACCCGAATAGAGCTGGCTGCAAGTTATGCCACAAAACTTTTGATGTTGGGAACATGGGGGAATCGGCGCTGGTCAGCCATGCGAAAAGCAAAAAACACCTCGACCTCAAAAAGGCTGCTCAACAGACCGCTGGTGTCGGCACCTATTTTACACCTGATGTAAGGCCAGGTCCAACTGGTGCTTCTTGCACGACCGCAAGACAACAACAACCCACACTCAACCAAGCCGTCGCAGCTTCATTTGACCAGCTGTCGGCTGAAGTGTTGTGGGCACTTAAAACAGTGGACTCTCACTATTCATTTACCTCCAGCGCCAACACGAGTGAGCTTTTCAGAGCTATGTTTCCCGACAGTGCAATAGCGTCCAAATTTGCGTGTGGGGAAACAAAATGTGCGTACCTCAGTACATTTGGACTGGGACCCTACTTTAAGTCACTCATCGTAAGAGAGGTATCCAGGCAGGCTGCTTACACGTTGATGTTCGACGAAAGTCTCAACAAACCGCTCCAAATGAAGCAGATGGACTTGCATGTTCGGATTTGGGACGGGGGGGAGGTGAAAACCAGGTATGTTGGCTCTGAGTTCCTCGGCCACGCAGCTGCCCAGGACATAGTTGAACGGATGCAAAAAAT
Organism: Gymnoscopelus braueri; assembly: GCF_963280865.1. Lineage (NCBI taxonomy): Eukaryota > Metazoa > Chordata > Actinopteri > Myctophiformes > Myctophidae > Gymnoscopelus > Gymnoscopelus braueri. The sequence continues at coordinate 10,646,808 of NC_137607.1, forward strand.
GCTATCCGAAACTGGAATGAAGAACCTTGTGCAGCTATCCATGGATGGGCCAAATGTAAATTGGAAAGCGTTTAATTTACTTCAATCTGAACTTGCCCAAGTTAACAAGTCCCTACTGAACATCGGGTCGTGCGGTCTGCACACACTGCATAATGCGTTCAAGGATGGATACCGGGCAACTGGATGGGAGGTGGACCATACCCTCTCCATGATGTATTGGATGTTTAAAGACAGCCCCGCGCGCAGAGAAGACTTCGTAAAAGCCACAGGTTGTGACACGCCCATGCTTAAATTCTGCCAGCAACGATGGGTTGAAAATGTGACCGTTTGTGAGAGAGGACTATTGTTGTGGCCTCACATTATTAAAGGGGAAGACCACCCATTTTCAATATTTAACTATGTCATTAATATAGCATAAAGGAGTTGTGTGGAAATAAGAAAAAATTTAAATGTAAAAAATTTTAAATGTTAAACCCAAATTGATTTTGGGTTTAACATTGCAAATTACACCGTGATGACTCATCATGGTGTAATTTGCAATGTTAAACCCAAAATCAATTTGGGTTTAACATTTAAAAATTTTTACATTTAAAATTTTTCTTATTTCCACACAACTCCTTTATGCTATATTAATGACATAGTTAAATATTGAAAATGGGTGGTCTTCCCCTTTAAGTACATTGATGCAGTGGCAAGAAAGGAAGTACCAGAGCCAAAGATCAAGTCGTTCCAGGAGGTCAAGAAAGCCTCTGCAGATCCACTGTTTGTAGTGAAAGCCTCAATATTCCTGAGCATAGCCAAGCAAGTCACTCCCTTCCTGGTCCAATACCAAACGGATAAGCCAATGTTACCATTCATGAGTGAGGACATGTACAGGCTCATCAAAGGTAATTATATAGCCCTTCTATAGTCAAATATTATTTATAGTCTTACATTTACATAAAGAGTACAAAGTATTTATTTTAGATAATTTCACTTATATTTGTCAAATTTTCAATACTTCTACTCCACTACATGCATCTCTGTGGCAAATAATTAACTTTTTGCTCCACTGCAGTTATTTGAAAACTTACAAGTTACTTTGTAGATTTAAGATTATTACAAACTGTGCATTAACCAATTAAGCCATATTTTGTACCTTGTCTTTTCGAAAATAGCCGATCTACAAGCTCATATTGTGATTTGTTGTGAGCTTGTAGATCAGCTATTTCCAAAAGATTTTGACACATTTTGAAAACATTTTGGAGAAAAATTACTTGTGAAATGGGACAATCTGCATACTGTACTTCTACTTTTGGTACTTTTTGTTTTGATGTCAATTTCTACATTGTGGTATTGCTACTTTTATTTAAGAAAAACGAATCTGAAAAGTTTTTCCATTACTGTTGAGTGGCCAGATATTATAATAATACTGGCTTTGTTATTAATGAAATGCATGAGCCCTCTATTGACCTTAAGATGTAATACCACAAAGAGAGATATTTGACAGTAATATCCATTTTGCTCCAGTGATTAATCAATGCACATTGAAATACAATTTAAGCTAGAACATAAATATGACAAATATTATTGTCAGTCCATGTATAAATACATTTGTTAAAACAAATATTTCTGATGAAGACAGTCAGTTACCAATGGAGCCAGTAAACTCATATTAATGATTTGGCCTTTAATAGCTTGTTAATGTAGTCATGAGAAAAAAAAGTATTGACATAGATGGAGCAATAACAAAAGAAATGTGTTCTGCTTTGTTCTGTCTGCAGGGCTTATGGACCGTTTCATCACAGAGAAGACCATGAAAGAGGCTACCTCTGCATACAAAGTTCTCCAGGTGCCCTTTGAGCAAGCAAGTGAACACAAGGATGCTTCAAAGGTGGACATTGGTTTTACAGCAGAAACAGCACTCAGTAAACTGAAAAAACAGAAAAAGATCTCAGAGAGGCAGGTGCTTGAGATAAAAACAGATTGTAAATAATTCCTCATTTCACTCTTGCGCAAGTTTGTTAACAAGTCACCTGTGCAGTACCCACTTGTTAGAAACATGCAATGCCTAGATCCAAGACAAATGGTTGCAAACAAAGAGCAGTGTGGGAACAAAATGAAGAGAGTCCTGCAGACCCTTGTGGCTGCAAATCAAGTGCAGGAGTCAGTATGTGATGATGTCTTGAGAGAGTACAAGGAATTCTGTGATTTCTCTCTGATCACTCCAGGGTTCAGAGAATTTGACCCCTCCTCAGATAGAGTGGATACTTTGTTTCATGAGACTATGGGCTCTAGTAGTAAATTCAAACATCTGTGGGATGTGGTGAAGGTGCTCCTTGTGATGTCCCATGGACAGGCAAGTGTGGAGAGGGGATTTTCTGTGAATAAACAAGTTGTGGTGGAAAATCTGAAGCAAACGTCTTTAGTGGCACTGAGACTCATCATTGACCATATCAGGGCAGTTGGAGGGGTTTGTAAGGTTAATCTCACAAAAGAACTGCTCGCATCAGCTGCAGGTGCAAGGCAGAAGTATGTTGCCCACCTTGATGAGCAAAAGAGAGAGAAAAGTAGACAGACTCTTGCTATGAAAAGACAGACTCTCATGGATGAATTAGGTGAGCTGAAAAAAAAAGAGGTCTAGAATTGATGCTGACTCCAAAGCCATGGAGAAAGCTGCAGATGAGTTTGCAGAAAAGGCAGAGACCACTAGCAAACTTACCTTCATTGCAAAGTCCAACAGCCTCCGCCGTTCAGCCAAAGAAAAAAAAACAAGCCTGCAAGACATTGAAAAGCAAATTGATGAGAAGCTAAGAGAAATGAAAGAATGAGAATCCCGAAGTGGTCACAGTTTAGCAGTTAAATTGCCATGGTTAATTGTAAAAAAAAAAAAAGGGAAGAAAAAACAGACCATCTCAAGGCATTACGTGCAGAAATTGTCCATGGGACACTTTGACTGCTGTTTATTGTTGTGCTGTTTACTTACTTAGACTTAGGCCATATCCACACGGAGACGTTTTAAAAAATGTCACAGAGTCGTTTTCAAAAAGTTTACCGTACACACGGAATCGTCTCAAGAAATGTGTGTGTCCACACGAAAACCACTGAAAACGCCACAAACTGAAAACGCTGTAGTATATATGCCTGGCCTGTGGGTGGTGCTGTGGAGGAAAGTTACAAAGTACATTTACTCAAGTACTGTACTTAAGTACAATTGAGGTATTTTTCACTTTACTCGAGTATTTCCAAATTCCAATACTTTTACTTCTACTCCACTACATCTCAGAGGAAAATATTGTACTTTTACTCCACTACAATTATTTGAACGCTTTAGTTAATACTAGTGACTTTGCAGATATAATCATGACATTATAAAACATTTATATTTATTTATTTGCCCTATTTTACATAGACTATTTAAAAATAGCCGATCTACAAGCTCACAACGCGCATCGCGACGCATTGTGAGCTTGTAGATCAGCTATTTTCAAACATTTCAGTACTTTAAGTATATTTTGATGCCAATACTTTTGTACTTTTACTTTGATTGAACTCAAGTAACATTTTGAGCACAGGCCTTTTACTTGTAACAGAGTATTTTTATATTGTGGTATTGCTACTTTTACTTGCTTTTACTTTTACTTTACTAACATTGACAGCTACTCACAACGTCTCCTGAACGCACAGTCTGTGTAAAGTCTACAACACATACACACACAATGCGTGACAGAGACATACCATACAGAGAGAAGCTGAACGCGGATGCAAAGGCACGCTACCTGGAAAAAATGTCATTACATCTGTGCCCCAGATCATGTAATGACAGTGTGCCCAGTCAGAGTCACAATCATTCATTTCATAGACTGGTTCACCTGAACCGAAAATAAAATATAGTCATCTTGAGTACTGATTATTTATATATTATTATTTATATTATTAGCGAAGTATTATTATTATTATTATTAATATTATACTGTTCATTCATTAAGCTAGTAAGTGAACGGAACGGAACCTGTGTTGCCAGATTTTGCGAGAAAAATAAGCAGCCAGGTCTATGAAAACAAGCCCAGAAGAAGTGGCTTAGTGACATCAGCTACTTGAATGAAAATAGCCGATCTACAAGCTCACGTGAGCTTGTACATAGGCTATTTAAAAAAAACTCTTGCAATAAAATAAAGAATACTTGTTTTTTTTTAAAAACATTCTAACAACACTAATGCTCTGGCACAGAACATTTTCATGAAAATATTTGAAAACCACTGGTTTAAAAAAAAAAAAATTGGAAGCAAGCCTAAATAAGCAAGAACACTTTATAAATGAGCCACACAAAAAACGCAACCCGCAACTACCAATTTTACAAGCAACTTTACAGAAAAAGCCAGAAAAAGTTCTGCCCAAAGTCGCTTATAATAAGCCGACATGGCAACGCTGATTCTCATTCAGACTCGGTCTCATCAATCAACACAACATGTTTATATTTTTATTGTGTGCTGTCATGCTTGTTTGAGCACAGGTAGAGAGCCTAAATGTGTTTGTTTCATTGTATTTAAGATATTCGATATAAATTATTATTTTTTAAATGCCAGATTTAGCTAATACGGCCGTAAACGTTCCATTCAAAGTGCTAGCCACTAGCGTCCTGGTTGAATTCAACCTGGTGTTTGTACTTTCTCTATTTACAACCCGTACATCTACATAAACGTTCAGATTTCTAATATAAAGTGCTTAACTCATGGCCATGGATGTTAAAATTCACTTTGAGTGGGTATAAGTACCCGTATCTTCCGTATTGTTCAATAAAAAGCATTTTAATCCGATCGGCAGCCATTTTCTCATAGAGTTATAATGTATTAGAGTGCAATACTCCTCCCAACCGGTAGGGTCGCGTAAATTAAAGTCAATGGAGAAAATTCGAAGTCAATGGCCACCAATCGGATTAAAATGATTTTTATTGAACAATACGGAAGATAGGTGTACTTATGCGGGCCCATACATAAGTGTAACATCCGTGGCCATGGGGTCAGCACTTTATATTAGAAATATGAACGTTTATGTAGATGAACGGGTTATAAATGGAGAAAGTGCAAACACCAGGTTGAAGTTCATCCATGATCGTCGTAACAGACGACCGTCATGTGATCCATGGTCAACAGCAATGCGTTTGTTTTCATTCTTATAAGACCGCATGGCTCATTTGTATGCACGTGAATATACTGTACATTAAAAAGTAACTAAGCGGAAAGTAACTAAGTACATTTACTCCATGTCCACTTGTGGCTGTAAAAGCCCTATTGCGTTAAGTAGTACGAACGCAATGCTGACGGGGTCGGGGTGTTTGTTGTTGGGGGGGGGGGGGGCGGGCGGCGGCGCATGCAGGGTCGGGGGGGGGGGGGGGGGGTTCGGGGGGCACGCATGCAGGGGGGGGGTGCTCGGCGCATGCCGGTTAAGCGAGAGGTGGAGCTATAGCGTCATCGTTTCAGGAAAGAAGCGTATTTGGTTGTACACACGGAGACGCAAGGGTGGCGTCTTCGGGGGGTGGGGGAACGGGGGGGGGGGGGGGGGACAGGGGGGGGGCGGGTTTAAGCGAGAGGTGGAGCTATAGCGTCATCGGTTCAGGAAAGATGCGTATTGCCGTATTTGGTTGTACACACGGAGACGCAAGGGTGGCGTTTTCAGATTAATTCACTCTGGGACCCGTTTTCAAAAATAAGCGGATTGCAGACCTAAAACGCCGGCTCCGTGTGGCCAAAACGTGCAAACGATTAAAAACTTATGCGGTTTCACCTAAAATCGTATCCGTGTGGATGTGGCCTTAGTTCCTCCCGTTCCTGTTGGAATGTGCTGTTTGACTGTAATTGTTGTGCTTAGGATTAAGTTGACTTATTTTATTTTATTGTGTTGTCCAGGGGAAGCCAAATATGTAAGCATTAACTTAAGGCACTTTAACATTACCAGGAGTAAGCAGTTTTTTTATTATTTTATTTGACTGACTTACTCTACCTGTTTGTCTGAGTCATTGACTGAGTCTTATCTAACATAATGGACTATTTTAAGGTGAGAAAAGTGGGAGCACTCAAATGACCTACCTACGTTTTGTAGTATCCTACTCTTTAAGATTTTATTCCATGCACGACTAAACAAAACACCTAGTTTTTTTATTTTATTATTTTATTTGACTGACTTACTCTACCTGTTCAGTGTTTTTAGCTTTTTGAGCATTCATTGAAATATTGTAGCATCTACTGGTCTGGAAATACTGTACTGTTCCTAAAATAAATGGCACTTTAAGTTTACCACTCTTGATTTGTTTTGCATAATTATGTTCATCCCTCCTTGTGGCTGACAGTATCCTCTTGTTGATATTAAAGGTTTAATGACATTCACTTTTACACCACATTCAAAGTCTTTGTCCTGGTCCTTCAAAAGTGTACAAAAAGTTTTAAGTGAAAATTCCATTCCAGTGATCCATGGCAGGTGTTTTTCTCTCACATTTCTAAAGCCTTTTCAACTGCAATGAAAAAAGAAATCTTTGCCTGCGGGTGTCGCTGGTGAGGGATTTTGCCTGTCAATCATCGCCTCTGCTCCGCCCCCCCCAAAGGAAAGGATAGGGGAGGGGAGGGGCGAGGAGGAGAGTGGGCGGGATTAATCGACTGTGACCTCACTGTCGAAGGGCCAAGCTCAGATTACTTTTCAGCCTAATTATTCATAAAACCCCAGACCACTGAAAATCCACTGAATGTTCTAAGTTCAGGTTTTTTGGGTGTAATTGAGGTCATAAAACCCCAAATAAAACATTGAAAATTAAAAAAGTGAAAATGAATGTCATGATACCTTTAACTTAATAGGAAAAACATAGGAAAACCAACAACAAAAGTGTAATTTAAAACGCCCTTGCATCATTCATTACTTTTGAATTCATAAATGGGGCAAATGCAAGGCAATATTATTTAAATAAAATAAGTCATACGGATGCCATAATGAGTCTTCCAGTGAGCTATGCCCTAATTTTGCAAGAAATTTTGAATGAATTTGTACTATTCTATATTCTATGCTTTATTTTTGCTACACTGCCTATCTTTGGGCATTCTACATAGGAGTAAGAGACACATTATTGCGCTGAATGATTGTTATATAGGCCTGGAAATTGGGCTAAATATTCTGGAAAAGTTTTGGAAAAGTTTTGGAAATTCATTGCTAAAAATGTGTGGGGACCCTGACACTGTGACAATACCCCCAAAGTAGAACACTGTGACAGCTATGAGAGGTGGGACTGCTACGTGTGTGTGTGTGTGTGTGTGTGTGTGTGTGTGTGTGTGTGTGTGTGTGTGTGTGTGTGTGTGTGTGTGTGTGTGTGTGTGTGTGTGTGTGTGTGTGTGTGTGTGCGTGTGTGCGTGCGTGCGTGCGTGCGTGCGTGCGTGCGTGTGTGTGTTTGTGTGTGCGTGTGTGTGCGTGCGTTTGTGCGTGTGTCACTGCAGAGCGAGTAAAATGCTGTGTAGTTCTTGACTTGAGATGAGAAGTGTCCTATAGGTGAACGCATGGCTGGTATATCTTTACTTTTGGCATGTTTTCACACATGTTTTTTCTCTGTAGCTTCACAGTGTTCTTACTGGCAGGATGGAGCAAGGTGTGAAACTAACACGAGGCTCAACGCTCTGAATATTTGACCACAAGAGTGCAGAAGCAGGAAACATTGTTGTAGCTGCCCACACATTTCCTGCATCTCAGCTATGCTACGCTGAGCACCCGTAAAACAGTTTTTACCAGGTGCTCGAAGAGCGCCTGAGTCCACAAACAGTCAGACTAATCATCATCATTCGACACCTAGTCGCCACCTATTCATCATTGGCTGTCATGGCTGTCCTTCACTCCTTTAAGCCAATGGGGACACTTCCCCGTCGGCCCGTCCTTTAAGCCAATGGGGAGACGGCCCGTCCTCCGCAGTAACCTTCCTCCGCTCCCCTCATTCACACTGCAACAGTTGCAGACAGTGATGCCTAAATGCTAGCGTGCTTTATTAGACCTAGTTTGGCTATTAAGTTATTATTTGGCCATGTTCACACTGACATCAATCTTCGCTATTGTTGGGAAGACCTGTGTGGTGTCTAAAATTGTTGCCACCACTTATATAAAAAACATTACTAGCGGTTACCGTCGCATATTCAATGTTGCCAGGTTTGGCGAGAAACAAGCAATCCGAAAAACAAGTAATCAGGTCTATGAAAACAATCACACACACACACACACACACACACACACACACACACACACACACACACCTGGTAGAATATGACTTTTGTCATTTCGTTCTTGTTTTTTTCTTTGTGGTCACATGTCTAGAGTCTGTCAGGGTGCTAGCTGCGACACAACTTTTGTAACGTTTTAACAACACAAATCTGAGTGTTGTGGTTTTACTCTGCCCTTGTAGATTCATACAAGTAAGACGTGCGAACGCGGGAAGCGAACGCAAAAAAATTAAAATAAATATTTAAAAAATATATTTAAAAAAAAGTAACCAATAAAAAAGTACAAAAAAAAATCTGCATTAAAAGGAGCATCTTAGAAAAATACAAATTCACATTTTTGAATGTTTTTGAACAATTCAACAAAGTGTTTGAAGTGCCTGTTTCACCCACTTCCGGGGGGCAGAGCCAAAATCTGAGCCCGAAGCATTTGTTTGTAGACCCTCACTTAGGGGGGGTAGAAAAAGTTTCGGAGCGATTCGGGCACTTTTCATTTAACATGGGGTTTCAATGGGGAGTTTTTAGGAGCCTTCTCTGGGGCGTGGCTTCCGGGGGAAGGGGCGGGCTTGAACGCAACCTTGACAGGTGTGTTCAGTTTTCAAAGACCTTTCATTTGATGTATGGTACTATGGTCTAAATTGGACATTTACTTATCTCAGAGGAGCTGCACGCAGGCAGTGCACACAGAGACACACACAGAGACACAGAGACACAACCAGGCAGTGCACACAGAGACACACACAGAGACACAGAGACACAACCCGAGCACGGTTTCATAGTAAGCTCCACTTGCGCGGAGGCGCGCCTTTGGCGCGCCTCCTTCCGCTGCGTTCGCAATAACTCTGCACATGTACACACGTGTGTGTGTGTGTGTGTGTGTGTGTGTGTGTGTGTGTGTGTGTACTTGTTTTGATGACATTGGTGTGGCTAATTATGCAGCTAATGTGTCCCCAATCTAAAGACTTTCAGCCTGTTCCTATTTTCTAATTTTTCCGGAGTTCCTATTTTGTGCATGTCATTATAGGCAGAATGTTCTAACAGTTGTATGAGTTGCATACAAGTTAGTGTATGAGTTAGTGTCACCAGTGCATCTCAAGAACAGCCCGTCCATGCCACTTCAAACTCTACGTTCATATCGCTGACGGCGGATTTCCCCAAGAAGTATTGACAAATCCGCAAATCTCCACATATGGAGAACCCTTATGTCATCAATATGACAATAGTACTGATGCCAATATATTATATTGGCATGAAAGGGACACAGACAGACAGACAGACACAGAAATCTCCATATATGGGCATAAAATGTCACATGATGATATCATGTTGATAACATCAGGGTTCTCCATATATGGGGATTTGAGAATGTATAAATATTTTTGAGGGGATCCGGTGGTCCGACTGACTTCCCAGTCGACGCATCAGTCCCTCGGGTCCTCGGCGATACAAGCGTCAAGATTGAAGTCGATCGGTTTGGCTGTTCAGAAGATACGCTGGTAACACACTCACTCACACGCACAAGGACATTTTGTTTACGGCACCTGAGCAAATCGGTGTTGTTAGGCATGCATGGCAACAGTTTGTGGTGTGTCTGATGTCAGAGCAGAGCTCTGATGTCAGCCTATAAAAGGGTTGAGAACCTTTTTAGAATTAATATAGACAAAGAAGCGTCAGACTAAGTACTATTTTGTCAATAATAGAAATTTGTTCAAACCAACCAACCATGGCATCTTCCTCCTTTGATGTGAGCAGCAGCAGCAGCAGCAGCAGCAGTTACAGTTATGAGGACTACAGGGAGACGGCAGACTGGCTGCTGGCGCGCACAGAGCAGCGTCCTAAAGTGGCCATCATCTGTGGTTCAGGGCTGGGTGGCCTGGCCGACCTGCTGGACAACAAGACCGTCTTCCCCTATAAGGACATTCCACGCTTCCCCCACAGCACGGTGCCGGGCCACGCCGGGCAGCTGGTGTTCGGGGATCTAAAAGGCCGTCAGTGCGTGTGCATGCAGGGACGCTTCCACTTCTACGAGGGCTACGGCGTCCACACGGTGGCGTACCCGGTACGCGTCTTCTCCCTGCTGGGCGTGGAGACACTCATCGTGACCAACGCGGCAGGAGGCCTGAACGGCAGCTTCAATCTGGGTGACATCATGCTCATCAAAGATCACATCAACATGCCGGGCTTCGCCGGGCAGACGCCCCTGCGCGGGCACAACGAGGAGAAGTTTGGAGCGCGATTCCCCGCCATGTCGGACGCCTACGACCGCGAGCTGAGCGCCCTGGTCAGACAGACGGCAGAGGAACAGGGCTGCGGCGCCTTCTTACAGCAGGGCGTTTACTGCTTCCTGGGCGGACCGTCTTACGAGACCATCGCAGAGTGCAAACTGCTGCAGCTACTGGGGGCTGATGCTGTGGGTATGAGCACAGTCCCAGAGGTGCTGGTAGCTCGCCACTGTGGCCTGCGCGTACTGGGTCTGTCCCTGATCACCAACAAGGTAGTGACAGACTACGCCAGCAAGGAGGCGGCCAACCATGAAGAGGTGCTGGAAACAACTCGCCTCCGATCTCAGGACCTCCAGAGGCTCGTCAGCCATGTCATAGCCAAGATTTAGCAACAATGATACATAAACATTCAATTAAATGAGGATATGATTCAATCAAATAAGACTCCGTAAATAAGAAAAAGATTTACAGATCCTGTCAAAGTCACTGGAAAAAGCAAGTAGGCCTGGACAAGGAGAAATAACTAAACATAAAAAATAAAAAATAGGGGGGCACGGTAGCGCTGTCGCCTCACAGCTAGGAGGTCCTGGGTTCGATTCCCGCTGTGGGCGCTGGGGGTGTGTCTTCTCCTCCTCCGTGTCATCAGCGCCCATACCCTAGGTGGGGTTGGTGAAAGGGCCTACTCTGTGTGGAGTTTGCATGTTCTCCCCGTGTCTCCTAGGGTAGTTAATACCCTCACAAAAACATGTAGTAATCCTGGTCGCTATACCGCCTCCCCCATGACAGCCGGGGCGCCTGATGGAGGGGAAAGGAACTGGTAGGAATAACGTGTTCCTTCCACGCGCTACGTCCTACCAGGGAAACTCCCCCCTGTCAGGTGACAAGAATGTCAATTGGCTCTCATGCATTGAAGGAAGCATGAGCTCGGCCCTGGCCTCCCTAGGCTAAAGGGGGCTGGTGTAGGGCAGGTGTAGCGCCCAGGATCACTTAGGAAATTGGCACCGGGTGAAAAAAATGGGTTACAAAAATCGCGGGATAAAAATGTAAGGGAAAAAAAATTAAAAAAAAAAAAACAAAAAAACATTTTTTTCATGTTCTGGCCTTGTCAGTCATTAACTAAGTCATCTATGTATTTATTGTAATTACTTTTTTGAATTATTTGTTCTAATCTTAATATTCAAGACATTATTGGTTTGTTTATTGTCCCTCCCAAAGACAAACACATTTGTAAAAGTTAAATGTTATCTATCAAATACCAGGGCGATAAAAAAATGTTTTTGTTCGCAATTTAGTTCTGCTTAAACTGTCCAACCGATGCCAGTACTACGATGTCATATTGATGACATCAGGGTCATGAAGGGGACACAGTCCGATATATACAGATATCTCCATATATGGGCATAAAACAATGAATATTGCATAACCAGGAGGGGCATGCATTCCCAACATGCATCATTCATTGGCCTAGGTCTATAAATAAACACGGAGAATGCAGTGCCAAAGTTGGTCGGATCAGCGGTTGACTACAACTGAAAAGCCAAGAATCTCTCTGTCTGGCTGTGTCCCTTTTAGAGATATTGCATAAACGGAGGGGCAATCATTCCCATTGGTCATCAACCCAGGCTTTCACTTTTCAATGTTAACAGGTGTGAATTGTCCAAAAACGGGACATGTTACGCCATGTTCCTTTCACGTTTTATGTTAACGGGTGCATTTGTCCCAAAATGTGACACATTGTTTGTCTTGGGACATAACCATATATGGAGACAACTTGAAACAGGATTTAGATTTTCTATATTTATTATCTTATATTAAAACTGGCTTGAGGGAGTACCGGCGGGCGGACCACGTCTTCACGCTCCTGCCACTATGACTCAGCCACAACCATATAAGTAGTTCCCAACAGTTACGCCCAAATATGGTGTGTGTTGTCTAACTTCAATGAGTCATCATGGTATCAGGCGCAAACGGAATGGCCATATATGGGCATATACTGACATCAGCAATCTCCATATATGGGTATAAAAGGGAAAAGGACTGACAGAAACAAAAATCTCCATAATGGGTATATTGGTCAGATCAGCGTTGTGACGTAGGTGTGAGGGCCAGGGAGTCTAAATGGACCTTTACGGGTCTGTAACTCTGATAGTGTACAAATGGACCAAGTCCATCTGGTTCCATTTGTACAGTATCCGAGTTAAATTAAAGATGCAGTAAGTGCTTTTCTTTTGTTAAAATAAGTCTTAAATAGCTCTGTTGTGATGGTAATTATTGCTGACTCATGTTCGGTAACATGAGTCTCCCGTCTCTTCAACTATTTAGTAAACAGAAAAAACATGTTCAGGACGGGATACCTATTTTTCCTGATGTTTCCAATCGGAAGAGAAAACATACAGACAGAATAAATAAGTGGAATTAGAGGTGATGACAAATAAATGCGTAGACAACATTGATACAGGTCATTGAAATTAAAAAGGTTTGTGAACCACTGCTCTAGCCCATGAAAACCGGGAAAGCATCTGTGTCATTTGAGATGTTAGCGTTGGCTCTTCAAATACTAGCAGATGTACAAGCTCACAGCGCCGCACTTCGAGCTTGTACATCCGTTATTTTTGAATAAATTCGATTAACAAAAAACGTTTGAGAACTACTGATTTAGAGGGCACATTTGTGATGGGTTGATCACCGGTGCTTGTCGGCGAGACACTGGTTGACCACCTCCAGGATGTGAGAGTTCTCCAGAGCCGCCGCCACTCTCTCTTTGTCCGCCAGCTGCTTGTTCAGGTCGTCCTCCGTGTCGTGAGTCCCCGGAGCGACGCCGACGTTGACCTTGAACCTGTCCGGCAGGGAGCGACGCAGGCGGACCGCGATGGACAGGCCGATGAGCGTGGCCATGCTGCAGTGGGGCACGGTGGGCGTGAACCGAACCTCCACCGTGTTGCCCGCGTCGTTCACCTCGACTCCGGACCGCTCCACCACGCCGAGCTCCTCCAGAGACAGCTCCGGGTGCTCCGGGTCGGCGATCGATCTGATCAGGTCGAATATCTCCCAGTCGTCGAATAGGTCGCACGCGCCTTCGTCTCCGTCGGACGCCGTCACCGGCCTCTCTGCGGACCGCTCGAATATGTGAGGGTTGGCGTTGTTCAGCTGACGTTCTACGGCCATTTGAAATAATGAACGCAATTCTAACTTGCTTGACTTTAAACTTTGTGCACAACTGGTGGTCTGATGTAACACTATGTGACACAGGGCCTGCTCTATGACGTCAACACTTTGACATCAGTGCTATTGTCATTAATCATCTCCATAATAGGGGGAAGATTCAGCCCAATATGTTCTCCATTGACTTCCAGTATAAAATGGCATTTCAAAATGTTTGAAATAATAGGTTACATACATACCATACATACCCATTATGACATGCCCAGAATAGGGAATGGTATGATTTATCTAACCATGCCAGTTGTCTGAGTACCCGTTGTATCAGTTCTCGCCCTGATGAAGACCTTAACCGGTTAAACATGTTGGCATTTGTTTCAACTCTAGTGCTCGGATCTCTTATTCTTCTTCTGTATACCTGTTGTACCCATTTGTGCTGTCAAGAGTGCTTAGAAGCTAGCCTATGATGTCAGCAATAGGTCGCAAAATTGATGACATCAGGAATCACCATATATGGGCATACAAGGGACACAGACGGGGGACAGATAGAGATTTGCAGATTTATATATAGTTCCCGACAACTGCTGATTCAATTGACTTCTCGTTCAGCACTTTATTCCCTCGGGTTACAGGTGATACACACAACAAGTTTGAAGTTGATTGGTTCTCGGGATACCTGTGGAACACAGCGTGGCGAACAGAACAACATTGACGGAAACCGCATTTAGATTGTTGTTCAGGTTTACAGCAGCTAAAAGTTTGTGCAGTTTGCGAACTTTATTGACAAACATCCCAACAAAGCCATCGGCAATCTCGTTGAAACTATAATGCCTCGAAAGAAGAAGTCCTTCATAGACAAAAAGAAAGCACTGAGTTTCCACCTGGTCCACGGAAGTCAGAGGGACCCGCTAGCCAGGAACGAGACCGCACCCCAACATGTCCTTCTCCAGCCAACCAATCGGGTGGAGATGGAGAAGCGACGAGAGGAGCAGAGGCGTTTCGGCGTGTTCTTTGGCGATAATTACGACTACCTGCAGCACCTTAGGGAGCTGGAGAAGGCCTACCCCTCAGACCTCCTAGACAGAGACACCTTTGACCTCCGGGATGAAGGAGGAGAAGAGGAGGAAGAGTGGGACATGGACCAGGCCATGCCTGTAGCTACCATCAGCCTCCCTTCGTCAGTGTTTGCTTCAAAGTTTGAAGAGGGGTACGTGGGACTTCTGAACAAGGCCGCTCCCAGTTCAGGAGCCGGGTTGGACATGGACCCTGACCTTGTAGCGGGTATTGACGATGACTTTGACTTTGATGACCCAGACAACGTACTGGACGATGACTTCATCACCATGGCCAGTGATGTAATGTGAACGGAGCTTTGGTGGGGATTGGGATGATGATTCAATGATGAGCTTGACCTGGGTTCGAGGAAAGAGGGAAAAGCAGTAGAGGCGAAAAGAAACCCCAAAATGTTATGTATTTGGCCATAGACCCCCATCTGAAATGGTTGAGTGCCAGGGTCCCCCAGAAGAGATTTATGTAAAAAAAAACAAGAAGAAATTAAAACTAGAAACGGCAATCGGACACTGCATTCATGATTTGAGGCATTTTGCTCCAAAAATGTGTTTAGCTAAATTAGACCTGCTGGTGGCGCTATAACAGGCCAATGTGAAAAGGGTGTCATTTCTTCCTCGGCCTAGTGGGAATGTGCGTGTGAAATTTCACGGAAATCGCAAGCTGCGTTCATGATTTGAGGCATTTTGTTCAAAACGGACCAATCCTGCAAACTTTGGAAGCCAACCTTAGCCAATGAGGATGGAATCTGGAAAATCGGACAGATCAGGGTTGATCACATGACTATAGAGACTGTGTACCGATTTGCATGACATTTGGAACAAATCTGTAGGAATAATATAAAAAAAATGGGTTTTGCACAAATCGGCCTCCTGGTGGCTCTATAACAGGCCCATGTGAAAAATTGAGGCAGAGGTTCTGAATTGGCATCGAGGGAGTGTGTGTGCACAGTTTCGCAGCGACCGGGCCAACGGTGCCGGAGATTAGCTGCTAAGGGACGGACAGGATGTAACGGGACCAAGAAAGATACGCTGCTGGTTCCAACTGGTGTTACACATTTGTTTTATTTTGTTTCTTTTCTGCAAAATAGATATTTAACGGTTCAGTATCACTCACTGCCTCTGAACATTCTGCATGTGTGTTCTTCACTGAACAAACTCTCACTGACATTTTTAGCTTGTAATAAGATCAAAATCAAATTACTAAATCCAAAATATAAAATATAACCATTACTCATTTCCAAGTCACAGTATAAACATTCACATTAGTTCACTTCTTCCTTCATTCCAAAATAAATCACTTTCCTGTATAGTATAACCCAATATTCATATAACATAACATACACATTACATAAAATCACCATATCATCACAGAAGTCACAGTAATATATCTTACTCCAGCCCAACTTAGCACACATCACTCAATGCCCTGTCATGGCTTCTGCCTTCTGCTGCAGCTACTAGAGGCAGGCCCCATGCTAGTTGCTAATCATGGCTACCTCACCCTGCATATTTCCCCACCAACCTTACACACAGTTGAAGTACAATCCCAAGTACAATCCTACTATAAATCATCCCATAACATAATCCCCACATCATGTGCATTCCCAGTAGCCTATAACCATCTCACCTGCAAAATAGATATTAAACGGTTCAGTATCACACACTGCCTCTGAACATTCTGCATGTGTGTTCTTCACTGAACAAACTCTCACTGGCATTTGAATTCACATGAGAGTTCAGTTCACATGAGACTTCACACAGACATTCTGTTCCCAATCCCAGGTGATACTTCGCCATCTACTGGTGATACACTAATAATGAACTCAATACAAAAAGAACCCTTTCCTCACAGCAAATCATCACATCCGCAAAATGTATGCAAAATTACACTTTTACATTGTCAGCAACTATCTTGTTGCGCCACAAGGACACACGGACACACGGAAGGACGGACGGACGGACACACGGACGGACAGGGTGTGAAACATACTCTCTCACAATAAAGTGGTTAAAATGAATGTGACGCTATATTAACACATTTTGCTGGGGACCTGCTGGGGACCCCCTGGAACCCCCCAAGGACAGCACACTTTGAGAACCAATGCTCTTAAGCATTTGATTTATTTGATTTATTAAATTTATTTGATTTATTTGATTTGCACAACATTTTTTTTATACATTTACAGGACATGTTAGTTATTTCCGAGGGAAACATTATGAGATAGTTGTTGTGCCGGTGAGTTAAGAAACCCTGGGGGGCTTATGTGAGAACCTCACCGTTTACATTACATATAATAAGAGTTTATTTAACATTAAAAGACAAACAGAAAAAACTAAAAACTAAAAAGAAAATATAAAAAATATATACATATACCTATGATAAAGGGTCTAGAACAAAACAATAAAAGTACAAGACTGAGCAGAAGAGACAAAACAAAACAAAACAAAACAAAAACAAAAACAAAAAGTAAAACAATTATGCTGTTACTATTCATGTAGCCTCGGAAACCCATGCCTTTACTATTCATGTGAATATAAGGATTCAATTATTTGGAAGCTGGTCTAGTTTTCCATTTGGGTATTTCATTTACTTATTAGGCTTCTTTTATAGGTAGGTACTGTAGGTAGGATGTGGTAGCCACCAAACTGAAATGGGCATTCCATAATGAAACTCCTCTGTACTTGATTGCCAACTGCCCCCATTGGTAGTACATAGTGGGACGTGCAGTTGGTTTGCTTGCCTGGTTGTTACGCATAACATAGCGTAACACAGCCAAACACAGGGCCACTCCTGCAAACTTTAGATGTCAATCTTAGCCAATCAGGATGGAATGTGACAAATTCTGCCCAACCTTGACCTGTTCTTGAAATGTTGTTACTGCTACCTGGCTTTAGTAGCTGTTTTTGTGTGTGTGTGTGTGTGCGTGTGCGTGTGCGTGTGCGTGTGCGTGTGTGTGTGTGTGTGTGTGAGCGCGCGCACACGTGCGTGAGTGCGTGCATGTGTGTGTGTGTTGGAGGTTTTGGCCCCTGTTTAAAAAAAAAAAAAAACATTGCTTATTTGCACCAAGTGGATTTGGTTTTGTCAAAGAAATGAGCAGACAAAATGTAAACTGGCAAACTAAATGGGGGTACTCGCCTGATGAGGAACATTTATTTTTGGTTTAATTGAGAGCTAGACGGGCCAGGGAGACCCCTGTTATTTAGCAAACATAATCCACCTGTTTCCGTGGGAAGTTACAGAGGCAAAGGCCTGGTGGGGGGCATATACTGTGGAGGGACAGGAAGTAGGAAGTAGCAGCTTAGTGTGTTTACATTTGCCAGCAGAACATAGCTGTAGCTGGTCACAGGTCGCATAGCGATTCTGACTCCGAAGACATCTTTTATCTCAGCTTTTCTCTCGCTTAACGTCTCAATGAGCTCAGGGAGAACGTGTGCTGCGCGTGGCTGTCATTACAACCGGACCAAACTAAACAGTTGGCTTAAATTAGAGTGCTTCGTCCACCAACCAAAAACTAAGTTAGAATGTTCTTGTCAACGATGGTATCAATTCCATCGCATCCCAAAGGACGCCGATGCGAAAAGAAGTTGGCTAAGAAACTTGAACTTAAAAAAACTCCCAAAGCTGTGTATGTATGTTAATTTCACTTCGTGGACAAGAGACCGACACGGGACAACCCATATCCAACGCTACTGTTGGGTGAGAGACCTCCAGAGGAGAAAGTATCATTGAGAGACATTTAACGGGTAAGATGAATTTCTACGAGGCATTAAAATAAATCTGACCTGGCCTGAAATCTATTACAATGTATTTAAAACATGCTATTGTAAACACTCAATGGTAGGCCTGTCTGATTATGTGTTTGATCTACATTTCATCCCAGTCAAGCGATTCAACCTATCGCAAACAAAAAGTTGCAATGCATTTCTGATCACAAACACATACTAATCTGTCATTTGTAACGTTACACACAGGCGCGCTGTGCGTGTGTGTGTCTCTCTCTCTCTCTCTCTCTCTCTCCCTCGCTCTCTCTCTCTCTCTCTCTCTCTCTCACACACACGCAAAGCGCTAGTCTTTTTTTTCTTCTCCACGCACATTGCTAAAATAATGGCCTATTTCGAGGTGCAAGCAACTCTGTAGGCCATTATTTTCTGAAACTTTACAGAGGTGACAGATCTACATACTCATAGTACTGCCCTATACGCCACTTCACGAGGGCTACTTGGTAATCATTCCATTGAAACTTAGACCAATGGAGACAGGCCCCAGTTGTATTGGAAGCCTTGACCTTTGCCCTCACAGAGTATTCCGCTAGTCTCGAGGGTCTGATCACTCTCGGGCCCCCACCAACTCAGAGCTCCTACCCCCTACCACCTCACTCCGGCCCACCGCTCACCCAGACCGACTCAGGGCTTCATACAATTCACCACCACAATTAAAATAAATCCTCCTGGTCCCTGAACCCTACACGCCCTATCATACTCATGGGAGACTCTAACAATAAATGGCTACCCAGCATCAAGGACATCAGAGTGCAGCTATATGGAACCACTGGCAAATCTAGTTAAACTTAACAAGCCCCTTTCGGCAGGATCACCGGAAAGGGGCGCTATCTATAACTTGCAGCTTTCTTTGGAGACAGCCCGGATGAACCAGCACCCTTTGTCAATAGATCCGATTGGGAACCCCAACCCTCCCAAATTCCCGACCCCATCAAAAAACTCATTCGAAATAACACGGATGCCATCAGGAACCTACCACGACCTCCACCCGAACCCCACAACCTGACCCGTGAGGAGGTCTGAGCCCTTAATACCCTAAAAAAGGACCGCCAAATTGTCATAAAACCAGCTGACAAAGGGACAGTCATAGTTATTCAGGATAAGGCACAATATATAGCTGAGGCGGAAAGACAATTAAACATGACAGTCTTTTGCCAAAAAATACCCCAACCCAAATTAACAAAAAATACCCCAACCCACTTACCTCATTACAGCAGGTAAGATCCAAGAGATCATCCTCACCCTCGACATTCCTTGGGGGTGACGGCAACCCAAAAATCCATAATATATATTTCCTCCCCAAGATCCACAAAAATCCTTCCTCATGGCCAGTACCCCACACCATCCCCCCAGGCAGACCTATAGTCTCAGATTGTGGCAGCAAGACCTATAGAATTTCCGAATACATAGACCACTTCCTCAACCCACTGTCCATCCTCCATCCCAGCTACATTAAGGATACATATGATTTTGTCACCAAAGTTAGGGCCACCCGTATAAACCCCGGGGATTTCCTTTTCTACTTAGACGTTGACTCCCTATACACCAACATTGAGGCTAGCCAAGGTCTAACGGCAGTCCGCAAATGTCTCAAGCTCCACCCCCAATTGGACCGCGCTGACACCCACATTTTACAACTTTTGGAACTGTCCCTCAAAAATAATGAATTCGAATTCAGCGGCCAAACTTACCTCCAAATTATATACCTTAAATACCTTGACGATGTTTGGGGTATCTGGCCCCATACAGAGGCGGAGTTCGAAGTTTTCATGTCCACCCTCAACAACCAATGTACATCCATCTCACTCACCCATCACTTAGACCCAGACAGCATGGACTTTTTAGACACCACCACATACAAGGGACCAAATTTCCACACCACAGACCAATTACCCACAAAGGTTTTTTTCAAACCCACTGACACGCACAGAAACCTTATCCGTGCACACAGTGCAGCAAGAAATACTCTCGGTCATGGGATCTCAAGCAACACCAGCGTGTCCACACTGGAGACAAACCTTACCACTGTAATATATGTGAGAAGAGATTCACTTTGTTACAGATGTTGCAGAGACATATTCAGGTCCACACTGGAGAGAAACCTCACCACTGTGAACAGTGTGACAAGAGGTTCTCTGAGTTACATAAACTGAAGACACACCAGCGAGTCCACACTCGGTTGAAAGACAAACCTTTCCAATGTACACAGTGTAGCAAAAGATTCACTGAGGAACTTCACCTGGGTATACACCAGCGTCTCATCCACAGACCAGAGCGTCCACAGACTTCCACAGACTTGGTACACTGTACACAGTGTACCAAGTCATTCACACAGTTATGTGACCTGCAGCTACACCACAGCAGCTGCATTTACACCACAACTATATCACATGCTGACTCAGATGTGTTCTAGACGGTGTAATTAGGCAACTTTCTTCCTTCATAGTTGCTCAGCATACACTCACTTGCCTTCAAAGAATATATGAGCATTTGTAACTTTATGGATGATTCAAAAAACACGTTGTAGGATGAATACAGCCTTCTCTGCGTCTGGACATTAGTGAAACTTGGCTCAGTTCAGGAGGTGGAGTTCACCTGACCAAATGGTTTATGGTCAGGTGTCCCTTGTCCCCTTGTTAATTGTGGAATCCTATCCGGCTGCAGTTCTCCAGGACCGCGTAGCCTACCGTAAATCAGCTTTGTGTGGCAGAAGGACACTGTCAGGCCTAATGAATAATTTATGTTGAGAGTGTCACATGACTTATCGTAGAGGATGACTCATATATTTATAACGGTGTCCTGCTTGACTTCTCAAATCATATTCACACACACACACACACACACACACACACACACACACACACACACACACACACACACACACACAAGCACACACGCACACACACATAACCATGCATACACATACAGTATTACCATGCAAATTAAATAATTTGTAATTCTCTTTAAGCTTGTAATTAAATTAGAATATAGTTACTGGCAAAAAGCAAAGGGTCATTAAAATTGGTGTGGCCAGGTTGTAAACAGTGTCAGATTACACTTGCAAAAGCAACTTGGAAACCAGGAATTCCACACAGCAGAAATGATCTGGATGAGTCAGAGGAATGACGGGAATTCTAATTCAGCGATCCTGTACAGTATTTGCTGCCAGTAGGGAACAATAGTTCAACTTTCACTTTTGAGTGACATTCTCATTCCAAACCTGAGTCATTTTGTCTTTTCAGCATGATTGTGTGCAATTGCAATAAATCCAGTCCAACCGTTGCAGCCAACGCGTTTAGCTGTCATTTACTCAGATGTGAGACGTCAACTGGGTTGTGGTCTTCAGAAAAGTGATTGATCAAGAACACTAGTAGGAAGGAAATGGTTAGAACACTTACACTTTACAAGCACTATAAACCATGCTTTTTTTTAGTAAGGTCCAGCATGTTTCCTGACTGCAGATGTTGTCATCTCTCCTGCCAATGTATTTCAGAGAAGTGTTTTGGATGGAGAAGCATTTTGAATAATGCATTAAAAAATGTGCTACAGGAAGGCTGGCTCCATCCAGTCATATTTCTGATGTGGAGACGTTCCAGAAAAGAAACCTAATAAAAAACACTACTCCAATGTTGTTTTGTTATTACATTTTTTTTATCTATTTCTTGCAGAATATGTTTATTGGATTTTTATATAGACCTACATATATTATATAACACAAACAACACAAAGTAAAACAGCTCAGCCATGACATGACAAACAGAAAGAGCTGGTAAGAATATAAAATAAACAAAAGTTATTGATACAAAATCCATTTTCAACCCTAACAACCCCCAAGAAAAACTAAACTAAAATGCAAACAGATGAAAAACCAAGGTTACATACATACTTCAGAGCTGATACAGAGGCAGGATAAACATGATGAGGAAACCCCCTTAAGTATGGGTCCCAAACTTCATAGAAAGTGTCCATCTTAGAGTGCAGCATGTGATGTATGCAATCTATAGAGTAAGATGATTTGTTTTAACATTGTTAGAGTTGTTTTCATAAATTGATGTCATAACATTATTTTAGTTAGTTAGTTTAAGTTTTCATTTTCATTTTCTGGACAACATAATTTTGTTTATATTACTATTTAAAAAAAAAAAACGGCATAGTATGACATTTTTGTAAAAAAAAATTGACAAAAAGTATTGTTTTACAGTCCGCTTCTTAAAATGTGAAAATAACTGGTGGATTTTAGAAAAGCACTACTACACAGGAGCAGCTTCCACCCCTCCCATACTTTCAAGGGCCTAGTCAAATCCCAACTAATCCGTTTCCATCGCATCTGTACCCTCCCAGAGGAGTTTGAGGTAGCTACCAAAACCCTCTTCACAATCCTGAGGACCAGAGGTTATTCACGCACACTGTTGAGACAGGCTAAAACCTCCTTCCTGAATCCCAAAATGCAACTCCCCGGCCAACTTCTCCCCATCATCACCACTTTTAATCGGATGGCGGTCCAAGCTAATCAGGCCCTAAATGCAGTTGGTACAATGTAAGTTCAGGAGGGAAGACCACACCGGATAACTATCTCCTCCCCCTCGTAATCGCCTCCAATCTGGCCGATATCAACTCCTCCCAAGCTCACCTGCTTGCGATGGCGTTGATAACAACTCCTCCCTTATCTCCTCCTTCCAAACTAATCAAGGGTTGTATTTATACCAAGCCATGCCCGCTCCCATTCATGCTCAATGTTTCTTGCAAGAGGAACACGCACCAAAACAAACGACAAAAACGTAATTTAAAAAGCGAAAATACCGCCGTACTACTCACCACCAGCAAAACCAGCAGCATGGAAGACGATATCAACAATTCTCTCCAGCTCATGGCCTCGGACGAGGAGGACTTCTCCAATGCTGATCCTCCCGTCCCGCCGACAACATCACCACCCGAAACATCCAGCAGACGATTGCGATCGGCATCCACAACACCCGTACCTTCGTCTCTCTCCCGGACCCCGGTCGAGCTTCGCCCACACCCACCACCACCCACCTCCACCACCCGAACGAGCCGACAACGCACTCGCCACGCACCCGATTGTCCCGGTCCATACTCCCGCGCCGCTCGCTCCACCACCGCAGCTCACTCCGCCACTCCAGCTCGCTCCACCACCCCAGCCCCACCGCCCACCAGGTCAGTCACCCCACCCATTCGCCCACCATCAGAATGGACCGTAATTGGCCTCCAGAAGGCGTTGCGAGACAAAAATGTTCTATTTTCCCGTGCCGCTCCTAAAGCCACATTGTATTCATTACTCCAATCCGCTGTGTTAGTGAGCTCCTCCCCTCCTGGTCCGTCGCGTCAGCATGACGTCGGACCAGGAGGCTCGAGCGTCGCGTCACCACACCCCGCCCCCGCTAAAAAAGCAACACAAAAAACAGCACGACCGGCTCCAGCCCCCTCCCCCCACCCCCACCACCACCACCAACAACAACATTTCACAGCACCCATTAGCCAGACCACTGACTACCATCACCACCACACCCAGCCTAACCCCCACATTGACGTGTCTCACCTCACTGCTGTGTCTCACCTCACCGCCGCGTCTCACCCCATCGCCGCGTCTCACCCCATTGTCATGTCTCACCCCTCTGTGCCTGCTTCCCCCCCCATGTCAAACATTTTAAATGTTTTGTCTTCCCTGTGCTCGCAGGCTGCACTCCTATCAAATGTATCCTCACACCCTCCTCCACCCCCCATTGTGTCTAACCTCCCTTCCCACCCCCCCCAACCCCTCCCCCCCCCCCCTCCCTCCTGTCTTCCCTCCCTCATGTCTCACCCCTGCCTAACCAGGCGCTAAACTTGGCAGCCCACGCCCAAGTGGCTCACCCCTCCCTCCCCCCCACATTTGGCCAAGGCTACCAGCCTGCCGCCAGCGGCCAAATGGCTCTCTCCTCCTCCCTCCCCCCCACATTTGGCCAAGGCTACCAGCCTGCCGCCAGCGGCCAAATGGCTCCCCCCTCCTCCCTCCCCCCCACATTTGGCCAAGGCTACCAGCCTGCCGTCAGCGGCCAAATGGCTCCCCCCCTCCAATCCTACTCTTTCCTCCAACCTCAGGCTCCGGCACCCCTCCCTCTCCGCCAAGGCCTTCCTCCTCCTCACGGGCCTCAGCCCACCTATTTCTCTCTCTCCTCAGCCACGCCGGCAACCATGCCGCCCACAGCCATCGCCGCCAACCCCATTCCGGTCTCTGCTTCCCTCCGAAATCAGATCCTCCAGGGTATGGACATTGACTTAGCTTCCCTACTAAAACCCTCTGCTGCCGCCCACCAACCCAGGACCGTCGATTGCGGGGGGGTATCAATAACACTCAGAGACATTTATTCCTCACCACTACACAGCGTCCTCACACCCACAGAATTTGTCCTCGCCTTCTCACTTTTCCGTAATATTATTTGTTCTTTATTTCCCACCCGCAGGCAGGAGCTGGACGACTACGTCCAAATAATTATGGACATGGCCGTCCGCTTCGGGGGCACCACCTATTTCCAGTATCACCGGCAGTTTGCGGCGATGGCGGCAGCTCGGCTCCAGCAGTGGAACATGGTTACATACTGGGGAGCGCAGGACACCGAGCTGTACTGCCGGCTTTTCGCCGGCAGAACCGCCATCGCCTGCAACCTGTGCGGCTGCCCCGCCCACCCCACCACCGATTGCACCCTGGTCATCAGCTCCCACTCCACCACCCCCGCACCGCCCCCCCGGCCAACCTACAACCCGCAACCAACCTACAACCCGCAACCCCAGGCACTCATGTCCTCCGTCATCCGTCCAGCCAGGGCAAGACCCGACCGTCCCACCACCTTCCCAGCCTCCTCCCAGACAAGGGACCGTCGAGGCCGCCAGCTCATTTTTGTAGGTTCCAAAATGGTGTGCAATAATTTTAATGACCAGGGATGCAATATGTCCTCCTGTAAGATGCTGCACGTGTGCACCTTTTGCAGTGGAGCACACTCCCGCCCCACCTGCCCCCACAATCCCACCAAGCCCTCAGTCAGCTGACTGACGGAGCACCTCGCCACCCCCATCAACATCCCCTCCATAGCCTCGGAACTAGCCTCCCACCCAGATCCCACCTTCGTCCGGTGCTTCATAGACGGCCTCAACTACGGTTTCTCCCCCGGCCTCATCACACTCCCAGACACATCCCACACCTGTAATAACCTCCAATCCGCCATAACTGACCCAGACACCGTAGACACATTAATCACAAAGGAAACCAACCAAGGTTTCATGATAGGCCCCTTCACTTCCCCCCCATTCCCCACCTACAGAATCAGCCCCGTAGGCATAGCCACCCGCAAGTACTCCGGCAAGAAAAGGCTAATCATAGACCTCTCATCCCCCCACGGTTCCTCAGTCCCCAGCATCAACAGCCTCATCCCCAGCATAGATTTTTCACTTCAGTATTCCACAGTTGCCCACGCCATCTCCCTCATTCGGCTAGCCGGCCGCGGGGCCTGGCTCGCCAAAGCCGATATCACATCGGCTTTTAAAGTGCTCCATCTCCACCCAGACTCCTGGCACCTGTTCGGAGTCTGCTGGAGGGGGAAGTACTACTTCGCCGTTAGGCTCACATTTGGTTGCAAGAGCAGCCCCAAGCTCTTCGACAATTTATCAGAACTGCTCTGTTGGATCCTCTTAAATAACTACAAAATCCCCTTTCTCGTCCACCTCCTAGACGACTTCCTCTCCGTCGACTTCCCATCATCTCCCCCCGCACGCACTCTGCTCGCCATCAGAACGGCCTTCACGGCGCTCGGCGTCCCCCTTGCCGAGGACAAAACGGAGGGCCCCGCCACCAGCCTCGAGTTCCTCGGCATCCACCTAGACACCATCACCTTCCAAGCCTCACTCCCCCTCGAAAAATTACACAGGATCACCCTCATCATCGCCAACTTCGCAGACACCCCCTCGTGCACCAAGCAGCAACTCCTCTCACTCTTAGGTCACCTTAATTTCGCCACCCGTATCATCCCCCAAGGCCGTTCATTCATCTCTCACCTCCTCTCACTAGCCTCCTCCGTTCCAGCCCTCCACCACATTGTCACCATCACCCCCGAGTGCAAAATGGAGCTTTGCCTCTGGCACAACCTCCTGCACCACTGGAACGGAATTAGTTTTTTTTATGATGACTTTCACTCCTCACCAGAGGACCTCCAATTATTCACTGACGCAGCCCCCTCCGTAGGCTATGGGGGGTACTACCAAGGCAGATGGTTCGCGGAGGAATGGCCGGAGGAGATGTTAGATCCCCAGTGCGACTCCGGTCATTCCTCCGCCTTGTTCGAGCTATACCCCATCGTGGTAGCGGCTTCCCTTTGGGGATCGGAGTGGACCAGCCGCTCCGTCCTCATTCATTCTGATAATCAAGCCACCGTCAATATAATCAACAAAGGTCGCTCCTCCTCACTCCCCATCATGGCACTCCTCCGTCGACTCACCTGGATCACCGTCACCCATAATTTCATCATTCGCGCCGCCCACATCCCCAGTCACCTCAATAGCATCGCTGACTCACTTTCTCGCTTTCTTTTACAGAAGTTCAGGCACTTGGCACCAGAAGCAGACTCTCATCCCACTCCGGCACCTCCATATTCACAAATGACCTTCCCCTGAATCACCCGCTCAGCCACCTCATCCGCCACTCACAACAAGCCATCCTCCAGTCTCTCGCCCCATCCTCACTGTCCACCTACTGGACTGCATGGAAAAACTTCCAGCTGTTCCACGCCACCTTCACCCTGCACTTCCCGTCACTAGACCTGGCCACACTCACCTCCTACGTCAGCCACTGCCACTACTCCCGGTCCATGCACTCATCCACCATCCGAGTCTACTTATCCGGCATAAATTTCATTGTTAAACTCCTCACCGGCGCCGCTCACCCCTTCCACGCGCACCCGCACGTCGCACTGCTGCTCAAAGGCATCAAACGCCACGAGCCTCACCACCCTCCTAGCCGCCAACCCCTCACAGACAACGTCCTCGCCGACTGCGTCGCCGTCCTCCGTTCCGGTCACTCAGACCCACTCACCAACTCCACACTAGAGTCCCTTTTCCTCCTGGCTTTCTACGGGTTCCTCCGCTGCTCCGAATTCACATCCGCCAACACTAGATTCGACCCAGCTCGCCACCCCTGTCTGTCCGACTTATCTGTCCTCAGCCCAACCACCCTCATCTACACCCTCAAGCACAGTAAGACTGACCAGTTCGGAACGTCCACCCCCATTCACCTTTTCAAACTAGACTCACCCCTCAGCCCATACGAGCCACTCGTCCGCCACCTCGCCATCCGACAGTCCCAAAACGCCTCACCATCCGACCCCCTGTTCATCTCAGAAACCGGTTCCATAGTCACCCGCACCTGGTTTCACCACCACCTCCGCTCCGTTCTCACCAAAGCCGGCTACGCCGCAAACCACTTCTCAGGTCACTCCTTCCGTATAGGCGCAGCCTCCACAGCCTCCCGGAAAGGCGTCCCCGAGCACGTAATTCAAATCCTGGGTAGGTGGTCATCGCAGGCGTACCATACATACATCCGCTCCAATTCCCACGACCTCCTCCTAGCCCACACCGCACTCATCCGCTAAAAACATGCACCATTCTTTGGGGTCTCGGCGCGACTAGGTCGCAGACGGGCCACGGGCCCCAAAGCCACTCTAACCAGGGTCCGTGCCTCAGACGGCCCGGCCCCCCGCCCGCTCCTCTCCATCCCTCCTCCCTACCTCCCCTCTAACCCCTACATCCATCCTCCCATCCATCCTCCCATCCACCCTCCCTCTTCCCCCTTCATCATCCTCCCCGTCGCCTTCTTCAGGCCACCCATCCCGCCACTCATCCCTCCCCTCCTCCCCTTCATCCCCTCTCCTAGGCGCCGCCCTACACCAACCCGCCTCCGTCCATTCGTTCTCATCTCCCTCCGCCCTCCACCCCTCCTCCCTTTCCCCCTCCTCCCAACAACGGGACCCCCTTTCCCCCACTAACGGGACCCCCTCTCCTCCCAACAACGGGACCCCCTCTCCTCCCAACAACGGGACCCCCTTTCCTCCCAACAACGGGACCCCCTTTCCTCCCAACAACGGGACCCCCTTTCCTCCCAACAACGGGACCCCCTACAACCCCCCCACACCCTCCTCCCTATCACATCCCAACAACGGGACCCCCTACCCCCATGTAACAATGTAATGCATGCAATGTCTGTAACTATCCCCAACAACGGGACCTCACAATAACCCTCTCTCCACAGTGGCACCACATACACACAGTGGCACCACACACATCATGCATTCCCCTGTCCCCTTCCCATCCAATCAATTTTCAAATAAATACAACTCAATCGTTCCTCTGTTTGATGGTGTGGTCTTTACTAGTGAAAAGGTGGATAGTGTTTGCTAAATAACAGGGGTCTCCCTGGCCCGTCTAGCTCTCAAATAAACAGAAAATAAATGTACCCCCATTTAGTTTGCCAGTTTACATTTTGTCTGCTCATTTCTTTGAGTGATCACTATCCTTTTGAGATGCCTTAATATAGGCATTTACCTTAGTATAGGCATTTAGAGTTCATAACGTGACATTTGCATAATTTTCATTCACTAGGAGCCTACAACCGGGCTTAAGAAAAGCCAGTGAAAAGATGGAGCTGGATGGGACTAAGGAGGACGTCAAGAGAAGAAAGACCTTTACCAGCAGGAGAGATCGGGTGAGTTATTGCCCTGCTCTATTACTGTTGCATTTTATTGATCACGTGAATTATCAATTACCTTTTTATGTAAGGGATATCACATTGTGAGTCGTTGTGAGCTTGTAGATCAGCTATTTTCACATTTATCTGTGGAACCGCGTCAACTAAATGTAATGCCTCCACTCTTACAATTCCAAGTCGATGGCCAAAATGCAAAACCTCCTATGTGCAAATTTCATGATTTTCGGATTTCACTGTGGATGAGGACTATAGGCTATGCTGCACATGCTCAGTCTGTCTGCAAGATAGTCCCGCCCCTCATTTTGTCAGAAAAAGTCATTTGACTAAAACCTCCTATCTTGTTCAGTGCCAATTAGTGCTAAAATGTTGAAGCGCAAAACCTCTTATCTGCACCAGAACTAGTTGAGCAGCAGACAGAGCTGAAACTTGGGAATTCTATGTTATGTAGACCGTCTAA
The DNA here is from genome assembly GCF_963280865.1 of Gymnoscopelus braueri. Lineage (NCBI taxonomy): Eukaryota > Metazoa > Chordata > Actinopteri > Myctophiformes > Myctophidae > Gymnoscopelus > Gymnoscopelus braueri. Next base: position 10,676,462 of record NC_137607.1, read on the forward strand.
ATGTCTTTCAGTTTGTAGTCATCTATTATTTTCAAAATAAAAAAGTGTCTTCCCCCCTTACTAGTTAAGTATTTGTTAGTAACTCTGTCAAGTTAATTGCATTGCCTTGTTGATTGCTAATGATTAGTGTCAGGTGGTGACACTTTTATCACACAAAGAGTGTGAGTTGATAAAAAAAACTAATGGTAATACTTGATACAGTACTGTAGAATGTCTTGATCTCAAAATGAGCATAAAAAAGCATTATTTAACAAAAATAATGTTAGTTTGTAAGCCTAACTATTTCTAGGTAAAAACCTCCTAAGTGCATCTATGTAGATAGGAGGTCATTTTTAGGTGTAGATAGGAGGTTTTGGCATTGAACATTTTGAACTTGTGGTTAGAGGTTGTCATTGCTGCTTAAATGTGAACGTCATTGTCGTGATTTTTTATTAATTGCAGATCAAAATCACACGTGAACACCGTGGCAGCCAACAACCCTGTGAAAATATTGTGGTGTGTCGGTTGGGGGGTATGGTAAATGGTGCATTTATATAGCGCTTTTATCCAAAGCGCTTTACATTGATTGTGCCATTAACCCATTCACACACACATTCATACACCGATGGCGGAGGAAACCATGCAAGGCACCAACCTGCTCATCAGGAGCAATCAGGGGTTCAGCGTCTTGCTCAAGGACACTTCGACACTAACTCTAGGGGAGCCCCCCAGCCCGGGATCGACCTGGGAACCTTGCGGTTTTCCAGTTCACTCTACCCGGCCACTCTACCCCTGAGCCACTGCCGCACCCGTATGAGGGTATGGGGGTGGGATGGGTTTTGGAGTTATAGGGTGTGGGAGGTGTGGGTGGTTGGGGGGGTATGGGGTGGGGGGTGCATGAGGGTTTGGGTGGGTGAGTTTGGGGGTTGTGGTGTGCTGGTTGGGGGCATGGGGACCGGGGTTCTTGGAGTGGGGGTAATGGGTTGGGTGGGAGTTGGGGGTATGAGGGTATGTGGTGGGATGGGGTTTTGAGTTATGGGGTTGTGAGGTGTGGGCTGGCAGTTGGGGGGTATGGGGTTTGTGGGAGTGGGGGAGTATTGCAGGTGGTGGAGTTGGGGGGTAGAGGGTATGGGGGGGATTATGTTGAGGGGGGCATAGGCCAGTTAGGCCGGATCACACAGGATAGGGTCTTTGCGATGCGAGAGTGTGGTCTAGCCAACACCAACTCGGGACCCCTGAAGTGGGATGGGGTTTTGAGTTATGGAGGTGGAGAGGTGTGGGCTGGCAGTTGGGGGGGGTTGTGGGAGTGGGGGAGTATTGCAGGTGGTGGAGTTGGGGGTAGAGGGTATGGGGGGGATTATGTTGAGGGGGGCATGGGTCAGTTAGGCCGGATCATATAGAATAGGGTCTTTGCGATGCGATGTGTGAGTGTGGTCTAACCAACACCAACTTGGGACTCCTGAATCGCTGCCCTCCACACTCTCCTAGCATCAGGGTCTTGAGATCTACAGTATTGTTGGCTAAGCTGTTACGCCGAAGTGCATCTACGTAGGTGGTGCACTTCTTGTCTCTCCTGGCTTTGCCCTGGGTTGGCTCTCATAGTGTTAGTTTGCTTGCCACTAGTTATGGGTCCCAGGGTCCCTGACGCAGTGCCCTGCCTCATCCTTCTCTCTCTGACTTTATCTGTGACCCATGGTAGGTTCCTGTAGAGGACCACATTTCTGATGTGGTCCGTCCATGTGACTCCTAGTGCCATTCATAGCATTCTTGTGTAGACTCCATCCAAGGCCCTTTCCTGTTGTGCTGTGATGGTCCATGTCTCAGCCCTATACAGCAGTACTGACTCCACTGTAGCTATACGAACAGCCGCCTCTTGAGGTCTTCTCCCATGTCTGATTTCCACACTCTCCTCATCCCATGCAAGGCATTCCAGTCAAGTGCCCCCCGGACCTTCAGGTCCTGTTCCATTGAAGCAGTCCAGGCCAAGGTTATTAGAAGTCCTGGACTGCCTCGAGTAGCTTGTCTCCATCATCTGAACCATCTTCTCAGGAACTCCATAGGCCCGGAGAATGTTCATCAGATTCCCCCGGTGGATGGTGCCAAAAGCCTTTTGGAAGTCATGAAGGTGATCACCACTGAAAGATTCCGCTCCTTACTCCTTCCAGTATCCTCCTCAGCACCAGTATCTGCCCGAGTTTCTCATTACAAGGTCTAAGATGAGTCTAAGACGGTTGAGGATCTTCCTGTTAGCCGTCTTGGCAACTTGTGAGCTCAGGCTAATGCCTTGGTGAGTTCGCCTGACTTTGGTACTGGATCGATGATCATTTTGCTCCACAGCTTCGGCAGCTTGCTAGACGTGTGTGCTTGATAAAATCCAACACCACCTCGTCTATGGGCACATACATCAGAACCTCTGCTGTCACTCCATCTTCCCCGCAGCTCTTGCCTCACTTGATAGTAGCCTTGGCCCTCTGGTACTCATCCATGGTGAACCGTCTGGTTTGGGAAGGTCATGGAAGACAGGAGCATCGGATCATCCTCTTCTTCGGTTGAAGGAGGATTTCCTAGGAGTGTTTTGAAGTGCTGGTACCATGTTTCAACTCGTTCCTCTGCGCTTTCTCCCCAGATCTTGGAAGTCTGAGAAGAGCTTCTGCCAGAAATGTCATTGATGAGCTTCCAGCTCTTGCCATGTTTCTGGTTAACATGCACCTCTTTAATGTCCCTGATCTTTTGGGTCAGCTCCCGTTGTTCCAGTTGCATACACTTGATATAGCTCCTCCTTACTCCGCTTATATTCCTCCCTCAGACCCTCTCCTTTTTGGTCATCGACAAAGTCCCTATGTGCTGCTCTCATCTCCTCTCTGGCTGTGGTGATTCTAGGGTCAAGGCATCCGTCTTTCCTCCTTGCTTATAGGCTCTTTAAGACATTCAATGATCTTACATACTATTCCACTATCCACACCGGACACAAGGTTGGTGATCCAGTTGTATGAGTTAGGGGAGTTGGAGGGCATGAGGGTTTGGGGGGTGTGTTGTGCTGGTTGGGGAGAATGGGGGCTGTGGGAGTGGGGGGGTATTTCAGGTGGTGGAGTGGAGGGTATAGGGGGGATTATGTCGAGGGGTGCCTGGGCCAGTTGTTTTGTAGTCCACCTAATTGTTGTTGTTTTTGGAAAAAAGCGTATACAGTCTACTAACCATTTCATCCATTGAAAATACGCTAGCGTATACCCACGACCACGTGCATCTCGTGCAGGGAATGATTATTGTATACCTCAGAAAACAAACCTAGACCACACCACTGATGCAACTGTTTGCAGCTGTAAATGTATGTATTTACAGCCTGTACTATTTATCATTATTTAGTTATGCAATCACTTAACATCACAGTGCAAAAGCTCCTATCTGCAGAATTATCCAGGAAAAGTGGGGAAAAACCTCCTATCTGCATTTGCAATATGAGATCAGTGTAATTAACATATAATATTGTAATATAATCCAGAAATCCAGAAACGGTGAATTATGTGATGGGTATCATAAAAAAATATCATTGTGCAAAAAAGATACAACATTTTGTAGTTTTCTTTTTCATTTTCCCAACAATGTGAATTTTTCAGATAGGAGGTTTTGCGTTTTGGCCATCGAAGTGCTTGTCAGGGTGGGGGGTCCCCACTTCAAATATGATTATGAAGGGGGGTCACAGCCTGAAAATCTTGGGAGCCCTTGTCATACTGTACACCTGTTCATTGCAGTCCATGGGAAATGCACTTTCTGGTCCAGCGGTTAGCTAGCCATAATATAACCCACATACTGTATTTACCACGTGGTCACACCAAAAGTGTCATGAGCTACAAGGAGCCAGCAGTCATTTTGGATGGAAGCTGGTGTCATCCCACTCACAATGGCTGCGGGTACATGGACCATCATGTATTCATTCAGAATGAATTCATTCCGAATGAACTCATTCCGAATAGAGGAATCTGATCCACTCACCTGTTTACATGGGACCTGAATAAAAGTATTCCTCGTTTACATGACCAAAGCATTCATTCGGAATATAACTTTTGACATGCGCAAAGTGGTTCCCGCCTACGCCCGGGCATGGACCAGGGGCCACTATCCGGAGCAGAGCTTCCCATGGTGGGCATGGGAGGAGGCAATAGCCCCCTTGTGCCTCCGCGGCGGAGGTCTGTCGGTCGTAGACAGGCCGGTAAGCAACGCACCGACTCCTGGCCAGGCAGCGTTGTATGCGGTACAAGCCTGTGTTCCTTTGTTATCGCCGTTTTAATGCAAAAGTAGCAGATCTACAAGTTCAGACCAGTTTCTTTTTTTGTATTGGTACCAGACACGGTAAAACGTAGGCTAGCCTATACTATTTGTCACATTTCTCATGTAGGTACGGCATGTAGGTACGTCATCGCGCATTCGCACATGGTCATTATAATAATAAATGGAGAGAGAGAGTCTATGAAACAAGGCACGCTCATTTATGGCAAAAGTACAAAAGTATTGGCATCAAAATATACCGAGTGTCACGTTTTTCTTGTATTATTATGAAAAAGCTTTGAAACATGCTGTAACTCATTCACTGTGACGAAAACCCTCTTTCTGCGCCGAGTAGCGCGCGGTGCGCACACGGATTGAATGCGGGGTCTGTCGCCCTAAAACACAATCGCCCCGGGTCAAAATCCAGCGACCATGGAGCGGCCGTGGATGGCCCGCTCAAAAGGTGCGTGGGGCGTGGTGTTTTGGGACGACCGTTCCGGCTGCCCATGAAATGAATTGATTAAGTAAAACTCATCTGTTTTCGCTGCAGCTGCGCCCTAATAATGTTGTTTTCATTTATTTTTGTTCACGTATGCTATTAAAACAGCTATTGCAGTATTGGGCCTTAACATGTGATTAAAAATGTATACGTATTTGGCCCCTCATATATAAAATAAATGTAAAATCTGATTTAAAATTGAAACTTGCAGCTGATCAATGCGTTTCTGCGTTTACGTGTGGACAGGGATTAAAAAAAAAAAATCTTTGTCATGTGGTCAGGGATTCTTTTTAAAAACTGAGGACTAAAATACCCGTTTAGAAAAAGATCCATATAAGTGTAGCCTAGGCCAGCAATCCTCGGAGTGTCCGTTCTCCTGGACAAGTCTGGGCTTAACCATTACAGGCTTATTAAATGACGCTATAGAATAGAATCATTCATTTTATCCCGCAGGAGCGACCGTGGCCGAATTAGAGATTTGATAGGTCATTTTTGGACAATTCTGACAGCACTACTAAGCACGGACATGCGCAAAGTAATGCATGTATTCCAAACAGAGAGGAGTGTTTGGAATAAAGTGTTTACATGGTCAATTCCGATTGGTATATCCCGATTCAAACGGTCTATACCACCCCTCCTAACCCGAATGAAAATTCATTCGGGTCAGACTGGAATGGAATATTCTATTCCAATTGAGGTGTTTACATGAGCATTTCTATTCTGAATGAATTCATCCATTCATTCATTCCGAATAGAAGTGTATTCATTCCGAATGAAACTGTCCATGTACCCGCAGCCAATGATGCCTGTGACAAGCTGTTGATGCCTCCGACAACCAATTGAAGCAGCAACTAATAACAGAGATGGATTTATTTTTCTTCCATCTAACATCATGTATTGTCATACAGTTCCTTATGAGATGAAACTCATTGTTGTTATCTCTGGTTTTCCAGAGCTTTATGACCCATCGTTGTTTGTTACATTGTGTAGCCAAGAACCGGGTCAGATTCCTTTGTGTGACCTTGAATAAGTGTCTCAGCTGGACCAGAATAATCTGTCCAGAGGACCTGGTCTACCTCAGTGGTGCTGACGCAAACTTTGTGAGCGATGAAGATTACATTACCAAAGTGGCGGGCAGGACGGCTGTCCAAAATAATGGCTTAGTACATGTCAAAAAGCCCTGGACGAAAACAGAAAGAAGGCCGTGGAGTCAAAGTCCAAACGTCTTCGCACCAACTATGGACATTTCACCAGTAGAACCCCCCTTGCTGCAGAGGGCAAGTGTGTTTATCTGCAGGAGTGAGGAGGAAGCAGAAGGGACTGAGTGTAAGGCTTTTAGTTATAGGCTCTGTGCACAACTGTAAGCTTTTAGAAGGGAGCATACATGTTTCCTGTTCCAGTTCAGTTTCCCATAGCTTTGTTTTATTGGCACAGCTGTAGATTGGAACCAGAAACATAATGACACATAATATGACACCTTCACATGTTTCCAGTCCAAATCTGCTGCTGAGACGATTTTTTTATTTTAAATTTTGGCCCTATATTCTGATTATTTTAGCATCACTCACATCCCCTGTAAAAGATTCAGCCTTGTGCCGTTTTGTTCATGGCCCTGGTTAGTCTCCAGTCATAATTTCAGTTATATGCACTTCTGTTCTCCCCAACCTTGACCTTCTTGAAATGTTGTTCCTACATGGCTTTAGTAGCTGTTTTGTGTGTGTGTGTGTGTGTGTGTGTGTGTGTGTGTGTGTGTGTGTGTGTGTGTGTGTGTGTGTGTGTGTGTGTGTGTGTGTGTGTGTGTGTGTGTGTGTGTGTGTGTGTGTGTGTGTGTGTGTGTGTGTGTGTGTGTGTGTGTGTGTGTGTGTGTGTGCGTGCGTGTGTGTGCGTGCGTGTGTTTGGAGGTCTTGGCCCCTGTTTAAAAAAAAAACATTGCTTATTTGCACCAAGTGAATTTTGTTTTGTAACTTTTAGCTTAATATTCTTTATCTTCAAAGTAGATCGGCCATTTTGACGACATTTGTTGTAGATGGAAAAAGAAGCGGAGCTAGTATAGAGTTTTGGGGACACTGAACTGTGTCCTGGTATGGTGAGTTTTATTGTTCAATAAAATCTTTTTCTCATAGAGTTCTAATGTATCAGAGTGCAGTACACCTCCTAACCGATAGGGTCGCGTGGTCGAAAGCATAATAGGAAATATGGCCACCAATCGGATTAAAATACTTCTTTACGGAAAATACGGGTACTTCTGAGCGAACGTACATAATTATAACATCTGTGGGTATAACATCCGTGTGCATGGGGTAAGCACTTTATATTTGAAATCTGAACGTTTATGTCGATGTACCAGTGTTTCAGATTGTAACGAGACCAGATCAACTTGAGACCGCGTCTACTGTCGTCCTAGTAACAGTAGATGTTGTCCACGGTGACAAAACGTGTAGCTGTCCTCGTCAATGCCTATTTTTTTATTTTTTTCATATCACAATACCAAAAAATACCGATCTGATTCTTGTTTGGATGAAGAAACGTCTGACAGACGAACACTCACGTTGCGTTGTGGACGTTAGGTCCATTGGTTCTCCGTTGGTTTTGTTGTTGTTGAGAAACAGGAAGACAACCACTTCTTCCTGTCTCTCTAACAATAGATTTATACCTTTTATAAATGCCACTATTCGCCATTGGAGTCTGAATCAACATGTGCAAGGTGCAATCACTGTTCAGCCCATTTAAAGCGTGGAAATAAACGCATCAATGAATGAATTAATACATAAATAAATAAATGTTTATCCCCGTGGGGGATTCAAACTCTTCCCAACGTCAGCATAAATACACCAGACAGGAGCTTACTCCGGTGCGCCATTCTTCTCACAACAATTGTGTACCGTAAACAACTCATAGAGTATACAACCAGCCATTAAAAAACAAATCAGTCATGGTCACTAGATCAACTTGAGACCTCAGTCACCACACTGATTTTATTTTACTGTTCTCCAACACAGCTGTTTAATACAGATTTGTTTCTAAAATATCTCACCATGATCATCTATTATTCATTATGTCATAGGCTACTTAGAAATAGTAAATATGACGCATGATAGGTTAGATAAACAGTTCGTTATAAGACAACCACTTCTTCCTGTGACAATCTCTAACACTACATTTTATAAATGCAAATTTGCCATTGGAGTCTGAGTAAACATGTGTCACGTACATTAACTAGTCAGCCCATTTAAAGCTCTAAATAAATAATAAATACATAGTTAGCTTTTCACGGGATTCAAACTTGTCCCAATGTCGGCAGAAATATCTGTCCGGAGCATACTCCGGTGCGCCATTCTACCCACAATAAATCATATCCATAAACAAATCATAGAGTATAAAACCAGCCATTAAAACACAAAACAGATATGGTCACTAGATTAACTTGAGACCTCAGTCCCCACACTGATTTCCAACACGCTGTTTACTACAGATTTGTTTCTAAAATCTCTCACCATCACCATCATCATCATCATCTATTATTCATTATGTTAGAGGCTACTTAGAAATAGTAAATATGACGCATGATAGGTGACATAAACACTTTGTTTATAACATGACCTCATAGACAAAATATGGCCAAACGTGTCTGAAAACCCACGTTACACTGACGTGATCCAGTCGATTTTTAATGTGCAACAAAGTGTTAGAAAGAGGGACATCTGAGCACCATATTTTTGGGAACAGTGCCCAGTACCCTAGTGCCCACTTTTCCTGCCTGTTACCGATTCAAAGGTCAATAGTTTCTCATTTGTCACATCCCCCTTAATTGTAGCTACATTTCGTAGTTGTCATTTATTTTATTGGGCACTTGCTTTGCCAATGTAAACGTATGTCTTTTCTTGCCAATAGAGCAGCCTTGAATGGAACGGAAAAAGGTGTGTGTGTGTGCGTGTGCATGTGCGACGCGTGCGTGCATGGGGGGGCATGTTAACAGTTTGTTTATGACATGACCTCATACACAAAATATGTCCAAAAGTGTCTGAAAACAGACATTACACTGACGTGATCCAGTCAATTTTGAATGTACTCCTAAGTGTTAGAAAGAAGCACAGTAATAATCAAAAGGATACAGGATAGGAGGGCACTAGGGACATCTGGGGAAGAGTGCCCACCAGAATCTAGTGGCCAGAATGCGTTGGTGCCCACATGCCCACCTTTCCTGCTACCGATTTGAAGTTTCTTATTTGTCACATCCCCCTTAATTGTAGCTACATGTCTTAGTTGACATTTATTGTATTGGGCCAATGTAAACGTATGTCTTGTCCTGCCAATAAAGCAGCCTTGAATTGAACTGAGTTAAAAAGGGGCGTGTGTGTGTGTGTGTTATTTGCTTAGTTATCTCATTAGAACTAATGACCATCAATTAATGGCAGTGACATCATCAATTAACAAGTGATCATATATATATATGTCTCAAATGGCTCTTACATCTGCTATTTGACAATGGGTATACAATGGGTTGGTATAGGATATACCTATCTAAATACTTAATCAAGCAACTTAAAACATGTCTGGGGTGCTCACACAATTCTGAGTAGATTAAGAAAAAAATGAGCCCAAACATGTTTGAAAGTGAAATATCCCTTTAACATGGTGTCAGAAAATTTGGAGGGGGGGGGGTGGCTTAGGTGTGACGCACCTGCTTGCTCAATTAACAGAATGTACCAAGAGATCCTGGATTTTAAGACAGAGAAAAAAGATATAGTGGGAAACCTGACCAAACAGCAGCGTTTCAATATAAGAAGAAGGGACAAGCAGTATGTGCTTAAGGGTATGTATTCGGTTACACAATCAATCTTTATTTAAAGTACTTTGTTCATTAACCTTTTAAAATTCTTTGAAAAACATGGTCTCCTCACGCATTAGAAGGACAATATCAGTCACCAGGATCAAGAACTGGTGTTTTCGATGAAACAAAAGTTAAAATGGATTTTGAAGTTACAATGGGTTTGTATAGGAAGGGGGCGTGTCTGATCAAATTAATTTCAAATATCTAAATACTGAATTAAGCAACTTAAAAACTGCCTGGGGGGCTCACCTGAGTAGACGATAAAATTACCCAATTTTTTTGTTTTTGAAAGTGAAATATCCCTTTAAGAGTAAATTAACATTTTCACATTTATTTGTTCTAGATGGAATGCTTCATTACTTGTGCACAAGAAGCAAGAAGCAGGAGCCCCATTTGGCTAAGGTAAATGCGTTTCATGCTTACTTTTGGTGCTCGAACACTTGAATTTCCCCATGGGAATCAAAACAGGAATCTAAGTATGTCGTATCTCATCTCTCTATGCTATCAATGTAGGTGGTGGCGTCGCCTGCTGAGGCAAACGCTGTTTTCCAGGAAATCCATGCCAGTAGTATCGGTGGTCACTGTGGTGTGGAGAAAACACACCACGCAGTGATCCAGCGATACTACTGGCCTGGAATGGAGGCCGACATCCGCAAATGGGTAAGTTGGAAGGGTCAAGGGTCATCCAAATGTGTATATATTCTTTGTACATGCAGGCTTATTAACGCAGGGCCTACTTGAAGCATTAATTAAATTCAAACACTCATGTGATTGTATATCCCCTTCACTTACTGTTTGTGCGTGACCAAAGGCCTGTGATATACATGAATGTGCATATCATTTGACTTAAGATCAAGGAGTGTCCTGAGTGCCAGAAGAAGCAGGGTAGCTTGAAGGACAAAACCCAATATCAGCCCATAACCATGAGTGTTTTGCAACTGAATATGCAAAGGATACCAGCAATCATACAGATGTCTAATTGTCATTGACGCTTTTATCCAAAGGGACTTACAACACTTTGGAGAGAGCAGCACCACCATTACCTAGAGGTTAGTTTTTTTTGTAAAATGGTGTTCTTATTCTACATCGAATATCGTCTATCAAAAACACTGAAACAAACATGTGTATAGATTGACCCTGATTGACCCTTGAAGTTCCACTTCCTCTTGCCCAAATTTGAAGCCGGTAATACCCGGATACCTGGAATTGAAGACATATGGTCCCAGTGCCCAAAGTTAAAATGTTCTCATATAACTCCGCCCACTTTCCGGCCACTTCCTCTTGCCCAGGCCTGGGTGCCTGAATTTGAAGCTGTATGGTCAGAGTGCCCAAAGTTGAAGGGTTCTAATGTAACTCCGCCCACTCTACATGTAAAAGTGCACAAAGTTGAAAGTTGATGACCAACACATGTTAGGGTGCCCAAATCTGAAAGTAGGTGGTTAAATGACCTGACATGTAAAAGTGTGATTTGCAATCTGAAATCTTTCTCTTTATGATAACCATACAGAATGGAACATGAAGAACTACCACCAGCCAAACGACAACGGCGTGAGGATTCCCCCCAACTCCACTCCAGCCCTCCTCCTGAGGAAGCGGACAAGGAGAACCCACCCCCCAAATGTAACTCCGCCCAACCCTGGAACCTACCAAAAGCTTGTTATATGTTAATTGGGTACACCTACTGGTCATGGTATTTGTTCTTTTCGATGAGCTTCAGAGAGCAGTTTACTACAATTGGGAAAAAGGATTACCACCATTACCTTGAGGTTAGTTTTTTGGTAAAATGTTATTCTACATCGAATATCATCTATCAAAAACACTGAAACAAACATGTGTATAGATTGACCCTGATTGACCCTTGAAGTTCCACTTCCTCTTGCCCAAATTTGAAGCCGGTAATGCCCGGATACCTGAAATTGAAGCCATATGGTCCCAGTGCCCAAAGTTGAAATGTTCTCATATAACTCCGCCCACTTCCCCTCTAGGCCCGGGTACCTGAATTTGAAGCTGTATGGTCAGAGTGCCCAAAGTTGAAGGGTTCTAATGTAACTCCGCCCACTCTACATGTAAAAGTGCACAAAGTTGAAAGTTGATGCCAACACATGTTAGGGTGCCCAAATCTGAGAGTAGGTGGTCAAATGACCTGATATGTAAAAGTGTGATTTGCAATCTGAAATCGTTCTCTTTATGATAACCGTACAGAATGGAACCTGAAGAACAACCACCAGCCAAACAACAATGCCGTGAGGATTCCCCCCAACCCCACTCCAGCCCTCCTCCTGAGGAAGCGGACAAGGAGAACCCACCCCCCATACCGGACCCAGCCAACCCCCCTGCTGAGGCTGGAGAACTTCAAGCAGACCCCAATCCCGAGGAGGAGGAGGAGGACGAGGAGGGGTGATGGTGAATTATTTCACTAAATGGTCGGAGGCGTATCCATTGAAGACCAAACATGCGGGGGAGGTGTCCAAATGTATCCTGGATTTTGTATACAGGCATGGGGCCCCACAAAGCTCCTCAGCGACCAGGGATCCGAATTCCGTAATCAGGTACAGCACTCATGAAACATTACAAATCATACTGTAATTTTTCTTCTCTTTTTTTTTATGTTGGGGATGGGGCTCGTACCATTGATCTGAATTGTGTTAATTTAATTGTTTTTATTATTATTGTTTCCATTTAAAAATGTGTTTCAATTGCTTTTATACTTTTATGCAATGTAGCACTTTGAGATTTAATTCCAGGCTCTGTGAAGCCCTAAACATACAAAGGAGCTTTTCGGCGGTTCGAATCCCGGCTCCTCCTGACTACATGTCGAAGTGTCCCTGGGCAAGACACTGAACCCTACATTGCCTCCAATGATTCGGTCGGCGCTCGCTTGCCACCATTGGTGTGTGAATGTGGGAAAAAGTGGGGACGCTGGCGTCGACTGTTCACCGCTCCACCTCCCAATGTCCCCCACCTGTATGAATGAATGAACCATTGTAAAGCGCTTTGAACACTTGGAAAAGCGCTATAAAAAATGCAATTCATTATAGACTACATTAAATGCATCTGAATGTCTTCTGTTATGTAATGTGGACATTTTCAGGTCGCTGAAAGCACTATGTGCAGACCACCCCAATCAGTGGGACAAGTACCTCCCAGCTGCAATGTTTGTGCTCCGCACCAAAAAACACCTCACCACACAACACACGTCCTTCTACCTCCTCCATAGGAGAGAGGCAAGGTATCCATCACCCATTTGTGTGAACTATGACGTAAGTGGATCCATTTGTTGGGGGCCAGTAAATTAGTAGCAGAGCACCAAATCAGTTTAACCCCCTTTATACCAATCTACAGTCTCACAACGCATTGTGACATGGTGTGAGCTTGTAGATCTGCTATTTTCCAAAATGTATGCCAAATGCATATTGATTTGGGGGTCCTTGACATGAATAAATGAAATTGAAAACCACTGTCAATAACCCCACCTGGTGTTTTTGTACCTTAGGTGACACCAGAAGAAATGGAGGGCTATGTGAGGTCGGAGGAGGTCTGTGAGGGGCTGAAAAAGCAGACACCAGTATATGAGGCTGTGCAGGGCAATGTCCTAAAACAACAAGACAGGGTCAGGAAGAGGAAGCTGGAGCAGGGCTGGGATGACAAGTTCACAGTTGGGGACGTGGTGTTGAAAAAAAACATCCGAGAAGAGCAGAAGAAGGGAGGGAAGCTGGCACCGGAGATGCTTGGCCCTTATTCCATCACCGACATAAAGGGGAAAGTGGTGTCACTTGGTTGGGGACAAAAATGAGAAGCTAATTGCTAATTTGGACCAGCTTAAACGCTACATCGAGCCAGAGGAGAGGATTCCAGCGAAGCTTCTAAAGCTAGCTGGAACCTTTCCTTTGGCTCGCCCCCCTCCACCACTTTCCCCTTTATCTCCTGCTCTTCTCCACCCTCCCCAACTGTCACCCAGTCCCTCCAGCCCTCTTCTTGGCCGCCCTGCACAGCCATCATTCAGCCCCTCCGGGCCTCCTCCTGCCCTCCACCACCCACCATCCTCTGGCCCCTCCACACCTCCTTCTGCCATCCACCACCCACCATCCTCGGGCCCCTCCACACCTAGTTCTGCCATCCACCACCCACCATCCTCGGGCCCCTCCACTGGCTCCCCACCTGCCAGAGGGAGATCAGCAGAGGACCATATCACTGGTAAATCCCATTCACTAATGTGACATGATAATGCCATGTACAACTTTGAATGACTGAAATGTTCTGAATTTCCACTTCTCCAAGCTATATGGAAGGGGCAAATAGGGCAGATTTTGTTGGCCAAATTTGGCCCATTTAGGCTCTTGACCCTTGACGTCCAGAGCCTGGCACCAGGGGAGACATTGACCACTGAAGTGTTAAATATTTAAGTGATCTCCTGTGGGTCGCCCAAAAGGCCAACATGAGGGTTAAAGTATTGCCAGTGGAGGAGATGGGGAGAGTATGGGACAGTTCAACAAGGGGGGTTAACAAAGTAAGGATAATAGTTACTTTTAAAAGTGTTGGTTACAGTCGCACCATGTTAACAATGTAAATGATCACTTCACTTGTCCTGGAATGGGAAGCGATTATGGGGGCAGTATGTAAGAATGGGCACTACACACTAGTAGTAAGTGAACTTTAATCAATGCAAATTATGCAACTATATTTACAACTAAACTTTTGAAGTATTAAATACACAATGTTGATCTGGTCTCGTTACAATCTTTGTCACCGGCAGTAAATGAAAAAACTTGCCCCACCAGGTTGCCATGATATGAGTCATGTTTCAGGGTTAATGTTTAACATTCCTGTTAGTGATCATCTGCTCCATGAAAGCTTTGAATATAATCCTCTGTACTGTGATCTGTACTGTGATGCCGTCATCTTTGTTGTTTGTCCACTTAATCAAGTTAATCCAAGGGTTTCATGTAATCAAGCAATCGCGCAAAAACCAAGCAGCAATAAATGCAGTTGGTACAATGTAAGTTCAGGAGGGAAGACCACACCAGATAACTATCTCCTCCCCCTCGTAATCGCCTCCAATCTGGCCGATATCAACTCCTCCCAAGCTCACCTGCTTGCGATGGCGTTGATAACAACTCCTCCCTTATCTCCTCCTTCCAAACTAATCAAGGGTTGTATTTATACCAAGCCATGCCCGCTCCCATTCATGCTCACTGTTTCTTGCATCCCGCCACCTCCCCTTCTCCTCCCCATGCTCAAAACTAACCTTGCTGAAAACTGACCTGTTCCTCCTCTCCCACACATGTTTCCTCTAGGTCTCAAAGGGGGGTGGTCTCGGCGCGACTAGGTCGCCGACGGGCCACGGGCCCCAAAGCCATACTAACCAGGGTCCGTGCCTCAGACGGCCCGGCCCCCCGCCCGCTCCTCTCCATCCCTCCTCCCTACCTCCCCTCTAACCCCTTCATCCATCCTCCCTACCCCCCCTCCTCCCCCTTCATCATCCTCCCCGTCGCCTTCTTCAGGCCACCCATCCCGCCACTCATCCCTCCCCTCCTCCCCTTCATCCCCTCTCCTAGGCGCCGCCCTACACCAACCCGCCTCCGTCCCTTTGTACTCATCTCCCTCCGCCCTCCACCCCTCCTCCCTTTCCCCCTTCTCCCAACAACTGGACCCCCCTTCCCCCATTAACGGGACCCCCTTCCTCCCAACAACGGGACCCCCTTTCTCCCAACAACGGGACCCCCTTTCTCCCAACAACGGGACCCCCTTTCTCCCAACAATGGGACCCCCTTTCTCCCAACAACGGGACCCCCTACAACCCCTCACGCCCTCCTCCCTAGCACATCCCAACAACGGGACCCCCTACCCCCATGTAACGTAATGTAATGCATGCAATGTATGTAACATATTCCCAACAACGGGACCACACAATAACCCTCTCTCCACAGTGGCACCACATACACAACCATGCATTCCCCTGTTCATTCCATCAATCCATACAAACCCTTCTCTCCACAGTGGCACCACACACACCATGCATTCCCCTGTTCATTCCATGCATTCCCCTGTCCCCATCCCATCCAATCAATTTTCAATAAATACAACTCAATCGTTCCTCTGTTTGATGGTGTGGTCTTTACTAGTGAAAAGGGATCTAATTTTGTTTTGTTTCCCAAATTCAATGTGTTGATATGGTTGCTGCTGTACCGAATCATTTCACCATCCATTCATGCATGACGTTGACATGCTTTGATTTCTAAATGTATCTGGCAGAAAAAACGTGCCAGACTTAAACTCCAGAAACTACAGCTGCCCATCTTAAAAGGGGGCTTAGCATTACCAAATCTCCTATACTATCATATGGCGTCCCAAGTAAGATATATAGTAGACGACTGGATCAAAAAGGATTCAAATTCTACCTTTCTAGACCTGGAGGCTTATGGCTGTGATCCTGTTTCTATTTCTGATTTGATATTTATAAAAAATGCTGATGTACTTCCTGGGCTAAAAGACAATCTTATTGTTAAAAACACTCTGAAAACATGGTATCGGGTACGTAAACATTTTGGTGTAACAAACCATATGTCATGCTTGGCACCGGTAGCAAAAAACCCAGATTTTGCACAATCCTGTCTGGATGTGGGTTTTGGGATGTGGAAAGATGCCGGCATTTTGACTGTCCAGGACTTATATAAAGATGGTGTGCAAAAATCATTCCAACAATTACAGTCTGAATTTAACTTACAGCAATCCCAATTTTTCCGCTATTTACAACTCAGGAGCTACATTAACTCAGTTCCAGAATATAGGACTGGCCTGAGCACACGTCCCAATCAGGTAGAATCTATCTTAATGAAGGCATCAACTCGACCCAAAAAAATTATCAGCTTTCTTTACGAGAGTCTGTTCCAGGTAGAAAAAGCATCAACTAATGACAGTAAAGTATTCTGGGAAAACCATTTTCAACTACAAATAGATGAGGGGATATGGCGTAACATACTACTTAATGCAAAGAAAATAACGTGCTCCAACAAGTCTTATGAAACCCAATATAAAATAATACACAAGCTACATATCTCCCCAGTTATAAGGAGTAAATATGATCCCCTATGCTCTCCCCTATGTCCTAGGTGCAAAAGTGGACACGGTACTTATAGCCATATGATCTGGACTTGCCCACAAATCAGACCCTTCTGGGTATCCATTCAAAATGAAATTCTTAAACTGATTGGAATTAAAATACCCTTAAATCCACTTCATTATGTTCTAGGGGCAGACATAAATATCATAGTAACAAAAGGAAATCGACATTTAGTACGAGCTTTGCTCTATGCTGCTCGGTTGTCAATTCTCAATAAATGGATCGATGACAGTCCTCCAAGTGTCCTATTATGGTTTGAAAAAGTGCTACGGTTAATGCCCTTGGAGAGACTATCATATGTTCTACGTGGTACCGTGTCCGAATTTGTAGAAGAATGGCTGCCCTTAGCACCATATATAGGGGATGAGTGGCGCAATGTCTTGTGTATTGGAGTGACGGAGGAGATCAGTTAGTTGCCATATTAATTTGGAGGCAGCTGATGGATACAAATGGTGGAGCTCTACACGCTAGAGAGGTCGTTGGCAGCGATAATGTGATGATTATTATATAATGTACTTGGTGTGAAGTCTTATAGGATTTGTTTTTCTCTTTTGTGTTTTTGTTTTTATTGTATTGTTATGTTGGGCTATGTTGTGCCCTCTGTCCTGTCATACTCGTGGTGGATTGTCTACTTTATTTTTTGTCTAATAAAAATATTGAATCAGGACATTCAAATTAATTGGAGAATGTTAGCAAGACAAGCTTGTAGCCTATTCTGTGTGAAAAATGCAACTTTCTGAAGTGAGTGCATAAGGTATTTTTTCCCTCGAGGTACGTCTGTTAGGCAGGTAACATGCATTTTCCTCATGGTAACACCACGGGTAACACTGCATCTGCTTAAAAATGTTAACCCTGACCCATTCAGCAAACATATTTCAGAATATGTCTCAGAATATAGCCTATATTATGGGTGCAAATGTATGTATTTATTATTACTCCTTATTGGGGTTAGCTTAATTTGCACATTAGTTTGGCCATGGGCCTAATTGGTATAAGTTATTACCTATTTAAATGTAATCAAAGTCAGCATGTTGCCCTGCGGTTCCACTTGAAAACGAATGAATGCCTGAATGAATGAATACATGAATTCACGAATTTGAATACATGAATGAATCAATGCATGAATATGTGAAATAAAAAAAACTAAAACATACAAAAAATACATAAGTTAAAAAATAAATAGATAAATAAATAAATGTTCTTTTATTGCAGTGGTACAAGGTAAAAGAAAGCTCCTCCAGCCAACCAGACTTTGGGTGAATTGTTTGCATCACTTGAAGCTCAATTTGTGCGTGAGGATGTGCCTGCTGAAGTGCCAGATGAGACTGGGAACATACATGTCTGAGGTCATTGACGACCAGGAGGGTAACACCCACCCCCTTAACCCTGTGGAGGAACCAGGCACACAGGTGCATGATGAGACTGGGAACATGTCTGAGGTCATTGATGATCAGGAGAGTAACACCCACCCCCTTAGCCCTGTGGAGGAACCAGGGACACTGAGTAAAATCCCCAAGATAGGGAAACCATGCGCCCCGACATGTCGGAACAAGTGCTGGGGTAAAATCCATCAAGAAGAAGGCATTCATTTTTGCAAGTGTTTCTCAACGCCAGACTGCACGTCTCACATCTGCTGGTCCTAGCAAACGTACCAAGTCATCGTCTTACTATCTTAAAAATGACATGGGTCAGTCACAAGGGGCATGCAAGACATTCTTTCTCTCAACTCTGGGATACCATCCCAAAAATGACAGGATCATCCAAACAGCCGTCGGGAAGAGCTCGCCATCGTGTTTGGAAGCCCCCAGAGATCGCCGTGGAAGACACTCCCCCCCTAATAAAATAAACGTGACCCCAATTCAGAAAAACATTGCCTCATTTAATCCAACAGTTAGCCATTACAGAAGAGAACATGCCCCCAATCGAAGCTACCTCCCAAGTGATTTAAGTGTGCAGCTGATGGACAGTGAGTTTGCTGCAAGCCAGAAATGTTGTTATGAAACATACCAGAAAGTAGTGAAGAGCAGCAACACACACACACACGCTGGCTAAGATTTCTTCCCCTCTACACCAACCTTCTTTGCTATTCCCAGAGGCAGAAACGCCACGGGAATCAAAACAAAGTACATGAAAAGGCATGTAAACTGGTAAGTACTGTACATCATCACTGTGAATTAATTAGCTTAGCTATTATACATTTCAGGGGACAAGTTAACAGATAATTATGTTCACATGCCAAATTTGACGTAAATTGTTTGAATGGGTCTCGATATATGCAGAGGACAGACAGACGCACACACATTTATGGATGGATGGCACTTTGTGTGGGGAGTTTGGGTGATCCTCTTTGTCTGTGTCAAGACTTTGTCTTATAAAGGACATGTTATGTGCAACTTTCTGCGTTCAAGTTTGGAAGTGTACGTTATAAATCACTCAACGTCCTGCGTACAACAGAGCAGAATCAGGACTGCACAGAGTTTATTGAAAGAAAGTTGCTCACAACATGAACACAATCTTGACAGAGACAAAGAGGATAACCCAAGCTGTCCGTAGGCCTACAGGTGCAGTATCAATGATTTATATTGCAGTTTAATCCAGTCCAATCAGATAGGACTTTTCTGTTTTCTGAGCAAGCTGTCAATGTAGGGTATCACAAATTAGATGCAGAAAATAACATATTTGCAGAAGATGACATTAAATTTGCTTGTGGTTCATGCACAGTAGCAGCTTCCCGACTTTGTTGGACCAGAATGGAATGAAACCTTTATAGGTATACTGGGTAACACACTCTTTTTAGGTCAAGCTGCTGTGAAACGGGTGTGTGTTCTCACTGAATCAATCAAGTGGTCCTCAATGTGTAATACAGCTGAATACCTCTATACTGTTCTTTTTGCAGTTGGACCAATTTTCGTACCTGGGATACTACCCAGTCCTTGTCCTAGGGAAGGAGTTTGAGGGGGTTGTGGCTGAAATGAAATACAGCCTGGATTTTAAGCTGCCAGCTAAATTGGACGACACCCTCAAAATTACATTTGAGACCATATTGAGAAGTAAGTAATAGTCTATATTATCAAAATGCCTATTATGTATAATTATTTTGCAAAGGTTTAAACATAGCTATCCAATAGACTTAATCCAAGAAACTCCATTGACAGCTTTAAAGTCTTGTCAGAGGATAACCCAATCCGTTTAAGAACATGTATGTTTTTTGTTTTGTTTTATATTGTCTTGTTAGACTAGTTTTCTTAAATTTGTCACACTTGTTTTTGTTTTCATTTTCTGGATGACATTTTCTGGATGTTACAAAGGAAACTTTCTTTACTGTCAAGTTGACAAGTAAAATAAAGTGTTTATAATGAGTGAAAAAAAAAAAAGAACAATGTTTGAATAATCAAAGATTATCTTAACACTCTGTCCATTCAAATCCAACCGTTGGCCGCCATTCACGTGGATCTACGTCAATTGGTCTTTTCAGTGGTTTACGGTACATTGTACTCTCTTCCGCAGCCTGTGGGTTAATATGGTACATCTAGATCAAAGGGAAACCAAAAATTCACTTGATCGGTCACGTGATTGAACCAAACAGTTTAAAAGGGGACCAGTGGAAAACGTTCTTTCTGTGCACCCAAACAACATGTGAGTAGAGAGAGCCATTGAGAAAGTTAGAGAGAGTTCTAGATCAGGGGTCTTCAACAGGGGGTCCTCAGAGTTAACACAGGGGGTCCGCCAAATCTTTGTGTGACATGATTTATTTTTTTACATTAACCACTTGAACCCTAGCATCCCTTTTCTGTGGAGAACTTGAGCCGAAAATAGCAGATCTACAAGCTTGTAGATCGGCAATGTATTGGCAAAGAGTTATAGGTGTAGAGGGGGAAAAGAGCAGCAAAAGTTTATCTGAAACACAATTGTTTCCAATATAGAGGGGGTCCCTGCTTCATCTCTCAGCTAGGGGGTCCTTGGCATGAAAACGTTGAAGACCCCTGTTCTAGATTGATAGAGTTATAGATTGATTTTGAGAGGGTGTTAGTTTGATTGAGTGAGTGATAGAGAGTTATAGTTGTAGTAATTGAGTGATAGAGAGAGAGTTGTATGTATAGTTTGAGTGAGTGATATAGCCTAGTGAGTTATAAATGTATAGAGGAGCGGAGAGGAGAGGAGAGATATATATATAGTTGGAGATCGGATAAGATATAGTGTGGTGTTAGGAGAAGATATAGTTGGAGGTAGGAGAAGATAAGTGTGGCGTTAGGAGAAGATATAGTTGGAGATAAGAGAATGTAAGATATAGTGTGGTGATAGGAGAATATATAGTAGGAGGTAGGAGAAGTTCGATAGTTGTAGAGAGGAGAGAAGTGGAGAGAAGTGGAGAGGAGAGGAGATAGATGTACGGTGAGGATCGATAGTTTTAGAGACGAGTAGAGAGTGTAGAAGATGACAGGGAAGCGCTCCAACAAGCGTAAGCATACCCGCGGCCGCAAGCCATCCAGTCCGCCACTACGGCAGCGAACCCTGGACGAGATGCACTTTAGTGGGCCAAGTGCACCACCACCACCACCACCACCAGAGCCTCTGGTTAGTCTAGGATCACCCCCTTCCTCAGGAGGACGAAGAACGCGATGCCCCACCTGATCACAACCCGAGGGCACCAAACGCGGACCCTCAGAGCAGGCTGGATGGCAATGATCCCACACATCGGCAAGAACAAGTACCCAGCAAAGCGTTGCAGGGTTTGTTCCCGAAAGAACAAACGGTGCGAGGCGAGTTTGCAATGCAAGTCCTGTCATGTTCCCTTAAATTCGGGGGAATGTATGACACGGTAACACTCAAGACAGAACTATTATATCGTCGGTGTCCAGCAGGGACCAGCTAACTCCATTTTCTTTTCTTTTTTTCCATAAATCAACGCTATTGAACCCCCTTTACATTATGTGTAAAACATTTTTTAATAATAACCTATGAAAAGTATTAAAAAGCGCCTCTGACGAAAACTCCCAACTCCATTGGACCCTCAAACTACCCCCTCCTCTCAGGCTCTCCACTGCTGCATGACGCAGCTAGCCTACTGCACATTATTGTACACCTATATAAGCAGTGTCATGAAGGGCATTAATCAGGGCATTAATTAATAAGTCATGCAAATGTTGACCATTATTGTAATAGTAATATAGCTGTTAGCTGACTGAGGAGTCTTAGTTAACAAGCTATATAACAATAACTTATCAGACTGTTATTGCCTATCATTCAATAAGTTGTTCATCAGCAGTTTGTATTTTTATTTTTTTACAGTATGTTCCTGCTGGAGGAAATGTGTGGCTGTGCAATGGTCCAGGTGGTGTATGGGAAGGCATGGGAATGGACTGGGCAAGCTCAGAGGATGAGGAGACAGAACTGTCTCTCTCTAGAAGTGTAGAGGGAGAGGAACTTGAAGTGGTCCCAGGTATAATACTGAAGGTAAATGCAACTGTTAGTGCAGTAGGCTACAGATTTGATAGGCTACAGATTCTATTTTTCATGAATGTATTTTGTATTTATATGGCATTTATTTATTGTTGGTGTGCCATGATTGCTTTTGTTAAATACATGGTTGAGTATTGAGGCAGAATTGTTTGTTGCACTCAACTGTAGAAGAACAACAGTGGTAACAGTTAGATCCATGGTTGTTTACAATGCATGTTCAAATAAAAGTTGTTTAAGTACAGCATTCAGCTTGATCTATACTTAGTATATGAGTATAAATAGCTGATCTCCAAGCTCACAATGCGTTGTGATGTGTTGTGAGCTTTGAGATCCATTGCCAGCTGTTCTTATCAATGATGGACAAAACCTCCTAACTCCACTTGCGCTGGATTTGTGTTTGGACAAAACTCCTAAATCCACTTGAGCTGGATTTGGGTAAAGTGGTGATACTATAATGACACGTGCAAGTATCTGATAATATATAAAGTCACTCACAATACCAAGTTTGATGAGGCAGTATTGCTTTGTTTTAAAAATATAAGGTTTTCTTAATTTTCTGAAAAAATAGATATTTTGGATTTAGCTGGTTCCTGCCGGACAGCAGAGATATGTAATTGTATTGAGAGAGAGAGAGAGACACACACACACACACACACACACACACACACACACACTAAACACACACACACACACACACACACACACACACACACACACACACACACACACACACACACACACACACACACACACACACACACACACACACACACACACACACACAACGCTGTATTTAACCCGAATTGTAACATGTGATAACTTTTCTCATTGCAGCATCTGACATTTCTTTAAAGACCAAAAAGATGGCTTTTGACAATGTCATACTTCTCCGTCGGCTGAGAGAAGAACAGATTCTTGTTAAAGAAATGCAGCAACACTGGCAGTCGCTATGCACACTACTCTAGACGGTTGCAAGATCTCTCTAGTGACTTATTGAAAGAATGTAAGTATGTTGATACAAGAGTCATGTTATTTCATGTGTTATTTCATATGTGTACCACATTTTGATAATGTAAAGCACATGCATATCTCTGCTGTCCGGCAGGAACTCCAAAATGTTCATTTTTCAGGAAATGAAAAAAATGTAGTTTGTAGGTTTTGTTCATCATTGATAAGAACAGCTGAATGGACCTCCAAGCTCTCAATCAGGTTGGAGGTCAAAAGGGGGTGGAGCCTGGAGTCAGAACATTTGAGGATCCAATGGAGTTAGCTGGTTTTGTCAGAAGCACTTTTTAATGCTTTTCATTGGTTCAATATTTTTTTGCCAACACACAGACGTAATGGGTGTTCAATGGCCCTGATTAATTTAAAAAAAATGCAAAAGCGTCAAAATGGAGTTAGCTGGTTCCTGCCGGACAGCAACAATACCAAAAATGTATTAACTTACTTGAAAATGTAATTGTCAAATCATAGCCTGCTCACCTCGCAAAGTATTATCATTATTATTATCATTATTATTATTATTATTATTATTATTATTATTATTATTATTATAATTATTGTTTTACAAGATCGAAGAAAGCATACATAATCCCATTTGATGGAAAAGTAAATCAATTTTTTTGTTCATTAGGTCTTCCTGCAGAATACACTATTGAGGCCTATGAGGGTCTGCGGTGCATTTTGAATGCGCAACTGGATGCAATAGACACTGATGACAGAGGTGTAGTCTGTGTACAAAAGAATTGTTGACAGAAGTGTCCCACGTCAAGAGAAGGAGGAGGAAGAGTTATATGAATATCTAATGGACTCTAGTGATGATAGTGATACTGATAGTGATACTGGTTACTAGCAGTGGTGGACAGTAACAGGTACACTTACTTGAATAGGCCTACTGCACTTAAAAGTACAGTATCTGTACTATACTTGAGTATTTTTATTTTTGGACAATTCACTCCACTGCTGTTTAAAAGACACATATTGTACTTTTAAATCCACTACATTTCTAGCTTTGTTTTTTTTTGTTTTTTTTAAAGAAATGTCAGTTAAGTCTTTGCATTTATGTTTGAAAATGTAATTTGTAATTAGCAAGTACTCCAACCCAGGTAGAAATGTTTCTGAGAAACTTTACCTCATAGATGAATAATGTTTGACTAGGACTGTCTATACTGGGGTTCAGTACATTTTTTTCCTGCATTGCAGCCAGTGCATTATATGTATTTCTAACTTCTTCAATAAATGATAGCATAAATAACTGAATGTAATCTCTTTTTCTTTGTATTTACTTTTTGTTCTTTGTATTTACTTTTACTTGTTTGACGTTTGGCAGACGTTGTATATTGTTCTACTGGAAGAGCCCTGCCCCTCCTAGTGTGTCATCCTGGTTAAATGACTTGTCAACGTGTTTTATTTAGAAAAAAATATATTCACAGTTAAAGGCCTAACAATCCCCCCCCTGTATATTATTTTAGTTTTTGTATTGAATTGTTCCTACTCTTGTTATCGCTACTTGTATTTGTTTTAGTTTAGTTTATTATTAGGATGGGTTCACTACTCCCCCCTGGGCATGGGTGGGTGAGGTTGGGTGGATACTTGTGAGGGTTTGTTTTGGTGTATAGTAGCTGTCGTTGTCTCTTTATAGTTTTGCTTTGTTTTGTTTTATAACAATGAGCTCAAACTTATCATAGACAACTAAGCTCCAGCACAGAGATATGAGTACATGCACACAGACAGTCTTTATAGTCTCTTGAGCTCGTCACCAAACCAGGCTCAGCTGGTCATCACAGGTGATGACACTCAGACCAATCAGGCTCATCAAGGCTTGGTGGAGAGGAGAGTAGAGGGGGGAAGAGAGAGGAGAGGGGAGAGGAGGGTGGCAGAGGGGATTCAGGAGAGGGACATTTCAATTTCAATTTAAACTGCAGACACACTTTCTTTTTTAAATTGAAATCACAAAAGCTGATCTCTTTACAATTATTTCCCTGGGACAAGAACCACTGGGCTGAGATAATGACCCTGCTAGCCAGTGTGACAAATGGGGACAGATCTACCCATTGTGTGTGTGTGTGTGTGTGTGTGTGTGTGTGTGTGTGTGTGTGTGTGTGTGTGTGTGTGTGTGTGTGTGTGCGTGCGTGCGTGCGTGACCCATAATGTGATGGATATCTGTGACAAAATAAATACAGTGTAAAAAAGTGTGTTTTAACAATTCCACCTTGATACTGTATCATACTGGGGAATTATGTCAATATATTGAGAGATCTTTTTGATAGTGGCAAACTATAACTTTTTGCAACTACTCCTACAGATTGTGTCCAAAACTCGCACAATTCAGCACACATCATCTCTAGAGTCATCTGATGAACATATTTCATTCTGATTGGCTAAGATTGCAAATCATGAACACAGTGTCTGATCCACCCCACATTTGAATCACACAATTGAGGGGTCTCTAAGCAATTGCAGATCCAAAGCGGGTGGGTGGAATTTCCCTTCCACCCATAGAAGGCACCACAAATGCCACTGTTTGTTGCAGAAATTTGATTTTAAAACATATATATTTTCCGTTTTTTACCCACATTAGGTACAACAGTCATGTGACAATGACTGTCCATAATGTCTGCTTCTGGAATCGGATTTGATTGGAATCGGAGCTGATAATGTGGCAATCTGCACCACATTTTCTGTTTGTAAATTATATACCTGATCAAAAGAATGCCAATTAAATATGTTTGACAAAGTTATTTAATTAATGAAGAAATTATTTTGCAGGCTTTCTTTTATTTGTTCTCTCTTTTTTTTGCATACCTCTTGAATAAGATGGTGGGACACACTTCTGTTAAAAATAGCTTTCTCAGCGTCTAGCTTTGTTACTATTAAGTAAGTCTTCATTGTTACCCAATATGGCTCAATATGGTGATACCAGGTTGCTATGGTTACCAATGTTGCTAATCAGTCTTCTTGGGCCCCATATATGGGCATGACTGACTCATCCTGACGACAAGCGGGTCACTGCAGCTGGTTTATAAGCCACTTTTATTTTTTTAGTAGGAATTGCAGCATGAAGAAGGAACAAGTTCTCAATTGCCAATTTTCGGTTTGGTATCCGATATTCAAGAAGCATACAATTAAAAGTGTTATTCTTCCTTTGCCTCAGAATGTAATGGACTATTTACTGGACGATGGAACTCTGGTAGTTTCCGGAGGTGATGACGTCGCACAGCGGACACGGACGAACAGCAGCGATTCAGACGGGGAGGAAGACATTCAGTGGTCAGACGAAGAGACGACCGCCGCCGTCACAGCACCGGAGTTCCCAGAATTTAAATCCAAAGTGCTAGAGGCCGTCATCGTCCTGGGCGGACGTGTCTTTCCTAAACTCAACTGGAGCGCACCGCGGGATGCGAGCTGGATCGCCCTGAACGGCTCCCTTCAGTGTCAAACTCTGGCCGACATATTCTTGCTTTTGAAAAGTTCCGACTTCATCGCCCACGACCTCACACAGCCCTTCCTTCGGTGCAGCGACCGCAACGACTCGCCAGACCCGCGCGTCGGCTACGAGCTCGTCCTGAGGAAGTGGAGCGAGCTGAATACCGGCGGAGAATTCCGCTGCTTTGTCAAGGGAAACAAACTCGTCGGTATCTCCCAGAGGGACTACACCCAGTACCACCAGCACATCTCTAAGCAGGAAGGCCAGATCTCGCAGTCCGTCCGGACGTTTTTCAGTCAGCACATCCAGCACAAGTTCCTGGATGAAGACTTTGTGATGGACGTCTATAGAGACAGTCGGGGTAAAGTGTGGCTGATTGATCTGAACCCGTTCGGAGAGGTCACAGACTCCCTGCTGTTCACGTGGGAGGAGCTTACCTCGGCGAACGTGAGCCTCTCAGCCAGTCAGCAGCGAGGCGGTGACGTCGCCCAGGAGCAGCAGGAAGAGGGCCGCCCGGCGTTCCGCTACGTCACCGGCGAGCTGGCGATGCAGCCAAGCCCGTGTCTGAGCTACGGGGTTCCCCGGGACTTTGTGGACCTGTCCACCGGTGAGGACGCCAACAAGCTCATTGACTTCCTCAATCTGAAGAACCGCCAACAGGAGGACTCTGATGAAGAGGGGGAGGAGGAAGGGGCACAACCATGACTGTGACCAATTAGAACACTGGTTCTGAAATTGCCCCCCCCCCAGTTACTAGGTTACTGTGTCTCTCTATAGGTCTGTAACTCTGAGACTGTACAAATGGAACCAAATGGACCCGTTAAGTGTCCATTTGGTTCCATTTGTACACTCTCGGAGTTAGGGTTTGATATTGTAGATTATTAGGGTCCTAGAGATAGAAAATGTTAAATGGGGGTCCTTGGCCTCAAGCATTTAAAAATTGGGGGTCCTTGAAATCAAGAGGTTTGAGAACCACTGATTTAGAACACTGGGGTTTAGAATGCCGGGTCTAGGGTCCACCATGGGGGCCCAAATGGACCCTTACGGGTCTGTAACTCTGAGAGTGTTTAATGGAACCAAATGGACCCGTAATCTGGTTCCATTTGTACACTCTTAGAGTTCAATTAACACTGACAATGTTATGTGTAGAGTGGGGTTCCAAATATTAGATACAGTATGGTTCTGTATCTAATGTTACAGTGTAGAGTGGGGTTCCAAATATTAGATACAGTATGGTTCATTTGTACACTCTCAGAGTTACAGCACAGACCCATCGTGTCCATCGTCTTTGCATGGCCCTGTATGGCGCTGACGTTGAAGTTGAAGATGTGTTTTTTTAAGGACCTCCAGTTTAGTATGCATTAGGCCACGGACCCCCATAACTCTGAGAGTGTACACATAGAAACAAATGGAACCTTGGTCTCATTTGCATACTCTTAAAGAGAGATCTGTAAGGGTCCATTTGGTTCAAGTTGTACACTCTCCGAGTTACAGATCTGTAAGGATTCATTTGGTTGCTAATAGTTGTTTAGCTGAGGACCCCCCTATAACCCTCCACTGTTTCTAAACGTCAGGTTCAGACCACCAGGGGTCCAGATGAACCCTTAAGGGTCAACCATTTGTACACACTTACAGACCCCTAAGGGTCCATTGTGACCCCTTATGGTCCCTGAACCCAATGTTGAGAACAAGTGGATTGCCATGTAAACACGTAACTACTTATGGAGTTATGCGTGACATCACCAGGAACTCCATAAATGGAGACGTGTGACATCACTGCTGCTCATGTCACAATAAGCTACATCAACAAATGCTCTATAGCAGCCACCCCAGACCCCGCACCATGCCATTAGAACTCCAGAACCTGGCAGGATAAGAGGACATACTCTTCAACAAGAGCCTAATATCATCTCCAATCATGGCGTGTAGTGTTCTGCAGTGTGTCCGCTCTGTGGCCCGGCCCCTGGCCAGGGTTTCCCAGGGTCACCTCAGCATTAGAGCCGCTGCCTCACCGGTGCCAATGAGCCACCACCCCCTCCCCCGGCAGCTGTCATCGGTCCGTCGGAGCCAGAAGACACAGTGGGCGGCGCTGGAACCGAGCTCGCCGGCCGGTGCGGTGTTCCGACGATACGGGGACCTACCCCCGCCGCCGCTCACCCCGGAGGCGATCAAGGAGCGCGTCATGCACGTCCTGGCGCTTTACGACAAGATCGTCCCGGAGAAGCTGCAGAGCACGTCTCGTTTTATGAAGGACCTGGGCCTGGACAGCCTGGACCACGTGGAGGTCATCATGGCCATGGAGGACGAGTTTGGGTTTGAAATCCCGGACGAAGAGGCTGAGAAGCTGATGTGTCCCGAGGACATTGTAGAGTACATCGCCCACAAGAAGGATGTGCATGATAGGTCCCTTCTATAGCAGAGGGTTGAGTCCAACGTGACTTTTACAGAGAGGACGGAAGTATACTTAAACCCTGTATGGTTAAGGAGAGTTTCTCAGGGCTCTATAGTGTAATTTCTGTTATTGTGGGGAAAGCTTTGGCTGAAATTGCCTACGGTCGATCTGCTATTTTCTGAGAAAGCCTTCCCCACAATATGGATGATGGGGGTTTAACCCATTCAATCCGGGAACGCATATTTTAGATTTGAGCTATAACCATTATTTGATACTTTGGCTATTCAAAAATAACAGATATACAAGCTCATAGCGCTAGATCAGCTATTGTTTTGAAAAATCTTTGAAGCTATATAATTTTAAAGCAAACATTTTCAACTCAAATCTTTACTTCTAGAGGTCACTGGAACAAAATATTTTACAAATGTTCGCTTTGAAAAATATATTAAATAGAATAGCAGATCTACACGCTCATTAACGTGGTTAGGATGGGTGGCAGTCAAACAGGAATACCATGGCTGGGGCACAGGCAGTGAGAAACACAAGAGACCGTACTGCGCACGCCACGTAGCCGCATAGCCGTTTCTACTAGGGGTAATACCAAACCCTGCGGAGGAGGGCAAGAAAAACAAAACCAGGCACCCGTTTGCACCATGCACAGCGAGGCTCAGACAAAACGCATAACGCAATCAAAGTTTTGGACCCTGATGAATTACTTGGCTGTTCCATTGTAAGAGACATAGGCTTTAGTTTTTTAATAAGACAAGCGATAACATTATTCTCTCCCCCTTTCTCTTTAGGCAGCAAAACGCAAAACACAGACCTTTGATTGTCTGAGAAACAAAATAGACACAAGGAATTAACTATCTGGTTTAGCAGATTACAGAGAATGCTAATGACAGAGATCTATTTTAGAATTAAAAATGCGGGATGTACATTTATCACAGCCATATTGGTGCTTTCTGGCCCATCAGAACATAATACGTGTAATAGTCATGGACGGACAGTGCATTCACGATAATAACTAAAAAGCTGTAGTTTAAGAATATTTACCTCCTATTCTGTATATTACATACACACACACAATAGGCTGGCAGCAACACATATGCTGGGGATAGGCTGGCATTTGTTTCCGTGTTACAATAGAAACTATAGGATATCATAGTCAGTAATGAACCTAGCATCTGTTTAAATGGCATGTTATCTAAATTACATTCTTAACATTGCGGTCAAGAAAAAAAACAGGTAACACTTTCTATGAAGGTCGCCTCTATAATGATTTATAAGCTCATTTATAATGCATTATAATGAATGCTTGTTATAAATGTTCATAATCATGTATGACAACTTTTAAAAAGCATTATAACTGCTGGTCATAATGCATTATTATGCTCAGTGGAACAGCACATTATAATTACCCTAACTTAGTCAGTTGTAAAGGCTCATAGAGAAGTGCTGTAATGTGTCATAACACATTGTTGTTCATTTTACTGGACATTATGGAACTGCAACAAGACAGTTAAACACATAAACAATTAATTTCTGTCTAGTCTTCATCACATTACAAATTACAATACTGTAACTGGACATAAACAGAATAATACATAACAGAAATAACATCACATTTAAACAAAATATATATATATATCAAATACATGACACCAAATAGCTCTGTTCTTTCCAAAATAGTATTACTATTACAGTGGGGTACAATTAATTAATTAATCACAACACAGTCACACAGTATAGCAGCTTGGGGCCTCTGCAGTCACTACCTCAGTACAAGACAAACGGCCAACTTTCATGCTACTTTATGTGTCTACGTTTACCCACTTTATGATATCTCACCTACAACAAGACAGTTAAACACATAAACAATGAATTAAGGCAAGTTGCTGTCCAGTTGCTGTCACATTGCATAACAGGATGTATTGGCTTCCTCTTTGACTGACAGAATCCTAAGCGCTCACTTGAGTGTAATGCCCCCTTGTGGCGCGGTGGAGCTATTGCTCTGTATGTGTTTTCTTTTGCAGGAATGGAACACAGTGACTATGAAGTAAAGACTAACATTACAGCATTATGACAGAAAATAAATACACTTATGTGGTAAATGTGGCCACTTTACTTAAAAGTCTCAAAGTCATGTCATAGCATATTATTGATGTTTATAAGACACTATTCCATTTAATAAACATGTTGGTTATAATGCGTTATGACACATTACAGCACTTCTCTATGAGCCTTTACAACTTAGTTAGGGTAGTTATAATGTGCTGTTCCACTGAGCATAATAATGCATTATGAACAGCAGCTATAATGCGTTATAAACGTGGTTACAAGTCGTTATACATGATTATAAACATTTATAACAAGCATTATAATGCCTTTTAAGGGCATTATAATGCAGTATAAATTAGCTTATAAAGCATTATAGAGGCGACCTTCATAGAAAGTGTTACCGAAATGGTAAGCTCTCCTCGTACATCATAGTGTTGTACTAAAGCATTTCATTTTATCTGAGGATACTGTAACTCATTGTTAGAGCATCAGTGAAGAAGGTTTATATACAGTATTTCAAAGAAAGGTGTGGGGCCATTCCTCAAGACATTTTGAGCATCAATCACATCATTAACTGCATTCATGTGAATTGTTATGCATCAGTTGATGCATTTTCTGCATAATTGTATCAATTTATTAGATTTAGGCACAATATAATGGAATATAATGCAATACGTTTTTCAAGCACCCTCTATATATTTTAATTTGTGTCTTCTCTTGCAGATCAACACATATTGTACATGTGTGATTTACTCTTCAGTCCCTTTTTGTTTCTTTTGTTTGAGCGAGTAACATCTTTACATAACATGGCTTGCTTTTCACGTCAATGATAAATTAATTAATACTTATACATCTCTGGATGTTAAACCGTATGTGTTACATCAATATGTCTACTCATTACATCTGCCATCTATGACGTCAGTCATTTTCGCCATGTATGATTCTATATTTGTCCAAGGTTTCAGCATCTGACTTCCATTCACTTCCATTGTAATTATTATTAGTTTGTTTCTGTAATACTAAAAAAAAAAACATCTGCAAGCTCACTCTTTGATTTTGTTATTAGTTTGTTAATTTTTAAACACACAATACAGTTTGTTATATGTAAAACCTCTTTTATTTTCTTTTTTTTAATTTTACAGGTCTACTTTTTATTGTTTTGATAGTTTTAGTTAGGCTAATAACCCTTGCTCAATATATGCTGTTCTCTTCACATGTAATGTTGTGCAGTTCAGCTTATTTGTTAATTGAAGTGTTTATTATCCCTGTTGACTAATTATAAAAATAAAAAGAAAGAAGACATACAAAAAAATATATATGTTTTAGTACACTCCCAGAGTTAAATGGTTGACAATTTTACAGTGTAGATTGCGTTCCCAAAGGGATGAGAATCACTGCTCTAGTGTGACAACGGTGATGATGTGATGTTCTTCAGACATCACAGAGCATTGTTCTCCTTTCTGAGCAACTCCAGAATCAACTGAATGGTCTTCTCATCTTCCAGTCGCATCTGTGGATTCTCCAGTTTCTTTTCGAGGAGTGAGTCCATCAGCTTCCGGAGGTGTTTGAAGATCACACCGATCCTCACCGGAGCCTGGAAGTACATCCATCCGTCCAGGACGATGAGACACTCTCGGTGGTGAACGTCGATCTCTCCTCCAAACAACAGCATGGGGAAGGGCGATATCAGAGTCGTGTCCCGTAGGTAGATCTTGCCGTACTTGACCTTCTCCTGGTAGAGGAGCCAGCCGTGTGTTTGTAATTGCCGGTTGACGGAAGAAGGGTGGACCTGGGCCTTGCCTTGGGGGGTCTCCGCCGTACAGGCCACCTTCTCCAGGACGTCGACGGAGGGGTTGCAGAGGAGACGGGCCACGCTGTCGTACAGCCCGGCCGTCAGCGCCGCATTCAAGACGAGGATCTGCTCCTTTCGGAGCACACCCGTCGACGTCTGAGGCTTGGAGTGAGGGGACCAGAAACCAGCCTGCTGCATCATCCTCATCAGCTGCTGCTTCGCCTCCTCTATCGTAACGAGAGCTGTGCGGTTGAGGAAGTGTTTTCTACAGTAAGACATCTCTGCTCTGTATCCTTCGGCTCGCGAGTTCCTCCATCCCACGCACGCGTTGTATATAGTCAGGTGATCAGAGTTGGCCAACGCCAGAGCTGCTTTGGCCAGGTTGGCCTCCTCCTTCCTGTGCATCGGCGTGGAGAATGGAGACTTTTCGGCAATGGCCGCCGCGATGGTCGCTATGGGGTCCAGACAGCCCAGGATGGCGCCGTAGATGAGCATTTTGCCGATCTTAACGTTGACAGGTAGGCTGGCCAGGTGGTGGCCAAGTGGGGTCAGGAGGTGACCGTCCGGGTTGCAAGCTCCGATCCTCCGCAACAGACAGATGGCGTTGCTGACGGTCTGTGGCCGGGGCGGGTCCAGGGCGCGGCACAGGAAGTCCTCCGGGGAACCGTATTCACACTTCATTATGTGAAGACAGAGTTCCTCCAGTGGGACCCTGAGTATCTCAGGGATGGAGTACTCCATGAAGGCCTCAAACCTGTATTTGGAGTATAGTCTGAAGCAGAAGCCACTTTGAACCCGTCCCGCTCTCCCCTGTCTCTGGAGAGCACTAGCCTTGGAGACAAAGGTCTCCACCAGAGAGCTCATCTGGCTGCTCACATGGTATTTGCTTTCTTTGGTCTTTCCAGTATCGATGACAAACACCACATCAGGGATTGTCACGCCTGTTTCCGCAATGTTGGTTGACAACACTATCTTCCTGACACCTGCAGGGGGCACTGTAAAGGCAGCAGCTTGCTCCTTAGAAGAGAGAGTGGAATGAAGTGCCACTATCCAGAATCTGTCTTTCTCCTTGAACCTCTTGTCAGCGGACAGCAGGTCGTAGAGCTGCTGGATGTGGGCCATGCCCGGCAAGAACACCAGAACTGCCCCGTCTGCTGAAGCAAACTGAGGAGCCTTGTCCAGGTAGTGGATGAGGTCCAGCAGCAGATCCATGTTGATCTTGTTGGGGTTCATGTACTGCAGCACATGGCGGGTTCTGCAGCTGAAGTGGTCCAAGTCTGGAACCAGGTCCAAACCAGCACTAGAGTCCTTCACTATCATTTCCTGGTATAGTAAAGTCTTGCCAGCCCTTTGGGTGACTGAGATATTGACCTCCTCTACCTCTTCAATCGTTTTCTGACTGTACTCTGAGTCCTTCTCCAGCACGTAGCCAGTCTGCTCCACGATGTCCTCCAGATGGAATATGTCCACTGGAAATGTCCTGCCAGGGATGGTGACAATGGGACAGTGGTTAAAGTAGCTGGAGAACTTTTGACAGTCCACAGTGGCGCTCATCAGTACCAGCCGCAGGTTGGATCTCCTCATAACGACCTCCTTCAGAATGGTTAACAAGAAGTCTGACTGGACGCTGCGTTCATGGACCTCGTCCACAAAGATGTGTGTCAGGGAGTTGAGATGTTTATCATGTTGAAGCCTCCTAAGCAGAACACCGGTGGTGCAGTACAGCAGCCGGGTCGAGTCTCCTGAACATTTTTCCATCCGGATCTGGTACCCACACAGTGACGACTTAGAACCGGGTCCATCCTCACAGCCCAGCTCTTGGCTGACTCTGGTGGCAAGACTCATGGCTGAGATCCTGCGGGGTTGTGTCACAACGATGTTGCATGGCTGTGCCACACCGCTCCCTGTCAACAGCTCATCCAACAGAAATTGCGGGATCTGCGTGCTCTTCCCGCTGCCGGTCTCTCCGGCTATCACCACCACACGATGGCGCTGCAGAGCTTCCAGCACGCGCTGTTGGTGTTGGAAGACTGGGAGGCGCTCCCGTCCTGCCAGCAGCTTGTGGGCCAGTGGGGAGTTCCGCAGCTTCAATAGGAGCATCTTCGCTGATTCAACTGCTCCTGCTTCTCGCCTTCTCTCTCCTGCCTCCTTCCTTAAACTCTGAACATCTCCTTCATCTCCCTCTTCACTGTCCAGACCAGCCAGGCTCTCCCAGGACTCTTCAGGCTCATCATCACCAGCATTCTGGGTCTGGGACACAGGTTCCAGGTTCTGGTTGTAGCTCTGGTTCTTCTGCTGTTTGAGCCGCGTCAGTAGCCGGGAGATGAACTGATCTCGGGGTTTGTTGGCGCCGGTGTGGGTCTCTTCCTGTCGCCGCTGCTCATTGTCTCGCCACTCTAACCATACATCTCTGTAGGTAGGAGGCAGGAGCTGGTGCACTGACTGTCCTTTCACCAGGTTGTAGAGTGCTAGTGTGGCTCCAAGGTGTTGAGCCTGTATACTGTCCTCAGTCAGAATGGTGGGACATACCTCCAAAATATCATCTGTTCTCTGAACACGCACCTTGCACCTCCAGTATCTTCCAGCTGTGACCTTGTGAAAGGCTGGTGCGGGGCTCTTGGGCAGGTTCTTACGCACCCAGTCTATGAGAAACTGCTTGGGTGACTTTCCCGTCCAGCTGCGAGCCGTGAAGTCAAAATTCCGAACATCCTTTGGTTCATTCTTTTTAACTGCTTTTTCTGGGGGAGGGGGTTTTGGAGCCCGTTCAAATAGACTTAAGTTGATTTCCTCTTTCTCCTCAGTGACAGAAAATGTCTTATTTTCTTTCGGAGGTGCATTCACTACCTTCAGAGCTTGGTTGAACATGGGGTGAGACTCAAGAGCCTTCATCTCTTGTTGTATGTTGCGTATCCTGTCCTGTGCCATGCTCTGGCCTGCCGAGTCACGTTTTGTCTTGGCTGCAGCTGCCGTTTCCTTTATGTCACAAAGGTGAGCCATCAGTAACCGGTACCTGTCATTTGGATCAGACCTTTCATCCAGTTCTGGATTGTGTGACGCAGCATTCATCCC
This sequence comes from Gymnoscopelus braueri, assembly GCF_963280865.1. Taxonomy (NCBI): domain Eukaryota; kingdom Metazoa; phylum Chordata; class Actinopteri; order Myctophiformes; family Myctophidae; genus Gymnoscopelus; species Gymnoscopelus braueri. Next base: position 10,712,351 of record NC_137607.1, read on the forward strand.
TGCATCCTCCTCCAGGTGGTCACTGTCCTCGTCACTGGACTGCTCTGCATACCTTAGTATCCATTCCTTTATGCTTGCAGCCTCATCCTTCACAGGGGCCTTGGCTGTCTCATTGGGGGGTTTGTCGACTGCTTTGAGGCTGGGTGGGGCCTCTGGCTTGTGTTGTGACGGGGGCTGGAGCCGTGGCCTGTTGCAAGGTTGGCTCTCCTTCTCCTCCTGCATCTTCTGGCTAAAACCTTCTGGAAGCTCGTCATCATTGAGATTGAGGCACAGCCAGTCAAGGGCAGAGACGAGGTCTCCTCCGTAGAATACACTGCTCTTCATGGCCTCCTCAATATGTTCTGTCTTGAAATTGAACTTCTGCAGAGCCGTGTACATGTCCACCAGCTTCCTGCTGGTGAGTCGTCCTGAGATGGGTGATCTTTCACCATCCTCCCGTCTGAAGTCGTTGATCAGCTTGACTATTTTCTTCTCTAGGTCCGGTTCAATGACAACTTTCAGAATAGATTTGTCAGACGCTCCACCGGTGTCAACTTGGGCCGTGTTTCTGAGACTGTAGATCTTTGGACCTTTACGCTTGGATGGTTGTTTCTTCCCGACAGGAAGATCTCCCACCACGTTCCTTGCAGCTGCTGCTGCCAGGGGGGTCACCACAGATGCAGCTGTGCCGTTCTTCTTTCCACCCATAGTGAAGACAAATATACCTTGATGTGTAAGCCTGCCAATGAGACGACAAACCTCAATCAATCAATATTTCATTAGCTGTCATATTATTAGTGCTGATACTTGCGAAATATATGAATGGGTACATATATCCAGTCCTCAATGGCAGCCCCCTCTCTCTAGCTCACAAACAAAAATAAAACAGCCTAAAATATGTTTTCTATCTCATCTCAGATTCTACCTCAAGTGTCTCGTGTCCATGTTGAAAGCATCTATTATTTGACTGTCGTATGAATTTATGAGTTCCAGTTGGGGCTGGCAGGCAGGCAGTGTCTGTCTTTGGATGTGTCAGGCACACAGATGTGCCCATATATGGACTGGACATTTGTGACACGACATGTTTTCAATGCAATAACCTGGCAACAGAAGTCAGCTGTCTAGCGTCATGTTCAGTCAACTACTCAGTGGGTAGACCCAAAAGATTCAAAAGATACATTTAGTGTCTCCCTGGGACCCAATAAAAAGGAGGACGGACGTGCACATCCAAACCCAAAAGTTGGGCAGGTGCCGAGCAAAAAAGTGAAATATAAAACACAAAACGAAGAGCTTGCACACTGTGGACACCTGCATGCTGGGACCCAGCCTACAAAAAACATATGTTATGAATGAATCAGCCCTCATTTCATTTGAAAATAGCCGATCTACAATATTTCACTATTTATTAAAGAAATATGGATTTTATTGATTTGTTTAGAACATGTCTGAAATTCTTTAGAATGTCTTGTTTATTTTTTGGAAAATCTTTGCGATTGATAATTCGAAACACATTGTAAAAAAGGGATATTTACCCATGACCCATACATTTTGTTTTGTCCCAACGCATTGTTTGGGAAGCACTGATATAAGGAGATGGCAGGGGCGATCAGTCAGGAGAGACGGAAGGTTATGTGGGGCGCTCCCTGGCGCGGGTGACATACTGCCACCACAGAGGAGGGAGGTCGCCCTCCTTGCGGGCTGGTGGGAGAGCCTCGGTCCTGGGACCACCGGCTGGGGTCTCAGCCTTGAGCTGGGCAACCTCTCTGTCCCAACTCTGCTCCCTCAGTCTCTTCCACTGCTCCCTCTTGGCAAAGTAGTCCGGGTATATGGCCTTCTCCGAGGGGTGCCAGTGGTCCAATGTCCACTCCGGGACCTTGTAGCATTCATGTCTTTCATAGGAGGTCCCTCCAGGAGAATCTGGGAAGACGTAGGGCTGGGGGTGCTGGTTGGCCCAGAACTCTTCCTCCCCGGCCTTCAACGTCATGGTAGCTTTCACCATGTCCTTCCCGTTCTTGTTCTCGTCAAAGCGAGCCCGCAGTGTGCAGGCATAGAAGCGGTACTTGTCTCTAAATATGCACCATGATTCCAGATGTCGCAGTGACTTTTTGTACAGTCTCAACACTTTCTGTTGGTGAGTAAGATACGCAGAGGCCATTGTTTATTGCTGTCCCTTTGTCAGGTTCTCGCCGAGCGAACAGAACACACTTTTATTTAGGCTCTCAGGTGAGTGTGTGTGAATCGAGGGATTCCCATTCAGATTGTTAGTATGTGTATGAATTCAGGGACAGCCGTCTGCTCTAGCCTTTGTTCCCCCAGCTGTGAGAGATAAATTCAGCTGAGAGTGCTATCTGGAATCCTTCCCGTTCTTTTATTTACGATTCTGGCCATGATGTAGATGTCTATATTTGGGAGCTGCGGTGGTGGACGTCCATAGGATCTGAATATGTCATATGTCATTATGTCATATGATGTCACATCACGCTACCCGGTTGAGTGTCTAAACAGGAGTGCTGAAGTTTGGCGGAGGTACCGCCCAAGGAAATCACGTTGAGGCTTTACAAATCTGTTTACATTCTCCGTTTGTGAAATGAGTGTTGTGATTGGTCGAAAAAGACAATTTCCGGGGGAAGCGCATGATGGAATTCCTCCCTTATAGACACTCTTTACTTTAGGTCGTCCCCAGGCTTTACTCCTCCGCGATGAGAAAGGGCTGGGAACCAGGCTAGATTTCCATATATATCCATATTAGGTCACGGCAAAGGAAGATATCCATATTTGGTTCAGAGAATGTCATATGTTATATGATGTCATGGATCTCCTTAAATTAGAATCCAAATGGCAGTGTCCCTTCTTAAATATCTTAACGTGTAGAATAGAAGAAAAATTGCTGAGATTTTTTGGCTGAATTTAGAATCTATCCTTGTTAAAGAAACCAAACCTCACAAAGATGGCCGAGATGACAGTGAGGGGGATCCTAAAGGGGCACAATGGCTGGGTCACCCAGATCGCCACCACTCCTCAGTTCCCCGACATGATTCTGTCCGCGTCCCGAGACAAGTCCATCATCATGTGGAAGCTGACCCGCGACGAGAACAACTACGGCGTCCCACAGCGGGCCCTCCTGGGCCACTCTCACTTCGTGAGTGACGTCGTCATCTCCTCGGACGGACAGTTCGCCCTGTCGGGGTCCTGGGACGGCACCCTCCGCCTGTGGGACCTCACCACCGGCACCACCACCCGCCGCTTCGTCGGCCACACCAAGGACGTGCTGAGCGTGGCCTTTTCCGCGGACAACCGTCAGATCGTGTCCGGCTCCCGCGACAAGACCATCAAGCTGTGGAACACCCTGGGGGTCTGCAAGTACACCATCCAGGACGACTGCCACACCGAGTGGGTCTCGTGCGTGCGCTTCTCCCCCAACAGCAACAACCCCATCATCGTCTCCTGCGGCTGGGACAGGATCGTCAAGGTGTGGAACCTGGCCAACTGCAAGCTGAAGACCAACCACGTGGGTCACAGGGGCTTCCTGAACACGGTGACCGTCTCTCCCGACGGCTCCCTGTGTGCCTCCGGTGGGAAGGACGGCCAGGCCATGCTGTGGGACCTGAACGAGAGCAGACACCTCTACACCCTGGACGGCGGCGACGTCATCAACGCATTGTGCTTCAGCCCCAACCGCTACTGGCTGTGCGCCGCCACCGGTCCTATCGTCAAGATCTGGGACCTGGAGAAAAAGATAGTCGAGATGGAACTGAAACAGGAGGGGCTCAGCACCAGCAGCAGGGCGGAGCCCCCGCAGTGTCTTTCCCTGGCCTGGTCCGCTGACGGACAGACCCTGTTTGCAGGCTACACTGACAACCTGATCAGGGTGTGGCAGGTTACCGTTGGAACGCAATAAAGAGGTTTTCCAAAGGCGAGCATTGAATAAAACAGCCTTTCTCAAACTTTGTATTTCAAGGACCCCAACTTATATATGTATGCATTAGTTAGGCCACAGACTCGCCGTAACTCTGAGAGTGTACCAGATGGAATGACATGGACCCATAAAGGGTCAATTTGATTTGATTTCTACAATCTCAAGAGTTACAGACCAGTAAGGGTCCAATTGGTTCCTAACTATCAATATTTTAGTTGGGGACCCCCTGGAACCCCATCCAAGGACCCCTTTGGGTTATTTGGGCCCCACTTGGAACCAATGGAATAAAATACACACAAAAAAAGGAGACATTAAAAAGACCACACTGGTCACTATACTGCCACACCTGGTCAGTATACTGCCTCCCCCTGGCCAGCCGGGGCACCTGATGGAGGGGAAAGGAACTGGTTTGAATAACGTGTTCCTTCCACACGCTACGTCCTACCGGGGAAACTACCCCCTGTCGGGTGATGAGAAGGCTTGTTAGCTCTCTTGCTTTGAAGGAGGCATGAGACTTGGCTCTGAGCTCTCCCTAGGCTGGTAGAGGGAGTGTAGTGCCCAGGATTACTCAGACAATTGGCACTGGGTGGAAAAAATGGGGTTACAAAATCATGGGATAAAAAGTTAAGAAAATAATAAAAAGACCACACTTCAGTTTGTTGTGAAAAGGATGACCATATCAAATACCTGCAAGAAGAATATTTTAACCCTTGCCAAAACGTTTGGTATTAGCGGGTAAAATTTGACCTGTGATTTAACTCAGCCCAAAATACTCAAAAAATATCATTATTACTTTTTTTCCCCTCTCATAGCTAACTTGTCATGCATGTATATCCATGTACACACTGTTTAAATATTACTTTCATCTTTCAATATAGCACTCTTTCAATTATAAAAATGTAATGAAGACAATGGATAATGATGTTATCTGGCTATAACAGACTAATATTAGAACACACTTCCAAAAATAAATTGTCAAGAAAATAAAATGCTCAATTAGAAAAAGTGCTCCTCGGAGCACAGGTCTCCGCCAGGTCAGGTAGGTTAGTGTGGGCCAGCAATGTTCGGAATTCGCCAATCAGGCTGGAATATGAAAAATCAGTCTTGACCACTTAACTAAAGAGATAATTTGTACTGATTTGCGTGATGTTTGGACATTTGTATAGGTGTAATATTGAAAAAAAATGTTTTGCAAAAATCGGCCTCCTGGTGTGCTATAATAGGGCAATGTTGAAAGGGTGGCATTTGTGGCCTCAACCTAGTGCAAATGTGCGTGCAAAGTTTCACCGCAATCGGACGCTGCGTTCATGATTTGCAACATTTTGTTCAAAACGGGCCACTCCTGCAAACTTTAGGTGTCAATCGTAGCCAATCAGGATGGAATATGAAACATCTAACAGATCCGTCATGATCACATGACTATAGAGATCATGTCTACCGATTTGCGTGAAATTTGGATAAAAGAGTAATATAAAAAACTTTGTTTTATATAAGTCGGCCTCCTGGTGGCGCTATAAAATGCAGATGTGAAAAATGCAGGGCAAAGGTTTTTCCTTGGCCTATAGGGAGTGCACAGACAAAGTTTTACACAGATCGGTGCAGTTGTAGGTAAAAACACGAATCGGCCTATTATAGCGCCATCATGAGGCTGATTTGAAAATGTTCAAGTGGCATTTCTTCCTCTGACAAAATAGGAGTACTGTCAATTTTTTTTTGTTGCAAAAAGCGGCCTCCTGGTGGCGCTATAACAGGCCCATGGGAACTAGAAAAAGTGCTCCTCGGAGCACTGCCAGACCCCTAGTGGTTGAAATCTGAAGATCAGATCACGCGAAGCTTGGCCAATCAAGGGGACAGGTAGGAAAAGAGGGACAGACCGACCGACCGACCGACCGACAAAGCCTCCTGTAGGCAGACCCCCTGGGTCTGGCAACAAAGAAATTGGGGCAGAGGTTCTGAATTGGCATCCAGGGAGTGTGTGTGCACAATTTCGCTGCGATAAAGCCAACAGTGCCAGAGATTAGCTGTCCACAGCGGACGGACGGACGGACGGACGGACAGGGTGAAAAACATACTCTCTCCCCATGCCTTACGGCCTGGCGGAGACAACAATAGTGACTGTGGTATTAGGGGTCAAAATTGCCCGTATAGATTTATGTCAGGAAAGAAGGTTGCTGTTTAATAAGTGCTGTTACTGTTAAAATACAAAACATTCTAAAATACAAAAATTCCAGCGGCTCGCATCCAGTTTAAAACCCTGGTGCAAGCCTATAGGGCAGTGAAAGGAACAGCTCCTTCTTACCTCCGGGCTATGGTCGATGCTTACACCCCTGCCCGACCACTTTGGTTTGCCACCTCGGGCGACTGATTGCCTCATCACTCAAGGGTCCTTCTGGCCGATCTACACGGTCACAACTTTTTTCTGTTCTGGTCCCACAGTGGTGGAATGAACTCCCCACTGATGTCAGGACAGCAGAGTCACTGCCCATCTCACCAACAAAACCCACCTCTTCAGGAAACACTACCCTTCCTCTTCGCCTTGCCTACTTGTTGTTAACTAGTTGTACGAACTCTTGTTTTATTGTTGTATGGTTTTATTGGATCTTGTTTAGTCGATACACTTATTTGTTTTAGCTCTTGCTCATTTGATTTTGCCATTTGTCTCATCTGTTTAAGAAAGTAGGTAGCTGATATATTGCACCTTTGCCTTAGGGCTAGGTATACTCTTGGTTGCTTGTTTTAACAGAAAATGCACTTAAGACTTCTGGTGATTAGTAGTTTTGTTCCCTACCTATGTTGAATGCACTTATTAAGTCGCTTTGGATAAAAGCGTCTGCTAAATGACTGTAATGTAATGTATGGTCATGAGTTCATAATGCATAATTCATCATTTCAGGGGTAAAAATAAATGAATAATTGGTTTCATAATTGTAATGTAAGCATGATGATGTGATTAAAAACGTTTGGCAAGGCACTTCCTTGGGTCGGTCTGACGGTTCTTGAGATACGTGGACCACAGACAGACGTACACACATACACTACGTACATTCAGATATTTCGCACCTTTATTGTCTACTAGGTGTTTTGGTTCTCGTTTGGCACGTTCCATCAAGGGTTCATCTGAAGCTCACACCCCAAATCTGGGACCATTTGGTCTATTGCTCCCCGGACACAGATTATGTACACAGATAATTATTTTAATGGACAGGGAGATGGCTTAACAGTATGATGATGATAAGACTAAATCGGTGCCCCTTGTACCCGTTGTCAGAGTACCCTTTGCGCTCGTCTGATTTTGTCCCATATATGGATATCTCTAATGTATGTCCATGTCCCTTTTATGCCCATAGATGTCACCCCATCAGTATGCCCATATATGGGCATAGCGGTTGGAACTGTGGCTCTCGACAACCAAATCTGCCTATACATGGGCGTATCGGTCAGATCAAATTTATTTAGCGTCTAAAGCTGGAAGGAATAAGAGACTCCATCAACAACAACATGCTGTGTGCCAGAGTCCTGCAAAGATCAGCCCAGAGCTTGATCATCTCCCCTCGAGTCTCCCCTGTTTTCTCAATTCTCATTCTGTCTCGGGGTCACAGACTTGGTCCTAGCGATGACGAGATGTACCAGCGCACCACTGTGTCTGTCATGCAGAAGGAGCCAGGCGGTGGGGTCATGATCCATAGCTACAGTCCCAGAGGATTTAACATTGATGGCAACAAAGTGTTTGGGCCCTGCGCTTTACTGCCTCCAGCTGTCCTACAGTGGCATGTCGGCAGTCATATAGACATCACAGAAGAGAGTGTCTCACTTTTTCACACACTGGTGCCACGGATAGAGATTCTTGTGCTGGGGACAGGAGCTCGGATCGAACGGATTGATCCATGTACACACTGTTTAAATATTATTTTGGGGGCCCCTTGGACCTTTCATCTTTCAATATAGCACTCTTTCAATTATAAAAATGTAATGAAGACAATGGATAATGATGTTATCTGGCTATAACAGACTAATATTAGAACACACTTCCAAAAATAAATTGTCAAGAAAATAAAATGCTCAATTAGAAAAAGTGCTCCTCGGAGCACAGGTCTCCGCCAGGTCAGGTAGGTTAGTGTGGGCCAGCAATGTTCGGAATTCGCCAATCAGGCTGGAATATGAAAAATCAGTCTTGACCACTTAACTAAAGAGATAATTTGTACTGATTTGCGTGATGTTTGGACATTTGTATAGGTGTAATATTGAAAAAAAATGTTTTGCAAAAATCGGCCTCCTGGTGTGCTATAATAGGGCAATGTTGAAAGGGTGGCATTTGTGGCCTCAACCTAGTGCAAATGTGCGTGCAAAGTTTCACCGCAATCGGACGCTGCGTTCATGATTTGCAACATTTTGTTCAAAACGGGCCACTCCTGCAAACTTTAGGTGTCAATCGTAGCCAATCAGGATGGAATATGAAACATCTAACAGATCCGTCATGATCACATGACTATAGAGATCATGTCTACCGATTTGCGTGAAATTTGGATAAAAGAGTAATATAAAAAACTTTGTTTTATATAAGTCGGCCTCCTGGTGGCGCTATAAAATGCAGATGTGAAAAATGCAGGGCAAAGGTTTTTCCTTGGCCTATAGGGAGTGCACAGACAAAGTTTTACACAGATCGGTGCAGTTGTAGGTAAAAACACGAATCGGCCTATTATAGCGCCATCATGAGGCTGATTTGAAAATGTTCAAGTGGCATTTCTTCCTCTGACAAAATAGGAGTACTGTCAAATTTTTTTTTTGCAAAAAGCGGCCTCCTGGTGGCGCTATAACAGGCCCATGGGAACTAGAAAAAGTGCTCCTCGGAGCACTGCCAGACCCCTAGTGGTTGAAATCTGAAGATCAGATCACGCGAAGCTTGGCCAATCAAGGGGACAGGTAGGAAAAGAGGGACAGACCGACCGACCGACCGACCGACAAAGCCTCCTGTAGGCAGACCCCCTGGGTCTGGCAACAAAGAAATTGGGGCAGAGGTTCTGAATTGGCATCCAGGGAGTGTGTGTGCACAATTTCGCTGCGATAAAGCCAACAGTGCCAGAGATTAGCTGTCCACAGCGGACGGACGGACGGACGGACGGACGGACGGACAGGGTGAAAAACATACTCTCTCCCCATGCCTTACGGCCTGGCGGAGACAACAATAGTGACTGTGGTATTAGGGGTCAAAATTGCCCGTATAGATTTATGTCAGGAAAGAAGGTTGCTGTTTAATAAGTGCTGTTACTGTTAAAATACAAAACATTCTAAAATACAAAAATTCCAGCGGCTCGCATCCAGTTTAAAACCCTGGTGCAAGCCTATAGGGCAGTGAAAGGAACAGCTCCTTCTTACCTCCGGGCTATGGTCGATGCTTACACCCCTGCCCGACCACTTTGGTTTGCCACCTCGGGCGACTGATTGCCTCATCACTCAAGGGTCCTTCTGGCCGATCTACACGGTCACAACTTTTTTCTGTTCTGGTCCCACAGTGGTGGAATGAACTCCCCACTGATGTCAGGACAGCAGAGTCACTGCCCATCTCACCAACAAAACCCACCTCTTCAGGAAACACTACCCTTCCTCTTCGCCTTGCCTACTTGTTGTTAACTAGTTGTACGAACTCTTGTTTTATTGTTGTATGGTTTTATTGGATCTTGTTTAGTCGATACACTTATTTGTTTTAGCTCTTGCTCATTTGATTTTGCCATTTGTCTCATCTGTTTAAGAAAGTAGGTAGCTGATATATTGCACCTTTGCCTTAGGGCTAGGTATACTCTTGGTTGCTTGTTTTAACAGAAAATGCACTTAAGACTTCTGGTGATTAGTAGTTTTGTTCCCTACCTATGTTGAATGCACTTATTAAGTCGCTTTGGATAAAAGCGTCTGCTAAATGACTGTAATGTAATGTATGGTCATGAGTTCATAATGCATAATTCATCATTTCAGGGGTAAAAATAAATGAATAATTGGTTTCATAATTGTAATGTAAGCATGATGATGTGATTAAAAACGTTTGGCAAGGCACTTCCTTGGGTCGGTCTGACGGTTCTTGAGATACGTGGACCACAGACAGACGTACACACATACACTACGTACATTCAGATATTTCGCACCTTTATTGTCTACTAGGTGTTTTGGTTCTCGTTTGGCACGTTCCATCAAGGGTTCATCTGAAGCTCACACCCCAAATCTGGGACCATTTGGTCTATTGCTCCCCGGACACAGATTATGTACACAGATAATTATTTTAATGGACAGGGAGATGGCTTAACAGTATGATGATGATAAGACTAAATCGGTGCCCCTTGTACCCGTTGTCAGAGTACCCTTTGCGCTCGTCTGATTTTGTCCCATATATGGATATCTCTAATGTATGTCCATGTCCCTTTTATGCCCATAGATGTCACCCCATCAGTATGCCCATATATGGGCATAGCGGTTGGAACTGTGGCTCTCGACAACCAAATCTGCCTATACATGGGCGTATCGGTCAGATCAAATTTATTTAGCGTCTAAAGCTGGAAGGAATAAGAGACTCCATCAACAACAACATGCTGTGTGCCAGAGTCCTGCAAAGATCAGCCCAGAGCTTGATCATCTCCCCTCGAGTCTCCCCTGTTTTCTCAATTCTCATTCTGTCTCGGGGTCACAGACTTGGTCCTAGCGATGACGAGATGTACCAGCACACCACTGTGTCTGTCATGCAGAAGGAGCCAGGCGGTGGGGTCATGATCCATAGCTACAGTCCCAGAGGATTTAACATTGATGGCAACAAAGTGTTTGGGCCCTGCGCTTTACTGCCTCCAGCTGTCCTACAGTGGCATGTCGGCAGTCATATAGACATCACAGAAGAGAGTGTCTCACTTTTTCACACACTGGAGCCACGGATAGAGATTCTTGTGCTGGGGACAGGAGCTCGGATCGAACGGATTGATCCCAACGTCCTAGCCCTTCTGAAGAGTAAAGGCATTGCTGTGGAGGTTCAGGACACGCCTAATGCATGTGCAACCTTCAATTTTATGTCCAGTGAGCAAAGGGTAGTAGCCGCTGCTCTGATCCCTCCACCTATCAGCAGAGCGCTGGATCTAACAGGATAGGTCTCCTGCTCAAACTAAAATAGAGACAAACCTTGGTATTCCTCCTTCACTGACACAACCCAAAATCGCAGTTGGAAGTTTTACAGTTAGTGATTCCCCACTTATGTGCTGAGTCATGCTGTGCTGTGGAGGGAGCTAAAAAAAAACCACTATATATGTACATGAACCCTTGCATCCATATTCTAGGGTGAACATTGGGCAAAGAAAACAGCTGATATACAAGTAGATCAACTATGTTGAGTATATGAAAACAATTGACATAGCAGTGAAAAGTGAAGTTGATTATGTAAACATCTCCATCACTAGCAGTGAAAAGTGAAGTTGATTATGTAAACATCTCCAGAGAGACAGAGCCTCTAGCCCGCACCTCATTTGAACACATTGACAAGCTGATGTGAAGAGCGGAGGAGCATTACAAACATCTACTGGACAGTGATGAGACATCTATGAGGGGTCACACTGGGGAGGATCCCTTTAGTTGTAAAGTTTGTAGCAAGGGCTTTAATTGCAATAGTAAGTTGAAGAAACATGATGTTTCATACAGGGGAAAAGCCATATAGCTGCACAGTTTGCAGCAAAGGCTTTGTTTAAAGGAATGATCTGAAGAAAGACATTATTATTCACACAGGGAAAAAGCCCTATAGTTGCACAGTTTGCAGCAAAGGCTTTGTTTAAAGGAATGATCTGAAGAAACACATTCTGATTCATACAGGGGAAAGCCCTATAGTTGCAACGTGTGTGGCACAGGCTTTAATCTTAAAGGAAATCTGAAGAAACATGATGATTCACACAGAGGAAAATCCCTTTAGTTGTGCAGTTTGTGCTAAAGATTTTAATCTTAATGGAGAACTTAAGACACACGATGATTCATACAGGCCCTACAGTTGTACAGTCTGTGGTAAAGGCTATGGTGACATGGGTGTTCTTTAGCAACACATGATAATTCATACACGGGTATATATGCACAATGTGTGGTAAGTGTATTATTAAAATGGGTAATCATAAAAGGCACATGATGACTCATACAAGGAAACCCTTTTAGTTGTGCAAACTGTGGAAAAGGTTTTCGTCTAATGAATGATTTGGTCGAATTAATAATCTGTAAAACATGATAATTCATAAAATAGGAACATTATTTACAGTCTGTGGAAAATACTTTAGTAAACATTAAAAGCTGAATAAACATGACATACTTACGGGGAGAAAGTTGTTAATTGAACAGTAACACATTTTTTTTAAGAGAACATCTTTGCGGACAGATATTAGGCTACACAGAATGATAATTTATTCCATACATTTTGAAGGCACATAAATCATTCAATGTCTTTAATTATGTATTACTTTCCCCCCTAAATTAGCTAAACATTTTCACTGTAATTGTCTCCGCCAGGCCGAAAGGCATGGCGAGAGAGTATGTTTTCGCCCCTGTCCGTCCGTCCGTCCGTGTGTCCTGTCTGTGTGTTAGCAGCTAATCTTTGGCACCGTTGGCCCGGTCGCTCCGAAACTGTGCACACACACTCCCGGGATGCCAATTCAGAACCTCTACCCCAATTTTCACATGGGCCTGTTATAGCGCCACCAGGAGGCCGATTTGTGCAAAACCCTTTTTTTTTACATTACTCCTTCAGATTTTATCCAAACGTCATGCAAATCGGTTCACAGTATCTCTATAGTCATGTGATCAACACAAATCTGTCCGATTTCCCATATTCCATCCTCATTGCCTATGGTTGGCTTCCAAAGTTTGCAGGATTGGTCCGTTTTTAACAAAAAGCCTCAAACTATGCACGCAGCTTGCGATTTCCGTGAATTTTCACACGCACATTCCCACTAGGCCGAGGAAGAAATGCCACCCTTTTCACATTGGCCTGTTATAGCGCCACCAGCAGGTCTAATTTAGCAAAACACATTTTTGGAACAAAATGCCTCAAATCATGAATGCAGTGTCTGATTGCCGTGAAAGACCTAAGAATAAATGGCACCCTTTTCACATTGGCCTATTATAGCGCCACCAGGAGGCCACAATAACGTACCTGACCTGGCGGACCTGTGCTCCGAGGAGCACTTTTTCTAGTTAAATCCAGTATTGCAGACTAAAAGGAACACACAAAACTGAAAAGTGAACAGAAAAATATAAATGTTGTGTCCATTTTTCTGTTCATTAAAGTTCATTTAATGCTCCTTACATGACTCCAATGAAAATATTTCCCAAAGTAATCCAGTAATATCCGACAAAAACTAAAGATCTTCTGTCCGTCCTACCATCAGGTAATCCTCAAAGTAAAAAAATAAAACACCAATGAATTGCATAAGAAAAAATATATATTCCTCTCACCCAACCTCTCTGTCAGGGGGCCCTAGGAGATTCATTTGTTCAGTTTCAGTTAATAATATCCACCCTTAGTTAGATCTTAACATGTATCGAACACACTATTCAATGGTTCAAAGTTCAGATGTGGATAACAATGTAGACTTTAAAGTCTCTCTGTGAAACCACACCAAACACTCTTTCATGGCCAAAATGGAACCACAGCCCCCGCACTTCCGGGAACGTGTTAAGGTAAATAAAAAGAAGGTCATTTTCACTATCCAGCAATTCCAGCCGGCAGATTTGTCGCACTGGGAGGAAAACTGCAGCCGTGGAATACATTGGAGTCAATGAGGGCCAGGTGGACCAGCTTAGAACAAACACTATTTATGAACTACTGCAACCTTCAAAACTCCAGGAAAATAAAAGAAAGACACACATTGTTGCTTTTCGATGTGTACACTGTATACCTTTCTACAGAGCAGAGTAAGTTTATGAATGTCCCGCAAGTATCGCAAGACTGTCCATCATTGACAGCCTGACAACCAAATATTGCGATACTGCTGAGCCAGAAACAATACATGTCGCTGTTTAGATGCCTTACACTAATTATACAGTGTGCACATCGAAAAACAAGTGATTAGAAAACAACCTTTCATATGTCTTATTTTATAGTCCTGAACCGATTAACTGGTCCCAATCGTTCAGAAATCGTATTCAACCAGTTATCACTTCCTAGAACTTTTACACCATGCTGCTTTCCCCCACATGAAATTAACCCTGACAACAGAAAATGAATGGCTATATTTATCAAAACAAAACAAAACAAAACATATTTTCTGTATATAGGTGTTAAATATTCAACCACCATTTAAACCAATGTATCCCCTTTGTTATCACCAAGTATGTTATGTTTCTTTCAATACTCATAGCCTACATGGACACGTCATTTCAGATAGTTTTGCACTACACTGTCTTATTACGAAGTAGGACATTGAAATATGGAGATACAAGGTTTCTTCCAGGCGGCAACAACATGGAACCAACATATTTTCTTATTAGGATATTAATACAAATCTGCACCAAAGTCACAGACTAATTTGCAATGACATATGAAGCTGCTGCCCGGGTTGAAACTGCCTCATGATTTGAACGCCAATGTTTCTTTTGATATTACGATGATGTCCTAACATTCCATTGAACTGTTAATGTTATGATGCTGTCCTAATCCATTGAACCGTTTGAAAGAGAAAGCCACAATCTAAAATTTTCTTTTAAATGTGCATGAAGTTGTAACGTATGTTGGGAGTGCAGTGATGGTCCATACATGCTCCATGGCAGTAATCAGCTATTTCTGCTCTGTCATTTGAGATTCCCTGTGCCTCTCCTTCTTGTCACCTTTTCTCTCTCGATTTTCTTAACCAGAAATGTTGAGAATTACATTTTTTATAGCATGTTATTTAGACAGATTATATGTGAATTGTTAACCTGTTATCCTAGTTTATTTGAGGCACAACATTGTTCTTTCTGTGCCATACTCCATCGTACAAATATACCTTCTTGTGATTGAATAATGATGAGTGTGAAACAACGCGATCACAGTGCTCACAGAAACGTTGCTTAAATGTCCTTCTGGCCCTGTAAGAGGTTTGTTTGGCTTAAAGTGTCACCAAACAAAACAGAGCCCTGCCAAATACTCACCTAGGATGTGTTTGATGGCCCGATCAGAGAGTAGGGTTGGTCATACGAATACTAGAGAGAAACTGGACAATTGTTGGTTAAAGGCCTCCACTTTACCCTTCACATCACTGCAAGTCTAAACAACAAACAAAACTCTACTCCCTACTCAAATCAAATATAATATATTTTTAAAGCAACTGTCAAACATTTGACTACTTCTTCTAGTCCATATGAGATCAACATTTTGTCTATAACATTAGGCCATGGGAAATGGCTATAGACTATATGGCTAATTATACAAATATATTACAATTACATATTTTAGCCAGTAGGGAATTTGAGAGTCATCCCTGTTGTTACCAACATTTAATGAATAAGACTTTAGAAGAACAATGTAGCAATGTAGGCTGGTGGTGAAAAAGCAGGCCAATGCTTTTTTTTCTCTTTTTCTAATGATATTGTCAATTTGTGCTTTAGATCATTGTCTTTCCTCAGCTTTACCATTACCTGCACCAGTTACATTTCTATTTGCAGTTAAATATTTAAAAAAAAATCTGCTTAATGTAAATATAGTATGCCTGCTATTTCACCATTGTTTTACCCAATTTTCATTGAATGGTCAATAGCTTTGCTATTCAGATGTAATTCAGTCAGACAATCAGCACAACCTCATTGTAATTGAAGGTGTGAGTTTCATGGTTTTGTATGTACGGAACAATAGTGTGTAATGATGGTGGGTCATTTGCAATTGCTTGGTCTACTCTATAGCTTTACCATTGACATGCAATTCAGCCAGTAAATGCTAGAATGTGTATAGAATGATGTATCACTGCTGTGTTGCAGTATCAGCCATTTCAGTAATGTTCCCCATATACATATCAAACAATTATTGCAGTCTCTTTAACATTTAAATAGATAGTCAATGTACAATTAAGAGGATCTTTATAAAAGAACAATCCAAAACCATGTGTTAGACCCTTTAACAGACGACTCACACTGGCTCCAGACGTCATACTGGCTCCAAATGAAACCCATTCTGTCAGGTCTCGCTAGGACGTGCCTCACTAGCCAACACAAAAGAGGGGGTTGGGTGCGCTGTAACCAGCGCTGAAACCAGCGCACCCCAACCCCAATTATGACAAGTAACATATTGTGTCTTCACTCGATCCTCATGTTGTGCCGTAGTATTTTACATAGTACTTTTACTTTTGTAGTTCAAAATGCAACCATTTGCCAAAAAAAATAGCATAATTGTACACAGATTAGGATTAACCAATCTTCAAGTAGCATAAACTCTATGCACTATTATAATAGTACATTTTTTCCACTCGACAGCTGTCTTTGGATTAAAAAGGGATCAGAATCATTGATTTAAAGGAACTCTCCCTATTCCTTGTTCTTCTTTCATGGTTCTATGTGGATCCCAAGATCCACAAGAAGATGTTTTTATTTACTTTTTATTTTGAGACATAATTCCATAACATCTATTTTAACCCTTCCATTGTGGTAATTTTTTTTACCTGATTTTAAGTTGAAATAGTTACAAAGTACCCTTTACATTTCTTTATTTCTTCATTTACTTCATAATATCCTCAGAAACAGCCATTTTAACGCAACAACATACATTTTCACCATTTTAATTAATTATGATGATATAAAAAAATTGATATCTGTGGTGTTACGGGTCAAATATGACACAGGAGGGAAGTGTGGCTCAATTCCCCCCAAATTGTCGATATTCAATGTTTATATGTTTGAGAGAGAGAGAAACTTGTCCTCAATTTGCATTTGCTATTAGTAGTAAGAGTAAAATAAAGTTTGGGTTCATGAAAAACAAATTACTTCACCTTCTTTACTGTATATGGGTCAATTTTGACCCGTAACACCACAGATGTCACCATTGTTAATAATATTAAGTTAGAAAACAAGTGATTTATTTTGTGGAAGTGTGTTCTAGTATTAGTCTATTATAGCCCAATAACATGATTATCCATTTTCTTCATTATAGGAAATGTAATGAGTGAATTTGTACGTGTTTTTAATTGAAAGCAAGCTATATTGAAAGATGAAACCCTAACCCTAAATAATATTTTAAATAGTGTTTACATGGATATGAATGCATAACAAGTCAGTATGAGGTGGGGGAGAAAAACAAGACGGGGGAAATATTTTGTATTTTGGGCTGAGTCTGACCTGTTAACGCCGAAGGTGTCAGCAGGTTTCTAACACAATGCAAGGGTTAAAACATCATATGTTATCTTTTATGTCTGTAACTTGTATAAATGCAATAATATGCTCATGCTATATCATGGTTATAGCCACAGCTCTATGCCTATAAGGGCTAAGGGGAGGGCAGTTAACTGACCAGTTTGTGCCAGTTTTTGCCTAATCTTAGCCTGTCCCACCCCCCTACTATGTGAGTATTTAACTGGGCTCTGCTTTATTTGGTGACACTTTAATCCTTGTAAATTGGTGAGAGCTGAACTTCCTCTTCAGGACTAGGTGAAGTAGACAGGTATCTCGTTTTTGCTCTGATCATTGTTTTGTACTGGATTTAACTAAGGATTAGAGTTTTCGGACCAGCAGTGAGGGTGCAGTCGACCAATTAACTGTTTTCCACTTATCGTTGGTTTACTTGGATCAAGAACACAGAGAGCTGACTACATGGATAGCTATAGGGCTTTACTGCAAACACTGAAGTCCTTGGTAAACAAGCAACTCTCTGCAGCTGCTGTCCATGAGATAATTGGGATCGTTGGAAGAATTATAACTGAGTACGAGGACCAAGCTTTCCGTTTCAAGCAAGAGATTGACCGCCAACACAGACAACTGGATATTGGAATAAAACCTGACGCTAAAGTACACAAAGCAGGTTGGTTAAATCGCTATAAATCCATACCGTAACATAGTTAGTAACACTGGTTTGAATACAGCTTTGTTCTAAATACATAATTATTTGATTATAGAGTTAGAGAGTAGAGTAGAGTTAGAGTACAGTGTTTGGAGTATAGTGTAGGTTTAACTACAATGTACTGTAACTACAACTATAAAATAACTATAGAAGGTCAAACATGCTGAGCTGACTGTTGTAAGATGATGAAGTTTAAACATAACTGCAGCTAATGCCATTGGTGAGATCGATTTGGATAAATTACATTACTGACTTGTATTAGTACTAGTAAGTTCCACTAACTGTTACCAAATGTCTTTGATAAACCATAAACATGGTCTGTATAATCTAATATAATCTAGTATAGCATGTAACACTTGTATATAAACATGGCAAAACAATTGTGATGCAAAGACTTCATGTAAAATAATATGAATTCAAACTATCATGTCATCTTTTGTCTAGATGTCTTCCACCTCTCTGTGCATGAGGTTTCCCATGAACAGCAGGAGTGGAGCTACAGTTTGGTGCAGGAGGTACCAGAGTCTCCACAGATTAAAGAGGAACAGGAGGACAAACACCAAAGATCAGAGGATGCTGATGGGTCAACACAGACATTACTAGCAGTGAAAAGTGAAGATGATGATGAAAACATCTCCAGAGAGACAGAGCCTCTAGCCAGCACCTCAATTGAACACATGAAAAGACAAGTTGATGTAGAGAACAGTGGAGTATTACAGCCATCTACTGGTGTAAATGTCCTCTCTCCACATTGTTCTGAATCTGACACTGAAGACAGTGATGAGTGGGAGGAGAATAGGGAAGACCAGCCAGATTTAAACACACTGAAATCACACAACACACACATGGAGGAAGAAAACGTGTATTTGAGCCACACACAGTCAAATACATTAACACAACAAACAACATCCATGGGGAGTCATAATGGGGAGGATCCCTTAAGTTGTAACGTTTGCGGCAAGGGCTTTAATTTTAATAGCAATTTGAAGACACACATGATTACAGGGGAAAAGCCCTATAGTTGCAAAGTTTGCAGCAAAGGCTTTGTTCAAAAGAACGATCTGAAGAAACACATTATGATTCATACAGGGGAAAAGCCATATAGTTGCAAAGTTTGTGGTAAATGCTTTACAATTAATGGAAATCTGAAGCAACACATGACAATTCACACAGAGGAAAACACATTTAGTTGTGAAGTTTGTGCTAAAGGCTTTAATCTTAATAGAAAGCTTAAGACACATATGAGGACTCATACAAGGGAAAAGCCCTACAGTTGTACACTCCGTGGTAAAGGCTTTGCCGACATGGGTGTTCTGAAGCAACACATGATTATGCATACAGGGGAAAAGCCCTTTAGTTGTAGAGTTTGTGCTAAAGGCTTTCATCTTAATAGACAGCTTAATACACACATGAGAATCCATACAGGGGAAAAGCCCTACACCTGTACAGTCTGTGGTAAAGGCTTTGGTGGCATGGGTGTTATTATGATTCATACAGGGGGTAAAGCCCTATAGTTGCACAGTTTGTGGAAAATGCTTTATTAAAAAAAAATCACCTGAATAGGCACATGGGGATTCATACTAGAGATACCTCTTTAGTTGTGCAGCCTTTGGCAAAAGTTTTGGTCGAATGAATACATTGGTCAAATGAATAATCTGTAAAACATGATGATTCATACAAGAGTATAATCATTTATAGACTGTGGAAAATACTTTAGTAAAAAATGAACAGCTGAAGAAACATGACAATACATACAGGGATAAAGTTGTTATTTGAACAGTAACAGATGTTTTAAAATAACTGATAGATAAAAAAAATTGATGACAGATATCACACCGAATCATCATTTATCATTTATTCTATCCATTCTAAGGCACATTAATCACTCACTGTGACAATTTCAAAATTCAAAATCAACAACTGTTATTCTTCTGTCTCATTATTTCCCATACCTCTATTGAAGCCATGAGCCGTAAGTATTATCAATATTTGGTTAATGGTTATAAGTACTGCAGCAATCTATGCATATACACAAGTGTGGTTGTTCAGTGTGTGAATGCTATTGCTAGATCAACTTAAAGAGAGAGAGACTTAAAAAACAAATTAAGTTGATTATTTTAAGATGATGATTTTTATATACAATTATATAGCAATAATAGCAGAAATAGCTAATCTAAAAGTTTCCTTTTAGCCAATCTAAAAGTTTGCTTTTAGCCAATCTAAAAGATTGCTTTTAGATTGGCTATTTCAGCTAGTTTTGCACTATACTGTCTGATGTTGAAGTAGGACATTCATTCATGGGAAGAAAATAAAAACGTTGAAATGTGGAGATACAATATACATCATGTGACATGGAACCAACATTTTTTCTTGCTAGGATATTAATACAAATGTGCTAAAAAGTAACAGAACAATTACATTATGAAGCTGCTGCCCTGGTTGAAACTGCCTCATGATTTTAACAACAATGTTTTGACGTTATAATGCTGTCCTAACATTCCATTGAACCGTTCAAAAGAGAAAGCCACAATCTAAAATGTGCAGCGCAGTGATGGTCCATACACATTAACACAATTGGACAGAAATGTCTGCTGGCAGCAATCAGCAATTTCTGCTTTGATATTTGATATTTCCTGTGCCTCTCCTTTTCTTGTCACGTTTTTTCTTCTTTGTTCTCTCGATGCACAGATATGCGTAAAACGTTGTATGCTCACTCCCTAGAGGCCAAGCAAAAAAAATGCCCTGCATTTTTCACATCTGCCTTATATAGCGCCACCAGGTGGTCGACTTATGTAAAACATATTGTTTTATATTACTACTTCAGATTGTATCCAAATTTCACGCAAATCATACGCGCCCTATACACACCCATGGGGCGGAGGTGGAGGGGACGCATGCTGCACATGTGCGAGTGTGGCCTCGAATCCTGACACAGCCAGTCGCACACAGCAAGCTGCTGGCTGCGTTACATGCACTCGTCACCGATGATGAACGCACCGTGATGTGATGCAAAATATACCGTGAGCATCCCAATCTGGCAGATAAAAGCCGCACCTTTTATACAGGGACAAAGAATCAACATAGTGCAAACAATTGATAACAGGAGCAGTCAGGTTTGGAGTCGCCCTCTTGACGATGCTTGGAGTTAATGTCGGGAGTGCCTATCATTCACGAGAAGGGGGGTCCCGCATCACGCAGACCATTGCACAGACAAGTTATCCATGTATCCCCCTTTTATCCATCCTGCGAGACGTGTCGCGGCAAATTGTATTTATTTATTTATTTGGTGTGCAGCAAGTAACATATCCAGGTGCTCCCCTGAGAACTAGACAAAAAATGTATGTGCACCCCTGTCTATAGGGGAGACCGGGACAAAAGTAACACTTTTTTGTATTTGCCTTCATAATTCACAGACTACTTGAAATATCCTAGTAATTAAGCTTTCACTAATAAGGACAAGACTAAAATATTAATTTGAATGCAATGAGTCACAGTGTTACAATTGCCCCCGTGACGGGGGCAGTTGTAACACTAAGTAATATGTATTTTTTATAATTTAAATTTTTTTACTTACGAATGTTTTATATACATAATTACAATTATTATTATTTTTTTTAAATGTATGTCTATTTTTTATTTAAATGTATTTTTACTTTGAAATGTAGTGACATTTAGTGAAATATGTTCATTTACTAACATAAAAGTATACAATCCCAGACAAAATATCTGCTTGCATTGAATACACATTGTTACAATAATTGACCCCGGTCACATTGTTACAATAATTGACCCCGCCACTTGTGTCACTTTGTCACTTTGTGCTTTACATCCTTGTCTTTCCTCAACTTAACAATCAACTGCACCAGTTCACACCCAAAGGTCCTGTTCCCTCATTCCCATGTACATGAAGGGTTTGTGATTCAACTGGTATGTCATCAAATCACCAAGGAAAAGAGGAATATTTCTCTATCTATTGTATTAATTATAAGAAATTACAGCAGAGGAAACAATAACATGATATTGACACATTGCATTTATATTGCAGTTAAAATAATCCAAAACACAAATCTGCTTAATGTAAATATAGTATGCCTGCTATTTCACAATTGTTTCAACCCAAGTTACCCTGATTCATTGTTAGGGGGTTGTGACACCTTATCATTGATTGATTTGCATGGTTTTGTCTGTATGTACCAATAGTGTGTAATGGTGGTGGGTCATTTTCAATTGCTTGGTCTATAGGTTTACCATTGAGATGCAATTCAGTCAGTAAGTACTAGAATGTGTACAGAATTATGGGTCACCGTTGTGTTGCAGTACCAGTCGTTGCAATATTTAATATAATATCAACATGAAATAGACAGTTGGTGTAAAATGAAGACATTATATAATAATAATCCATAACTATGTGTTATTTAAAGGGATATTTCATTTTCAAACATGTTTTTTTGTTGTTGTCTACTCTGGCTTTTGTGAGCATAAAGCAACTTTATGTTTTGGTAAGTTTTTATACAAATGTTTCCATATGGAAACGTTGGGTCCATCAGGTAGCAACATTTCCTATAGGCCATTTTTAATGATAACATGGCAAATGTGTAATTACTTCACTAAAACAACTTAAGGATTCATTTATATGGTTTATTATTTGGCCTCAGATCAATTATGAATAATATTTGGCCTCAGAACAGTATACATTATGAATAATAACACCAATAAGCCATATTTTTTAAATCAATTTTATTAAAAGAACAACAAAATAAAAATCTCTACAATATATGTAGTAAAGAAACCTAATAACCTAAACCATTGTCAGTGGTCACACAATACTGTCTGGCCAACTCACTGATTTGCATTGATAAAAGGATGCAAACTGATCTCCACCCAATATGACCCTGCACATTCCTGACAATTCACACCTGCTCTGCAAAATGACACAGGTACCCCCAATCACTTTCTTTTCAGTTGTGATAGTCCCAGAAACAGTTTTTCTCTCCTGCAATGCACAGGCGGACATCACACTTGTTGCAGCTCATACTGGTGTAACTTGAACAACCAGTATTCCTGCAGCGCCCTTTCTGTGTCATCATTGGGAAGTGTCCAACTTGGTCTTTGCAAACATCTGATGGCTGATGCGGTCGTGCCACCTTGTATGGAGTGTGGCTCGGACTCTCTTCCAGCTGAAGATGGCCGTCCCCTCTTTGGCGTTCTGACAGTGTCCACCTGATTAGAACAGTGCCTGTAAGAGTCTGAGTTTCAGGACGTCTTTCCGTGGGACCTTGAGAGCTTGGCACTCCCGTTTGTAGATCATTGAAAATCACGGCACCCAGTCTTTAACAACTGTCTGGGGTCCTCACAAAAGCCTGAGTAGACATATATGAAAGTTAAATATGTTTTTTGCACAGTACATTAAAAATAATCATTAAGATGTTGTAGTCTACCAGAGGGAAATACTTTGTTACTCAGGAGAGACTGAAAACAAGACCAATTGTATGTGTTATTGTTCCTTATTTTATAATATATTAACATATGTAGTATTTTACATAGTAGGCTAATTTTGTAGTTTTCAAAATGCAACCATTTGTAACATTTTTTTAAAATCAATTTAGCTTAATTGTACACAGAGAAAGATTTGCCAAGTAAATTTAAGTAGCATAAACGTAACATCTAAAATATGCTTTGGCATAACATATGCTATGTTTTCTTGTTATTATTTACATCATCGTGTTGTATTGTCTTTTTATCTATCTTGTATTAAATGCAATAAGATACTCAGGGTCACACAATATCATGATTATAGGCACAGCTAAGTGCCAATAAGTGGAGGCCAGTTAACCAACCAGTTTTTGCCTAATCTTGGGCTGTCCCACCCCCCACTATGATTGGTCCATCAGGCCCAATCAGTGAGTATTTAACAGAGTTCTGCTTTGTTTGGTGACACTTTCATCCATGTAAATTGGTGAGAGCTGAACTTCTCTCTTCAGGACTAGGAGAAGTAGACATCTTTTGTTTTTGCACTGATACTGATTTTGCACTGGATTTGAGGATTTGGATTGGAGTTTTTTGACCAGCAGTGAGGGTAGAGTCGACCAACTGTTCTGCATTGTACACCTATTGTTGGTCTATTTGGATCAAGAACACAGACAGCTGACTATATGGCTAACTACTATATGGCTAACTATATGGCTTTACTACAAACACTGAAGTACTTGGTAAATAAGCAACTATCTGCAGCTGCTGTTGAGGAGATCATTGGGATCGTTGGAAGAATTATAACTGAGTACGAGGACCAAGCTTTCCATTTCAAGCAAGAGATTGAACACCAACGCAGACACCTGGATATTGTATTGAAGCTAAACGCTGAATTACACAGAGCAGGTTGGTAAAATCACTAAACCCCTACCGTAAATGAGTTGAATGAGTTTGAATATGGCTTTGTTTAAATACATTTCATTATATATACTTTATTATATAGAGGTTTTGCAGATGTGTTTTAAGATAACAGCCAGAAAGTTGGTTGGAGTACACATTTGTTTTTCAGTATACAGTAGGTTTAATTACAATTTGCTGTAACTGCAACTAGAACTATAGAGGGTCAAACATGCTGAGCTGACTGTTGTGAGATTAGTGTAAACATAGTTGCAGCTAATACTATTAATACATGAGTGAGATAGAATTGGGCAAATGATATCAATGACTTCTATTTGTTTTACTTGGCAGCTGGTAACTGTTACTAAATGTCTTTGTTAAACCATAAAAATGCATGGTCTTTATAATGTGTCAAAAACATTGGCCAAAAACAATTGTGATGCAAACACGTCATTTACGAATGAAAAATTCAAACTCATGTTTTACTCTCGTGTCATCTTTTGTCTAGATGTCTCCCACCTCTCTGTGGTAAAACAGGAGGTTTCCATTGAACAGCAGGAGTGGAGCTACAGTCTAGTGCAGGAGGTACCAGAGTCTCCACAGATTAAAGATGAACAGGAGGACATCCATCAAAGACCAGAGGATGCTGCTGGGTCAACACAGACATTACTAGCAGTGAAAAGTGAAGATGATGATGAAAACATCTCCAGAGAGACAGAGCCTCTAGCAAGCACCTCAATTGAACACGTTAACAGTGGAGCATTGCAGCCATCTGCTGGTGTAAATGTCCTCTCTTCTCAGTGTTCTGAATCTGACACTGAAGACAGTGATGAGTGGGAGGAAAATAGGGAAGACCAGCCAGACACACTGAAATCACACAAAACACATGTAGAAGAAGAAAGATTGTCTTTGAGCTACAAACAGTCAAACCAAACAACATCCATGAGGAGTCATTATAGGGAGGATCCCATCAATTGTACAGTTTGTGGCAAGGGCTTTAATTTTTATAGTAACTTGAAGCAACACATGATGATTCATACAGGGGAAAAACCCTATAGTTGCAAAGTTTGCAGCAAAAGCTTTATTGACAAGCGTGGTCTGAAGATACACATGGTGATGTGTAATGAATATCTGAGGAAACACATGATGATTCACCCAGAGGAAAAGCCCTTTAGTTGTACAGTTTGTCGCAAAACCTTAAGTTCTGGTAAAAGTCTGAAGCGACACATGACGATTCACGCAGATGAAAAACCCTTTAGTTGTACAGTCTGCGGTAAATGCTTTGGTGACAAGGGGGTTCTGAAGCGACATATGATGATTCATACAGGGGTAAAGCCCTATAATTGCACAGTGTGTGGCAGATGTTTTATTAATACGTGTCACCTGAAACGCCACATGATTATTCATACAAGGGATACCCCTTTAGTTGTGCATACTATGGCAAAGGTTTTGGTCGAATGAATAACACGGTCAAACGAATAATGTGTAAAACATGATGATTCATACACGAGAACATTTATTTACAGTTTGTGGCAAATATAAGTAAAAATGAACATCTGAAGAAACATGAGGGAGAAAGTTGTTAATTGTTCATTAACATGATGTATTATAGCCATTCTAGGTTACATTAATCACTCAATGTATGTAACTATATATTACTTTACCCCCATATTTCGCTTACAATTGTCACTGTTTTAGTGTTCACTGTCGAACATTCAGCAAAAATAGCCGCAAATGGAACCACAATGGAAATAAGCTCTCATGCTTTATTGTTTTTTTCTCTCCCATTTTATAAGATGTATTTTCATCAATAAAACACAATCAAGAATCAAGCCTTTATATGACACAAACAGCTAGATGCCTGTGTGGCATGGTCTGTTTGACTGTGCTAACAGCTATAGACTTACACAACAACAATGATACTGGATATTATACAGAAACATTCTGGAGGGCACATGAGTGGTACATGTGGATGTTTTATTACATTGACCAACTATTGGGCCTTTATTGCAAGGCCCTATAGTTGCATAGTCTGTGGCAAAGGATTTAATCAAAATGGAAACCTGACACAACACATGATGATTCATGCAGAGAATAAATTGTTGCAAAAAAAAGGATCTAAAAGGATACTCAGTCATTGTAATCCACCAAGACAAGGCCCAGTTATGCGAGTGGTGTCACCTGGAAGCACAACTGACTCTTCAATATATACAACAACAACATTCCCTATGTGAACAATGTCACTACTTTCCTGATATTAAGCAGGATGGCCTCCACCCAAACCAAGCAGGTTCACATGTTATTCACTTAGAACTATCACTATGCTCCTGCAAGACCGATGTCCAATAGGGCCAATATGTAATGATAAACTATGACCTACTAATCACTATTTACCCCTTTCTTCAATCTCTTCTATTCTATTCCAACTTCCGTCCAACAGCAACAACTATAACATGTATACAATTTAACCGACTTGTACAACCACACGCACACGCACACGCACACGCGCACACACTCACACACACACACACACACACACACACACACACACACACACACACACACACACACACACACACACACACACACACACACACACACACACACACACACATTCAACGCTTTCACAAGTATGGTTGGTACTTTTGATGCCAATACCGTTGTGCTTTTACCCAAGTAAAATGTCTAATACAGCTTAAACAGAGTATTTATGGTTCTTCTGCACAAGGTATTTGGTGCATAAGTGGGCCGCACTACTGTGCAAATTTGCTTAATGTAAACATAGTATGCCTGCTATTTCACCATTGTTTTACCCAAGTTGCCCTGATGTCTGATTGAATTACATCTGAATAGCAAAGCTATAGGCCCTATAGCTTTGCTATTCAGATGTAATTCAATCAGACAATCAGCAAAACCTCATTGTAATTGAAGGTGTGAATTACCTGGTTTTGAATGGAACAGTAGTGCGTAATGATGGTGGGTCATTTGCAATTGCTTGGTCTATAGGTTTACCATTGAGATGCAATTCAGTCAGTAGGTACTACAACTTGTACAGCATGACAGTCACCTGAATAGGCACATGAGGATTCATACAAAGGAAACTCCTTTTGTGCAGACTGTGGCAAAGGATTTTGTCGAATGAATAATCTGTAAAACGTGATGATTAATACAAGAGCAAAATAATATCACGATTTAAAAAAAAAGAAATTAGATGCTTTATTGTTCCTTATATTATGACAAAATTAACCTATTGTCTCATAAACTGTATTCACTTCCTACTCAATTATCATGCCCTCTTACTGTTGTATCATAGGATTTTACATAATGATTTAGTAGTTTTAAAAACGCAACCATTGCAACTATTATTATGTATAAACTATGACCAACTATGACTAACCCATTCTTCAATCGTTTCCATTCTATTGCTAATGTGACTTCTGTCCAACTATAGTATAGTACAATCTAGTGTTTTCTGGGGAACTATGTTGGAACTGTGGTTTGGTTGTTTGTGGGTGATTTACAAATGGAAGGAAAACATACAAAGCTCAGTTTTATCTGCAGGAATAAGTGTAAATGAGCCACACATACAGCACATAATGTGTGTTGATGGAGGCTACATGTGGCAAACTGGTTCCCAACATGGAGACCCCCTTAATATGTGTGACAAAAGCTGACTCCCCATTTGTGCACGGACATGGATCATCTCCCCCCATATGTACATATATTTTATTGGCACAATTAAGTCCAGGGTGCATTACCAGGGTGCATTACCAAGAAACTTGAAGATTCCGTAGTATACACGAGGGAAAATACTTTGGTATGTGACTCTGGAGACTGAAACCAAGATTAAAATATATAATATTATTGTTATTATTATTGTTCCTTATATTTTGACATAAGTAAAATATTGTTTCATACACTGTCTTCACTCCCTCCTCAATTATCCCGCCCTCCTACTGCTGTACGATAGGAGTTTGAATAATTATTTTGTAGTTTTCAGATTTCAACTATTTTTCTTTCCTGGATGATGTGAATTAATTAGGTATTTGATTGTTGCTTTGATGATTGTTGTCTCCGCCAGGCCGAAAGGCATGGCGAGAGAGTATGTTTTACACCCCGTCCGTCCGTCCGTCTGTCCTTGTGTCCGTGTGTCCGTCCGTCTGTGACCAGCTAATCTCTGGCACCGTTGTCTTGATCGCAGCGAAACTGTGCACACACATTCCCTGGATGCCAATTCAGAACCTTTGCCCCAAATTCTTCTCATGGGCCTTTTATAGCGCCACCAGGAGGCCGATTTGTGCAAAACACATTATTTTATACTACTCCTTCCAATTGTATCCAAATTTCACGCAAATCGGTACACAGTATCTCTATAGTCATTAAACGAAAACTTAAACTTTCAGATTTCTCATATTCCATCCTGATTGGCTAAAAATGTCTTCCAAAGTTTGCAGGAGTGCTCCGTTTTGAACAAAATGCCTCAAATAATGAACACAGCATGCAATTTCCGTGAAATTTTGCACGCACAGTCCCATTAGGCCGAGGAAGAACTACCATTTGAATTTTGTCAAATCAGCCTCATGGTGGCGCTATAATAGGCCGATTCGTGTTTTTACCTATAACTGCACCGATCCATGTAAAACTTTGTATGCACACTCCCTAGAGGTCAAGGAAAAGCCTTTGCCCTGCATTTTTCACATCTGCCTTTTATAGCGCCACCAGGAGGCCGACTTATGTAAAACACATTATTTTATACTACTCCTCCGTCCAATTGCGCTCAAACTTTGCACGCACATTCACACTATGTTGAGGAACAAATGCCACCCTTTTAACATTGGCCTGTTATAGCGCCACCAACAGGTCTAATTTAGCGAAACAAATGTTTTTAACAAAATGCCTCAAATCATGAATGCAGTCAGTGTCCGATTGTCGTGCAAGGCCTAAGAAGAAATGGCACCCTTTTCACATTGGCCTATTATAGCGCCACCAGGAGGCCACAATAGCCTACCTGACCTGGCGGAGACCTATGCTCCGAGGAGCACTTTTTCTAGTTTTGTACTTGTTTCGAACTAGGATGTGGAGTTTTGTTTTAGACTATCAGGGACTGAAGGGCTAAGAAAAGGGCAGTTAACCAACCAGTTTGTGCCAGTTTTTGCCTATTCTTGGCCTGTCCAATCCCCCACTCTGATTGGCCCATCAGGCCGATCAGTGAGTATTTAGCAGAGCTCTGTTTTGTTTGATTACACTTTAATCTGAATAAGTTGGTGAGAGCTGAACTTCTCTCTTCAGGACTAGGTGAAGTAGACAGGTATCTCGTTTTTGCTCTGATCGTTATTGTCAAGGTCGAAAGGCATGGCGAGATAGTATGTTTTGCCCGCTGTCCGTCCTTCTGTCTGTGACCAGCTAATCTCTGCCACCGTTGGCCCAGTTGATGTGAAATTGCGCACACACACTCCCTGGATGCCACAGCAGAACCTCTGCACCACATTTTTCAGATCAGCCTGTCTTAGCGACACCATGAGGCCGACTATTGCAAAACTTATTTTTTTAATATTACTCCTACAGATTTTTTTCCAAAAAACAGGCGGATCGGTACACAGTATCTCTACAGTCATGTGATTGAAATAGTTACAAAGTACCCTTTACATTTCTTTATTTCTTCATTTACTTCATAATATCCTCAGAAACAGCCATTTTAACGCAACAACATATACATTTTCACCATTTTAATTAATTATGATGATATAAAAAAGTGACATCTGTGGCGTACGGGTCAAATATGACACGGGAGGGAAGTGTGGCTCAATTCCCCCCAAATTGTCGATATTCAATGTTTACATGTTTGAGAGAGAGAGAAACTTGTCCTCAATTTGCATTTGCTATTAGTAGTAAGAGTAAAATAAAGTTTGGGTTCATGAAAAATAAATTACTTCACCTTCTTTACTGTATATGGGTCAATTTTGACCCGTAACACCACAGATGTCACCATTGTTAATAATATTAAGTTAAAAAACAAGTGATTTATTTTGTGGAAGTGTGTTCTAGTATTAGTCTATTATAGCCCAATAACATGATTATCCATTTTCTTCATTATAGGAAATGTAATGAGTGAATTTGTACGTGTTTTTAATTGAAAGCAAGCTATATTGAAAGATGAAACCCTAACCCTAACCCTAAATAATATTTTAAATTGTGTTTACATGGATATGAATGCATAACAAGTCAGTATGAGGTGGGGGAGAAAAACAAGACGGGGGAAATATTTTGTATTTTGGGCTGAGTCTGACCTGTTAACGCCGAAGGTGTCAGCAGGTTTCTAACACAATGCAAGGGTTAAAACATCATATGTTATCTTTTATGTCTGTAACTTGTATAAATGCAATAATATGCTCATGCTATATCATGGTTATAGCCACAGCTCTATATGCCTGTCCCACCCCCTACTATGTGAGTATTTAACTGGGCTCTGCTTTATTTGGTGACACTTTAATCCTTGTAAATTGGTGAGAGCTGAACTTCTCTCTTCAGGACTAGGTGAAGTAGACAGGTATCTCGTTTTTGATCTGATCATTGTTTTGTACTGGATTTAACTAAGGATTAGAGTTTTCGGACCAGCAGTGAGGGTGCAGTCGACCAATTAACTGTTTTCCACTTATCGTTGGTTTACTTGGATCAAGAACACAGAGAGCTGACTACATGGATAGCTATAGGGCTTTACTGCAAACACTGAAGTCCTTGGTAAACAAGCAACTCTCTGCAGCTGCTCTCCATGAGATAATTGGGATCGTTGGAAGAATTATAACTGAGTACGAGGACCAAGCTTTCCGTTTCAAGCAAGAGATTGACCGCCAACACAAACAACTGGATATTGGAATAAAACCTGACGCTAAAGTACACAAAGCAGGTTGGTTAAATCGCTATAAATCCATACCGTAACATAGTTAGTAACACTGGTTTGAATACAGCTTTGTTCTGAATACATAATTATTTGATTAGAGAGTTAGAGAGTAGAGTAGAGTTAGAGTACAGTGTTTGGAGTATAGTGTAGGTTTAACTACAATGTACTGTAACTACAACTATAAAATAACTATAGAAGGTCAAACATGCTGAGCTGACTGTTGTAAGATGATGAAGTTTAAACATAACTGCAGCTAATGCCATTGGTGAGATCGATTTGGATAAATTACATTACTGACTGTATTAGTACTAGTAAATTCCACTAACTGTTACCAAATATCTTTGATAAACCATAAACATGGTCTGTATAATCTAATCTAATCTAGTATAGCATGTAACACTTGTATATAAACATGGCAAAACAATTGTGATGCAAAGACTTTATGTAAAATAATATGAATTCAAACTATCATGTCATCTTTTGTCTAGGTGTCTTCCACCTCTCTGTGCATGAGGTTTCCCATGAACAGCAGGAGTCTCCACAGATTAAAGAGGAACAGGAGGACAAACACCAAAGATCAGAGGATGCTGATGGGTCAACACAGACGTTACTAGCAGTGAAAAGTGAAGATGATGATGAAAACATCTCCAGAGAGACAGAGCCTCTAGCCAGCACCTCAATTGAACACATGAAAAGACAAGTTGATGTAGAGAACAGTGGAGTATTACAGCCATCTACTGGTGTAAATGTCCTCTCTCCACATTGTTCTGAATCTGACACTGAAGACAGTGATGAGTGGGAGGAGAATAGGGAAGACCAGCCAGATGTAAACACACTGAAATCACACAACACACACATGGAGGAAGAAAATGTGTATTTGAGCCACACACAGTCAAAGACATTAACACAACAAACAACATCCATGGAGAGTCATAATGGGGAAGATCCCATAAGTTGTAACGTATGCGGCAAGGGCTTTAATTGTAATAGCAATTTGAAGACACACATGATGACTCATACAGAGGAAAAGCCCTATAGTTGCAAAGTTTGCAGCAAAGGCTTTGTTCAAAAGAACGATCTGAAGAAACACATTATGATTCATACAGGGGAAAAGCCATATAGTTGCAAAGTTTGTGGCAAATGCTTTACAATTAATGGAAATCTGAAGCAACACATGACGATTCACACAGAGGAAAACACATTTAGTTGTGAAGTTTGTGCTAAAGGCTTTAATTTTAATAGAAAGCTTAATACACATATGAGGACTCATACAAGGGAAAAGCCCTACACTCCGTGGTACACTCCGTGGTAAAGGCTTTGCTGACATGGGTGTTCTGAAGCAACACATGATTATGCATACAGGGGAAAAGCCCTTTAGTTGTAGAGTTTGTGCTAAAGGCTTTCATCTTAATAGACAGCTTAATACACACATGAGAATCCATACAGGGGAAAAGCCCTACACCTGTACAGTCTGTGGTAAAGGCTTTGGTGGCATGGGTGTTATTATGATTCATACAGGGGGTAAAGCCCTATAGTTGCACAGTTTGTGGAAAATGCTTTATTAAAAAAAATCACCTGAATAGGCACATGGGGATTCATACTAGAGATACCTCGTTAGTTGTGCAGCCTGTGGCAAAAGTTTTGGTCGAATGAATACTTTGGTCAAATGAATAATCTGTAAAACATGATGATTCATACAAGAGTATAATCATTTATAGACTGTGGAAAATACTTTAGTAAAAAATTAACAGCTGAAGAAACATGACAATACATACAGGGATAAAGTTGTTATTTGAACAGTAACAGATATGTTTTAAAATAACTGATAGATAAAAAATGTGATGACAGATATCACACCGAATCATCATTTATCATTTATTCTATCCATTCTAAGGCACATTAATCACTCAATGTGACAATTTCAAAATTCAAAATCAACAACTGTTATTCTTCTGTCTCATTATTTCCCATACCTCTATTGAAGCCATGAGCCGTAAGTATTATCAATATTTGGTTAATGGTTATAAGTACTGCAGCAATCTATGCATATACACAAGTGTGGTTGTTCAGTGTGTGAATGCTATTGCTAGATCAACTTAAAGAGAGAGAGACTTAAAAAACAAATTAAGTTGATCATGGTAACACAGTGGTCCATGGTGCCCCAATGATTGCTCATCATTGAAGCAGTTCTATTTTATTATAATGTTGTATTATATTTATTTCTAAATAAATCAAAAGAAGCATACTATATACATTACTGAAGTCTCATATTTCTATCTTTACCATTCAGATGTAATTCAATCAGAAAAGTAGTCGTGCATGGTGGCTCATTGTCAGTAAAAGTTGGCCTTGGTCACTGGTTTGTCTCTAAGAAACAGTGCTGTGAAAGGATGGTGACTCATTTGGCATTCATCGGTCCACAGGGGTAGCACTGAGTTGTAAATCAGTCATTAAAGACAGTGTAAGTGACATGCCAAGTTAAAAACAAATCTACTTAATATAGATACAATTATAACTACACCATATGTCTAAGACAGAACCTGTTATGTACTGTACATGTTTGTGCACATGTTACACACACTTTTAAGGTTTAGGGGAGAGTTTGTAACATACAAATATTAAAGGTTGAATTACCGGGGTGTTGATCACGAGGTGCAAATAAAGGAGACCACACAAGTTTGGAAGTGCAAAGAAGCACTTGGACGTGGAACAGCACAATTATGTTTGGTACATTAGCGAGAAACTTGAAGATTCTGTAGTATACTAGAAGGGGTAAAAACTCTGGAGAGACTGAAAACAAGACAAATGATTATTTATGATTATTTATTTTAAGATGATGATTTTTATATACAATTATATAGCAATAATAGCAGAAATAGCTAATCTAAAAGTTTGCTTTTAGCCAATCTAAAAGATTGCTTTTAGCCAATCTAAAAGATTGCTTTTAGATTGGCTATTTCAGCTATACTGTCTGATGTTGAAGTAGGACATTCATTCATGGGAAGAAAATAAAAACGTTGAAATGTGGAGATACAATATACATCATGTGACATGGAACCAACATATTTTATTGCTAGGATATTAATACAAATGTGCTAAAAAGTAACAGAACAATTACATTATGAAGCTGCTGCCCTGGTTGAAACTGCCTCATGATTTTAACAACAATGTTTTGACGTTATAATGCTGTCCTAACATTCCATTGAACCGTTCAAAAGAGAAAGCCACAATCTAAAATGTGCAGTGCAGTGATGGTCCATACACATTAACACAATTGGACAGAAATGTCTGCTGGCAGCAATCAGCAATTTCTGCTTTGATATTTGATATTTCCTGTGCCTCTCCTTTTCTTGTCACGTTTTTTCTTCTTTGTTCTCTCGATGCACAGATATGCGTAAAACGTTGTATGCTCACTCCCTAGAGGCCAAGCAAAAAAAAAAAGCCCTGCATTTTTCACATCTGCCTTATATAGTGCCACCAGGTGGTCGACTTATGTAAAACATATTGTTTTATATTACTACAACAGATTTTATCCAAATTTCACTCAAATCATACGCGCCCCATACACACCCATGGGGCGGAGGCGGAGGGGACGCATGCTGCACATGTGCGAGTGTGGCCTCGAATCCTGACACAGCCAGTCGCACACAGCAAGCTGCTGGCTGCGTTACATGCACTCGTCACCGATGATGAACGCACCGTGATGTGATGCAAAATATACCGTGAGCATCCCAATCTGGCAGATAAAAGCAGCGCCTTTTATACAGGGACAAAGAATCAACAAAGTGCAAACAATTGATAACAGGAGCAGTCAGGTTTGGAGTCGCCCTCTTGACGATGCTTGGAGTTAATGTCGGGAGTGCCTATCATTCACGAGAAGGGGGGTCCCGCATCACGCAGACCATTGCACAGACAAGTTATCCATGTATCCCCCTTTTATCCATCCTGCGAGACGTGTCGCAGCAAATTGTATTTATTTATTCATTTGGTGTGCAGCAAGTAACATATCC
Source organism: Gymnoscopelus braueri (assembly GCF_963280865.1). NCBI lineage: Eukaryota > Metazoa > Chordata > Actinopteri > Myctophiformes > Myctophidae > Gymnoscopelus > Gymnoscopelus braueri. Next base: position 10,747,537 of record NC_137607.1, read on the forward strand.
AGGTGCTCCCCTGAGAACTAGACAAAAACTGTATGTGCACCCCTGTCTATAGGGGAGACCGGGACAAAAGTAACACTTTTTTGTATTTGCCTTCATAATTCACAGACTACTTGAAATATCCTAGTAATTAAGCTTTCACTAATAAGGACAAGACTAAAATATTAATTTGAATGCAATGAGTCACAGTGTTACAATTGCCCCCGTGACGGGGGCAGTTGTAACAGTGGTTGGGGGCAATTGTAACACTGTAAAAAATAAGTCATATTAACATACTTTATCTCAAATAAAAGCACATCACTAAGTAATATGTATTTTTTATAATTTAACATTTTTTACTTACTAATGTTTTATATACATACTTACAATTATTATTATTATTTTTTTAAATGTATGTCTATTTTTTATTTAAATGTATTTTTACTTTGAAATGTAGTGACATTTAGTGAAATATGTTCATTTACTAACATAAAAGTATACAATCCCAGACAAAATATCTGCTTGCATTGAATACACATTGTTACAATAATTGACCCCGGTCACATTGTTACAATAATTGACCCCGCCACTTGTGTCACTTTGTCAGTCACTTTGTGCTTTACATCCTTGTCTTTCCTCAACTTAACAATCAACTGCACCAGTTCACACCCAAAGGTCCTGTTCCCTCATTCCCTTGTACATGAAGGGTTTGTGATTCAACTGGTATGTCATCAAATCACCAAGGAAAAGAGGAATATTTCTCTATCTATTGTATTAATTATAAGAAATTACAGCAGAGGAAACAAGAACATGATATTGACAAATTGCATTTATATTGCAGTTAAAATAATCCAAAACACAAATCTGCTTAATGTAAATATAGTATGCCTGCTATTTCACAATTTTTTAAACCCAAGTTACCCTGATTCATTGTTAGGGGGTTGTGACACCTTATCATTGATTGATTTACATGGTTTTGTCTGTATGTACCAATAGTGTGTAATGGTGGTGGGTCATTTGCAATTGCTTGGTCTATAGGTTTACCATTGAGATGCAATTCAGTCAGTAAGTACTAGAATGTGTACAGAATTATGGGTCACCGTTGTGTTGCAGTACCAGTCATTGAAATATTTAATATAATATCAACATGAAATAGACAGTTGGTGTAAAATGAAGACCAACATTATATAATAATAATCCATAACTATGTGTTATTTAAAGGGATATTTCATTTTCAAACATGTTTTTTTGTTGTTGTCTACTCTGGCTTTTGAGAGCATAAAGCAACTTAAAGAGGTGGTGCCATGGTTTTGCACTTTTTCTGTTTTTCATGTGTCTATGAGGTTGATAGAACTTCATTAACCCTGTAAGACCCGGATATATTTCTACTTGCAAAAAAAATGTTTTAACCTTTCAGATGGTCTTGTAGGAGTACTTAGGAGAGGAAAATATAATGTTTTTTTATTTTTTATGTTTTGGTAAGTTTTTATGCAAATGTTTCCATATGGAAACGTTGGGTCCATCAGGTAGCAAAATTTTCTATAGGCCATTTTTAAGGATAACATGGCAAATGTGTAATTACTTCACTAAAACAACTTAAGGATTCATTTATATGGTTTATTATTTGGCCTCAGATCAATTATGAATAATATTTGGCCTCGGAACAGTATACATTATGAATAATAACACAAATAAGCCATATTTTTTAATCAATTTTATTAAAAGAACAACAAAATAAAAATCTGTACAATATATGTAGTAAAGAAACCTAATAACCTAAACCATTGTCAGTGGTCACACGATACTGTCTGGCCAACTCACTGATTTGCATTGATAAAAGGATGCAAACTGATCTCCACCCAATATGACCCTGCACATTCCTGACAATTCACACCTGCTCTGCAAAATGACACAGGTACCCCCAATCACTTTCTTTTCAGTTGTGATAGTCCCAGAAACAGTTTTTCTCTCCTGCAATGCACAGGCGGACATCACACTTGTTGCAGCTCATACTGGTGTAACTTGAACAACCAGTATTCCTGCAGCGCCCTTTCTGTGTCATCATTGGGAAGTGTCCAACTTGGTCTTTGCAAACATCTGATGGCTGATGCGGTCGTGCCACCTTGTATGGAGTGTGGCTCGGACTCTCTTCCAGTTGTCTCTTCTGAGCTGAAGATGGCCGTCCCCTCTTTGGCGTTCTGACAGTGTCCACCTGATTAGAACAGAATAAATTAATATACACATCAAACATTCATCAGGATACAAGTCTGAGATAATGCAAACAGTGAAATATTAAAATGACAGATGGTAAACAGAACTTGATTCTTACCAGAATGAGAGAGGATGCAAGTTGTGCCTGGAAGAGTCTGAGTTTCAGGACGTCTTTCCGTGGGACCTTGAGAGCTTGGCACTCCCGTTTGTAGATCACTGAAAATCACGGCACCCAGTCTTTAACAACTGTCTGGGGTCCTCACAAAAGCCTGAGTAGACATAAGTTAAATATGTTTTTTGCACAGTACATTAAAAATAATCATTAAGATTTTGTAGTCTACCAGAGGGAAATACTTTGTTACTCTGGAGAGACTGAAAACAAGACCAATTGTATGTGTTATTGTTCCTTATTTTATAATATATTAACATATCATTTCATAGACTGGCTTCACTTCCTTCTCCATGTTGTAATGTAGTATTTTACATAGTAGGCTAATTTTGTAGTTTTCAAAATGCAACCATTTGTAACATTTTTTTAAAATCAATTTAGCTTAATTGTACACAGAGAAAGATTTGCCAAGTAAATTTAAGTAGCATAAACGTAACATCTAAAATATGCTCTATTATGATAGTATGTTTTCTTGTTATTATTTACATCATCGTGTTGTATTGTCTTTGTATCTATCTTGTATAAATGCAATAAGATACTCAGGGTCACACAATATCATGATTATAGGCACAGCTAAGTGCCTATAAGTGCCAATAAGTGGAGGCCAGTTAACCAACCAGTTTTTGCCTAATCTTGGGCTGTCCCACCCCCCACTATGATTGGTCCATCAGGCCCAATCAGTGAGTATTTAAGAGAGTTCTGCTTTGTTTGGTGACACTTTCATCCATGTAAATTGGTGAGAGCTGAACTTCTCTCTTCAGGACTAGGTGATCTTTTGTTTTTGCACTGATACTGATTTTGCACTGGATTTGAGGATTTGGATTGGAGTTTTTTGACCAGCAGTGAGAGTGCAGTCGACCAACTGTTCTGCATTTTACACCTATTGTTGGTCTATTTGGATCAAGAACACAGACAGCTGACTATATGGCTAACTACTATATGGCTAACTATATGGCTTTACTACAAACACTGAAGTACTTGGTAAATAAGCAACTATCTGCAGCTGCTGTTGAGGAGATCATTGGGATCGTTGGAAGAATTATAACTGAGTACGAGGACCAAGCTTTCCATTTCAAGCAAGAGATTGAACGCCAACACAGACACCTGGATATTGTATTGAAGCTAAACGCTGAATTACACAGAGCAGGTTGGTAAAATCACTAAACCCCTACCATAAATGAGTTTAAACACTGGTTTGAATATGGCTTTTGTATACATTTGATTATATATACTTTATTATATAGAGGTTTTGCAGATGTGTTTTAAGATAACAACCAGAAAGTTGGTTGGAGTACACGTTTTTCAGTATACAGTAGGTTTACTGTATAGGTTTGCTGTAACTGCAACTAGAACTATAGAGGGTCAAACATGCTGAGCTGACTGTTGTGAGATAAGTGTAAACATAGTTGCGGCTAATACTATTAATACATGGGTGAGATAGAATTGGGCAAATGATATCAATGACTTCTATTCGTTTTACTTGGCAGCTGGTAACTGTTACTAAATGTCTTTGTTAAACCATAAAAATGCATGGTCTTTATAATGTGTCAAAAACATTGGCCAAAAACAATTGTGATGCAAACACGTCATTTACGAATGAAAAATTCAAACTCATGTTTTACTCTCATGTCATCTTTTGTCTAGATGTCTCCCACCTCTCTGTGGTAAAACAGGAGGTTTCCATTGAACAGCAGGAGTGGAGCTACAGTCTAGTGCAGGAGGTACCAGAGTCTCCACAGATTAAAGAAGAACAGGAGGACATCCATCAAAGACCAGAGGATGCTGCTGGGTCAACACAGACATTACTAGCAGTGAAAAGTGAAGATGAGGATGAAAACATCTCCAGAGAGACAGAGCCTCTAGCAAGCACCTCAATTGAACACGTTAACAGTGGAGCATTGCAGCCATCTGCTGGTGTAAATGTCCTCTCTTCTCAGTGTTCTGAATCTGACACTGAAGACAGTGATGAGTGGGAGGAAAATAGGGAAGACCGGCCAGACACACTGAAATCACACAAAACACATGTAGAAGAAGAAAGATTGTCTTTGAGCTACAAACAGTCAAACCAAACAACATCCATGAGGAGTCATTATGGGGAGGATCCCATCAATTGTACAGTTTGTGGCAAGGGTTTTAATTTTTATAGTAACTTGAAGCAACACATGATGATTCATACAGGGGAAAAACCCTATAGTTGCAAAGTTTGCAGCAAAAGCTTTATTGACAAGCGTGGTCTGAAGAAACACATGGTGATGTGTAATGAATATCTGAGGAAACACATGATGATTCACCCAGAGGAAAAGCCCTTTAGTTGTACAGTTTGTCGCAAAACCTTAAGTTCTGGTAAAAGTCTGAAGCGACACATGACGATTCACGCAGATGAAAAACCCTTTAGTTGTACAGTCTGCGGTAAATGCTTTGGTGACAAGGGGGTTCTGAAGCGACATATGATGATTCATACAGGGGTAAAGCCCTATAATTGCACAGTGTGTGGCAGATGTTTTATTAATACGTGTCACCTGAAACGCCACATGATTATTCATACAAGGGATACCCCTTTAGTTGTGCATACTATGGCAAAGGTTTTGGTCGAATGAATAACACGGTCAAACGAATAATGTGTAAAACATGATGATTCATACACGAGAAAATGTATTTACAGTTTGTGGCAAATATAAGTAAAAATGAACATTTGAAGAAACATGAGGGAGAAAGTTGTTAATTGTTCATTAACATGATGTATTATAGCCATTCTAGGTTACATTAATCACTCAATGTATGTAACTATATATTACTTTACCCCCATATTTCGCTTACAATTTTCACTGTTTTAATGTTCACTGTCGAACATTCAGCAAAAATAGCCGCAAATGGAACCACAATGGAAATAAGCTCTCATGCTTTATTGTTTTTTTCTCTCCCATTTTATAAGATGTATATGTATTTTCATCAATAAAACACAATCAAGAATCAAGCCTTTATATGACACAAACAGCTAGATGCCCGTGTGGCATGGTCTGTTTGACTGTGCTAACAGCTATAGACCTACACAACAACAATGATACTGGATATTATACAGAAACATTCTGGAGGGCACATGAGTGGTACATGTGGATGTTTTATTAAATTGATCAACTATAGGGCCTTTATTGCAAGGCCCTATAGTTGCATAGTCTGTGGCAAAGGATTTAATCAAAATGGAAACCTGACACAACACATGATGATTCATGCAGAGAATAAATTGTTGCAAAAAAAAGGATCTAAAAGGATACTCAGTCATTGTAATCCACCAAGACAAGGCCCAGTTATGCGAGTGGTGTCACCTGGAAGCACAACTGACTCTTCAATATACAACAACAACATTCCCTATGTGAACAATGTCACTACTTTCCTGATATTAAGCAGGATGGCCTCCACCCAAACCAAGCAGGTTCACATGTTATATTCACTTAGAACTAACACTATGCTCCTGCAAGACCGATGTCCAATAGGGCCAATATGTAATGATAAACTATGACCTACTAATCACTATTTACCCCTTTCTTCAATCTCTTCTATTCTATTCCAACTTCCGTCCAACAGCAACAACTATAACATGTATACAATTTAACCGACTTGTACAACCACACACACACACACACACACACACTCAACGCTTTCACAAGTACTGTTGGTACTTTTGATGCCAATACCGTTGTGCTTTTACCCAAGTAAAATGTCTAATACAGCTTAAACAGAGTATTTATGGTTCTTCTGCACAAGGTATTTGGTGCATAAGTGGGCCGCACTACAGTGCAAATTTGCTTAATGTAAACATAGTATGCCTGCTATTTCACCATTGTTTTACCCAAGTTGCCCTGATGTCTGATTGAATTACATCTGAATAGCAAAGCTATAGGCCCTATAGCTTTGCTATTCAGATGTAATTCAATCAGACAATCAGCACAACCTCATTGTAATTGAAGGTGTGAATTACCTGGTTTTGAATGGAACAGTAGTGTGTAATGATGGTGGGTCATTTGCAATTGCTTGGTCTATAGGTTTACCATTGAGATGCAATTCTGTCAGTAGGTACTACAACTTGTACAGCATGACAGTCACCTGAATAGGCACATGAGGATTCATACAAAGGAAACTCCTTTTGTGCAGACTGTGGCAAAGGTTTTTGTCAAATGAATAATCTGTAAAACGTGATGATTAATACAAGAGCAAAATAATATCACGATTAAAAAAAAGAAACATTTATGCTTTATTGTTCCTTATATTATGACAAAAATAACCTATTGTCTCATAAACTGTATTCACTTCCTACTCAATTATCATGCCCTCTTACTGTTGTATCATAGGATTTTACATAATGATTTAGTAGTTTTAAAAACGCAACCATTGCAACTATTATTATTTATAAACTATGACCAACTATGACTAACCCATTCTTCAATCGTTTCCATTCTATTGCTAATGTGACTTCTGTCCAACTATAGTATAGTACAATCTAGTGTTTTCTGGAGAACTATGTTGGAACTGTGGTTTGGTTGTTTGTGGGTGATTTACAAATGGAAGGAAAACATACAAAGCTCAGTTGTATCTGCAGGAATAAGTGTAAATGAGCCACACATACAGCACATAATGTGTGTTGATGGAGGCTACATGTGGCAAACTGGTTCCCAACATGGAGACCCCCTTAATATGTGTGACAAAAGCTGACTCCCCATTTGTGCACGGACACACATTGGATCATCTCCCCCCATATGTACATTATATTTTATTGGCACAATTAAGTCCAGGGTGCATTACCAAGAAACTTGAAGATTCCGTAGTATACACGAGGGAAAATACTTTGGTATCTCTGGAGACTGAAACCAAGATTAAAATATATACATTATTGTTCCTTATATTTTGACTTCAGTAAAATATTGTTTCATACACTGTCTTCACTCCCTCCTCAATTATCCCGCCCTCCTACTGCTGTACGATAGGAGTTTAAATAATTATTTTGTAGTTTTCAGATTTCAACTATTTTTCTTTCCTCGACGATGTGAAGTAATTAGGTATTTGATTGTTGATTTGATGATAGTTTTGTACTTGTTTCGAACTAGGATGTGGAGTTTTGTTTTAGACTATCAGGGACTGAAGGGCTAAGTGGAGGGCAGTTAACCAATCAGTTTGTGCTAGTTTTTGCCTATTCTTGGCCTGTCCAATCCCCCACTCTGATTGGCCCATCAGGCCGATCAGTGAGTATTTAGCAGAAGTCTGTTTTGTTTGATTACACTTTAATCTGAGTAAGTTGGTGAGAGCTGAACTTCTCTCTTCAGGACTAGGTGAAGTAGACATCTTTTGTTTTTGCACTGATACTGATTTTGCACTGGATTTGAGGATTTGGATTGGAGTTTTTTTTACCAGCAGTGAGGGTGCAGTCGACCAACTGTTCTGCATTTTACACCTATTGTTGGTCTATTTGGATCAAGAACACAGACAGCTGACTATATGGCTAACTACTATATGGCTAACTATATGGCTTTACTACAAACACTGAAGTACTTGGTAAATAAGCAACTATCTGCAGCTGCTGTTGAGGAGATCATTGGGATCGTTGGAAGAATTATAACTGAGTACGAGGACCAAGCTTTCCATTTCAAGCAAGAGATTGAACGCCAACGCAGACACCTGGATATTGTATTGAAGCTAAACGCTGAATTACACAGAGCAGGTTGGTAAAATCACTAAACCCCTACCGTAAATGAGTTTAATGAGTTTGAATATGGCTTTGTTTAAATACATTTCATTATACATACTTTATTATAGAGAGGTTTTGCAGATGTGTTTTAAGATAACAGCCAGAAGGTTAGTTGGAGTACACATTTGTTTTTCAGTATACAGTAGGTTTAATTACAATTTGTTGTAGCTGCAACTAGAACTATAGAGGGTCAAACATGCTGAGCTGACTGTTGTGAGATTAGTGTAAACATAGTTGCAGCTAATAGGCTACTATTAATACATGGGTGAGATAGAATTGGGCAAATGATATCAATGACTTCTATTCGTTTTACTTGGCAGCTGGTAACTGTTACTAAATTTCTTTGTTAAACCATAAAAATGCATGGTCTTTATAATGTGTCAAAAACATTGGCCAAAAACAATTGTGATGCAAACACGTCATTTACGAATGAAAAATTCAAACTCATGTTTTACTCTCGTGTCATCTTTTGTCTAGATGTCTCCCACCTCTCTGTGGTAAAACAGGAGGTTTCCATTGAACAGCAGGAGTGGAGCTACAGTCTAGTGCAGGAGGTACCAGAGTCTCCACAGATTAAAGAGGAACAGGAGGACATCCATCAAAGAACAGAGGATGCTGCTGGGTCAACACAGACATTACTAGCAGTGAAAAGTGAAGATGAAGATGAAAACATCTCCAGAGAGACAGAGCCTCTAGCATGCACCTCAATTGAACACGTGAACAGTGGAGCATTGCAGCCATCTGCTGGTGTAAATGTCCTCTCTTCTCAGTGTTCTGAATCTGACACTGAAGACAGTGATGAGTGGGAGGAGAATAGGGAAGACCAGCCAGACACACTGAAACCACTCAAACCAAACGTGGAAGAAGAAAGATTGTCTTTGAGCCACACACAGTCAAAACAAACAACATCCATGATGAGTCATTATAGGGAGGATCCCATTAGTTGTAAAGTTTGTGGCAAGGGCTTTAATTGTTATAGTAGATTAAAGAGGCACATGTATATTCATACAGGGAAAAGGCCACATAGTTGCAACATTTGCAGCAAGGGCTTCATTCAAAAGCATAGTCTGAAGCAACACATGATGATTCATACAGGGGAAAAACCCTTTAGTTGTACAGTCTGCGGTAAATGCTTTGGTGACAAGTGGGTTCTGAAGCGACATATGACGAGTCATACAGGGGTAAAGCCCTATAATTGCACAGTGTGTGGCAGATGTTTTACTAATACGTGTCACCTGAAACGCCACATGAGTATTCATACAAGGGATACCCCTTTAGTTGTGCATACTGTGGCAAAGGTTTTGGTCGAATGAATAACACGGTCAAACAAATAATGTGTAAAACATGATGATTCATACACGAGACAATGTATTTACAGTTTGTGGCAAATATCTAAGTAAAAATGAACATCTGAAGAAACATGAGGGAGAAAGTTGTTAAAGGACGACTTCACCACTTTTCAACATATCTTCATATAATAGGTCCTCACTAATGCTCATGATAAGATGGTACAATTTTTTTCTAATCAGTCTGTGTCTCAGAGGAGGGCTGTAGAAAGTTCAGAAACCCGTCTACCAGTGTCATCATCAATGGGGAACCCAAGCTAATAGAAACTGCAGGCTTTGTATTCCTGGAAAGTTGCCATGCAATAATAGATCCCATTGTTCTCGTCTTAATACAAATCTGAATAGAAAAAATGTAATCTTTTTGGGGGAAAAAATCCTGCCTAACGATGATGTCACTGGTAGACGGGTTTCTGGACTGTCCACAGCCCTCCTATAAGACACAAAAAATCATTTTATCATGAGCATTAGTGGGGACCTATTATATGAAGATATGTTGAAAAGTGGTGAAGTCGTCCTTTAATTGTTCATTAACATGATGTACTATAGCCATTCTAGGTTACATTAATCACTCAATGTATGTAACTATGTATTACTTTACCCGCATATTTCGCTTACAATTTCACTGTTTTAATGTTCACTGTTGAACATTCAGCAAAAATAGCCGCAAATGGAACCACAATTGAAATAAGCTCTCATGCTTTATTGTTTTTTTCTCTCAAATTTTATAAGATGTATTATGTATTTTCATCAATAAAACACAATCAAGAAACAAGCCTTTATATGACACAAACAGCTAGATGCCCGTGTGGCATGGTCTGTTTGACTGTGCTGACTTACACAACAACAATGATACTGGATATTATACAGAAACATTCTGGAGGGCACATGAGTGGTACATGTGGATGTTTTATTACATTGACCAACTATAGGGCCTTTATTACAATATAGTTGCATAGTCTGTCCTACTAATCACTATTTATCCCTTTCTTCAATCTCTTCTATTCTATTCCAACTTCCGTCCAACAGCAACAACTATAACATGTATACAATGTAACCACAATTTAACCACATTTTTCAGATCAGCCGACACCATGAGGCCGACTATTGCAAAACTCATTTTTTGATATTACTCCTACAGATTTTTTCCAAAAACACGCGGATCGGTACACAGTATCTCTACAGTCATGTGATCAACACGGATATGTCCGATTTTCCATATTCCATCCTGATCGGCTAAGATTGTCTTCCAAAGTTTGCAGGATTGGTTCATTTTGAAAAAAATGTCTCAAATCAAATCATGAACGCAGCATGCGATTTCCGTGAAATTTTCCACATAGATTCCCACTTGGCCCAGGAAGAAATGCCACTTGAAAACTTTCATATCAGCCTCATGGTGGCGCTATAACAGGCCGATTCACGTTTTAGCTATAACTGCACCGATCTGCGTGAAACTTTGTACACACACTCCCTAGACAGCACCCCAGCAGTGAGGGTGCAGTCGACCAAACATTAGTGCAGTTTCCACCTATTGTTGGATCAAGAACACAGCGAGCTGACTACATGGATAACTATATGGCTTTACTACAAACATTGAAGTTCTTGGTAAACAAGCGACTATAGGAGAATAGGGAAGACCAGCCAGACACACTGAAATCATTTGTGATTCAACTGGTATGTCATCAAATCACCAAGGAAAAGAGGAATATTTCTCTATTGACTCTAAGACATTACAGCAGGGGAAACAAGAACATGATATTGACAAATTGCATTTATATTTGCTTAATGTAAATATAGTATGCCTGCTATTTCGCCCAGTGTTAACCCAAGTTACCCTGATTCATTGTTAGGGGGTTGTGACACCTTATCATTGATTGGTCTATAGCTTTGCTAATCAGATGTAATTCAGTCAGACACTCAGCACAAACTCATTGTAATTGAAGGTGTGATTTACATGGTTTTGTCTGTATGTAACAATAGTGTGTAATGATGGTGGGTCATTTGCAATTGCTTGGTCTATAGGTTTACCATTGAGATGCAATTCAGCCAGTAAGTACGTGAATGTGTACAGAATGATGGGTCACTGTTGTCTTGCAGTATCAGTCATTGCAATAATGTCCCCAACATGCATACCAAACAATTATTGTCTTTTTTAACATGAAAATAGAACATGAAATAGACAGTTTGTGTAAAATGACCAACATTATAAAATAATAATCCAAGTTATCCATTTAATATTTAAAGGGATATTTCACTTTCAAACATGTTTGGGGTCATTTTAAAGTCTACTCTGGCTTTTGTGAGCATCAAGCAACTTAAAGTGTCTGGGGTCCTCACAAAAGCCTGAGTAGATGTTAGAATGAACATGTATGAAAGTGATAACCCTTTAAATATATGTTTTGTGCACGGTAGATTAAAAATAATCTTTAAGATTCTGTAGTCTGTGTACTTACTTTGTATAAATGCAATAAGATACTCAGGGTCACACAATATCATGATTATAGGCACAGCTAAGTGCCTATAAGGGCTAAGTGGAGGCCAGTTAACCAACCAGTTTGTGCCAGTTTTTGCCTAACCATAGCCTGCCCCCCCCCACTCTGATTGGTCCATCAGGCCCAATCAGTAAGTATTTAAGAGACTTCTGCTTTGTTTGGGGACACTTTAATCTGAGTGCGTTGGTGAGAGCTGAACTTCTCTCTTCAGGACTAGGTGAAGTAGACAGTAGACATCTTTTGTTTTTGCTCTGATCGTTATTTTGTACTGGATTTGAGAATTTGGATTGGAGTTTTTGGACCAGCAGTGAGGGTGCAGTCGACCAACTGTTCTGCAGTTTCCACCTATTGTTGGTGTATTTGGATCAAGAACACAGACAGCTGACTATATGGCTAACTACTATATGGCTAACTATATGGCTTTAGTGCAAACACTGACGTCCTTGGTAAACAAGCGACTGTCTGCAGCTGCTGTTCAGGAGATCATTGGGATCGTTGGAAGAATTATAACTGAGTACGAGGACCAAGCTTTCCATTTTAAGCAAGAGATTGACCGCCAACGCAGACACCTGGATATTGTATTGAAGCCAGATGCTGAATTACACAGAGCAGGTTGGTAAAATCCCTAAATCCCTACCGTAACTTAGTTTAAACACCGGTTTGAATATGGCTTTTTTAAATTGATTATAGAGAGGTTTTGTAGATGTGTTTTAAGATAACAACGGAACATAGAGTTGCTTTGTATACAAAGTTGGTTAGAGGTTTAACTACAATTTGCTGTAACTGCAACTATAGAATAACTATAGAAGGTCAAAAATGCTGAGCTGACTGTAAGATGTGATGTAGTTTAAACATAGCTGCAGCTAATACTATTAATACATGGGTAAGATAGAATTTGGCAAATTACATCAATGACTGTTATAAGTATCTATATCATTTGTAATGTATCAAAACATCTGGCAAAACAATTGTAATGTAAACCCGTCATTTACAAATGGAAAATGCAAACTCTCATGTCTTACTCTCATGTCTTTTGTCTAGATTTCTTCCACCTCTCTGTGCTAAACCAGGAGGTTTCCCATGAACAGCAGGAGTGGAGATACAGTCTGGTGAATGAGGTACCGGAGCCTCTGCAGATTAAAGAGGAACAGGAGGACGTACACCAAAGACCAGAGGATGCTGATGGGTCAACACAGACATTACTAGTAGTGAAAGGTGAAGATGATGATGAAAACATCTCCAGAGAGACAGAGCCTCTAGCCAGCACCTCAATTGAACATGTGAACAGTGGAGCATTGCAGTCACCTGCTGGTGTAAATGTCCCCTCTTCTCATTGTTCTGAATCTGACACTGAAGACAGTGATGAGTGGGAGGAGAATAGGGAAGACCAGCCAGACACACTGAAACCACTCAAACCAAACGTGGAAGAAGAAAGATTGTATTTGAGCCACACACAGTCAAAACAAACAACATCCATGATGAGTCATTATAGGGAGGATCCCATTAGTTGTAAAGTTTGTGGCAAGGGCTTTAATTTTTATAGTAACTTGAAGATGCACATGCATATTCATACAGGGAAAAGGCCATATAGTTGCAACATTTGCAGCAAGGGCTTCATTCAAAAGCATGGTCTGAAGCAACACATGATGATTCATACAGGGGAAAAGCCCTATAGTTGCAAAGTTTGTGGCAAATGCTTTAGTCTCAATGGAAATCTGAAGCAACACATGATGATTCACGCAGAGGAGAAGGCCTTTAGTTGTACAGTGTGTGGTAACAGCTTTACTTGTAATAATAGTATGAAGCGACACATGACAATTCACACAGAGGAAAGGCCCTTCAGTTGTACAATCTGTGGTAAATGCTTTGTCGACATGGGTGTTCTGAAGCAACATATGATGATTCATACAGGGGTAAATTCAAATTTTTGCACAGTTTGTGGCAAATGTTTTATGAAAACGGGTAACCTGAATCGCCACATGAGGATTCATACAAGGGATACCCCTTTAGTTGTGCATAGTCTGCATTCTGTGGCAAAGGTTTATGTCGAATGAATAATACAGTCAAATGAATAAGATGTAAAACACGATGATTCATACAAGAGAAAAGGCATTTACAGTTTGTGGCAAATACTAAGTAAAAATCTGAAGAAACATGACAATACAGGGACAAAATTGTCAATTGAGCATTAAGGGAACATTTTTGCTGACAGATATCACACAGAATAACAATTTATTCTATCCATTATAGGTTACATGGATCACTCAATGTCTGTAACCGTTTACTTACTTTACCCCCTGATTTAGCTTACGATTTCCACTGTTTTAGTGTTCACTGTTCAACATTCAGCAAAACTAGCCTTTAATGGAACCACAATGGAAATAAGCTTTATTGTTTTTTCCTCCCATTTTGAAAGATGTTTATGCATTTTCATCAATAAAACGTGATCAAGAATCAAGGGTTTATGTGTCACTACTCAGACATAAACAGCTAGATGCCCGTGTGGCAAGGTCTGTGTGACTGTGCTAACAGCTACAGACCTACACAACAACAATGATACTGGATATTATACAGAAAATAATGTTTAAAAAGTGCAGTACACACCAAGAACCATAACTATAACTATAAATATGTTCTAACTGAAGTGGCAAATACTGAAGTAAAAATGAACATCTGAAGAAACATACAATACGGGGAGAAAGTAATTGAATAGTAACACACACAGTTAAAAACAATGTATTTATGTCTACACACAGGGAAAACATAAAGGGACACAAATATTTTAGGTGCAGTAAAGGTTACATTCACAAACTCATGGATATGTCCTCATGATACGTCTAAGTCTAAGCTGCAACTAAAACGACAACGATAGTTGAAAACGATTTCTTTCAGAGTGGTTTTACGGCAATAGCCTATATGGTTAAATATTATCCTAAAATTACATATTTTAAACAGTGGGGCATTTGATACTCCCTGTTGTTCCCAGAATTACCAAAATGCATCCCCCTGTTAGATGTTGATACATCTTGATTTGAATATATAAGACTTAAACAAGTATCTTGAGAAGTCGAGGGGCATGAGGTAAACTTAGGCTGGTGTTGAAAAAGCAGGCCTTTTCAAAGAGCCTCTGTCACAAGCAGTTTAATGGACAAATGGAGTGAAAGGGCTTAGTATGTTATCTTGTAATGTCTCCTATAGGCCTACTTTAAAATCATTGATGGCATTGCTCCAGATTATATGCAGAGTTTGTAACATTTTTTTATGTAACATTTTTTTTAAACAATTTAACTTAATTGTACACAGAGCAGGATTTACCATGACCACAGGCCCATGTGAACATTTTGGGGCAGAGGTTCTGAATTGGCATCCAGGGATGACCACACCGCCCACTTCACACTGGGTGTGATTTTTGCCGGACCCAGGGGGTCTGGCTTACATGAGGCTTTGTACCTGTTTCCTCCATACATGGGCATGGTCACTTTGTCCTTAGGCCCCAGCCATAAAAGTCTGTCCCCCTTTCGTCCATACATGGGCATGTTTTGTACCTGTTTTCTCCATACATGGGCAAAAAACAGGTTTTGGTCACTTTGTCCTTAGGCCCCAATAATCAAGAATCAAGGCTTTGTGTGTCACTACTCATACAGGCATAAACAGCTAGATGCCCGTGTGGCAAGGTCTGTGTGACTGTGCTAACAGCTGTAGACCTACACAACAACAATAATACTGGATATTATATAGAGAATAATGTTTAAAAAGTGCAGTACACACCAAGAACCATAACTATCAAGTATGCCTTCTATTTCACCATTGTTGTCTCCGCCAGGCCGAAGGCATGGCGAGAGAGTATGTTTTACCCCCTGTCCGTCCGTCCGTGTGTCCGTCTGTCAGCACCGTTGGCTTGATCGCCGCGAAACTGTGTGCACACACTCCCTGGATGCCAATTCAGAACCTCTGCCCCAAAATGTTCACATGGGCCTGTTATAGCGCCACCAGGAGGCCAATTTGTGCAAAATATATTTTTTTATATTACTCCTACAGATTGTTTCCAAACGTCATACAAATCGGTACACAGTATCTCTATAGTCATGTGATCAACCCGGATCTGTCCGATTTCCCAGATTCCATCCTCATTGGCTAAGGTTGGCCTCCAAAGTTTGCAGGATTGGTCCGTTTTGAACAAAATGTCTCAAATCATGAACGCAACTTGCAATTTCCGTGAAATTTCACACGCACATTCCCATTAGGCCGAGGAAGAAATGTCACTTAAAATGTTTCAAATCTGCCTCATGGTGGCGCTCTAACAGGCCGATTCGTGTTTTTACCAATAACTGCACAGATTTGTATGTTGTTTGCACACTCTCTAGAGACCAAGGAAAAACCTTTGCCCTGCATTTTTCACATTTGCCATTTATAGCGCCACCAGGAGGCCGTCTAAAGTAAAATACATTTGTTGATATTAAGCCTTCAACATATAGGCCTACTGTAATATGCTGTAAACTATATTGTCATGAACTATACTACTAATGAACTGTGTGTAAGTCACTGTATACAAGGGTGGATTCTAGATAAAAATATGTTTTTGATTGACAAAGCAAAGGGACTGATTGCCCATCAGCCTGACAGGCCATCTGGTGGGTCTGTAGCCACCCCACCCCCCCACGCAGACACACACACTGATTGGCCATCACACACCCCCTCTGTGAGTATATAGCAGGGCTCTGTTTAGTTTGGTACCATTACTTGAATCTGTACTTGAGTTGGTTAAGCGCTAAACGCCAGTGAAGTTATTCACTCAGCTATAGATTCTGTTTCGGGTCTCCTTCTGTAGTGAGCTAGCTTTGAGACATGGCTTTACTACAAGCACTGAAGAACCTGGTCAACAAGCGACTCAACAAGCGACTCTCTGCAGCTGCTGCTGAAGAGATATTTGAGATCATTGGAAGAATCATATCAGAGTACGAGGACCAAGCTTTCTGTTCGAAGCAGGAAATTGACAGACAACGCAGACTACTGGATATGGTTTTAAAACCACACATCAAATTGCAGAGATCAGGTTGGTAATTCACTACATTACAAACTGTGTAA
Organism: Gymnoscopelus braueri; assembly: GCF_963280865.1. NCBI lineage: Eukaryota > Metazoa > Chordata > Actinopteri > Myctophiformes > Myctophidae > Gymnoscopelus > Gymnoscopelus braueri. The sequence continues at coordinate 10,764,550 of NC_137607.1, forward strand.
CTGAGTTTAAACTGTTTTTTTCTGAGCACATTTTGCATTGATTTAGTAAGCATTGAGGTTGAAAGCTAAAAGTCAAAAGTATTGCAGCCTGTCCATACTAGTGGCCAACATTCAGGTTAGGGGATTCCAAGTTAAACTACACATGCATAGGTATATTGGAATGATTGCAGCTGGTAACTGTTACTAAATGTCTTTGATGAAAAATTTATGGTCTTTATAATAACAATTATTGATGCAAATACTGTGTAAACATTATTATTCAAACTCTCATGACTTACTCTCGTGTCATATTTTGTCTAGATGTCTTCCACATCTCTGTGTTAAAACAGGAGGTTTCCCCCGAACAGCATGAGTGGAGCTCCAGTCTGGTGCAGGAAGTACCAGAGCCTCCACAGATTAAAGAGGAACAGGAGGACTTACACCAAATACCAGATGATGCTGATCGGTCAACACAGGCATTACTAGCAGTGAAAATTGAAGATCAGCTTCCACTGATTAAAGAGGAACATGATGACGTACATCAAAGACCAGAGGATGCCGATGGGTCACCACATACATTAGTAGCCATGAAAAGTGAAGATGATGATGAAAACATCTCCAGAGAGTCTCTAGCCAGCAACTCAATTGAACACAAGATAAGACAAGCTGATGTAGAGAATAGTGGAGCATTACAGCCATCTACTGGTGTAAATGTCCTCTCTTCACGTTGTTGTGCTGAATCTGACACTGAAGACAGTGATGAGTGGGAGGAAAATAGGGAAGACCAGCCATATTTAGACACACTGAAATCACAAAAAACAAATGAGGAAGAAGAAAGTTTGTCTTTGAGCCACAAACAGTCAAAACAAACAACATCCATGAGGAGTCATTATAAGGAAGATTCCATTAGTTGTAAAGTTTGTGACAAAGCCTTTAATTCGAAAAAATATCTGAAGCGACACATGATGATTCATACAGGGGAAAAGCCCTTTAGTTGCACATGTTGTGGGAAAGCCTTTAATTGTAAAAGAAATATGAAGCAACACATGATGATTCATACAGGGGAAAAGCCCTTTAGTTGCACGGTTTGCAGCAAAGGCTTTACCGGAAAGCAAGATCTGAAGAAACACATGATGAGTCATACAGGGGAAAAGCCATATAGTTGCACAGTTTGCAGCAACGGCTTTGTTCAAAGGAATGATCTGAAGAAACACATGAGAATTCATACAGGTGAAAAGCCGTTTAGTTGCACAGTCTGTGGCAAAGGATTTAATCAGAATGGAAACCTAAAGCAACATATGATGGTACATACAGGGGATAAATTGTTGCATAAATGTAAAATCTAAAAGGGTATCGTCATTGTAGTCCACCAATAGGCTGATGGGTCCATCAAGGCCACACAAGGCCAGTTATGTGATTGGTGTCGACTGGAAGCACAACTGACTCTTTAATATGTAAAACTATACAACATTCCCCATGTGAACAATGTCACTACTTTCCTGAACATTACTTATAAGTTAAACAGGATGGCCTCCACCCAAACCAAGCAGGTTCACATGTTGTATTCACTTAGAACTAACACTATGCTCCTGCAAGACTTATGTCCAATAGGGCCAATCTGTAATGATAAACTATGATTTACTAACCACTGTCTATCCCTTTCTTCAATCTCTTCTATTCTATTCCAACTTCTGTCCAACAGCAACAACTATAAAATCTATACAATCTAACCCACATGTACACTGTTGAACATTCAGTAAAAATGTCTGCAGATGGAACCACGATGGGATTAAGCTCTTAAGCTATCAATAGATTGTGTACAATTAATCCTGGTCATTGTACTGCCTGGGCGCCTGATGGAGGGGAAGGGAACTGGTTGGAATAACGTGTTCCTTCCACGCGCTACGTCCAACCAGGGAAACTCCCCCCTGTCAGGTGACAAGAAGGTCAGTTGGCTCTCATGCATTGAAGGAGGCATGAGCTCAGCCCTGAGCTCCCTAGGCTGGTGGGGGGAGTGTAGTGCCCAGGATCACTTAGAAAATTGGCACTGGGTGAAAAAAAAGGGTTACAAAATCGTGGGATAAAAATTAAGTTAAAAAAAAATTCCACCGGTCTCACTCAATTTATACTAGTCGGGTCACTTGTTCGGCTGGCAGGGAATTCTGTGAGATAGAATGAAACTTGCATGTTAAGCAGATGTAGATCGTGTTCATAGCATCCTCAATCTTCATACGCAGATCTACAATTATAATGATACCCCTTCTCTCTCTCTTTTGTCTTGATTGATTGATTGAAATTTGTATTAGGCAAAAGAAAGTAAAACAACACAGTTACATTTATAATGCTTTTGTCTAAAAGGTCCGGCCAAAAAAGTCCTTGCAGACTTGTTTCCGTTGGGGTCCTTGAGTTAATTTCATAGACATATATAGTAGCAACCAAACAGTTCAAAAATCAACATGAAAATACAGATAATACAGAAAAAATACCACTATGTACAAAAAAAGCAATTAAAAAATATATGTACAAAAAAGGGGGGGGGGAAGCATGGAAAAATAAAAATTATATACAAAATATATATTATATATATTATATATACATACATTATATATACAAAATATATAATATCTTAAAGAGAGCAGACACGTATGCAAGATCCCAGAAGGGAGGTGAAGGTATGTACTGTATCTTGCCAGAAGACACTATCATTGAGGCCAGAGCAATGCACCAGTGCGAAACCCTATTGAAGTTGCAAAGATTATTAATGAATCGCAGTTTTGAGGGCCTAAACACACAAAAAAGTTGCGCAACTTTGTACAAACATAGGACCAGCGTGGTGAAAAAAAATCATTTGTGGGACGCAAAAGCCGATATCCCTTGTTATTCATTGATGTGACAGTTTTCTGTGGTGCATTTATCACCACCACTCTCTTTTTCTCTTGCAAACAGCACATTTTGTAATGCAGCACAAGGCCCAGTTGATTCAAGATGTTGCCCCAATCATTACTGTAGTAGACAGTCTGGAGACGGGGTCCATCCTGAAATCTATGCTGAGATTCAAGCTGAGACGACAAGCATGAAGCAGATGAGGATACTGTATTCCAAGGTGCTACACTGGAAAGTTTTGTTACTAACAGAGATGAGAGACAATTGTGTAATACCATAATGCAATAAATAAGTAATGACAATGACTTTGGCAGCACTGGGGGTGGTTTTATAGAATGTGTAATGAGGCATACCATGTAATATTTGTACACATTGGGCAGTATCAGTTTGAGAAACGTACAGGAATAATTACAGTTTTGAATTCAAATTAGTTTTCCTTTTATTTTGTTTATTGTCCATGTCCATGATTCTATTTTAATGTTGATATTTATAAAATAGTGGTTTAAAGCTAAATAAATAAAATAAAAGAAGCTTACCATATACTATTGTTTAGTATTTGTACCCAATAAGTAACCATTGAGTGGTGTAAACAATGGTTCTTATCTAATATCCAGCTTTCTTTGATCATAACATATGACATAACTAACATATTGTTAACATATTGTTTCATAAACCTATTTCACTCCCTCCTCCTGTAGTTCTTATGATTGTACATAATTGTTGTGTGGTTTTTAAATTGTAAATGAGCCACACATAGAGCACAGAATATGTGTTGATGGAGGATTACTGGTTACTAACCCGGAGACCCCCTTCTTACATATGACAAAAAAAAGAGAACCCCCACATACTTCTAGTATAAGGAAAGGTGAAAATAGCTGGCTGATCGACAAGGTCAATACAATAAGTAACCATTGAGTGGCGTAACAATTCTTATCTAATATCCATCTTTCTTTGATCATAACATATGGCTCATTAGTTTGTCTGTGTGTGAACAGGTTTGGGTTTTGAAAAAAAAAAATGTTGAGAGATTGAAAAGATACGTCTCTATTTGAAGTTAAAATAATTCAAAGCCAGATATTTCACCATTGTTTGAACCAAGTCACCCTGATTCATTGTTAGGGGACTGTGACATCTTATCATTGATTGGTCTATAGCTTTGCTATTCAGATGTAATTCAGTCAGACAATCAGCACAAACTCATGGTAATTGAAGGTGTGATTTACATGGTTTTGTCTGTATGGAACAGTAGTGTCTAATAATGTTTGGTCATTTGCAAATGTCTATAGGTTTCCCATTGAGATACAAATCAGCTAGTAAGTACTAGAATGCATACAGACTGATGGATAAACGATACTGCTCCACAACCTGTGGAGTAAAAACAATTACTGGAGTATTTTTTAACATTGAAATAGACAGCACATATACATTTAAATAAATGTCAACTTACAATTTAGACCAGGGGTCTTCAACCTTTTCAGGCCAGGGACCCCCAAACTGATGGGGTGATGGAGCAGGGACCCCCTACCTCGTAGGCTACCACATATATCGTATATTTATGTATAAAATTGTGTTTTATATAAATAAACATGAAAAAATGGTTGCCTGCTCCTACCCACAGGTTGACCCAGTAGGTGTGCAAAAGGACCTTTCTTTGACAAAATATGTATAAACATACCATGTTATTGTGCATTCAATACTAAGCTATTAAAATATGTCATGTTATGTTTAAAGACGAATTGACATATTTGAAGAAAAAACATGTTTTTAACGTTTTTAAAAACAAAAATATTTTTTATCAAACAACAATTTCGTGGACCCCCTGCAGTACCTCCGCGGACCCCCTAGGGGTCGCGGACCCCCTGTTGAAGACCTCTGATTTAGACCAACATTGTAACATAATAATCCAGAACCATGTGTTATTAAGTTCAGGTGCATTGCCAAGAAACGTGAAGGTTAAGGCTCTTTAATATGTAAAACTATACAACATTCCCTATGTGAACAATGTCACTACTTTCCTGAATATGACTTACATATTAAGCAGGATGGCCTCCACCCAAACCAAGCAGTTTCACATGTTGTAGACTGATGTCCAATAGGGCCAATATGTAATGATAAACTATGACCTAATCACTGAAGCATGGAAAAATAAAAATTATATACAAAATATATATTATATATATTATATATACATACATTATATATACAAAATATATAATATCTTAAAGAGAGCAGACACGTATGCAAGATCCCAGAAGGGAGGTGAAGGTATGTACTGTATCTTGCCAGAAGACACTATCATTGAGGCCAGAGCAATGCACCAGTGCGAAACCCTATTGAAGTTGCAAAGATTATTAATGAATCGCAGTTTTGAGGGCCTAAACACACAAAAAAGTTGCGCAACTTTGTACAAACATAGGACCAGCGTGGTGGAAAAAAATCATTTGTGGGACGCAAAAGCCGATATCCCTTGTTATTCATTGATGTGACAGTTTTCTGTGGTGCATTTATCACCACCACTCTCTTTTTCTCTTGCAAACAGCACATTTTGTAATGCAGCACAAGGCCCAGTTGATTCAAGATGTTGCCCCAATCATTACTGTAGTAGACAGTCTGGAGACGGGGTCCATCCTGAAATCTATGCTGAGATTCAAGCTGAGACGACAAGCATGAAGCAGATGAGGATACTGTATTCCAAGGTGCTACACTGGAAAGTTTTGTTACTAACAGAGATGAGAGACAATTGTGTAATACCATAATGCAATAAATAAGTAATGACAATGACTTTGGCAGCACTGGGGGTGGTTTTATAGAATGTGTAATGAGGCATACCATGTAATATTTGTACACATTGGGCAGTATCAGTTTGAGAAACGTACAGGAATAATTACAGTTTTGAATTCAAATTAGTTTTCCTTTTATTTTGTTTATTGTCCATGTCCATGATTCTATTTTAATGTTGATATTTATAAAATAGTGGTTTAAAGCTAAATAAATAAAATAAAAGAAGCTTACCATATACTATTGTTTAGTATTTGTACCCAATAAGTAACCATTGAGTGGTGTAAACAATGGTTCTTATCTAATATCCAGCTTTCTTTGATCATAACATATGACATAACTAACATATTGTTAACATATTGTTTCATAAACCTATTTCACTCCCTCCTCCTGTAGTTCTTATGATTGTACATAATTGTTGTGTGGTTTTTAAATTGTAAATGAGCCACACATAGAGCACAGAATATGTGTTGATGGAGGATTACTGGTTACTAACCCGGAGACCCCCTTCTTACATATGACAAAAAAAAGAGAACCCCCACATACTTCTAGTATAAGGAAAGGTGAAAATAGCTGGCTGATCGACAAGGTCAATACAATAAGTAACCATTGAGTGGCGTAACAATTCTTATCTAATATCCATCTTTCTTTGATCATAACATATGGCTCATTAGTTTGTCTGTGTGTGAACAGGTTTGGGTTTTGAAAAAAAAAAATGTTGAGAGATTGAAAAGATACGTCTCTATTTGAAGTTAAAATAATTCAAAGCCAGATATTTCACCATTGTTTGAACCAAGTCACCCTGATTCATTGTTAGGGGACTGTGACATCTTATCATTGATTGGTCTATAGCTTTGCTATTCAGATGTAATTCAGTCAGACAATCAGCACAAACTCATGGTAATTGAAGGTGTGATTTACATGGTTTTGTCTGTATGGAACAGTAGTGTCTAATAATGTTTGGTCATTTGCAAATGTCTATAGGTTTCCCATTGAGATACAAATCAGCTAGTAAGTACTAGAATGCATACAGACTGATGGATAAACGATACTGCTCCACAACCTGTGGAGTAAAAACAATTACTGGAGTATTTTTTAACATTGAAATAGACAGCACATATACATTTAAATAAATGTCAACTTACAATTTAGACCAGGGGTCTTCAACCTTTTCAGGCCAGGGACCCCCAAACTGATGGGGTGATGGAGCAGGGACCCCCTACCTCGTAGGCTACCACATATATCGTATATTTATGTATAAAATTGTGTTTTATATAAATAAACATGAAAAAATGGTTGCCTGCTCCTACCCACAGGTTGACCCAGTAGGTGTGCAAAAGGACCTTTCTTTGACAAAATATGTATAAACATACCATGTTATTGTGCATTCAATACTAAGCTATTAAAATATGTCATGTTATGTTTAAAGACGAATTGACATATTTGAAGAAAAAACATGTTTTTAACGTTTTTAAAAACAAAAATATTTTTTATCAAACAACAATTTCGTGGACCCCCTGCAGTACCTCCGCGGACCCCCTAGGGGTCGCGGACCCCCTGTTGAAGACCTCTGATTTAGACCAACATTGTAACATAATAATCCAGAACCATGTGTTATTAAGTTCAGGTGCATTGCCAAGAAACGTGAAGGTTAAGGCTCTTTAATATGTAAAACTATACAACATTCCCTATGTGAACAATGTCACTACTTTCCTGAATATGACTTACATATTAAGCAGGATGGCCTCCACCCAAACCAAGCAGTTTCACATGTTGTAGACTGATGTCCAATAGGGCCAATATGTAATGATAAACTATGACCTAATCACTGAAGCATGGAAAAATAAAAATTATATACAAAATATATATTATATATATTATATATACATACATTATATATACAAAATATATAATATCTTAAAGAGAGCAGACACGTATGCAAGATCCCAGAAGGGAGGTGAAGGTATGTACTGTATCTTGCCAGAAGACACTATCATTGAGGCCAGAGCAATGCACCAGTGCGAAACCCTATTGAAGTTGCAAAGATTATTAATGAATCGCAGTTTTGAGGGCCTAAACACACAAAAAAGTTGCGCAACTTTGTACAAACATAGGACCAGCGTGGTGGAAAAAAATCATTTGTGGGACGCAAAAGCCGATATCCCTTGTTATTCATTGATGTGACAGTTTTCTGTGGTGCATTTATCACCACCACTCTCTTTTTCTCTTGCAAACAGCACATTTTGTAATGCAGCACAAGGCCCAGTTGATTCAAGATGTTGCCCCAATCATTACTGTAGTAGACAGTCTGGAGACGGGGTCCATCCTGAAATCTATGCTGAGATTCAAGCTGAGACGACAAGCATGAAGCAGATGAGGATACTGTATTCCAAGGTGCTACACTGGAAAGTTTTGTTACTAACAGAGATGAGAGACAATTGTGTAATACCATAATGCAATAAATAAGTAATGACAATGACTTTGGCAGCACTGGGGGTGGTTTTATAGAATGTGTAATGAGGCATACCATGTAATATTTGTACACATTGGGCAGTATCAGTTTGAGAAACATACAGGAATAATTACAGTTTTGAATTCAAATTAGTTTTCCTTTTATTTTGTTTATTGTCCATGTCCATGATTCTATTTTAATGTTGATATTTATAAAATAGTGGTTTAAAGCTAAATAAATAAAATAAAAGAAGCTTACCATATACTATTGTTTAGTATTTGTACCCAATAAGTAACCATTGAGTGGTGTAAACAATGGTTCTTATCTAATATCCAGCTTTCTTTGATCATAACATATGACATAACTAACATATTGTTAACATATTGTTTCATAAACCTATTTCACTCCCTCCTCCTGTAGTTCTTATGATTTTACATAATTGTTGTGTGGTTTTTAAATTGTAAATGAGCCACACATAGAGCACAGAATATGTGTTGATGGAGGATTACTGGTTACTAACCCGGAGACCCCCTTCTTACATATGACAAAAAAAAGAGAACCCCCACATACTTCTAGTATAAGGAAAGGTGAAAATAGCTGGCTGATCGACAAGGTCAATACAATAAGTAACCATTGAGTGGCGTAACAATTCTTATCTAATATCCATCTTTCTTTGATCATAACATATGGCTCATTAGTTTGTCTGTGTGTGAACAGGTTTGGGTTTTGAAAAAAAAAAATGTTGAGAGATTGAAAAGATACGTCTCTATTTGAAGTTAAAATAATTCAAAGCCAGATATTTCACCATTGTTTGAACCAAGTCACCCTGATTCATTGTTAGGGGACTGTGACATCTTATCATTGATTGGTCTATAGCTTTGCTATTCAGATGTAATTCAGTCAGACAATCAGCACAAACTCATGGTAATTGAAGGTGTGATTTACATGGTTTTGTCTGTATGGAACAGTTGCTCCACAACCTGTGGAGTAAAAACAATTACTGGAGTATTTTTTAACATTGAAATAGACAGCACATATACATTTAAATAAATGTCAACTTACAATTTAGACCAATGAACAATGTCACTACTTTCCTGAATATGACTTACATATTAAGCAGGATGGCCTCCACCCAAACCAAGCAGTTTCACATGTTGTAGACTGATGTCCAATAGGGCCAATATGTAATGATAAACTATGACCTAATCACTGTTTATCCCTTTCTTCAATCTCTTCTATTCCATTCTAACTTCTGGCCAGCGGCAACAACTATCAAATGTATACAATCTAACAATCTAATCTTGTGTTTTTCCAACATGTTAACAACTAAAGTCTTGTATAATGTACTTCTCGTATGAGGAATGGTGAAGTCACACACACAAGGGCGGATTCTAGATTAAAACATGTTTTTGAATGACAAAACACAGTATGACTGATGGCCCATCAGACTGACATGCCCCCCCCCACACACACACACACACACACACACACACACACACACACACACACACACACACACACAACGATTGGCCATCACACACACCCTCAGCGAGTATATAGCAGGGCTCAGTTTAGTTTGGTACCATCACTTGAATCTGTACTTGAGTTGGTTAAGAGCTAAACTCCTCTCCTCTGGACTATAGGCGAAGTTATTCACTCAGCTATAGATTTTGTTTTGGTTCTCCTTCTGTAGTGAGCTAGCTTTGAGACATGGCTTTACTACAAGCACTGAAGAACCTGGTCAACAAGCGACTCAACAAGCGACTCTCTGCAGCTGCTGCTGAAGAGATATTTGAGATCGTTGGAAGAATCATAACAGAGTACGAGGACCAAGCTCTCTGTTCCAAGCAGGAAATGACAGGCAACGCAGACTACTGGATATGGTTTTAAACCCACACATCAAATTGCACAGATCAGGTTGGTAATTCACTATATTACAAACTGTTAAACTGAGTTTGAACTGTTTTTCTGAGCACATTTTGTATTGATTTAGTAAAGCATTGAGGTTGAAAGCTCAAAGTCAAAATTATTGTAGTCTCTCCATACTAGTGGCCAATATTCAGGAATATTACTGGATGATTTGAAGTTACAATTAAGAAAAAAGTGCTGATCATGTATTGTGAGACAGATTAGCATTACAGGTCACACATGCTGAACTGTTGATTTACGTGTGTCCAAGTTAAACGTCATGCATAGGTAAATCGGATTGATTGCAGCTGGTATCTGTTACCAAATGTCATTGATCAGTACATGAAAAATGCATGGTCTTTATAATAACAATTATTGACGCAAACACTAAAAATCAAATCAAATCAAACTTTATTTATAAAGCACATTTACAACAATCAAAACTGACCAAAGTGCTTTACATGGTGAGACAAAAAACATCAAACAGGAAAGTATGTGAGTGAGACAACAACAAAGTCACACATCACATACAACAAAATGATTAATTCAAACTCTCATGACTTACTCTTGTGTCATATTTCTCTAGATGTCTTCCACATCTCTGTGTTAAAACAGGAGATTTCCCCCGAACAGCATGAGTGGGGCTTCAGTCTGGTGCAGGAAGTACCAGATTCTCCACAGATTAAAGAGGAACAGGAGGACTTACACCAAATACCAGAAGATGCTGATGGGTCAGCACATACATTACTAGCAGTGAAAAGTGAAGATGAGCCTCCACAGATTAAAGAGGAACAGGAGTACGTACATCAAAGACCAGAGGATGCTGATGGGTCACCACAGACATTAATGGCAATAAAAAGTGAAGATGATGATGAAAACATCTCCAGAGAGACAGAGCCTCTAGCCAGCAACTCAATTGAACACATGAAAGGACAAGCTGATGTAGAGAATAGTGGAGTTTTACAGCCATCTACTGGTGTAAATGTCCTCTCTTCACATTGTTCTGAATCTGACACTGAAGATAGCGATGAGTGGGAGGAGAATAGGGAAGACCAGACACATTTAGACACACTGAAATCACACAAAACACACATGGAAGAAGAAAGATTGCCGTTAAGCCACCAACAATCAAATACATTATCAAAACAAATGGCATTTGACAATGGGGGGGATCCCTTTAGTTGTAACGTTTGTGGTAAGGGATTTGATTGTAATATAAATCTGAAGACACACATGATGATTCATAAGCCACATAGTTGCACAGTTTGCAAGAAAGGCTTTGTTCAACTGAATGATCTGAAGAAACACAGTTTGATTCATACAGGGGAAAAGCCCTACAGTTGCAAAGTTTGTGGCAAAGGCTTTAATCTTAATGGAAATTTGAAGCAACACATGATGGTTCACACAGAGAAAAAGCCCTTCAGTTGTACTATTTGTGTTAAAAGCTTTACTTTTACTAGACAGCTTAAGACACACATGGTGATCCATACAGGGGAAAAGCCCTATAGTTGTAAAGTCTGTGGTAAAGGCTTTGGTGACAAGGTTTTTCTGAAACAACACATACTGATTCACACAGGGGAAAGGCCATATAGTTGCACAGTTTGCACCAAAGGCTTTCGTGTTAATGGGAGTCTGAAGCGACACATGATGATTCACACAGGGGAAAAGCCATATAGTTGCACAGTTTGCAGCAAAGGCTTTGTTCAAAAGAATGATCTGAAGAAACACATTCTGATTCATACAGGAGAAAAGCCCTACAGTTGTACAGTTTGCAGCAAAGGTTTTGTTCAAAAGAATGATCTGAAGAAGCACATTATGATGCATACAGGGGAAAAGCCCTATAGTTGCACAGTTTGTGGAAAATGCTGTATTCAAATTAGTAACCTGAAAAGGCACATGATGATTCATACAAGGGAATCCCCTTTAGTTGTGCAGACAGTGGCAAAGGCTTTGGTCGACTGACTAATTTGGTCAAAAAAATAATCTGTAACATGACGATTACTACAAAGAATAGGTCCGTAAAATGAGCAGCTGAAGAAACACGATAATGCATACAGGGATGTTTGCTGACCGTTGATATCAAACAGAATTATCATTAATTTGATCCATTCTAGGGCATATTAATCACTCAATGTCTTTAATTACTACTTGTTTTCTCTTATTTAGTTAAACATTGTCATTGTTTTAGCAAACACTTTTGAACATTCAGTAAAAATGTCCGCAAATGGGACCACAATGGGAATAAGTTCTTTAGCGTTATTGTTTTTCCCCCTTTTGATAGATTGTGTACTAATAATGTTAATGTATAATTTTCATCAATACAAAACAAATAAGCTCTTAAGCTATCAATAGATTGTGTACAATTATGTTAATGTATATTTTTATCAATAAAAAACAATCAGGAATCAAGGTTTAGTTGTCCTTCATACAGGTACAAACAGCTCGAAGGTCTGAGTGACTATGTGCATTTATAAGCCTACACAACAACAATAATACTGCATATGATACAGAAAATATAGTTTAAAAAGTTAAGTACAATCCAATAACTATAATTATATCTATAAATATGTTGCTCTAACTGATGTGGATGGCACAGTCCATTCCATAATTAGAACGTCAACGATAGTCATATTAACTGTATCCTTTGGATGACTTTCAGAGTGATGTTTAAACATTGTCAATCAAAATCCACCGGTCTCATTCAACTTATACTAGTCAGGTCACTTGTTCGGCTGGCAGGGGATTCTGTGAGATAGAATGAAACTCGCATGTTAAGCAGATGTAGATCGTGTTCATAGCATCCTCAATTTTCATAAGCAGATCTACAATTATAATGAAACCCCTTCTCTCTCTTTTTTGTATTTAAGAGAGCAGACACGTATGCAATATCCCAGAACCATGTAATATTTGTACACATTGGGCAGTATCAGTTTGAGAAACGTACAGGAATAATTACAGTTTTGAATTCAAATTTGTTTTCCTTTTATTTTGTTTATTGTCCATGTCCATGATTCTATTTTAATGTTGATATAAAATAGTGGATTAAAGCTAAATAAATAAAATAAAAGAAGCTTACTATATACTATTGTTTAGTATTTGTACCCAATAAGTAACCATTGAGTGGTGTAAACAATGGTTCTTATCTAATATCCAGCTTTCTTTCATCATAACATGGCTCATTAGTTTCCTCCTAATCACTGTTTATCCCTTTCTTCAATCTCTTCTATTCCATTCTAACTTCTGGCCAGCGGCAACAACTATCAAATGTATACAATCTAACTCACACACACACACACACACACACACACACACACACACACACACACACACACACACACACACACACACACACACACACGTACACACACACAATCTTGTGTTTTTCCAACATGTTAACAACTAAAGTCTTGTATAATGTACTTCTCGTATGAGGAATGGTGAAGTCACACACACAAGGGCGGATTCTAGATTAAAACATGTTTTTGAATGACAAAACACAGTATGACTGATGGCCCATCAGACTGACATGCCCCCCCCCATACACACACACACACACACACGCACACACACACACACAACGATTGGCCATCACACACACCCTCAGCGAGTATATAGCAGGGCTCAGTTTAGTTTGGTACCATCACTTGAATCTGTACTTGAGTTGGTTAAGAGCTAAACTCCTCTCCTCTGGACAATAGGCAAAGTTATTCACTCAGCTATAGATTTTGTTTTGGTTCTCCTTCTGTAGTGAGCTAGCTTTGAGACATGGCTTTACTACAAGCACTGAAGAACCTGGTCAACAAGCGACTCAACAAGCGACTCTCTGCAGCTGCTGCTGAAGAGATATTTGAGATCGTTGGAAGAATCATAACAGAGTACGAGGACCAAGCTCTCTGTTCCAAGCAGGAAATTGACAGGCAACGCAGACTACTGGATATGGTTTTAAAACCACACATCAAATTGCACAGATCAGGTTGGTAATTCACTATATTACAAACTGTTCAACTGAGTTTGAACTGTTTTTCTGAGCACATTTTGTATTGATTTAGTAAAGCATTGAGGTTGAAAGCTCAAAGTCAAAATTATTGTAGTCTCTCCATACTAGTGGCCAATATTCAGGAATATTACTGGATGATTTGAAGTTACAATTAAGAAAAAAGTGCTGATCATGTATTGTGAGACAGATTAGCATTACAGGTCACACATGCTGAACTGTTGATTTACGTGTGTCCAAGTTAAACGTCATGCATAGGTAAATCGGAATGATTGCAGCTGGTATCTGTTACCAAATGTCATTGATCAGTACATGAAAAATGCATGGTCTTTATAATAACAATTATTGACGCAAACACTTTGTGTAAAAATCAAATCAAATCAAACTTTATTTATAAAGCACATTTACAACAATCGAAACTGACCAAAGTGCTTTACATGGTGAGACAAAAAACATCAAACAGGAAAGTATGTGAGTGAGACAACAACAAAGTCACACATCACATACAACAAAATGATTAATTCAAACTCTCATGACTTACTCTTGTGTCATATTTCTCTAGATGTCTTCCACATCTCTGTGTTAAAACAGGAGATTTCCCCCGAACAGCATGAGTGGGGCTTCAGTCTGGTGCAGGAAGTACCAGATTCTCCACAGATTAAAGAGGAACAGGAGGACTTACACTGTGAGATAGAATGAAACTCGCATGTTAAGCAGATGTAGATCGTGTTCATAGCATCCTCAATTTTCATAAGCAGATCTACAATTATAATGAAACCCCTTCTCTCTCTTTTTTGTATTTAAGAGAGCAGACACGTATGCAATATCCCAGAACCATGTAATATTTGTACACATTGGGCAGTATCAGTTTGAGAAACGTACAGGAATAATTACAGTTTTGAATTCAAATTTGTTTTCCTTTTATTTTGTTTATTGTCCATGTCCATGATTCTATTTTAATGTTGATATAAAATAGTGGATTAAAGCTAAATAAATAAAATAAAAGAAGCTTACTATATACTATTGTTTAGTATTAGTATACAGGAAGTACCAGATTCTCCACAGATTAAAGAGGAACAGGAGGACTTACACCAAATACCAGAAGATGCTGATGGGTCAGCACATACATTACTAGCAGTGAAAAGTGAAGATGAGCCTCCACAGATTAAAGAGGAACAGGAGTACGTACATCAAAGACCAGAGGATGTTGATGGGTCACCACAGACATTAATGGCAATAAAAAGTGAAGATGATGATGAAAACATCTCCAGAGAGACAGAGCCTCTAGCCAGCAACTCAATTGAACACATGAAAGGACAAGCTGATGTAGAGAATAGTGGAGTTTTACAGCCATCTACTGGTGTAAATGTCCTCTCTTCACATTGTTCTGAATCTGACACTGAAGATAGCGATGAGTGGGAGGAGAATAGGGAAGACCAGACACATTTAGACACACTGAAATCACACAAAACACACATGGAAGAAGAAAGATTGCCGTTAAGCCACCAACAATCAAATACATTATCAAAACAAATGGCATTTGACAATGGGGGGATCCCTTTAGTTGTAACGTTTGTGGTAAGGGATTTGATTGTAATATAAATCTGAAGACACACATGATGATTCATAAGCCACATAGTTGCACAGTTTGCAAGAAAGGCTTTGTTCAACTGAATGATCTGAAGAAACACAGTTTGATTCATACAGGGGAAAAGCCCTACAGTTGCAAAGTTTGTGGCAAAGGCTTTAATCTTAATGGAAATTTGAAGCAACACATGATGGTTCACACAGAGAAAAAGCCCTTCAGTTGTACTGTTTGTGTTAAAAGCTTTACTTTTACTAGACAGCTTAAGACACACATGGTGATCCATACAGGGGAAAAGCCCTATAGTTGTAAAGTCTGTGGTAAAGGCTTTGGTGACAAGGTTTTTCTGAAACAACACATACTGATTCACACAGGGGAAAGGCCATATAGTTGCACAGTTTGCACCAAAGGCTTTCGTGTTAATGGGAGTCTGAAGCGACACATGATGATTCACACAGGGGAAAAGCCATATAGTTGCACAGTTTGCAGCAAAGGCTTTGTTCAAAAGAATGATCTGAAGAAACACATTCTGATTCATACAGGAGAAAAGCCCTACAGTTGTACAGTTTGCAGCAAAGGTTTTGTTCAAAAGAATGATCTGAAGAAGCACATTATGATGCATACAGGGGAAAAGCCCTATAGTTGCACAGTTTGTGGAAAATGCTGTATTCAAATTAGTAACCTGAAAAGGCACATGATGATTCATACAAGGGAATCCCCTTTAGTTGTGCAGACAGTGGCAAAGGCTTTGGTCGACTGACTAATTTGGTCAAAAAAATAATCTGTAACATGACGATTACTACAAAGAATAGGTCCGTAAAATGAGCAGCTGAAGAAACACGATAATGCATACAGGGATGTTTGCTGACCGTTGATATCAAACAGAATTATCATTAATTTGATCCATTCTAGGGCATATTAATCACTCAATGTCTTTAATTACTACTTGTTTTCTCTTATTTAGTTAAACATTGTCATTGTTTTAGCAAACACTTTTGAACATTCAGTAAAAATGTCCGCAAATGGGACCACAATGGGAATAAGTTCTTTAGCGTTATTGTTTTTCCCCCTTTTGATAGATTGTGTACTAATAATGTTAATGTATAATTTTCATCAATACAAAACAAATAAGCTCTTAAGCTATCAATAGATTGTGTACAATTATGTTAATGTATATGCATTTTTATCAATAAAAAACAATCAGGAATCAAGGTTTAGTTGTCCTTCATACAGGTACAAACAGCTCGAAGGTCTGAGTGACTATGTGCATTTATAAGCCTACACAACAACAATAATACTGCATATGATACAGAAAATATAGTTTAAAAAGTTAAGTACAATCCAATAACTATAATTATATCTATAAATATGTTGCTCTAACTGATGTGGATGGCACAGTCCATTCCATAATTAGAACGTCAACGATAGTCATATTAACTGTATCCTTTGGATGACTTTCAGAGTGATTTTTAAACATTGTCAATCAAAATCCACCGGTCTCATTCAACTTATACTAGTCAGGTCACTTGTTCGGCTGGCAGGGGATTCTGTGAGATAGAATGAAACTCGCATGTTAAGCAGATGTAGATCGTGTTCATAGCATCCTCAATTTTCATAAGCATGTATAATGAAACCCCTTCTCTCTCTTTTTTGTATTTAAGAGAGCAGACACGTATGCAATATCCCAGAACCATGTAATATTTGTACACATTGGGCAGTATCAGTTTGAGAAACGTACAGGAATAATTACAGTTTTGAATTCAAATTTGTTTTCCTTTTATTTTGTTTATTGTCCATGATTCTATTTTAATGTTGATATAAAATAGTGGATTAAAGCTAAATAAATAAAATAAAAGAAGCTTACTATATACTATTGTTTAGTATTTGTACCCAATAAGTAACCATTGAGTGGTGTAAACAATGGTTCTTATCTAATATCCAGCTTTCTTTCATCATAACATATGGCTCATTAGTTTGTCTGTGTGTGAACAGGTTTGTGTTTAAAAAAAAAAAAATAGAGTTGAGAGATTGAAAAGATACGTCTCTTTTTTAAGTTAAAATAATTAAAAGCCAGCTATTTCACCATTGTTTGACCCAAGTCACCCTGATTCATTGTTAGGGGACTGTGTCTTATCATTGATTGGTCTATAGCTTTGCTATTCAGATGTAATTCAGTCAGACAATCAGCACAAACTCATGGTAATTGAAGGTGTGATTTACATGGTTTTGTCTGTATGGAACAGTAGTGTCTAATAATGTTTGGTCATTTGCAAATGTCTATAGGTTTCCCATTGAGATACAAATCAGCTAGTAAGTACTAGAATGCATACAGACTGATGGATAAACGATACTGCTCCACAACCTGTGGAGTAAAAACAATTACTGGAGTATTTTTTAACATTGAAATAGACAGCACATATACATTTAAATAAATGTCAACTTACAATTTAGACCAGGGGTCTTCAACCTTTTCAGGCCAGGGACCCCCAAACTGATGGGGTGATGGAGCAGGGACCCCCTACCTCGTAGGCTACCACATATATCGTATATTTATGTATAAAATTGTGTTTTATATAAATAAACATGAAAAAATGGTTGCCTGCTCCTACCCACAGGTTGACCCAGTAGGTGTGCAAAAGGACCTTTCTTTGACAAAATATGTATAAACATACCATGTTATTGTGCATTCAATACTAAGCTATTAAAATATGTCATGTTATGTTTAAAGACGAATTGACATATTTGAAGAAAAAACATGTTTTTAACGTTTTTAAAAACAAAAATATTTTTTATCAAACAACAATTTCGTGGACCCCCTGCAGTACCTCCGCGGACCCCCTAGGGGTCGCGGACCCCCTGTTGAAGACCTCTGATTTAGACCAACATTGTAACATAATAATCCAGAACCATGTGTTATTAAGTTCAGGTGCATTGCCAAGAAACGTGAAGGTTAAGGCTCTTTAATATGTAAAACTATACAACATTCCCTATGTGAACAATGTCACTACTTTCCTGAATATGACTTACATATTAAGCAGGATGGCCTCCACCCAAACCAAGCAGTTTCACATGTTGTAGACTGATGTCCAATAGGGCCAATATGTAATGATAAACTATGACCTAATCACTGTTTATCCCTTTCTTCAATCTCTTCTATTCCATTCTAACTTCTGGCCAGCGGCAACAACTATCAAATGTATACAATCTAACTCACACACACACACACACACACACACACACACACACACACACACACACACACACACACACACACACACACACACGTACACACACACAATCTTGTGTTTTTCCAACATGTTAACAACTAAAGTCTTGTATAATGTACTTCTCGTATGAGGAATGGTGAAGTCACACACACAAGGGCGGATTCTAGATTAAAACATGTTTTTGAATGACAAAACACAGTATGACTGATGGCCCATCAGACTGACATGCCCCCCCCCCCATACACACACACACACACACGCACACACACATACACACAACGATTGGCCATCACACACACCCTCAGCGAGTATATAGCAGGGCTCAGTTTAGTTTGGTACCATCACTTGAATCTGTACTTGAGTTGGTTAAGAGCTAAACTCCTCTCCTCTGGACTATAGGCAAAGTTATTCACTCAGCTATAGATTTTGTTTTGGTTCTCCTTCTGTAGTGAGCTAGCTTTGAGACATGGCTTTACTACAAGCACTGAAGAACCTGGTCAACAAGCGACTCAACAAGCGACTCTCTGCAGCTGCTGCTGAAGAGATATTTGAGATCGTTGGAAGAATCATAACAGAGTACGAGGACCAAGCTCTCTGTTCCAAGCAGGAAATTGACAGGCAACGCAGACTACTGGATATGGTTTTAAAACCACACATCAAATTGCACAGATCAGGTTGGTAATTCACTATATTACAAACTGTTCAACTGAGTTTGAACTGTTTTTCTGAGCACATTTTGTATTGATTTAGTAAAGCATTGAGGTTGAAAGCTCAAAGTCAAAATTATTGTAGTCTCTCCATACTAGTGGCCAATATTCAGGAATATTACTGGATGATTTGAAGTTACAATTAAGAAAAAAGTGCTGATCATGTATTGTGAGACAGATTAGCATTACAGGTCACACATGCTGAACTGTTGATTTACGTGTGTCCAAGTTAAACGTCATGCATAGGTAAATCGGAATGATTGCAGCTGGTATCTGTTACCAAATGTCATTGATCAGTACATGAAAAATGCATGGTCTTTATAATAACAATTATTGACGCAAACACTTTGTGTAAAAATCAAATCAAATCAAATCAAACTTTATTTATAAAGCACATTTACAACAATCGAAACTGACCAAAGTGCTGTTACATGGTGAGACAAAAAACATCAAACAGGAAAGTATGTGAGTGAGACAACAACAAAGTCACACATCACATACAACAAAATGATTAATTCAAACTCTCATGACTTACTCTTGTGTCATATTTTCTCTAGATGTCTTCCACATCTCTGTGTTAAAACAGGAGATTTCCCCCGAACAGCATGAGTGGGGCTTCAGTCTGGTGCAGGAAGTACCAGATTCTCCACAGATTAAAGAGGAACAGGAGGACTTACACCAAATACCAGAAGATGCTGATGGGTCAGCACATACATTACTAGCAGTGAAAAGTGAAGATGAGCCTCCACAGATTAAAGAGGAACAGGAGTACGTACATCAAAGACCAGAGGATGCTGATGGGTCACCACAGACATTAATGGCAATAAAAAGTGAAGATGATGATGAAAACATCTCCAGAGAGACAGAGCCTCTAGCCAGCAACTCAATTGAACACATGAAAGGACAAGCTGATGTAGAGAATAGTGGAGTTTTACAGCCATCTACTGGTGTAAATGTCCTCTCTTCACATTGTTCTGAATCTGACACTGAAGATAGCGATGAGTTGGAGGAGAATAGGGAAGACCAGACACATTTAGACACACTGAAATCACACAAAACACACATGGAAGAAGAAAGATTGCCGTTAAGCCACCAACAATCAAATACATTATCAAAACAAATGGCATTTGACAATGGGGAGGATCCCTTTAGTTGTAATGTTTGTGGTAAGGGTTTTGATTGTAATATAAATCTGAAGACACACATGATGATTCATAAGCCACATAGTTGCACAGTTTGCAAGAAAGGCTTTGTTCAACTGAATGATCTGAAGAAACACAGTTTGATTCATACAGGGGAAAAGCCCTACAGCTGCAAAGTTTGTGGCAAAGGCTTTAATCTTAATGGAAATTTGAAGCAACACATGATGGTTCACACAGAGAAAAAGCCCTTCAGTTGTACTGTTTGTGTTAAAAGCTTTACTTTTACTAGACAGCTTAAGACACACATGGTGATCCATACAGGGGAAAATCCCTATAGTTGTAAAGTCTGTGGTAAAGGCTTTGGTGACAAGGTTTTTCTGAAACAACACATAATGATTCACACGGGGGAAAAGCCATATAGTTGCAGAGTTTGCACCAAAGGCTTTCATATTAATGGGAGTCTGAAGCGACACATGATGATTCACACAGGGGAAAAGCCATATAGTTGCACAGTTTGCAGCAAAGGCTTTGTTCAAAAGAATGATCTGAAGAAACACATTCTGATTCATACAGGAGAAAAGCCCTACAGTTGTACAGTTTGCAGCAAAGGTTTTGTTCAAAAGAATGATCTGAAGAAGCACATTATGATGCATACAGGGGAAAAGCCCTATAGTTGCACAGTTTGTGGAAAATGCTGTATTCAAATGGGTAACCTGAAAAGGCACATGATGATTCATACAAGGGAATCCCCTTTAGTTGCGCAGACAGTGGCAAAGGCTTTGGTCGACTGACTAATTTGGTCCAAAAAAAATTCTGTAACATGACGATTACTACAAAGAATAGGTCCGTAAAATGAGCAGCTGAAGAAACACGATAATGCATACAGGGATGTTTGCTGACCGTCGATATCACACAGAATTATCATTAATTTGATCCATTCTAGGGCATATTAATCACTCAATGTCTTTAATTACTACTTGTTTTCTCTTATTTAGTTAAACATTGTCATTGTTTTAGCAAACACTTTTGAACATTCAGTGAAAATGTCCGCAAATGGGACCACAATGGGAATAAGCTATCAATAGATTGTGTACAATTATGTTAATGCATTTTTATCAATAAAAAACCATCAGGAATCAAGGTTTAGTTGTCCTTCATACAGGTACAAACAGCTCGAAGGTCTGAGTGACTATGTGTAATAATACTGCATATGATACAGAAAATATAGTTTTAAAAGTTAAGTACAATCCAATAACTATAATTATATCTATAAATATGTTGCTCTAACTGATGTGGATGGCAGAGTCCATTCCATAATTAGAACGTCAACGATAGTCATAATAACTGTATCCTTTGGATGACTTTCAGAGTGATTTTTAAACATTGTCAATCAAAATCCACCGGTCTCATTCAACTTATACTAGTCAGGTCACTTGTTCGGCTGGCAGGGGATTCTGTGAGATAGAATGAAACTCGCATGTTAAGCAGATGTAGATCGTGTTCATAGCATCCTCAATTTTCATAAGCAGATCTACAATTATAATGATACCCCTTCTCTCTCTTTTTTGTCTTTAAGAGAGCAGACACGTATGCAATATCCCAGAACCATGTAATATTTGTACACATTGGGCAGTATCAGTTTGAGAAACGTACAGGAATAATTACAGTTTTGAATTCAAATTTGTTTTCCTTTTATTTTGTTTATTGTCCATGTCCATGATTCTATTTTAATGTTGATATAAAATAGTGGATTAAAGCTAAATAAATAAAATAAAAGAAGCTTACTATATACTATTGTTTAGTATTTGTACCCAATAAGTAACCATTGAGTGGTGTAAACAATGGTTCTTATCTAATATCCAGCTTTCTTTCATCATAACATATGGCTCATTAGTTTGTCTGTGTGTGAAAAAAAAAAAATAGAGTTGAGAGATTGAAAAGATACGTCTCTTTTTGAAGTTAAAATAATTAAAAGCCAGCTATTTCACCATTGTTTGACCCAAGTCACCCTGATTCATTGTTAGGGGACTGTGTCTTATCATTGATTGGTCTATAGCTTTGCTATTCAGATGTAATTCAGTCAGACAATCAGCACAAACTCATGGTAATTGAAGGTGTGATTTACATGGTTTTGTCTGTATGGAACAGTAGTGTCTAATAATGTTTGGTCATTTGCAAATGTCTATAGGTTTCCCATTGAGATACAAATCAGCTAGTAAGTACTAGAATGCATACAGACTGATGGATAAACGATACTGCTCCACAACCTGTGGAGTAAAAACAATTACTGGAGTATTTTTTAACATTGAAATAGACAGCACATATACATTTAAATAAATGTCAACTTACAATTTAGACCAGGGGTCTTCAACCTTTTCAGGCCAGGGACCCCCAAACTGATGGGGTGATGGAGCAGGGACCCCCTACCTCGTAGGCTACCACATATATCGTATATTTATGTATAAAATTGTGTTTTATATAAATAAACATGAAAAAATGGTTGCCTGCTCCTACCCACAGGTTGACCCAGTAGGTGTGCAAAAGGACCTTTCTTTGACAAAACATGTATAAACATACCATGTTATTGTGCATTCAATACTAAGCTATTAAAATATGTCATGTTATGTTTAAAGACGAATTGACATATTTGAAGAAAAAACATGTTTTTAACGTTTTTAAAAACAAAAATATTTTTTATCAAACAACAATTTCGTGGACCCCCTGCAGTACCTCCGCGGACCCCCTAGGGGTCGCGGACCCCCTGTTGAAGACCTCTGATTTAGACCAACATTGTAACATAATAATCCAGAACCATGTGTTATTAAGTTCAGGTGCATTGCCAAGAAACGTGAATGTTAAGGCTCTTTAATATGTAAAACTATACAACATTCCCTATGTGAACAATGTCACTACTTTCCTGAATATGACTTACATATTAAGCAGGATGGCCTCCACCCAAACCAAGCAGTTTCACATGTTGTAGACTGATGTCCAATAGGGCCAATATGTAATGATAAACTATGACCTAATCACTGTTTATCCCTTTCTTCAATCTCTTCTATTCCATTCTAACTTCTGGCCAGCGGCAACAACTATCAAATGTATACAATCTAACTCACACACACACACACACACACACACACACACACACACACACACACACACACACACACACGTACACACGTACACACGTACACACACACAATCTTGTGTTTTTCCAACATGTTAACAACTAAAGTCTTGTATAATGTACTTCTCGTATGAGGAATGGTGAAGTCACACACACAAGGGCGGATTCTAGATTAAAACATGTTTTTGAATGACAAAACACAGTATGACTGATGGCCCATCAGACTGACATGCCCCCCCCCCCCCCATACACACACACACACACACACACACACACACACGCACACACACACACACAACGATTGGCCATCACACACACCCTCAGCGAGTATATAGCAGGGCTCAGTTTAGTTTGGTACCATCACTTGAATCTGTACTTGAGTTGGTTAAGAGCTAAACTCCTCTCCTCTGGACTATAGGCAAAGTTATTCACTCAGCTATAGATTTTGTTTTGGTTCTCCTTCTGTAGTGAGCTAGCTTTGAGACATGGCTTTACTACAAGCACTGAAGAACCTGGTCAACAAGCGACTCAACAAGCGACTCTCTGCAGCTGCTGCTGAAGAGATATTTGAGATCGTTGGAAGAATCATAACAGAGTACGAGGACCAAGCTCTCTGTTCCAAGCAGGAAATTGACAGGCAACGCAGACTACTGGATATGGTTTTAAAACCACACATCAAATTGCACAGATCAGGTTGGTAATTCACTATATTACAAACTGTTCAACTGAGTTTGAACTGTTTTTCTGAGCACATTTTGTATTGATTTAGTAAAGCATTGAGGTTGAAAGCTCAAAGTCAAAATTATTGTAGTCTCTCCATACTAGTGGCCAATATTCAGGAATATTACTGGATGATTTGAAGTTACAATTAAGAAAAAAGTGCTGATCATGTATTGTGAGACAGATTAGCATTACAGGTCACACATGCTGAGCTGTTGATTTACGTGTGTCCAAGTTAAACGTCATGCATAGGTAAATCGGAATGATTGCAGCTGGTATCTGTTACCAAATGTCATTGATCAGTACATGAAAAATGCATGGTCTTTATAATAACAATTATTGACGCAAACACTTTGTGTAAAAATCAAATCAAATCAAATCAAACTTTATTTATAAAGCACATTTACAACAATCGAAACTGACCAAAGTGCTGTTACATGGTGAGACAAAAAACATCAAACAGGAAAGTATGTGAGTGAGACAACAACAAAGTCACACATCACATACAACAAAATGATTAATTCAAACTCTCATGACTTACTCTTGTGTCATATTTTCTCTAGATGTCTTCCACATCTCTGTGTTAAAACAGGAGATTTCCCCCGAACAGCATGAGTGGGGCTTCAGTCTGGTGCAGGAAGTACCAGATTCTCCACAGATTAAAGAGGAACAGGAGGACTTACACCAAATACCAGAAGATGCTGATGGGTCAGCACATACATTACTAGCAGTGAAAAGTGAAGATGAGCCTCCACAGATTAAAGAGGAACAGGAGTACGTACATCAAAGACCAGAGGATGCTGATGGGTCACCACAGACATTAATGGCAATAAAAAGTGAAGATGATGATGAAAACATCTCCAGAGAGACAGAGCCTCTAGCCAGCAACTCAATTGAACACATGAAAGGACAAGCTGATGTAGAGAATAGTGGAGTTTTACAGCCATCTACTGGTGTAAATGTCCTCTCTTCACATTGTTCTGAATCTGACACTGAAGATAGCGATGAGTTGGAGGAGAATAGGGAAGACCAGACACATTTAGACACACTGAAATCATACAAAACACACATGGAAGAAGAAAGATTGCCGTTAAGCCACCAACAATCAAATACATTATCAAAACAAATGGCATTTGACAATGGGGAGGATCCCTTTAGTTGTAATGTTTGTGGTAAGGGTTTTGATTGTAATATAAATCTGAAGACACACATGATGATTCATAAGCCACATAGTTGCACAGTTTGCAAGAAAGGCTTTGTTCAACTGAATGATCTGAAGAAACACAGTTTGATTCATACAGGGGAAAAGCCCTACAGCTGCAAAGTTTGTGGCAAAGGCTTTAATCTTAATGGAAATTTGAAGCAACACATGATGGTTCACACAGAGAAAAAGCCCTTCAGTTGTACTGTTTGTGTTAAAAGCTTTACTTTTACTAGACAGCTTAAGACACACATGGTGATCCATACAGGGGAAAATCCCTATAGTTGTAAAGTCTGTGGTAAAGGCTTTGGTGACAAGGTTTTTCTGAAACAACACATAATGATTCACACGGGGGAAAAGCCATATAGTTGCAGAGTTTGCACCAAAGGCTTTCATATTAATGGGAGTCTGAAGCGACACATGATGATTCACACAGGGGAAAAGCCATATAGTTGCACAGTTTGCAGCAAAGGCTTTGTTCAAAAGAATGATCTGAAGAAACACATTCTGATTCATACAGGAGAAAAGCCCTACAGTTGTACAGTTTGCAGCAAAGGTTTTGTTCAAAAGAATGATCTGAAGAAGCACATTATGATGCATACAGGGGAAAAGCCCTATAGTTGCACAGTTTGTGGAAAATGCTGTATTCAAATGGGTAACCTGAAAAGGCACATGATGATTCATACAAGGGAATCCCCTTTAGTTGCGCAGACAGTGGCAAAGGCTTTGGTCGACTGACTAATTTGGTCCAAAAAAAATTCTGTAACATGACGATTACTACAAAGAATAGGTCCGTAAAATGAGCAGCTGAAGAAACACGATAATGCATACAGGGATGTTTGCTGACCGTCGATATCACACAGAATTATCATTAATTTGATCCATTCTAGGGCATATTAATCACTCAATGTCTTTAATTACTACTTGTTTTCTCTTATTTAGTTAAACATTGTCATTGTTTTAGCAAACACTTTTGAACATTCAGTGAAAATGTCCGCAAATGGGACCACAATGGGAATAAGCTATCAATAGATTGTGTACAATTATGTTAATGTATATGCATTTTTATCAATAAAAAACTATCAGGAATCAAGGTTTAGTTGTCCTTCATACAGGTACAAACAGCTCGAAGGTCTGAGTGACTATGTGTAATAATACTGCATATGATACAGAAAATATAGTTTTAAAAGTTAAGTACAATCCAATAACTATAATTATATCTATAAATATGTTGCTCTAACTGATGTGGATGGCAGAGTCCATTCCATAATTAGAACGTCAACGATAGTCATAATAACTGTATCCTTTGGATGACTTTCAGAGTTATTTTTAAACATTGTCAATCAAAATCCACCGGTCTCATTCAACTTATACTAGTCAGGTCACTTGTTCGGCTGGCAGGGGATTCTGTGAGATAGAATGAAACTCGCATGTTAAGCAGATGTAGATCGTGTTCATAGCATCCTCAATTTTCATAAGCAGATCTACAATTATAATGATACCCCTTCTCTCTCTTTTTTGTCTTTAAGAGAGCAGACACGTATGCAAGATCCCAGAAGGGAGGTGAAGGTATGTACTGTATCTTGCCAGAAGACACTAATTATCATTAGGGCCCGAGCAATGCACCAGTGCGAAGCCCTATTGAAGTTGCAAAGATTATTAATGAATCACAGTTTTGAGGGCCTAAACACACAAAAAAGTTGCGCAACTTTGTACAAACATAGGACCAGCGTGGTGGAAAAAAATCATTTGTGGGACGCAAAAGCCGATATCCCTTGTTATTCATTGACAGTTTTCTGTGGTGCATTTATCACCACCATTCTCTTTTTCTCTTTTTCTCTTGCAAACAGCACATTTTGTAATGCAGCACAAGGCCCAGTTGATTCAAGATGTTGCCCCAATCATTACTGTAGTAGACAGTCTGGAGACGGGGTCCATCCTGAGATCTATGCTGAGATTCAAGCTGAGACGACAAGCATGAAGCAGATGAGGATACTGTATTCCAAGGTGCTACACTGGAAAGTTTTGTTACTAACAGAGATGAGAGACAATTGTGTAATACCATAATGCAATAAATAAGTAATGAAAAGTGGTTTTATAGAATGTGTAATGAGGCATACCATGTAATATTTGTACACATTGGGCAGTATCAGTTTGAGAAACGTACAGGAATAATTACAGTTTTGAATTCAAATTTGTTTTCCATTTATTTTGTTTATTGTCCATGTCCATGATTCTATTTTAATGTTGATATTTATAAAATAGTGGTTTAAAGCTAAATAAATAAAATAAAAGAAGCTTACTATATACTATTGTTTAGTATTTGTACCCAATAAGTAACCATTGAGTGGTGTAAACAATGGTTCTTATCTAATATCCAGCTTTCTTTCATCATAACATATGGCTCATTAGTTTGTCTGTGTGTGAACAGGTTTGTGTTTTGGAAAAAAAAAAAATAGAGTTGAGAGATTGAAAAGATACGTCTCTTTTTGAAGTTAAAATAATTCAAAGCCAGCTATTTCACCATTGTTTGACCCAAGTCACCCTGATTCATTGTTAGGGGACTGTGTCTTATCATTGATTGGTCTATAGCTTTGCTATTCAGATGTAATTCAGTCAGACAATCAGCACAAACTCATGGTAATGGAAGGTGTGATTTACATGGTTTTGTCTGTATGGAACAGTAGTGTCTAATAATGTTGGGTCATTTGCAAATGCTTGGTCTATAGGTTTCCCATTGAGATGCAAAACAGCATAGTACTAGAATGCATACAGACTGAGGTATAACCGTTGCATACTGCTCCACTACATAAAAAAACAATTGCTTGAGTATTTTTTAACAATGACATAGACATCAACACATCTAGCTTTGATAGATACATAGATATTGTATTTGTCTAAATACAATGTGATATTCAGATTCAAAACTATTCATCAGGTATTATACAAACAATTACAATTTAGACCAATATTGTAACACAATAATCCCAGAACCATGTGTTATTATGTTCTGGTGCATTACCAAGAAACGTGAATATTATGTAGTATAAATACTATGCTATTTGACCCTGGAGACTGAAAACAATTAACATGTTATGCGTTATTGTTCCTTATATGTTGACATAACTAACATATTGTTAACATATTGTTTCATAAACCTATTTCACTCCCTCCTCCTCCTGTAGTTCTTATTATTTTACATAATTGTTGTGTGGTTTTTAAAGTGTAAATGAGCCACACATAGAGCACAGAATGTGTGTTGATGGAGGATTACTGGTTCCTAACCCGGAGACCCCCTTCTTACATCTGACAAAAAAAGAGACCCCCCACATACTTCCAGTATAAGGAAAGGTGAAAATAGCTGGGTGATCGACAAGGTCAAAACGTTGACAGCTTGTAGATCAGCTATTTTCACTGTTTTATTTATTTATTCATTAAAGTCTTTAATCTTGAATAGTCTTACTATACACGATACTCCAGGACAAAACACAATAAAGCTTGAGAACAGTTCATAACAGTATGATAATGATAAAAATACAAGGGTGTTAGATTACAACATTGTTTTAAATGACAAAACACAGTATGACTGACTGAATATGATCTAACCCAGGGCCGTGCTTAGGGATCAGGAGGCCCTAGGCAAACCCCAGTATGAGGCCCCTGGGTCGGGACCCATAGGTCGCGGACCAATTTTTAAGGGTCATGAGTAAAATACCCCTTTATTTTTTGTTTCCTACATTTTTGTTTTTAATGATTTCAAAAGATGAAAAAATGTTTTACAAAAATGTTAACATTAATTTAAAACTAACTCAACTTTTTTCAAAATAAATTTATTTAAAAAAATAAAGTAATGAAAATAGATCGGGAAAAAAAAGCAGATCGAGCTATAAAGTTATTTTCCCAAATTTGTTTGGGAAATGTATGATTTTAAACATTGTGGAGCACACAGGGAGTAATTATAGGAGTTAAGAGTCTTGCTCAGGGATTGGGCTGGAATCGTGCCTGTGACTATCAGGGCTTTTGGCTTCCCAGGCAGGCTCACTAACCACTCAGCTATGGCTACCACAGAATTGCATGAAGAGAGGGAAGGAAGTTAAAATTTCCCAACGTTAAAAAATGTACACCAAGACAGGATAGGATAGGGAAAATTCCCTTGGCTTGTTTCCAATGAGGGCCTGTGAGCAATTAGGGGTTATTAAGAGTCTTGCTCAGGGACAAATTTAATTTCATCGACACATATGCTGGCCTGGCCTGGAATCGTACCTGGGACAACCAGGGCCTCTGGCTCCCTAGGCGGGCTCACTAACCACTCAGCTAACCATTCAGCTATGAATTATCTGTCTGTCTGATAATTCTATTCCAATCTCACTACTTCATTACAAGTTATATTCATAGTGAATTGTTATGAAATTAAATAATATCACATATATTGCTGTCTCACTCTCTTTCTTTCTATCCAATGGTGGCATTGGGTATTCAGTTATAAAGCATTGTTTTTCAGTCTGTTGTCTCAGTCACTGCTATAACTACAGTATAGCACTTTAAAAATGTTATTATGAAGAAGAATAGCTACTTTCATTATTGACATTAAAAACAAATCAAATCATTGAAGTAGAACAATTCAATTTGAAGTGAAACACGTACATTGCCAACATGTGTGGTGGTTTCTGTGGCTAATGTGTGGCTGTTCTCAGATTTCAGATACAGATCACTTGAGAGACCAAATATTTTCACATTGTAATAGCTACATGCTAAAACCATCCACAAAGTTAACATTTATTTCTACATTCATTGTTTTGTTTTGTTTTGATTGTTTGTTCCACTTGTGCTTTGGCAATGTAAACATGTTTTCTCTTCGCCAATAAAGCTCCTTTGAATTGACACACACGCACACATTCACTCCTCTCACACACAGAGAGAGACAGAGAGAGAGAGAGAGAGAGAGAGAGAGAGAGAGAGAGAGAGAGAGAGAGAGAGAGAGAGAGAGAGAGAGAGAGAGAGTTAAGTTGAGAGAGTCTCAACTTAACTTTCTCATGCAAAGTAGATTGTGCTGATTCAAATGTAAATGCAGTGCTCGAGAGTGGTGTGACAAATGGTGCTTATATGTGCTATTGTATAAGTCTACTCTGGATTGAGGGAGGCCCTAGTGTTGAGATCTCTTGGGGCCCCTTGACTGTTTGGGGGCCCATGTTTGATGTTTTTTAAGGGCCTCGAATGGATTGGAAAGCTGTTTATTTATATATATTTTTCAAATTATAATTTGAGGAGATCTCATGGGGCCCCCTGACTGTTTGGGGGCCCATGTTGGATGTTTTTTAAGGGCCTTGAATGGATTGGAAAGCTGTTTATTTCCGCAGGCTGAAAACTCACCTCTTCAGGAAACACTACCCTTCCTCTCTGCCTGACCTACTTGTTGTTAACTAGTTGTACGAACGCTTGTTTTCTATTGCTGTATTGTTTATTGGATTATTGGATTGTTTATTGGATCTTGTTTAGTCGATATACTTATTTGTTTTAGCTCATGCTCATTTGATTTAGCTATTTTGTCTCATCTGTTTAAGGAAATAGGTAGCTGATATATTGCACTTTTACCTTAGCGCTAGGTATACTCTTGGTTGCTTGTTTATGCAGAAAATGCACTAAAGACTTCTGGTGATTAGTAGTTTTCGTTCCCTACCTATGTTGAATACACTTATTGTAAGTCGCTTTGGATAAAAGCGTCTGCTAAATGACTGTAATGTAATGTAATGTAATGTAAAAAATAAATAAAAAAATCTCATGGGGCCCCCTGCCTGTGTAGTGGCCCAGACAGCCGCCGAACCTTGCCTACAGCAAAGCATGGCCCTGATCTACCCCCCTCCCCCGTATACACACACACTGATTGGCCATCACACCCCCCCTCTGTGAGTATATAGCAGGGGTCTGTTTAGTTTGGTATCATCACTTGAATCTTTACTTGAGTTGGTTAAGAGCTAAACACCTCTCCTCTGGACTATACATAGGTGAAGTTCACTCAGCTATAGATTTTGCTTCTTTTCTCCTATTGTAGTGAGCTAGCTTTGAGACATGGCTTTACTACAAGAACTGAAGAACCTGGTCAACAAGCGACTCTCTGCAGCTGCTGCTGAAGAGATGTTTGAGATCGTTGGAAGAATCATAACAGAGTACGAGGACCAAGCTTTTTGTTCCAAGCAGGAAATTGACAGGCAACGCAGACTACTGGATATGGTTTTAAAACCACATATCAAATTACACAGATCAGGTTGGTAATTCACTGCATTAAAAACTGTTAAACTGAGTTTAAACATTTGTTTCTAAGATTTTGTAAAGCATTGAGGTTAAAGCTAAAGTCAAACATATTTTAGTCTGTCCATACTAGTGGCCACCATTCAGGTTAGGGGGACTATTAATGGATGATTTGAAGAAACAATCAATTAAATAAAGTGCTGATAATCTAATGTGAGACAGAGGATTCTAGCATTACAGGTCAAACATGCTGAGCTGTCTGTTGTGTGTTGTGTTGATGTTTAAACATAGTTGCAGTAAATACCATTAAAACATGGTACAAATACAAATTTGCACTACACATGCGTAGGTAAATTGGAATGGTTGCAGCTGGTAATGGTTACTACATGTCTTTGATAAAACAATGATTGATGCAAACACTTGTAAGAAGTGTAAATTCAAATTTTCATGTCTTACTCTCGTGTCATCTTTTGTCTAGAATTCTCCCACCTCTCTTTGGTAAAACAGGAGGTTTCCATTGAACAGCAGGAGTGGAGCTCAAGTCTGGTACAGGAGGTACCAGAGCCTCCGAAGATTAAAGAGGAACAGGAGGACCTACGTCAAATACCAGCATATGCTGACGGGTCAACACAGGCATTACTAGCAGTGAAAAGTGAAGATAAGCCTCCACAGATTAAAGAAGAACTGGTGGATTTACACCAAAGACCAGAGGATGCTGATAGGTCAACACATACATTATTAGCAGTGAAAAGTGAAGATGTTGATGAAAACATCTCCAGAGAGACAGAGCCTCTAGCCAGCATCTCAATTGAACACGTGAACAGTGGAGCATTGCAGCCATCTACTGGTGTAAATGTCCTCTCTTCACATTGTTCTGAATCTGATACTGAATACAGTGATGAGTGGGAGGAGAATAGAGAAGACCAGCCAGACACACTGTGTCTGGCTGGTCACACAAACCAAACACACAAACCAAACGTGGAAGAAGAAAGATTGTCTTTGAGCCACAAACAATCAAAACAAACAACATCCATGAGGAGTAAAAGGGAGGATCCCATTAGTTGCACAGTTTGTGGCAAGGGCTTTAATTTTGTTAGTATCTTGAAGCAACACATGATGATTCATACAGGGGAAAAGCCCTTTAGTTGCACGGTTTGTGGCAAAGCCTTTCAAACGAATACATGCCTGAGGCGACACATGCTGATTCATACAGGGGAAAAGCGCTTTAGTTGCACAGTTTGTGGCAAAGCCTTCAATGTTAATGGAAATCTAAAGCGACACATGGTGATTCACACAGGGGAAAGGCCATATAGTTGTACAGTTTGCAGCAAAGCCTTTGTTCAAAAAAATGAAATGAAGAAACACATTATGATTCATACAGGGCCATATAGTTGCACAGTTTGTAGCAGATGTTTTATTCATGTGGGTCAGCTGAAAAGACACATGAGGATTCATACAAGGGATACCCCTTTAGTTGTGCAGACTGTGGCAAATGGTTTTGGCCAAATTAATAATTTGGTCATATGAATAGCTTGTAAAACATGATGATTCATACCAAAACAAAAAATCATAATGTTTATGGCAAATACTTCAGTAGTCAAAATGAACTGCAGAAGAAACATGACAATAGATGCAGAGAGATAGTTGTTAATTGAACAGTAACACCTGATTTTTTTATTCTATCCATTCTAAGACTCTTGATGTGACAATTTCCAAATGACTAAATAAAATCAACATCTTGAATTCATATTTTCTCATTATTTTCCACAACTGTATTAACAGCATGAGCCGTATCTAATACAACGATTCTTAATATTGTATTTATTAAGTGCTGCAGCAGTCTATGTATATAAACAAGTTTTTCAGTGTGTAGATGCTGTTATATCGTAGAGACTTTTAAAAAAATGAGGTTGATCATTTTAACAGTGCTCCAATAAGTGTTGTTCATCATTGAAGCAGATTGGGTCTGTCCTAGTATTAGATCTGTCTAATCCGGGTAATATGGTGGGTCATTTGCAATTACTTGGTCTATAGGTTTACGATTGATACGCAATTCAGTCAGTAGGTACTTCAACGTGTACAGAATGAAAGTCACCTGAATAGGCACACAAGGATTCATACAAGGGAAACCCGTTTGGTTGTGCAAACTGTGGCAAAGTTTTTGGTCGAATTAATAATTTGCAAAATGTGATGATTAATACAAGAGAAAAATAAAAACATAATAAAAAGAAACATTTTAAGTGTCATTTGTCCTTATATTATGACATAAGTAACATGTTGTTTAATGAAGTGTATCCACTCCCCCTCAATCATCCTGTCCTCCTACTGCTGCACCACAGGATTTTACATAATTATTTTGTAGTTTTCAAAATGTAACCATTGCAAATATTATTATATCTAGACTAGAGCATACCCGTGGGGGGATATGCACACATGATCTGGCAACCCGGGAGCCAGCGAACACAAAAACGTGAATAAACAGCTGAGAAATCATGGAGTGGCGATATCCCTTATTATTCATCGATGTGACAGTTTTCTGTGGTGCATTTATCACCACTATTCTCTTTATCTCTTGCAAACAGCACATTGTGTGATGCAGCACAAGGCCCGGTTGATTCAAGATGTTGCCCCAGTCATTGCTGTAGTAGACAGTCTAGGTCCTAGACTGTCTACTACAGCAATGACTGGGGCAACACCCTAGGAGACAGGAGTCTAGGAGACCCCCGTCTCCTAGGGTCTCCTAGACTCTAGGAGAAAAATGAAGCAGATGAGGATACTGTATTCTAAGGTGCTACACTGGAAAGTTTAGTTTCTAACAGAGATTAGAGACAATTATGTAATACCATAATGCAATAAATAAGTAATGACAATTACTGTAATGTAATGAGGCATAACATGTATACAATTATATTTGTGCACATCGGGCAGTATCAGTTTGAGAAAGTTACAGGAATAATTACAGTTAGTTTTAGTTTCCTTTTATTTTGTTTATTGTCCATGTCCATGATTCTATTTTAATGTTGATATTTATAAAAGAGTGGATTAAAGCTAAATAAATCAAATAAAAGAGGCATACTGTATACTATTGTTTAGTATTTTAACCCAATAAGTAACCATTTGAGTGGTGTAAACAATGGTTCTTATCTAATATCCAGCTTTCTTTGATCATAACATAATGGCCCATTAGTTTGTCTGTGTGTGAACAGGTTTGTGTTTTGAAAAAAGAAAAAAAAAAGATTTGAGAGATTGAAAAGATACGTCTCTATTTGAAGTTAAAATAATTCAAAGCCAGCTATTTCACCATTGTTTGACCCAAGTTACCCTGATTAATTGTTAGGGGGTTGTGACATCTTATCATTGATTGGTCTATAGCTTTGCTAATCAGATGTAATTCTGTCAGACAATCAGCACAAACTCATTGTAATTGAAGGTGTGATTTACATTGAAATAGACATGTATGTATCATAGTATGTCAACAGCCTGCACATATAAACATTCTATATATTGAGAAACACATGATGATTCATACAGGGGAAAAGCCATATATTTGCTCAGTTTGTGACAAATGTTTTGATCGAACAGGTCATCTCAAAACCCACATGATGATTCATACAGGTGAAAAGCCCTTTAGTTGTACAGTCTGTGGCAAAGGATTTATTCAGAATGGAAACCTGAAGCAGCACATTATGATTCATACAGGGGATACATTGTTGTATAAATGTAAAGTCTAAAAAGATATTACCATTGTAGTCCACCAAGATGCTGATGGGTCCACACAAGGCCACATAGGGCCAGTTATGTGATTGGTGTCGACTGGAAGCACAACTGACTCTTTAATATTTTAAACAATACAACATTCCCTATGTGAACAGTGTCACTACTTTCCTGAACATGACTTACATATTGAGCAGGATGGCCTCCAACCAAACCAAGCAGGTTCACATGTTTTATTTACTTAGAACTAACACCATGTTCCTGCAAGACTGATGTCCAATATGGTCAATCTGTAATGATAAACTATGACCTACTAATCACTGTTTATCCATTTCTTCAATCTCATCTATTCTATTTCAACTTCTGTCCAACAGCAACAACTATAAAATGTGTACAACCTTTGATGTACATTTCTGCAGATGGAACCACGATGGGAATAAGCTCTTAAGCTTTATTGTTTTCCTCCCTTTTGATAGATTGTGTACAATTATGTTAATGTATATGCATTTTCATCAATAAAAAGAAAATCAAGAATCAAGGTTTATGTGTCCCTCATACAGGTACAAACAGCTCGAAGGTCTGAGTGCTACGTGCAGCTATAAGCCTACACAACAACAATAATACTGGATGTGATACAAAAAAATAAAGTTTTAAAACTTAGGTACAAACCAATAACCATAACTATAATGATATATAAATATGTTGCTCTAACTGATCTGGCAGAGTCCATTCCATAATTATAGCGTCAACGATAGTCATATTAACTTTATCATTTGGATGACTTTCAGAGTGATTTTCAAACATTGTCAATCAAAATCCACCGGTCTCACTCAACTTATACTAATCGGGTCACTTGTTCGGCTGGCAGGGAATTATGTGAGATGAAACTTGCATGTTAAGCAGATGTAGATCGTGTTCATAGCATCCTCAATCTTCATACACAGATCTACAATTATAATAATACTCTCTCTTTTTGTCTATAACAGAGCAGACACGTATGCAAGGTCCCAGAAGGGAGGTGAAGGTATGTACTGTATCTTGCCAGAAGACACTATCTATCATTAGGGCCCGAGCACTGCACCAGTGCGAATCCCTATTGAAGTTGACAAGATTATTAATGAATCACAGTTTTGAGGGCCTAAACACACTCAAAAAGTTGCGCAACTTTGCACAAAAATCTTATTAGGTGAAAATTGACTTGGCTTAATGGCTCAATAGCGCCCCCTACACCATTAAGGTGTACATCTTAAGGGGACATCATTTAAGGAGGTAGGACATAAGAAAGTGCTAAAAACAACCCTGATTAAGAAATGTAAAAACAACCCTGCGTATTAAAACCATTTGGATGGTCATGTTGTAGCAACAGATCAAGATATTAGGATTCAGGATATTAACTGATTTTGCAGACATGAAAGTATTACGCTGTACAACTATTATGTCCTATAACGTGAAATCATCCTACCATGGAGGGGGGGGGGGGGCGAGACGTAAAAGGCGATGTCCTTTGTTATTCATTGATGTGACAGTTTTCTGTGGCACATCTATCACCACCATTCTCTTTTTCTCTTGCAAACAGCACATTTTGTGATGCAGCACAAGGCCCAGTTGATTCAAGATGTTGCTCCAATCATTGCTGTAGTAGACAGTCTGGAGACGCCGGGGGTCCATCCTGAGATCTATGCTGAGATTCAAGCTGAGACGACAAGCATGAAGCAGATGAGGATACTGTATTCCAAGGTGCTACACTGGAAAGTTTTGTTACTAACAGAGATGAGAGACAATTGTGTAATACCATAATACAATAAATAAGTAATGACAATTACTTTAGTAGAAGTTAAAATAATTCAAAGCCTGCTATTTTACCATTGTTTGACCCAAGTCACCCTGATTCATTGTTAGGGGACTGTGTCTTATCATTGATTGGTCTATAGCTTTGCTATTCAGATGTAATTCAGTCAGACAATCAGCACAAACTCATGGTAATTGAAGGTGTGATTTACATGGTTTTGTCTGTATGGAACAGTAGTGTCTAATAATGTTGGGTCATTTGCAAATGCTTGGTCTATAGGTTTCCCATTGAGATGCAAAACAGCATGTAAGTACTAGAATATATACAGACTGAGGGATAACCGTTTGTGGAGCATACTGCTCCACAACCTGTTACATAAAAAAACAATTGCTTGAGTCTTTTTTAACAATGACATAGACATCAACACATCTAGCTGTGATAGATACATAGATATTGTATTTGTCTAAATACAATGTGATATTCAGATTCAAAACTATTCATCAGGTATTATTAAAACAATTACAATGTAGACCAACATTGTAACACAATAATCCAGAACCATGTGTTATTATGTTCAGATGCATTACCAAGAAACGTGAATATTATGTAGTATAAATACTATGCTATTTGACCCTGGAGACTGAAAACAATTAACATGTTATGCTTTATTGTTCCTTATATGTTGACATAACTAACATATTGTTAACATATTGTTTCAAAAACCTATTTCACTCCCTCCTCCTCCTGTAGTTCTTATGATTTTACATAATTGTTGTGTGGTTTTCAAAGTGTAAATGAGCCACACATAGAGCACAGAATGTGTGTTGATGGAGGATTACTGGTTCCTTACCCTTACCCTTACGTCTGACAAAAAAAAGAGACCCCCCACATACTTCTAGTATAAGGAAAGGTGAAAATAGCTGGCTGACAAGGTCAAAACGTTAACAGCTTGTAGATCAGCTATTTTCACTGTTTTATTTATTAAAGTATTTAATCTTGAATAGTCTTACTATACACGATACTCCAGGACAAAACACAATAAAGCTTGAGAACAGTTCATAACAGTATGATAATGATGTATTGTTACGACCCTATTGAACTGTGTGTAAATCAAAAATACAAGGGTGTTAGATTACATTCTACTTGTCAAACTCGCGGCCCGCGGGCGTTTTGCGGCCCGCGGAAAGGTCCATTGCGGCCCGCGAAATACTTTTAAAAATAGTAAATTGATACTACATCTAACAGACATAGAGTCGGAGTTTGCGTTGCCTTGCTGAGCGTCCAAGCAGCTCTCCCCCTCCCCCACTCGCTGGTACTTGGCTGCAGCAAGTACCTCTGATGGCCCGCTAGTCAGCCAGAACAGCTGTGGAATGTTCTGGCTGATTGGCTCGTTAACAGTCTATTCAACTACTAGTCGAGTAGTAATTTGGCTATACTCTGTCTGTCTGTCTGTCTGTCTGTCACACACACACACACACACACACACACACACACACACACACACACACACACACACACACACACACACACACACACACACACACACACACACACACTCGCACTATGAGCTTGTAGATCTGCTATTTTTGAAAAAGCATGGAAATCTTTACAAATGTCTCCTAAATCCTAACAGTTTTCTGAAACACTTATGTTGCTATAATATGTGGTTCTCTAACTTTTTTATATATTATATATATGTGAGAACGCTCCCCCCTCCCCACTTGTTCTGT
Source organism: Gymnoscopelus braueri (assembly GCF_963280865.1). NCBI lineage: Eukaryota > Metazoa > Chordata > Actinopteri > Myctophiformes > Myctophidae > Gymnoscopelus > Gymnoscopelus braueri. Next base: position 10,803,735 of record NC_137607.1, read on the forward strand.
AAAGAACAATAGGCAAGCAATTGAAGCCATGGCCATGTAAATTAACATAATAATACCGCATAAAAAGAGCCACAGGTAAACAGCTATTTACCATTTACCTGAAAGCTGAGGAGAAGAGAGAACACAAACACTGCTGGCTGCTGAGACACCACTGACTGCTCCACTGCTGTGATTCATTCAATATGACTACTATGCTGTCCAAGAAAAGAAAACTTGAAGATGAAGGCCGTTCATTCAAGGATGATTGGAAAGAACGCTATTTCTTCTACGAATACAAGGGCAAGTCTACTTGTATGATATGCAATATGGCAATCAATCAATACAACATCAAGCGACACTATGATACGAAGCACAAAGAGAAAGGCTATGACACGTTTACCGGAAAAGCCAGGAGGAAAAAGGCTGACGAGCTGGAAGCAGGTCTGAAAGTACAGCGGTCATCTTTCCCTAAAGCGCGAGTTATTCATGATGACGCTGTGAAAGCCAGTTACATCGTTGCCCAGGAGATTGCTGCCGCTTCCAAGCCGTATTCAGAGGGGGAATTTCTCCGAAAGGTAATGCTGGCCGTGACTGAAGTGGTGGCACCTGAGAAAAGACAGGCGTTTGCTAATATCAGCCTGACAAGAAATACTATGGCAGAAAGAGTCGGAGACCTCGCAGGAGATTTGAGCCGTCAGCTAAAAGACAAGGTGAAGTCATTTATTGCCTTTTCACTTGCAATTGATGAGAGCACTGACGTGGCGGGTGTCGCTCAATTGGCAATATTTATTCGTGGTGTTGATGCATCTTTGACCGTCACTGAGGAGTTTGTGGAGCTGGTGCCTATGACAGACACTACAACGGCAGATGACGTGTTCACCTGCCTGGTCGCTGCACTGGATAGACTTGGCGTTGACTGGAGTCGCGCTGTCAGCATATCAACAGACGGAGCGCCGTCTATGATTGGGAAACGAGGCGGCGTGGTCGTGAAACTAAGAGAAAAACTGCACGCTCAGAATCCAGACCAACAATTCTGGAATTTCCATTGTATTATACACCAGGAGGCGTTGTGTAGCAAGAGCCTGAAAATGGACAACGTCATGGAAATAGTCATCAAAACTGTGAATTTTATTAGATCCAGGGCACTCAACCATCGGCAGTTTGACACTCTTTTGTCTGATAAGAATGTCGGACACGGTCTGCCCTACCACACGGAGGTCCGATGGTTGAGCAGAGGAGCCGTTCTGAAACGTTTTTTTCAACTACGTGCAGAAATCAGACAATTCATGATGGACATGGGGAAACCAGTTGTACAGTTGGATGACCCTGACTGGGTTCGAGATCTTGCATTTTTGGTGGATATAACAGAGCATTTAAACGTGCTTAATGTTACCATGCAAGGCCGCAAGCTTGTCACTGAATATGAACGCAGCATTCATGGCTTTCAATTGAAATTAAGAGTGTGGGAGAAGACACTGTCTCAGAACAAACTAGCGTTTTTCCCCACTTTGCTGTCTGTACATGTCGCTAATGGAAATAACAACAAGTACATGGATAAAATCTCACAGCTGGCAAGTGAGTTTAAGAATCGTTTTCAGATCTTTGCTGAGCTAAAGACAGAATTCTCTGTATTTAGTTTGCCGTTTCAGACCGATGCTATATCAGATCCTGTGCATGAGCTGGGTTCGGATCTCCAGATGGAACTAATTGATATTCAGGGTGATGCCAAATTGAAACATAAATTTGCTTTTGTGTCTCTGGAGAAATTCTATCAAAACCTGGGACCGAATTATCCTGCATTTAAAATGTTTGCCTCAAAGATCCTCTGTATGTTTGGCACAACATACCTCTGTGAGCAGGCTTTCTCTGTAATGAACATCAACAAATCCAAACTGCGCACACAGTTGACACATGCACACCTAAATGACATTATGAACGTTAATACTGCTCAGAACCTGGTCCCTGATGTTGATAGGTTAGTTAAAGCAAAGAGATGTCAGGTGTCTGGAAGCAACAAGTAAAAACAAGTGTTGTTTTGACCTGAGCTTTTACGGTTGGATGATTTTTTTCTATTCTAAAATCGCCAAAAAAGCATTGTCATTATTTTGGATTCATTGATATTTTCTGATTTTTAAAAAATTATTATTGTACAAGTCTCTTCAATAAAAAAAGACTAAACTGAGTTCATTGTCTGAGTTTCATTGTTGAAGGTATGCCTGCATAAAAAGAATGTTGTGTACAGTGATCTATATGTAGTGGGTTGAGCTTTTTCCTAGTTGTGTAACGCCCCCTAATCACTCCTATTCAAGACAGCTGAGACACCTGGCTGAATAAAAGGGAGCCACACCTGGCTGTGAGTAGTATAGCTGGCTGGCTTATGTTTTCCTGGTGGTGTGTTGGGTTGTAGGTGTGGGAGAAGGTCATTGATGGTAGGCACTTAACCTGTTTCTTTTCTTTTAAAATTAATTAAACACAATCCTGAGTGTTCCTTGATCTTACAGGCATCTGACAGTGGGGTAGGTTGTCTTCCCCCCCCACCTGTTGTACAGCCTCGTATGCCAGTCTGCATGCGGAGCTGCTGATGACTGCATGGCGTCCTCCCCTATCTTAAACCTGTTGAATAGCCTCGCATGCGAGTCTGCATGCGGAGCTACTGCTATGCTTTCCTGATGGTGGTTCAGTGGCGTGTTGCTTATGGACCTGCCAGGGAGCACTGATGACGACATGGCCTCAGTTCTTAGTGTGGCTCTCTTGATTTGAGGTAAAGGGCTGCCTATATTTTATTTCTATGATGTCTGTCTTAAATCGTGTTGATCAGTGTTTATTAATATTGTGTTTTGTCTTATTAGGAGGAGCTCTGTGCCCCTGCTGTTTTTGTCCTTATTATTTTGGTTATGATTTGATTTGGTTATTTCAGTTTGGTTTATTTGATTTATTGTTTTTTTGTGCAAACCAGCTGCTCTATAATAGTATAACATGATATAAACTGAGGTATCTTTGGCTCCGGCCGTACCAGTACTAGGGGGTCTATAGTTGTGGTCCCGACAGGTGGTTGGTCACAGGTTGTAGGCTGTAGTATTGGGGTTTGTTTTAGCTTTAGTGCATGATATCTTGCTTGCTCATTATTTTGAAGTACTCAGTGTTGTGTGTATTTTAACATTATTTCTTGTGTCTTACAGTGATTGACGTGCGTGTGCCTTGTGTGCGCTTTTGGTGGCGGTGAAACCCCCTCCCCTCACTCCCTCACTCCCTGCCTCCCTCCTGTGTGTAAGGACACCTGTGGTACCCCCTGGCTACTGGTATACGAGGCTATTTCCATTTTAACCCTTTTGATACTGTTTGATTGATGAATTACATTTTAAATTAGTCTTTTGAAAGTAATAAATAAATATACTTCATGAACTTGATCCTTTTATTCTAGTTTGAAGTATTATGGATAGTGTTTATTCTGCCTTAATTATAAATAAAACAAACATTCTCTTTAAACTGGAAACACACGTCTCTGCTCCTTCTCATTACTATCAACCTGTGGTCTGGTATTCAAGGTATATTGTGCATCATATAATATTCTCTGGGTGAAACTCCCAGAGTGGCGTAGTCTGGTATCCTGTTTCCGGGCCTAAGTGCCCTGGTCACATATAGCTGAAACCTGAGAACAATGGGCACACATTAGCTAACAGAAACTAAAGATGTAAATGTTATTGGCCGTTCTCATGAGAACATTATCATAACCACACACATTACCTCACACATTATCAGGTAATTAATTTAATTGTTCTATTTCAAATGGATGGAATCCTTACAAATTGCATTGTTTGATTTTAATGTAAATAATTAGCTAATCTTCATAAAATATTTTTTAAAGTGATATACTGTAGTTGTAGCAGTGACTGAGATGTAGTGGAGTAGAATTAAAAGTTCTGGAAATTGGAAATACTCAAGTAAAACTAAGTCAAATCTTTAGGTACAGTACTTGAGTAAATGTAATTAGTTACTTTACACCACTGTTCTATAAATGTAATTATTTAACCACCCACACACATTACCAGGTATTGTTTAACTTCAAATTGAATTATTCTACTTAAAATGGTTTATAATAATAATAATAATAATAATAATAATAATAATAATAATAATAATAATAATAATAATAAGACAAGACAACAGATTGAAAAACAATGCTGTATAACTGAATGCGTGTGCGCGCGCATGTGCGTCCGCAACTGGTTCCTGCCCACATCAAGTCACCATTTGACCAATCTTGCCCGGACACCAACACACACACTCTGATTGGCCATCACACCCCCCCTCTGTGAGTATATAGCAGGGGTCTGTTTAGTTTGGTATCATCACTTGAATCTGTACTTGAGTTGGTTAAGAGCTAAACTCCTCTCCTCTGGACTATAGGTGAAGTTATTCACACAGCTATAGATTTTGTTTCGGTTCTCCTTCTGTAGTGAGCTAGCTTTGAGACATGGCTTTACTACAAGCACTGAAGAACCTGGTCAACAAGCGACTCAACAAGCGACTCTCTGCAGCTGCTGCTGAAGAGATATTTGAGATCGTTGGAAGAATCATAACAGAGTACGAGGACCAAGCTTTCTGTTCCAAGCAGGAAATTGACAGGCAACGCAGACTACTGGATAATGTTTTAAAACCACACATCAAATTGCACAGAACAGGTTGGTAATTCACTACAGTACACACGTTTTGCATTGATTTAGTAGAGCATTTAGGTTGAAAGCTAAAAGTCAAAAGTATTGTAGTGTCCATACCAGTGACCACTATTTAGGTTAGGGGGACGATTAATGGATGATTTGAAGATACAATCAACTAAATAAAGTGCGGATCATATTGTGAGACAGATGATTCTGGCGTTACAGGTCAAACATGCTGAACTGACTGTTTAAACATAGCTGCAGCAAATACCATTAATACATGGGTGAAATAGATTGGGATGAATTACATCAATAACTTGTATTAGTTTGACTTGTGTCCAAGTTTCACTACCCATGTGTAGGTATATTGGAATGGTTGCAGCTGGTAACTGTTACCAAACGGCTTTGATAAATCATACAAATGCATGGTCTTTATAATCTAACATTAGTAGCCTATGGCATTTTACACTTATCAAAATATTGACCAAAACAGTGATGATGCAATCACATTTTAAAAATCAAACTCTCATGTCATCATTTGTCTAGAATTCTTCCACCTCTCTTTGGTAAAACAGGAGGTTTCCCTTGAACAGCAGGATTGGAGCTCAAGTCAGGAGGTATCAGAGCTTCCACAGATTAAAGAGGAACAGGAGGGCCTACATCAAAGACCAGAGGATGCTGATGGGTCAACACAGGCATTACTAGCAGTGAAAAGTGAAGATGAGCCCTCACAGATTAAAGAAGAACAGGAGGGCGTACATCAAAGACAAGAGGATGCTGATATGTCAACACATACATTACTAGCAGTGAAAAGTGAAGATGATGATGAAAACATCTCCAGAGAGACAGAGCCTCTAGCCAGCATCTCAATTGAACACGTGAACAGTGGAGCATTGCAGCCATCTACTGGTGTAAATGTCCTCTCTTCACATTGTTCTGAATCTGATACTGAATACAGTGATGAGTGGGAGGAGAATAGAGTAGACCAGCCAGACACACTGTGTCTGGCTGGTCACACAAACCAAACACACAAACCAAACGTGGAAGAAGAAAGATTGTCTTTGAGCCACAAACAATCAAAACAAACAACATCCATGAGGAGTAAAAGGGAGGATCCCATTAGTTGCACAGTTTGTGGCAAGGGCTTTAATTTTGTTAGTGTCTTGAAGCAACACATGATGATTCATACAGGGGAAAAGCCCTTTAGTTGCACGGTTTGTGGCAAAGCCTTTCAAACGAATACATGCCTGAGGCGACACATGCTGATTCATACAGGGGAAAAGCGCTTTAGTTGCACAGTTTGTGACAAAGCCTTCAATGTTAATGGAAATCTAAAGCGACACATGGTGATTCACACAGGGGAAAGGCCATATAGTTGTACAGTTTGCAGCAAAGCCTTTGTTCATGTAGGTCAGCTGAAAAGACACATGAGGATTCATACAAGGGATACCCCTTTAGTTGTGCAGACTGTGGCAAATGGTTTTGGCCAAATTAATAATTTGGTCAAATGAATAGCTTGTAAAACATGATGATTCATACCAAAACAAAAAATCATAACGTTTATGGCAAATACTTTAGTAGTAAAAATGAACTGCAGAAGAAACATGACAATAGATGTAGAGAGATAGTTGTTAATTGAACAGTAACACATTATTTTTTAAGATAACTCCTTTGCTGACAGATTATATCTACTTATATAAAGGGCGAATTGCTACTTCCGCGGCTGACGCCCACAGCAATTCCATTCATTTGCACCTCTCGCCTGCTGACGCCATACCCACAGCATTGATTTCGACTAAACACAACAACTACATCGGACCTCTCAACACAAAACCAGCCACAACGTGCACGCTGAATTTACGGGTGGCGTAGGGCACCTCTCATTGCTCACTACATATTTTCCACGTCGCAACATAATTAATTCCACTCACCACATTACGAACGGAAGGGGAAACAGTTTCGCACCGTTTACCGTGCGCACCACCGAACGGCCACAGCCGAAACAACACGAAGCAGCGGCCATTGAAATGTGCGCATCGCCAGAACAACAACAGAAGCGTCCTTCACGTCCCCTTCACTGCACCGTGTCTTCTGCTTCCACGCTCCATTCAGGTCACTACAATGCTAATACATTAACGCTCAACCTCACAATCACACGCTTCTCCGTTTAGTGTTTCATTAGCGCGAGCGTGGAAAACAACAGCGCGTTGTGCTGCTGCGCATCTGCTACACATTAGGCTAGGATCATGATACCAAGGATTCGACAGTGATGTCATCATTATGCAACCCGGAAGTAATCTGCGTTGCCACGTTGCCAAAAGAACACAAGCACAAAACACAAGAAAATATCAGTGTTGCCACATTTGCGCCAGAAACAAGCAACCACCTTCATGAAAAAAAAAAAAAGCCATGTTCCACGGGTTTTTTTTTTGTTTTTGTTTTTACATTTTTTTGTTTTACTTTTGCAAATTTTTATCCCACGATTTTGGTACCCCAAAATCAGCGCACCCTCGCTAGAGCCCCGTGCACGGCTAGCGGGTCGGCCGCCCGTAGGGCGGCCAAACCTCTAGTTACACATAATGTTATTTTATTCTATCCATTCTAAGACTCTTGATGGGACAATTTCCAAATGACTAAATAAAATCAACATCTTGTATTCATATTTTTTTCTCATTATTTTCCACAACTGTATTAACAGCATGAGCCGTATCTAATACAACGATTCTTAATATTGTATTTATTAAGTGCTGCAGCAGTCTATGTATATACACAAGTTGTTCAGTATGTAGATGCTGTTATATCGTAGAGACTTAAAAACAAAATGAGGTTGATCATTGTAACAGTGCTCCAATGAGTGTTGTTCGTCATTGAAGCAGATTGGGTCTGTCCTAGTATTAGATCTGTCTAATCCGGGTAATATGGTGGGTCATTTGCAATTACTTGGTCTATAGGTTTACGATTGATAGGCAATTCAGTCAGTAGGTACTTCAACGTGTACAGAATGAAAGTCACCTGAATAGGCACACAAGGATTCATACAAGGGAACCCCCTTTGGTTGTGCAAACTGTGGCAAAGGTTTTGGTCAAATTAATAATTTGCAAAATGTGATGATTAATACAAGAGAAAAATATAAACATAATAAAAAGAAACATTTTAAGCGTCATTTGTCCTTATATTATGACATAAGTAACATGTTGTTTAATGAAGTGTATTCACTCCCCCTCAATCATCCTGTCCTCCTACTGCTGCACCACAGGATTTTACATAATTATTTTGTAGTTTTCAAAATGTAACCATTGCAACTATTATTATATCTAGACTAGAGCATACCCGTGGGGGGATATGCACACATGATCTGGCAACCCGGGAGCCAGCGAACACAAAAACGTGAATAAACAGCTGAGAAATCATGGAGTGGCGATATCCCTTATTATTCATCGATGTGACAGTTTACTGTGGTGCATTTATCACCACTATTCTCTTTTTCTCTTGCAAACAGCACATTGTGTGATGCAGCACAAGGCCCGGTTGATTCAAGATGTTGCCCCAGTCATTGCTGTAGTAGACAGTCTAGGTCCTAGACTGTCTACTACAGCAATGACTGGGGCAACACCCTAGGAGACGGGAGTCTAGGAGACCCCCGTCTCCTAGGGTCTCCTAGACTCTAGGAGACGGGGTCCATCCTGAGATCTATGCTGAGATTCAAGCTGAGACGACAAAAATGAAGCAGATGAGGATACTGTATTCCAAGGTGCTACACTGGAAAGTTTAGTTTCTAACAGAGATTAGAGACAATTATGTAATACCATAATGCAATAAATAAGTAATGACAATTACTGTAATGTAATGAGGCATAACATGTATACAATTATATTTGTGCACATCGGACAGTATCAGTTTGAGAAAGTTACAGGAATAAGTACAGTTAGTTTTAGTTTCCTTCTATTTTGTTTATTGTCCATGTCCATGATTCTATTTTAATGTTGATATTTATAAAAGAGTGGATTAAAGCTAAATAAATCAAATAAAAGAGGCATACTGTATACTATTGTTTAGTATTTTAACCCAATAAGTAACCATTTGAGTGGTGTAAACAATGGTTCTTATCTAATATCCAGCTTTCTTTGATGATCATAACATAATGGCCCATTAGTTTGTCTGTGTGTGAACAGGTTTGTGTTTTGAAAAAAGAAAAAAAAAAGATTTGAGAGATTGAAAAAGATACGTCTCTATTTGAAGTTAAAATAATTCAAAGCCAGCTATTTCACCATTGTTTGACCCAAGTTACCCTGATTAATTGTTAGGGGGTTGTGACATCTTATCATGGTCTATAGCTTTGCTATTCAGATATAATTCTGTCAGACAATCAGCACAAACTCATTGTAATTGAAGGTGTGATTTACATGGTTTTGTCTGTATGGAGCAGTAGTGTGTAATGATGGTGGGTCATTTGCAAATGCTTGGTCTATAGGTTTACCATTGAGATGCAATTCAGCAAGTAAGTACCGGTACTAGAATGCATACAGACTGATGGATAAACGATACTGCTCCACAACCTGTGGAGTAAAAACAATTACTCGAGTCTTTTTTAACATTGAAATAGACATGTCAACAGCCTGCACATATAAATATTCTATATATTGTACATATCTAAATACAATGTGATTTTCATATAAAACTAATCATCAGGCATTTAAATAAATGTCAACTTACAATTTAGACCAACATTGTAACAGAATAATCCAGAACCATTTAACAGAATAATCCAGAACCATGTGTTATTAAGTTCAGGTGCATTGCCAAGAAACGTGAAGGTTAAGGCTTTTTGATATGTAAAACTATACAACATTCCCTATGTGAACAATGTCACTACTTTCCTGAACATGACTTACATATTAAGCAGGATGGCCTCCACCCAAACCAAGCAGTTTCACATGTTGTATTCACTTAGAATTAACACTATGCTCCTGCAAGACTGACGTCCAATAGGGCCAATATGTAATGATAAACTATGACCTAATCACTGTTTATCCCTTTATTCAATCTCTTCTATTCCATTCTAACTTCTGGCCAGCGGCAACAACTATCAAATGTATACAATCTAACTCACATGTACACACACACACACACACACGTACACACACACACGTACACACACACAATAATGAATTGCGTTTTTATAGCGCTTTTCCAAGTGCTCAAAGCGCTTCACAATGGTTCATTCATTCATACAGGTGGGGGACATTGGGAGGTGGAGCGGCGAACAGTCGACGCCAGCGTCCCCACTTTTCCCACATTCACACACCAATGGTGGCAAGCGAGCGCCGACCGAATCATTGGAGGCAATGTAGGGTTCAGTGTCTTGCCCAGGGACACTTCGACATGTGGTCAGGAGGAGCCGGGATTACAACCGCCGACCCACGGATCATTGGACGACCTGCTCTCATTCTTATTATTATTATTACACACACACAATCTTGTGTTTTTCCAACATGTTAACAACTAAAGTCTTGTATGCTGTACTTCTCGTATGAGGAATGATGAAAATGTTTTAATGTATTAAAAAGTCTTGAATATTGAATATTCCTACTATACACAGGATAAAACACAATAGCCCTTAACAACAGTTCATGACAAGCATCATAAACATGTTATGCAATGTTGTAGTTTACAACATATAGGCCTACCGTAATAGGTTGTATAATAAACTATAACTATTATTGGACTGTGTGTATGTCTCACACACACACAAGGGTGGATTCTAGATTTTTTTTTTTTTTTGAATGACAAAACACAGTATGACTGATGGCCCATCAGACTGACATGCCATCAATCTGATGGGTCTGAGCCCCCCTCCCCCCATATATACACACACACACACACACACACACACACACACACACACACACACACACACACACACACACACACACACACACACACACACACACACACACTGATTGGCCATCACACCCCCCCTCTGTGAGTATATAGCAGGGGTTTGTTTAGTTTGGTATCATCACTTGAATCTGTACTTCAGTTGGTTAAGAGCTAAACACCTCTCCTCTGGACTATATATAGGTTAGTAGGTTAGGTGAAGTTCACTCAGCTATAGATTTTGCTTTGGTTCTCCTTCTGTAGTGAGCTAGCCTTGAGACATGGCTTTACTACAAGCACTGAAGAACCTGGTCAACAAGCGACTCAACAAGCGACTCTCTGCAGCTGCTGCTGAAGAGATGTTTGAGATCGTTGGAAGAATCATAACAGAGTACGAGGACCAAGCTTTCTGTTCCAAGCAGGAAATTGACAGGCAACGCAGACTACTGGATATGGTTTTAAAACCACATATCAAATTACACAGATCAGGTTGGTAATTCACTGCATTACAAACTGTTAAACTGAGTTTAAACATTTGTTTCTAAGATTTTGTAAAGCATTGAGGTTAAAGCTAAAGTCAAACGTATTTTAGTCTGTCCATACTAGTGGCCACCATTCAGGTTAGGGGGACTATTAACGGATGATTTGAAGAAACAATCAATTAAATAAAGTGCTGATAATCTATTGTGAGACAGAGGATTCTAGCATTACAGGTCAAACATGCTGAACTGTCTGTTGTGTGTTGTGTTGATGTTTAAACATAGTTGCAGTGAATACCATTAATACATGGGTGGGATAGATTTGGGTGAATTACATCAGTTGCTTGTATTAGTTTTACCTGAGTCAAAGTTGCACTACACATGCGTAGGTAAATTGGAATGGTTGCAGCTGGTAATGGTTACTACATGTCTTTGAAAAAAACAATGATTGATGCAAACACTTGTAAGAAGTGTAAATTCAAATTTTCATGTCTTACTCTCGTGTCACCTTTTGTCTAGAATTCTCCCACCTCTCTTTGGTAAAACAGGAGGTTTCAATTGAACAGCAGGAGTGGAGCTCAAGTCTGGTACAGGAGGTACCAGAGCCCCCGAAGATTAAAGAGGAACAGGAGGACCTACGTCAAATACCAGCATATGCTGACTGGTCAACACAGGCATTACTAGCAGTGAAAAGTGAAGATGAATCTCCACAGATTAAAGAAGAACTGGAGGATGTACACCAAAGACCAGAGGATGCTGATGGGTCAACACATACATTACTAGCAGTGAAAAGTGAAGATGATGATGAAAACATCTCCAGAGAGACAGAGCCTCTAGCCATCATCTCAATTGAACACGTGAACAGTGGAGCATTGCAGCCATCTACTGGTGTAAATGTCCTCTCTTCACATTGTTCTGAATCTGATACTGAATACAGTGATGAGTGGGAGGAGAATAGAGAAGACCAGCCAGACACACTGTGTCTGGCTGGTCACACAAACCAAACACACAAACCAAACGTGGAAGAAGAAAGATTGTCTTTGAGCCACAAACAATCAAAACAAACAACATCCATGAGGAGTAAAAGGGAGGATCCCATTAGTTGCACAGTTTGTGTTAAGGGCTTTAATTTTGTTAGTGCCTTGAAGCAACACATGATGATTCATACAGGGGAAAGGCCCTTTAGTTGCACGGTTTGTGGCAAAGCCTTTCAAACGAATACATGCCTGAGGCAACACATGCTGATTCATACAGGGGAAAAGCGCTTTAGTTGCACAGTTTGTGACAAAGCCTTCAATGTTAATGGAAATCTAAAGCGACACATGGTGATTCACACAGGGGAAAGGCCATATAGTTGTACAGTTTGCAGCAAAGCCTTTGTTCAAAAAAATGAAATGAAGAAACACATTATGATTCATACAGGGCCATATAGTTGCACAGTTTGTAGCAAATGTTTTATTCATGTAGGTCAGCTGAAAAGACACATGAGGATTCATACAAGGGATACCCCTTTAGTTGTGCAGACTGTGGCAAATGGTTTTGGCCAAATTAATAATTTGGTCAAATGAATAGCTTGTAAAACATGATGGATCATACCAAAACAAAAAAAACATAACGTTTATGGCAAATACTTTAGTAGTAAAAATGAACTGCAGAAGAAACATGACAATAGATGCAGAGAGACAGTTGTTAATTTAACAGTAACACATGATTTTTTAAGATAACTCCTTTGCTGACAGATTATATTACACAATACCATTCTAAGACTCTTGATGGGACAATTTCCAAATGACTAAATACAATCAACATCTTGTATTCATATTTTCTCATTATTTTCCACAACTGTTAATATTAACAGCATGAGCCGTATCTAATACAACGATTCTTAATATTGTATTTATTAAGTGCTGCAGCAGTCTATGTATATACACACGTTGTTCAGTGTGTAGATGCTGTTATATCGTAGAGACTTAAAAACTAAATGAGGTTGATCATTGTAACAGTGCTCCAATAAGTGTTGTTCATCATTGAAGCAGATTGGGTCTGTCCTAGTATTAGATCTGTCTAATCCGGGTAATATGGTGGGTCATTTGCAATTACTTGGTCTATAGGTTTACGATTGATAGGCAATTCAGTCAGTAGGTACTTCAACGTGTACAGAATGAAAGTCACCTGAATAGGCACACAAGGATTCATACAAGGGAACCCCCTTTGGTTGTGCAAACTGTGGCAAAGGTTTTGGTCGAATTAATAAATAGCTAAATGTGATGATTAATACAAGAGAAAAATAAAAACATAATAAAAAGAAACATTTTAAGCGTAATTTGTCCTTATATTATGACATAAGTAACATGTTGTTTAATGAAGTGTATTCACTCCCCCTCAATCATCCTGTCCTCCTACTGCTGCACCACAGGATTTTACATAATTATTTTGTAGTTTTCAAAATGTAACCATTGGAACTATCATTATATCTAGAGCAGTGTTTATCAACCTTTTTTGTGCCAAGGCACACCTGGCATAGCCAAAAGATCCCAGGGCACACCTAGTTATACGGTATATATATATATATATATATATATATATATATATATATATATATATATATATATATATATATATATATATATATATATATATATATACACATATATACACACACATATATTCAAACGAATACATGCCTGAGGCAACACATGCTGATTCATACAGGGGAAAAGCGCTTTAGTTGCACAGTTTGTGGCAAAGCCTTTAATGTTAATGGGAATCTAAAGCGACACATGGTGATTCACACAGGGGAAAGGCCATATAGTTGTACAGTTTGCAGCAAAGCCTTTGTTCAAAAAAATTAAATGAAGAAACACATTATGATTCATACAGGGCCATATAGTTGCACAGTTTGTAGCAAATGTTTTATTCATGTAGGTCAGCTGAAAAGACACGTGAGGATTCATACAAGGGATACCCCTTTAGTTGTGTAGACTGTGGCAAATGGTTTTGGCCAAATTAATAATTTGGTCAAATGAATAGCTTGTAAAACATGATGATTCATACCAAAACAAATAAAACATAACGTTTATGGCAAATACTTTAATAGTAAAAATGAACTGCAGAAGAAACTTGACAATAGATGCAGAGAGATAGTTGTTAATTGAACAGTAATTATATATGGGTGTCTATAGCTTTGCTATTCAGATGTAATTCTGTCAGACAATCAGCACAAACTCATTGTAATTGAAGGTGTGATTTACATGGTTTTGTCTGTATGGAGCAGTAGTGTGTAATGATGGTGGGTCATTTGCAAATGCTTGGTCTACAGGTTTACCATTGAGATGCAATTCAGCAAGTAAGTACCGGTACTAGAATGCATACAGACTGATGGATAAACGATACTGCTCCACAACCTGTGGAGTAAAAACAATTACTCGAGTCTTTTTTAACATTGAAATAGACATGTCAACAGCCTGCACATATAAAGATTCTATATATTGTACATATCTAAATACAATGTGATTTTCATATAAAACTAATCATCAGGCATTTAAATAAATGTCAACTTACAATTTAGACCAACATTGTAACAGAATAATCCAGAACCATTTAACAGAATAATCCAGAACCATGTGTTATTAAGTTCAGGTGCATTGCCAAGAAACGTGAAGGTTAAGGCTTTTTAATATGTAAAACTATACAACATTCCCTATGTGAACAATGTCACTACTTCCCTGAACATGACTTACATATTAAGCAGGATGGCCTCCACCCAAACCAAGCAGTTTCACATGTTGTATTCACTTAGAATTAACACTATGCTCCTGCAAGACTGACGTCCAATAGGGCCAATATGTAATGATAAACTATGACCTAATCACTGTTTATCCCTTTATTCAATCTCTTCTATTCCATTCTAACTTCTGGCCAGCGGCAACAACTATCAAATGTGTACAATCTAACTCACATGTACACACACACACACACACACACACACACACACACACACACACACACACACACACACACACACACACACACACTAATGAATTGCATTTTTATATCGCTTTTCCAAGTGCTCAAAGCGCTTTACAATGGTTCATTCATTCATACAGGTGGGGTACATTGGGAGGTGGAGCGGCGAACAGTCGACGCCAGCGTCCCCACTTTTCCCACATTCACACACCAATGGTGGCAAGTGAGCGCCGACCGAATCATTGGAGGCAATGTAGGGTTCAGTGTCTTGCCCAGGGACACTTCGACATGTGGTCAGGAGGAGCCGGGATTCGAACCGCCGACCCACGGATCATTGGACGACCTGCTCTCATTCTTATTATTACACACACACAATCTTGTGTTTTTCCAACATGTTAACAACTAAAGTATTGTATCCTGTACTTCTCGTATGAGGAATGGTGAAAATGTTTTAATGTATTAAAAAGTCTTGAATATTGAATATCCTTACTATACACAGGATAAAACACAATAGCCCTTAACAACAGTTCATGACAAGCATCATAAACATGTTATGCAATGTTGTAGTTTACAACATATAGGCCTACTGTAATAGGTTGTATAATAAACTAGAACTATTATTGAACTGTGTGTAAGTCACACACACACAAGGGCGGATTCTAGATTAAAAAATGTTTTTGAATGACAAAACACAGTATGACTGATGGCCCATCAGACAACCCAGTGGACCGAGAGAGGCATCACCCCAGATGAATGTCTCGCTACTGGCCACGACCAACCTTGGACTGTCTGGAAAACCCTGAACCGTCTGCGGGTCGGCGAAGGACGCTGCAAGGCGTCCATGAAGAAATGGACGTTAACATCTTCTGATGCATGTGTGTGCGGTGAACCACAAACCATGGACCACATCATGAGCTGTAGCTACGCTCCACAATGTACTGGAGTTGACCTAGCCGACAAGCGACTCAACAAGCGACTCTCTGCAGCTGCTGCTGAAGAGATATTTGAGATCGTTGGAAGAATCATAACAGAGTACGAGGACCAAGCTTTCTGTTCCAAGCAGGAAATTGACAGGCAACGCAGACTACTGGATATGGTTTTAAAACCACACATCAAATTGCACAGATCAGGTTGGTAATTCACTATATTACAAACTGTTAAACTGAGTTTAAACTGTTTTTTTCTGAGCACATTTTGCATTGATTTAGTAGCATTGAGGTTGAAAGCTAAAAGTCAAAAGTATTGCAGCCTGTCCATACTAGTGGCCAACATTCAGGTTAGGGGACTCCGAGTTAAACTATACATGCCTCACAAGTCTTTATAATAACAATTATTGATGCAAACACTTTGTGTAAACATTATTAATTCAAACTCTGATGACTTACTCTCATGTCATATTTTGTTTAGATGTCTTCCACATCGCTGTGTTAAAACAGGAGGTTTCCCCCGAACAGCGTAAATGGAGCTCCAGTCTGGTGCAGGAAGTACAAGAGCTTCCACAGATTAAAGAGGAACAGGAGGACTTACATAAAATACCAGCAGACGCTGATGGGTCATCACAGGCATTACTAGCAGTGAAAATTGAAGATGAGCATCCACAGATTAAAGAGGAACAGGAGGACATACATCAAAGACCAGATGATGCTGATAGGTCAACACATACATTACCAGCAGTGAAAAGTGAAGATGAAAACATCTCCATGGAGGCAGAGCCTCTAGCCAGCACCTCAATTGAACACACACAAAGACACACTGATGAAGAGAACAGTGGAGTATCACAGCACTATACTGGTGTAAATGTCCTCTCTTCACATTGTTCTGAATCTGACACTGAAGACAGTGATGAGTGGGAGGAGAATAGGGAAATTCAGACAAATTTAGACAAACTGAAATCACAAAAAAAACATGTGGAAGAAGAAAAGTTGCATTTTAGTACAACAACATCCATGAATAGTCATAATGGGCTTGACCCCTATAGTTGTAAAGTATGTGGCAAGGGCTTTAGTTGTAATAGTAAGTTGAGGATCCACATCATGATTCATACAGGGGAAAGGCCCTATAGTTGCACAGTTTGCACCAAAGGCTTTGTTCAAATGACTGATCTGAAGAAACACGATGATTCATACAGGGGAGAAGCCATATAGTTTCACAGTTTGTTACAAATGTTTTAATCGATAAGGTCATCTGAAAACCCACATGATGAGTCATACAGGGGAAAAGCCATATAGTTGCACAGTTTGTAGCAATGGCTTTGTTCAAATGAATGATCTGAAGAAACACATGATGATTCATACAGGGGAAAAGCCATATATTTGCTCAGTTTGTGACACATGTTTTGATCGAACAGGTCATCTGAAAACCCACATGATGATTCATACAGGTGAAAAGCCCTTTAGTTGTACATTCTGTGGCAAAGGATGTAATCAGAATGGAAACCTGAAGCAGCACATGATGATTCATACAGGGGATACATTGTTGCATAAATGTAACGTCTAAAATGATATTACCATTGTAGTCCACCAAGATGCTGATGGGTCCACACAAGGCCACACAGGGCCAGTTATGTGATTGGTGTCACATAAAATAAAATGTATACAATCTTACCCACATGTACACTTTTGATGTACATGTCTGCAGATGGAACCACGATGGGAATAAGCTATTAAGCTTTATTGTTTAGTTTATTGATAGATTGTGTACAATTATGTTAATGTATATGCATTTTCAATTATCTATACAAATAATTCAAGAATCAAGGTTTATGTGTCCCTCATACAGGTACAAACAGCTCGAAGGTCTGAGTGACTATGTGCAGCTATAAGCCTACACAACAACAATAATACTGGATGTGATACAGAAAATAAAGTTTTAAAAGTTAGGTACAAACACACAGGGGGAAAATATAGTTGCACAGTTGCACAGCAAAGCCTTTGTTCAAAAGAATGACCTGAAAAGTATGATTCATACAGGGTAAAAGCCCTATAGTTCCACATTTTGTGGCAAATGTTTCATTCATGTGGGTCACCTGAAAAGCCATGTGAGGATTCATACAAGGGTACCCCTTTAGTTGTGCAGACTGAGGCAAAAGGTTTTGGCCAAATTAATAATTTGGTCAAATGAATAGCCTGTAAAACATGATGATTCACACAAGAGAGGAAAAAAAAGTTTGTGGCAAATGCTTTCGTAAAAATGAACCGCAGAAGAAACATGACAATACATGCAGGGAGAAAGTTAATTGAACAGTAAAATATGACTTTTTTAAGAGAACTTCTTTGCTCACAGATTATATCACACATAATTATATTTCATTCTATCCATTCTAAGACTATTGATGTGACAATGTCAAATTACTAAATAAAATCAACATCTTGTATTCATCTGTTTCTCATTATTTTTCACACCTGTATTAACGGCATGAGCCATAACTAATATAACAATTCTCGATATTGTATTTATTAAGTAGTGCAGCAGTCTATGTATACACAAGTATGGTTGTTCAGTGTGTAGATGTGTTATGTCGTAGAGACCTAAAAACAAAATGAAGGTTACAGTAAATCAAATAAAATAAGCATTTTATATGCATTACTATAGTTTAGTATTTTTATCCAATAAATAATCATTTGAACGTTGTAAACAATGGTTCATATCTAATATCCAAGTAATACTAGAAAGTACTGTTCCTGAAGAAACAGTGTGGGATCGATAAGAATGTTGCTGATATTGAGTATTGCTAGTGTTAGTAGTGTTAAAGGTTTGAAAGGTTCTAAAGGTTCTAAAGGTTCTAAAGGTTCTAAAGGTTTGAAAGGTTCTAAAGGTTTGAACGATGTGAAAGGTTCTAAAGTTCTAAAGGTTCTAAAGGTTCTAAAGGTTTGAAAGGTTTGAAAGGTTTGAAAGGTTTGAAAGGTTTAAAAGGTTTGAAAGTTTTGAAAGTTTTGAAAGGTTTGAAAGGTTCTAAAGGTTCTAAAGGTTCTAAAGGTTTGAAATATTTGAAAGGTTCTAACAGTTTTAAAGGTTTTAAAAGTGTTAAAGGGTCTACACACCATGAAAATCATTTCTTGTTTTTTTGTATTTTTTGGGGTCCCCAGTGTCTCTTGTACCCAAAAAAAATGTTTTTTTTTTAAATTCAGTCATTCCTTCTCATTTCATGGATTTCCAGAATGGGCGTGTCTGAACAGGCGATCTCAGAATGGAAATGTTTATGATGTCACAAACATTAATGATGGCAAACCCAATGTTAAATGGAAAGTGCCCGAATCGCTCCGAAACTTTTTCTACCCCCCCTAAGTGGGGGTCTACGAACAAATACTTCGGGCTCGGATTTTGGCTCCGCCCCCCGGAAGTGGGTGAAACAGGCACCTCAAACACTTGGTGGAATTGTTCAAAAATGTTCAAAGCGTTTTTTTTTTCGATTTTGTATTTTTCTTAGATGCTTCTTTTTATGCAGAATGTTTCCATTTTTTTTTCTTTTAATAAATGTTTTAAATATTTTTTTTTATTAACAGACAGAATTGCTCAGTAGCCCCCCCCCTGCCCAAGAGGACGTTTTTGTATTGCAGCTGAAAGTGCTGTATAAGCCAGAGACAATTGACTTGGGATGAGTATAATACACCATATGATATTAAATATCAAATATTTTTTTTAAATTCATGGTGTAGCTCCTTTAAAGGTTTGTAGTTTTTTAGGGTAAAACAGTGATTGCTAAGGTCTAATAGGCGGTTGATATGGTCTAATAGGCAGTTTCTAGGGTCTAATAGGCGGTTGCTAGGGTCTAATAGGCGGTTGCAAAGGTAAAACTGTGGGTGCTAGGGTCTGATAGCCGGTTGCAAGTGGTCTAATAGGCGGTTTCTAGGGTCTAATGTGTGGTTGCTAGGGTAAAACAGGTGGTTGCTAGGGTAAAACCGGTGGTGGCTAGGGACTAATAGGCTGTTGCTAGGGTATAATAGGTGGTTGCTAGGCTTTAATATGGTGTTGCTATGGTCTAATAAGCAGTTGCTAGGCTCCACTGTAGCTAAATGGCATTTCACCATAGAAATGAATGGGATTGTTTAAACAATTAAAAGTGAAATATCTCTAAGTACAATTGTTTTAAAAAATTCAAATGGTAGCCGATATGTCCTAGGTAGGCCGAACGTTATAGAGTTGGAACGGAGTTTCTAGCTAAAAGTATGAATTTCCCCATTGAAATTAATGGGATTTTTTTTTGCAGTAAAAAGTGAAATATCTCTAAAAGTACAAATGATTTCAAAAAATTAAAATGGTAGCCGACATGTCCTAAGTAGGCCGAACGTTGAAGAGTTGGAACAGCGTTTGTAGCTATGAAGGACTAGTTAGGGGCCAAAAAACGGGCGGAAGTATGGTATGGTTGTGAACGCGGAAGTTCGCCCAAGTGCAGCTTACTATGAAACCGTGCTCGGGTTGTGTGTGTGTGTGTGTGTGTCTCTGTGTCTCTGTGTACATGCACTGCCTGTGTGCAGCCGCCAGAGTGCACCAGAGTGCAGGAATGTAGACAATGCTCTGATAAAAATGCACAACAGCCTGCAAAACACACACACACACACACACACACACACACACACGCACACACACACACACCCACACACACACAATGTCAATGTTCTCTCCCCATCACGGTGAAATAACACGGATTACAAGTCCGTAAATACACAATATTTTCGAGCTGCGTTCGCTTCCAGCGTTCGCGCGTCTTACTTGTATGGTATGGGATGAATAATGGCAATAACATTAGTGTGATCGCTAAGGCGATCCCACAATTACAGAGTAGATTGATGAGGGCACCAGCTTTCTTTAAGAATATCATATGGCCGGTGTAGTTGGTCTGTTTCCATACTTTTTACATGCTTAATTAACCAATAGCTTTAATATTCAGACGTAATTCTATCAGAAAAGTAGTCACGCATAATGATGGTGGCTCATTGTCAGTAAAAGTTAGCCAGTTAGTTTCACACAAAAGCTTGGCCAATCCACAAAGCGGGTGGGTTTCGGTGGCCAGTCAGGGAAGCCAATGCCCTAATATGTCCACACAGAAAGTGTGGAAGCTTTCTACGTGTCATATTAAGGTATCAGCTTCCCTGATTGGCAATCAGACCATATTAGACCAAGCAGCGAACTCCACATAGTTACAGTTAGGGAACTCCACAGCAGTGGTTCTCAAAGTGGGGTTGGAGTACCCAAAGGGGTCCTTGAAGGGGTTTCAGGGGGTCAGCTTATAGTAAGGACATAAATGGACCTTTACAGGTCTGTGAAAAGTGTACAAATGGACAAATGTCCACTCTCATGTACAAATGTGTAGGCTGTCTGATTCTGCCAACAGCATCATTTTAATCCTGAATAACCCTTTATTTAGCTCGGTCAGGTTTGTTTCTAAACTGTGGAACCATTGGCGTGTAAGCCTGTATATGAATCTGTGATTTTAATGTGGACTATGTCCGCCTCTGTTGTTTTGTATAGTTTTTTATGTGCTATGGACCATGTGTCCTTAATAAAGTTTGATTGATTAATTGAAATGGACCTGTGGGACCCTTGTGGGTCCATTTGGTTCCATTTGTACACTCTCAGAGTGGTAATGGATACTGTATTGAGGGTCCTTGAAAAAACAAAATAAAAAGCAAGAACATTCATTCTCTGCTTCTGGGGGAGAGAAACATTTGTGTTATTTAGGAAAAGATAATTTTATTAAATTGATTATTTAAATGAACTGTTGAACTGGAGGGAAGCCAGAAGGAGAGGGTGATATTGGTCATTGCACGTACTCCTATGGGCTGGGGCGGCACCTGTCAGCAGGGAGGAGTAGGACGAAGGCAGACATGTGTGTGGAGAGGAATTAATTGGTATAACGACTAAATTGGGGAGAAAAGGGGGGTACAATTAATTGGCTACTCTAAATTTAAGTGGACCCCCCCCCTCAAATCATTCATTTGTGGTTGAGAAAAAACTAATCTAAGTAACAAAATCATGAGAACAAGTGTCCAGGATATGCCTGCATAGTAGCCATATCTTGGCCAATCACTAGAGCATCAATCGAAAGAAATGGTGGGAAGAAAGTGTGCAGTGATAGTGAAGTGCATTTTATACTTTGGCTATTCAAGAAATAGCAGATCTACACGCTCATAGCGCGGGCACCGAGTGCTACGCTATGAGCTTGTAGATCTGCTATTTTTGAAAGAATAATTAAAATGAGTGCAAATCTTTGGTAAGGTGAGGTGGAGTCTGAAGAGGTGAGTCTTCTTCACATTACGGCAGAAAACTGGGGGTGAGTCTGCAGTTCTGGAGAAACAGACAGAAAAGCAGGGACTCCCGGGACCTAGTGACAGGGACACAGTGAGTGTGAGTGTCTTACATCTAGGGCAGCAGGGTCTCATAAATTATGCATTAGGAACCTCAAAAACAGCCTAAGAAAAAAGAAAAAACACACAACATCACTCAGAGAATCTCTCTGCTGTGGCACAGCGAGTCGCACACGCACCATAAAGCAGATTTATTGCAGTGTCAGGGAGAAAGTAATCGCTTTAATCAGTGCAACCTTATCGCCTGGTTGAGGGTGGTTGACGGTGCCCAAAACACGGAAATGTTCATCCTGGGGGGGGGGGGGTCTGTGTGCTGCTGATGGTGTGTGTGTGTGTGTGTGTGTGTGTGTGTGTGTGTGTGTGTGTGTGTGTGTGTGTGTGTGTGTGTGTGTGTGTGTGTGTGTGTGTGTGAGTGAGAGTGGGGGGGGGGGTGATTAATTGGGACAGCCCTCGATGATGGCTCGGATTACAATGCTGATTATAATGATTAGATGTCAACATTATTACAACAGCCACTTGTAAGTAATTGCATCCTAGGGGGAAAAAAAGTTTATATTGTCAGACACTCAGACACACGATACGCCCTTGCTTATAAGAGCGCGTGTCACACACACGCACGCACACGCACACACACACACACACACACACAGATGTTAAATAGAGAGAGAATTGCATATACATCAACTAAACCATCCAGTTATCCTCCACCCTGCATGCTTTTGTAATTAGTTTTCCCTCCTGCCTTGTTGAACCTCATACATGCATGGTTTGCACAGTGTTTACTGATGTCTGCTTTCTGTGTCTATTGTTGGCTGATAAGCCAACAACAGATTTCTTGAATTCTATCTTAATTAGAATTCTTGTTTCCGCTAAATTACAATAAAAGTACATTTACAATAAAGTACAATATTTGCCTCTGAGATGTAGTGGAGTAGAAGTAAAAGTACTCAAAATTGTAAACACTCCAGTAAAGTAAAAAAATCCTCAAAAGTGTACTTAAGTACTTGAGTAAATGTACTTAGTTTAGTTACTTTACACCACTGCCCTTATCACACGTCCAAACCATCTCAACCCTTGCTTTATCCCCAAACCTTCTAACCTGGGCTAATGTAGTCATTTCTGATCATGTCCCGCCTTGTCACTCGCCTTGAGAATCGTGGCATCCTCAATTCGGCCGCCTCCAGCTGCGCCTCCTGTCTTTTGGTCAGTGGCACCGTTTCCAAGCCGTACAGCATGGCTGCTCTCACTATGGTCTTAAACATCTTCCCTCTTACACTTGCTGGTACCCTTCTGTCACAAATCACTCCTGACGCTGTCTATTGTCGTCTTATTTCCTTAACCACTTAAAGCCTATCCTGCATTCAGTGGTGTAACGGAGGGGTAGCAAGTGATGCGGTGCGGGGGGGGGGCCACCAGCAGGGGGGGGCCCCGCCTGAGCTGATAAAAATATTTTTACAGCAAAAAAAAAGAAAAACGTTGATCTATATTGGTCAAATAGAACCGAATTAGACCCGATTTGTTTTGCGCTCGTGCGCGAAGCGCACGCGCGTAGGTTGTGCACGCTCCCGTCTGGCCCCGCGATTCTGCGTTACGCCACTGCCTGCATTTGTTGTAGAATAGCAGAAATAGCAGATCTACAAAATCATTGCAAGGCAGTGATTGACTCTGGGACCATAGTGGAAAGTATTAATATGCACCATGCATTAACCAAATAAGCCTTAATGTAATGCTTTGGCCTTTTCAAAACTGATGATCTTAAAGCTAACGACGCGTCATTATGCAACACTTTGCACCAATAGCAGCTATGTTTGAAAGATTTTTGAAAACTTTGGAAATAACATTTTGAACTTGTAACGGTATTTCTACATTAGTGGTCTTGCACATTTTACTTTAATAAATTGTTGGAGTTTTTAATCCACCACTGGCTCTGGGACCTGTCAGTAGATTGGTCCTGGATGACCGTTTTCGTTTTTACAGTGTGTGCAGAATGTAACATGTTCTCTATGACAGGAGTCTTCAACAGGAGGTCCGGGACTCCTGGGGGTCCTCAGAGTTACTACAGGGGGGCCACCAAATCATTGTGTGACGTGAACTTCTTTTTACATTAACCACTTGAACCCTGTAGCATCCCTTTTCTAAGGTGAACATTAGCCGAAAATAGCAGATCTACAAGCTCTCAACGCTGCGAGGCGTTGAGAGCTTGTAGATCGGCTATTTTCCTAAAGAGATTTGGTGTAGGGGGGAAAAAGAGCAGACCAAGTATAAGTAGTGAGTGGTTAACTGTATACACATTAACATGAATCCAACACAACACTACACAATGATAGTGCTGTCAAACAAGTCTATGAAACTAAATCTAGGGAAAAGTTTAATCTGCAATACATCTTTATACAATATGTAGTGGGGGGTCCCTGTTTCATCTCTCTCTCTCTCAGCTAAGGGGTCCTTGGCCTGAAAAAACATTGAAGACCCCTGCTCTATTATGTGCATGTCTGATTCTTTTGCCCTGCTCTCCCACTCCCTGCCTTCTTTGTCTTCTTAATCCTTGCTATATCTTTAAGATGATGTCAGGCTGACTTTGCATTGACTTGACGTGGCCATTACATTTTCAAATATGAATCCATAATTACGCCAATAGATTTCTGGCTTGACCTTTAGCCATCAAAGACGGTGAGTAATGCTCAAGGTGAGCTTTGACTTTCAGCCTTTCTTCCTTGGCAGCAAAGACAATTACTTCAGGTTGGTCTTTGTAAAGTTGAAGGACATTTTTGGCACGTCCAATGACGCAGCGGATATGTGGTAATACATTCAGTCATTCAATGAGAGAGCTATGCAAATGTGCCAGTGTGTGTGACTGCAGAGCCTGGGCTTCAGAAATATTTCCAACTCACTATATTTGTTTTAAAGAAAGGAGGTTGCACAGCTCGTAGTCACGATGCAATAACTTTTGTTATTATTTAAGACATCAACGTTTCGACAAAGTATGTCTTCTTCAGGGTATGGCAGGCATGGAGAAGCAGCTCACATGTATAGAGACTGGAACGAAGGTGAACTCCTCAGGGAGTGTCCTCAATTATCTGGCCAACACCCATGGTGAGTAATTGGTTGCCATTATTGACAAAGGCTTAAAAACAATTAACATTATAATACATTATTAGGGTCTGAGCACTGCTCAGACCCTAAGGCCACACACATCACAAGTGGCAAAAAAATACGTATTTTAATGGTCTCAAAAAGGGGTGTGGCCTAATGGCTCAATAGCACCCCGTACAAAATGTCATGCTTGAAGCCCCACTATTGTATCATGTCCCGACTTACAAAAAATTATCTTGGAGTCATGACCTAAACCCAACAGGAAGGACATGTTTAATTTATAGTGGCGTTTTTGTGCATTTCAAGCCATGTTCATGGGTTGTACTGTTGTATCTGACAATACATTATCATTATTATTATGTTGTTGCACATTAGTATACACACACACACACACACACACACACACACACACACACACACACACACACACACACACACACACACACACACTGTCTGGAGCCGAGTACATCTGGAGTTCATCAAGACCCCCCCCCCCCCCCCGTACCATTCCTCGGTTTAAGTTACACGCACACGCACACGCGCACACACACACACACACACACACACACACACACACACACACACACACACACACACACACACACACACAACTTTGCACCGGTCACACCATGTAGCAGCAAGGCAGTACATTGACTCCTGCATCGAACCCCTGTACTCTGTTCCTATCCAATAAATCGACTTGAGGAACAACTTGTCTGGACCTTTCAACTATGTTTCACACTTACAATATACAGCAATACTTTAACGAACTCCTCTTAGGCGGATTGTCGGATCCGCCTCAAATTCGCTCAGTGTACACACAAGACCTTAACGATGACAAGTTATCAAACGCTTGAGTTTTCGTAAAACTGCGTGACCGTGGCGAAGTGTCAAACTTCAATGCCAAACAGGAAGTGAAAATAGCCGATCTACATTTCCAAATGGCTGGCCTTTAAATAGCCATAACTGCAGTTCCCAGCATGCTAAACTTCCGAAACTTACTAGGTGCACTTAGACGGCCAATAGAGACAGGCTGTAATTGCTTAAACCCCACCCCTTCTGTGTTCCTATTGGCTGGGCTTTAAACAGCCATAACTCCAGTTCCCAGCATGTTAAACTTCCGAAACTTATTAGGTGCACTTAGACAGCCAATAAAGACAGGCTGTATTTGCTTAAGCCCCGCCCCCTGTGTTCCTATTGGCTGGGCTTTAAACAGCCATAACTCCAGTTCCCAGCATGTTATACTTCCGAAACTTGCTAGGTGCTCTTAGACGGCCAATAGTAAGGCTGTAATTGCTTAAGATATGTAGCCTAACTTTTCAGCTGATCGCCATACAGACTTGTATCGTGGACAGAGCTGCGAGGGCCTGGTCATCGCTGCTTGCAGCTTTAATTATTATTCAATTTCACTATAGAAATGCTTTGATATATAGCTCTGTGAGCACATCAGGGTCCTCACTGTTGCTGGTGAGGGATGAATATTCAACTGTATTTTGCTTTACTTTGTGTGTATTTGGGACCCAACCGCAATTTATTTGGTGTTGGCCGGCCCACAGCCTTTCCGATTGCCTGCCCAAATATGTTCCAACCCGTCTCCGTAGGTCATCTAGTGCTGGCCTCCTCAATGTTCCAAAAATTAATTATAAAAAACATGCTTTCTGCTTTTATGGGCCAAAGGTCTGGAACAAGCTCCCGATACATATAAGACAGGCAACAACCATAGATAGCTTTAAAAGCAAGCTCAAGACACACTTTTTTTACTCTTGCTTTTAGTTGATTCCATGTTTTGTTTTGTTCATGCTATTTTGTTGTATTGATTTAATTTGATCTTGTCTCCTTTTAATTTGTTCTGTTTTTGATTGTTTTTTTATTGCATTTATCTTTTGTTGATCTTTTTTATGTACAGCACTTAGGGCTGCATTTGTTGTCATGAAAGGTGCTATAAAAATAGTTTATTATTATATTATTATTATTATGTTACACCAGAGGTCGTGACAGACATAAATCGAGTCATGCAACACCAATACATCAAGACCCCATCTGATGCAGAGTTAAGGGTGATAGTCCAGGGATATAGAGATACATGGAGGTTCCCTCAGGTTGCGGGGGAAATAGATGTATTCCAATCCTAGCTCCAGTTGATGACCCTGCAGATTATTAGAACAGGAAAGTCCTGTTGCAGGGGGTAGTGGAACATAAAATACATCTGAGACATCAATGTTGGCCAGGTAGACACCACAATGCAAGAGCTTTTTGCCAGAGTTGGGCTGGAAGGCCCTGAGCTCAACTTCGTCCACCTTTACTGTGACACCCCCCACATAATGCCAAAGCCCTTTTTTAAGCATGCTGTGAGTGGGATGATTGTGACGTGTGGACTGCTACACACCAAGACCAAGGATACAATGGTGGCCTGCGCAAACAAGTACCTGCAACATTTCGAGGACCTCAAAGATAAGCAGCTGCCAGCTCGACTCGAAGGGGTCCTCCGGGTGGAGAAGGGCCACATCCCAGCCCGGGCTTTACGCCAACTCCTCACTATGTCGTTGCGGCGAGGACAGCCAACTCCTTTTTATCATGAAACTATCAACTACTGACACCCGTAACAGTCATAAGTACTTTATCTCAAGTACACATTTGACAGAGCAACTTTCACTTGTATCTATAGTTTGACTCAAGTACTGGATTTTTTTTCATAAATGCGTGTTAAAGCTGTTCACTGCGAAAATGTTTTGAATCCAGTGGTGTTATTTGTTGAGCTAAATAAAGCTGTTGTTGTTTATAATATTTTTATTAGGTTTTTCAAAAAAGACAGACATAAAAATAAAATGAAGAGTAAGAAAAAAGAGCATAAACGAAGACAAACAATTAATATAAAATAAAGAAACAGGGCATAATTTCAAAACAATGATGGGTCATTACAATACATTTACACTGCTAGATAAAGCATTATGTAGAAAGTGGAAGGGCATACAACCATCAAATAGGTTCAGTGTGATTGAGCTAAATAAAGATGATGACATTAACAGAGGGGGAGTTACCTTTAAGGGGCAGGTGTCAAGGTATTGGCCCATTTTTGTATGATGACTGACAGATCAGGCATCCAATCAGGTGCTCTGGGCAGTCGCCCAGGTATACAGCTACTGGGCATATCAGGTTAGTCGGAGCTTCACCATCGAAGGGACAGGACATTTGATACTTCATTCACATCAACCATAGAGTAAGAGTTTAATGTAATGTCTGTCTGAGTAAGAGTTTAATTTAATGTCTGTCTGTCTGTCTGTCTGTCTGTCTGTCTGCCTATAAACTCTGTCGGTGTGTAGTTTAGCCTTTTTCATTTCTCACTAATTGTAAATTGGAGTTGTACTTTTAATTGATTAGACAAATGTTTTTATATCCATTCCATTATTCTAATTTCTCACTTTTCATTGCTTTTCGGAACACTTTTTAACACTCTTATCTTTGGGAGATTCAGCAGTGTGCTGGCAGTGCACAGAAACACAGCATACCAGCATACCAAGGTGGAGAGACAGTTTGCATGTGTCCTGGCACCAGTAAGACGCTGGTCTAGCTTTACTTTTATTCCCATGGGCAGTGGTGGAAAGTAACTTAGTACATTTACTACAATGTTGAGGTATTTGTACTTTATTTGAGTAGTTCCAATTTCCAATATTTTTACTTCTGCTCCACTACATCTCGGATCCATATATTGTTGTGCCACGCTATGAGCTTGTAGATCTGCTATTTATTTTACACACACACACACACACACACACACACACACACACACACACACACACACACACACACACACACACACACACACACACACACACACACACACACACACACCAGCCTGATCTCCAGAGATTACCGTAACATTGCACGGAACGAGTGCACTTCATTCCGTGGATAGCCGCCTCGGAACTCCCGAATTGCGTGCATATGTACGGCGAGTCCCACGGTGGGCGTAACCAGTCGCAACCCGGAAAAACCCGGAAGCAGAGCAGTCCCCACAAAAAAAATTACGATTCTGTGCCTATCGGTACATAACTCAAACGGCGCTGAGTAGGCACAGGCGAACGTCCCACCGTTCAGGACGGCAACTCGGTCGCCTTAGCTCCCTCGGTGGTCCTTCACGGGGTGACAGTTCGCCTGTGACTGCGTGCCTCCGAAATGGTTTTGTCACAAAGGGAGCGCCGTACCATATGCACGCAATTCGGGAGTTCCGAGGCGGCTATCCACGGAATGAAGTGCACTCGTTCCGTGCAATGTCTCTGGAGATCGGGTTGCACACACACACACACACACACACACACACACAGCTTGCTCTATTCCTCCTACATAGTTACGTACACATGTAATATACTTCATTGTGCTTCCACTGAATTATTGTAATATCTCCTTGAAGAGTGTAAGTGAGCTCCGCCTGTGCACTGTTTATTATGGGAAATAGTACGAGATCCGATGGGGGGGGGGGGCTTCCAGTGTACAATCGAGAGCATTGGTTCGCACAACACATACCATGCAAATTACGCCACTGCAGTAAGACAAAGATAGTAACTGGCTGAACTGCATTCAATTCATAGGGAAGTGTGGATCAAAATAAACAGATAAAGTGCCACGCATACTCAGTGGTGGAAATGGCCTGGATTCGCTTTGGGAACCCTACTAGTCACACATGCACGCGCGCGCAGCGCGCGTGCATGTGTGACCCGCGCGCGTGCGGAAGCGCGCACGCGCGATTTTTTTTGCGGTTCTGGGCGGATTGGGTTCGTTTTTTTCGCGGTTCTGGGCGGATTGGGTCAGTTTTTTTTCCAGTTTTTGGTTTCTTTATTTTGGTTTTAGGGTTAGGATTAGGAGTTAGGTTAGGGTTATGTTATTTAATTCATATTTTTGCATGATTTTACCAATTTATTATCACAAAAAACAATTTCTGCCTAATAAAATATTCAAACAAAATGGGTTTATACTAATGTATTTTGTGGATTATATTAGACAACAACTAGACCGTTTCTCAGCATAGGCATATTAGCCATATAAAGTGTATATTAGCCTATACAAATTACTAGTTACTTGCAAATAGTAAATGAGCATTCATTTTAATGTTGTCAAAATATTCCACGATCAGTGCTGCCAGATTCTGTGAGAGAAACAAGCGACGAGGTCTATGAAAACAAGCCCAAAAGAAGCGACCAGTTTCACCACTTGAGCCCTATTAAATCAGCTATTTTCAAAAATAATCTTGAAAGCAAGCCCAAATAAGCAACTACAATTCAGAAACAAGACAAAAGAAAAGCAACCAGCAACTGAATATTTACAAGTGACTTTACAGGAAAACAAGCCCAAAGTCGCTTATAGTAATCAGACATGGCAACACTGAGCAGGCTCAGCGCACCACAGGACTTACTTGATAACTTTTCATTGCAGAGCAAACATTCAGGAAATCCATCTGAAGTGGCAATGAAAGCAAATGCCTCTGTCCAGGAACTGTTAAATCCTGTTTTCCTCAGCTATCTTTCCTTTTGCCTTTAGAATCCATAGCGTAGCAGTGAACCACACATCCACCGGTTTGTTTACATGGCTGGCTGGCGCCGTGCCGAAACGTGTGTCGCAGGCTATGGGTACAGCAGCCACACATGTCCGTAAAGCGTCCGTCAAGTTGCCGTACGGACGCCGGAAGTCCCATCC
Organism: Gymnoscopelus braueri; assembly: GCF_963280865.1. Lineage (NCBI taxonomy): Eukaryota > Metazoa > Chordata > Actinopteri > Myctophiformes > Myctophidae > Gymnoscopelus > Gymnoscopelus braueri. The sequence goes on from NC_137607.1 coordinate 10,834,779, forward strand.
ACTCCCATGTTAAGTTTAAAACCGGAAGTACCGTTCCGTTTTTTTTTTTACATAGGAGTGGACGGGGCTACCGTCACGTAGCGTACCGTTGCACGCCGTTGTACGGACATGTGTGGCTATGATGTAATTCTTAGTTGACAGAATTGTTGAAACTTAATATTTATTCTACACATTTTTACAACATTGGAAAACGTAAGAATGTTTGTGTCACGTTTGGCCTCATACAGCAACCATAAATTAAAAATGTTATGTAAAAAAAAAAAAAAGATATATATAAAAAAAAAAAAAAAAGTTGGACGCTCTGAAGAGCGTTCCCACACGTGTTCACAGCGTTCCCCCGCAACGGTTGCTATGGGAACGCCGTTCCCAAGCGTGCAACGCCATTTCCACCACTGCGCATACTTAAGGCCAGCATGTCATGCATGGGACTTTAACTATCCCTGCCAGACTGAAGGCTGGGTGCAGGGGTTATGTGTTCATCCTCTGTCAGGGCCGAAAGTCCCCACAAGCAATACAAAACAATAGTAGAATTAGAGAAATAGACATTGTGAGGGCAATTTTCCTGGTCCTCACAAGATACATTGTTGTTTCATGATTTTTAAAACAAGGTTTTCAGACTTTTTTTTAGACAGGTTTAGGGGTCACACTGAAAATAGCAGCTCTACAAGCCAATGTAGGAGATATGCAAGCAGATCTACCAGCTCACAATGTGTCGCACTGCAAAGTTTTCTTTTTTTCCGGCTTTAGGCTTATTGTCCGTACTCACCAGGAGTGTTTGTTATTTGCGATTAATTTGCATGCATTTAAACTTGTAGCAGTTTGTGTTAATAGTACAAGTACAATAGTACAAGAGTAGTAAAGCACACAAGTGCAATTATAACGAGGCGATGAAGTGACATAATATATATTTTTAAATGAGCACTTACCACTATTGACAGTGGGTCGACAGACATGCCATCTTGCAAAGTGCGAGCAGCACCCATGCACCTCCTATGGAGGCTGAGACGTACAGTAAGGACATTGCCATCCATCGTAGATTCTACAGCTGCCACATAGAAAGCCTCCTTACCTTCTCTTTCCTGGCTTGGTACGGGGGACTCTCAGAGACCATCAAGGCTCACCTCGTTGCTGTCTGGTCACCAAGATGATCTAAAAGGAGAGAGCCCAATAGAATATGGGGGGGAGGGGATATGGGAGAAGCTCCATACAAGGCTATGTCCCTATCGTAAGTCGGGGGAACAATGTGTCACCTCATACGCACACCATGCTCCTCTACCAACCAACCCCCCCGAACAGAATTATATAGCAGTATTTATACAATTTCATTACATCCGACAAGCCTAATATGGCCCTGCTTCCCCAAAAGTCCCCCATTGCAGCTGACACCATAGCAACGGGTCATAACATACAGTACATTGTCAAAAACAGCAAGTCATTGATAAGAGGAAGTTATGGTGTACGCCGTTCTGATGCAATCATGTCCGGCGGACCTCGGGCCCGCTCATCTTCATCATGGGGGAGACAAGATGTGGGTCAGGTCCACACCGATGAATACCCAGTCTCCTCGACACAATACACAAATAATAATGTAAAGATACTAATGTATAATATGTATGTATGCATTTTATGAGGATATGTGTGGTGATTTGGCTTTTTTCTTTTTTTTCTTTATACAGGAGATATGGCAGAGTCCAGAGTTGATGGTACGCTGTGGTATGGTAGGGTTACAGCACTGTTCTTACTTCCTGATAGATAGACCTACTTAAATAGTTGGGTTTTCCACAAGCATCTACCAGTCTGGTATAGAGGCTCTCTGTGACACTATAGAGAATAAGCCAGCCTTAGATGCCACACATGCCATGCATACATTTGCAAGACACACACACACACACACACACACACACACACAGACACACACAGACACACACACACACACACACACACACACACACACACACACACACACACACACACACACACACACACACACACACACACACACACACACACAGAGGACTGTTTAAGTTGAAGTGCAGATTATGGTCTCTGTTTTGAATTTGTGTTTACAATACATGATAATTGTCTCCGCCAGGCCGAAAGGCATGGCGAGAGTATGTTTTGCCCCCCTGTCCGTCCGTCCGTGTGTCCGTCCGTCGGGCCTTCTGTCTGTGGACGCCAGAGCAGAACCTCTGCCCCAAATTTTTCACACAGGCCTGTTATAGCGCCAACAGGAGGCCACTTTTTGCTAAACACATTTTTTGACTGTACTCCTACACTGCAAAAAATCAAAATCTTATGAAGTACATCTGGCTTATTTCTATTCAAAATGCCTCATCACACTTAATATAAGGTACAATCATCTAACCAGTCTTATTTCTGTGAGATATAGGGGCTTGTTTTCATACAGTGTAACTTGAATGTCTTGGTGAGTGATAAAATCTTGAAATTATCTGGTATTGAGTCATGTCTTGGATAAAACAAGCTTTTTTGGCATATCACACATTTTTTAAGGCGTTGTGTTATTTGTAAAAGATGTATCCTCTCATATCAAGACATAGACTTAGTTTATTTCCAGAAAATACATCTTTATTGGAAAAGTCAGTTTTCTTTCTTCCCCACACAACATTAAGCATGTGCAATGACGTCTGTGAGCTTATACCTAATCGGCATGTACTTTCTATTATTTAATGTCACATAGTAGTATGGCATATAATCAACAAGATTTCCAGGATCAACAAAAATATTGGCTTGAGCCTGGTAAGGAACTTCTACCTCATACACTAAATACTGATCATTCCACCCAACTGTAGAGAGAGGTTGGCATTCAAAACAATACAATGATGAATTTACAATATAAATGTTTTTCACAAGACCAAACTCTGCATTTTTTTGTTTTGTTGATATTTGAACTGTTTGGTGCTACTATATATGACTATGAATTGAATACCAAGGACCTCAATGGAAACTAGACCGCAAGGACTTTTTTGGACGGACCTTTTAGTCAAAGTATTTTAAATGTAATTGTGCTGTTTTACATTTGTTTGCCTAATACAATATTCAATCAATCAATCAAACCACTGATGACTTTCAAAAAATGGTAACTGGTCATGTGGGCACCAAAACCATCTGCACACTAGGGATAACTGGGCACCAAAACCATCTGGGCCCTCTTAGCTGAGACAGAGATGAGACAGGGACCCCCTTAACTGAGAGAGAGATAAAGCAGGGCCCCCTTATCTGAGAGAGAGATGAAACAGGGACCCCCTTAGTTGTCCACATGTCCCTAGTGCCCAGTTGACCAGGTGCCCACATGTTCCTAGTGCCCACATGTCCCTAGTGCCCAGATGTCTCCACCCCTAAGTGCCCACTCGTGTAGGTGCCCACATGTCCCTAGTGCCCCAGATGGTTTTGGTGCCCAGTTGTCCAGCTGCCCAAATGTCCCTAGTGCCCAGTTGTGAAGGTGCCCACATGTCCTTAGTGCCCACTTGTCCCTAGTGCCCAGTTGCCCAAATGCCCACATGTCCCTAGTGCTCAGATGGTAACTGGGCACCAAAACCATCTGGGCCCTCTTAGCTGAGACAGAGATGAGACAGGGACCCCCTTAACTGAGAGAGAGAGATAAAGCATGGCCCCCTTAGCTGAGAGAGAGATGAAACAGGGACCCCCTCAGTTGTCCACATGTCCCTAGTGCCCAGTTGACCAGGTGCCCACATGTTCCTAGTGCCCACATGTCCCTAGTGCCCAGATGTCTCCACCCCTAAGTGCCCACTCGTCTAGGTGCCCACATGTCCCTAGTGCCCAGATGGTTTTGGTGCCCAGTTGTCCAGCTGCCCAAATGTCCCTAGTGCCCAGTTGTGAAGGTGCCCACATGTTCTTAGTGCCCACTTGTCCCTAGTGCCCAGTTGCCCAAATGCCCACATGTCCCTAGTGCCCAGTTGTCCAGGTGCCCACAGGTCCCTAGTGCCCACATGTCTCCACCCCTAAGTGCCCACTCGTCCAGGTGCCCACATGTCCCTAGTGCTCAGATGGTTTTGGTGCCCAGTTGTCCCAAAAATATGGTGATATATTATAACTCTATGGGTGCCCTGATGCCCACCTCAGGCCACCTGACTTGTATTCCTTCAACCCTATATACATTTAGGCCATTTGAAAATAGCAGATCTACAAGCTCACAGTGCGGAGCTTGTAGATCTGCTATTTTCAAAAGATTTTGTATACATTTTATACATTTGAAAACTTGTGAAAAGGGAAATTCTGCATAATGAGTACTTTTACTTTGGTACATTAAGTACATTGTTATACCAATACTTTTGTACTTTTACTCAAGTAAATTTTGAATTCCAGACTTTTACTTTTAACAGAGTATATCTTTCTACATTGCAGTATTGATACTTTTACTTAAGTAAAAAAAATTAGTCATTTTTTCCACCACTGCCGGTCCATAATATACCAGACTATGTAGGGTATAGTTATATTTCAGTTATCTTATATTTTCATTTTAATTCCACTGCACAAAATGTAGGGAACAAAAACGAATGTTTACGTACACATATAAACCCCTCATAAATTAAGAAACTATGCGTTTTAAATTGATTCATGAATGAATTAGTGTCACAAATCCCCCCTCCTTTTGGAAATGGTAGCGACCCATGGGCGGCTCCTTTGACGTCAGTTTCACACACACAGCTGTGCGCTGAGCTTGATTACAGCTCCCAGGTGATGATGAGAACACCATCTTATTTTTCTGCAACTTTATCAAAGTTTACCAACGAACCTGATTTGAAACCACACGTTATTGCTGGTAAGTTACATACAACATTAGATTTTACTTTTGAAGTTGATTACATTAACGGTGAATGTTATTTATGTCTGAAATGCATCTGTTTGTTTGTACACACTAGCAGAATGCAGCCAAGAAGCTGGGCTAAGTGGCTAACCAGCTAGCTGCCATAACAACATGGATGACTTCACTGTGTCGACTTTAAGGGGTAATATGCATGCAAATATTTTTAAACATAATGTCAGATACTTGTGAGCTTGTAAATCTGTAATTTTTTGGCATGTCCATCATATTGTACCTATTCTGACGCTTTTAATGAAGTTTGATTTGTTATAGATGTGAGAAATGACCAGTGGTGGAAAAAGTACTACATTTTTTTACTTAAGTAAAAGCAGTGGTGGAAAGTAACTCAAGTACATTTACTCAGTACTGTATTTAAGCACAATTCTGAGGTATTTTGAAGTACTTTTATTTGGAGTATTTCCAATTTTCAAAACTTTATTTCTACTCCACTACATCCGAGTCAAATGTTATACTTTTACTCTACTACAATTATTTGAGAACTTTAGTTTCAAGTTACTTTGTAAAACATACCAATTCAGACCTAGATGCTTTGGTTATTTGAAAATAGCCAATCTACAAGCTCACATTTGTGACGCGTTGTGAGCTTGTAGATCTGCTATTTTCAAAGGTTTTTATTCATTTGGAAACTTGTGAAATGGGACATTGTGCATATGCCAAACCCTTTGGATAACTGGAACATGCAGGCTAGTATACAAAAATAATTGTATTTACTCTCATTAACCTGTAATTTTGTCTAGTGACAAAGTTCTAGTTAAACATTATTTTTATATACCTTTTTTGTAGGGCTATTATTTCGAATTTTATATAGATGGTTAGATATAAAGCCACCTATGTGCTTGTTATTGTATTTATGGATGCAGCAGTAACTCAGAGGGTTACAGACCTGTTAACCTGTGTAACTGTGTACAAATGGACCGGTAAGGGTCCATTTGGTTCCTAATTATCAGTCATTTAGCTGACGACCCCCTGGATCAAATCAGTTTAATTAATATTATAAAAACACTTCTAAAAAATATTAGAATACTTAATAATATTTGCAGCTCCAGTCCCCAGACTCCAGTTGGCCCAGCAACCAGGTGGCAATATTTGATATTGTTTTTTTTACCTATTTTCCTATAGCTGCAAGCATCAGTGAGGCAATGATGCGCACCCTGACTCGTTCAGACTTGCGGGATCTTTTACCAGGCCCAGAAAACTTCTTGAGGAGAAGAGCAGTCTGGCAGTCTTCAGGTCATGTTGATGTCGAGGTCAGTTTCTAACAATAACACAGCATTAAGTAGCAACCTATATAAGTCATGATGGCTTATAGAAGTGTTCAGTTGTTAAATTATTTTTAAATGGACTAACTTTAAGTTAACTTTGTTGCATTGGTACTTGTTTAGGCTGTAACACCATTAGGCATTCTCCAAGCCTACCTTTTATTGATTTATTATACCACAAAACTGTTTATTCTGCTTAACAGAGTAATAATGCAAACCATGATCAACAATTGTTAATTCATTTCTCCAATATCCTCTGGTTCAGATATTCATTGGTGTTCGGTTAGCTGGCGCATTAAACATTCTTGTGCTATGTTGTCAGTGCAGTTTAACAACACAGTAAAAAGGAAATGTTGGTTTTGCCAGTACTTCATAATCTTTTATTTTATAGGAATCTGGCCGAGAAGACTCAGGCGGTTCTACTTCTGCTAACAAGTCACCACTGCCACAGACTTCAACACCTGTTGGAGGATGTCCAGCTGCAAACTACACAACCCCTGAAAAGGTTGTGAAGATATCCATCCCAGGCTACGTATACACATACAGCAAACTTGAGCACGTCCGAAAACGATACTTTGTGTTGGCGAAGAGGGGTGAAGAGCGGAACTGCGAAATGTCCAAGGACCTCAGATGCCGGCTCATCCGTAACACCATGACCAGTATGATCGCAATCCTGAGGGCAAAGGGGGATGCTGAATCTGACCGATACCCATCACAACCAGAAGTCACAGATATGGCAAAAATAATAGTCCTGTACTACCCCATGCTGCAGGACCTGAACAATAACACTACATGGGTAAGTGAAATGTATCCAGTTCATGACTACAGTGTTGGCATTTTAAGTGGAGTTTAGACTGCTTTACTTTTGTCTTGTGCAGGTCACTGTGTATGGACAGCTATTCAAACGATTGCAGAACCTGAGATCCCCCCAAAAGATCTTTCCAGATGGGAGACCTTCAAAGAAGCACCGCCCGCAGCCGATGATGCCCCGTCTTGAGCAGCCAACTGACACAGAGGAAATCGATTCTTCGAGTGACTCGACCATCATTCTAGACTGCTCCTCAGAGGAGAATACGACCCCAGAAAGAGGTGACCTTCAAATTTATATTTACACATTTACCCGCGTAGGGGTTCATATTTTTGTGATGTTTACAGGTCTAATTAACCCATATCACATTTTGGTTTTCATGATGCACTCGTAAAATAAAGTAGAAGGGTTAGTATTGGCAAATGTGCATTCTGCTTTGACTGTTATTAGAGACCTGAATCATCCAATATCATGTGCAGCAACTACTTTACTTTATAATCACTCATTCATATCAAATGTTATGTATTTATTTTATGTTGTGTTTGCATAACACAACCGTGTCTCTCCAGCTCTTTAATAAACAGAACATACATTTAACAGTTGTGTTGCCAATTTTAGGCAATCAGGAGAGGGTACCCATTTCAGCTAGAATTTTATAGTGTCCTAGTTCACACATTTTGTCTCCTCACTACTTTGTGTCATCAATTCCAATTTCACGTGTTTATCCTTTATGAGTTCTCTCTTCTGATTTGATAAAATTGGTATCCCAAACTGAAAATGCATTTTATGTTTAGTAGAGATGGAGAGACAGGAGAACCCTGTTAATGAACAAACACACTATGATTAATATCAGAATATAGAGCTACTTGACTTTAATGATGTATTTTTGTGTCTTCTAGCTAACAAGCCGGCAGACATCGACAGTCCTGATTCCGAGTCCGACAGTCCAGCAACCATGGCCAAGCTCCACAAAACCCAAGTCTGTTTCTCAGCTCCAGGATTTGGAATTCAAAGCCAGAAGAGCATTCATCGATTCAGATTCCGTGCGCGATGAGGACAAATACAACAAAATTATAGAGGGATATCCGTGCTTCCATTTCATTGCACATGTAAGTGAATGTTGATAAGGCATAATTCAAAACATCTACCAATGTTTTGCCAATTTCCTCCTAGATGATGCATTCAAACGTGTTTATATATTGAATATTTCATAGGTGATGGAGGAACTTCGCCTCATCCTGGACAAGAATAACATCGACTACATTGATGAACTGAAAGGAAGATGGCACGACTTCTGCCAGAAGCTGCAGTTTTATGGCGTGTCGAGATGAAAGATGATGAAACCTCCAATGGGAATGACCAAAAGTAAGCACTTGATGTTGGGTGGATATATCACGTTGATGTGCAAGTCTCTATCTCTCTTTTTGTCTTAAATATATATAGAGATATCTATTGTAGATCATTGATTGTGCATTTTTATCTAAGTATAAATGTAATGAATCTTTTCCTCAACAGTTCAACAGGCTCTCATGGTCCTCCGTGCACTGCCATCACTGTTCCCCTCTACGACTGCTGCTCCAAAGAGGCTAGGAGACGCGAGTGAGGCTCTGGTGCATGTCCTGGAGGTGAGCTGTGTACAACATTACAGTATAATATTCACTTGTCAAAAGCAACACAATCTGATGTGTTGAAATAGTTATAGCTGAAGGTCCTGCATATAACTTCATCAGGATTTAGCTGGCTCAGGTTTAACAAATGAAATGATCATTGAAACAAAAGTGCATTACTTGATAGACGGATGTGTGTGTTTTGTGTTAAAGGAAAAAGAAGACCCCAATGTGTACTTGAAGAAGCGTCCTCTATCCTCTCCTGTGCTGATTGTGAGTGAGTCCGGCTTCCTCCTGGCTATAGGAGATGAGCCCATACATACACTCCCAAAATGTGAGGTAGCAGAGGGTGTTTTGTACCTTATGGCCTACTATTATGCCCTACACCTTAGGTACCCCAAGTGTGTAGCCACTCTGCCTTCTGTCATACAAACGGAGGTCCTCATGGACGAAATCCATGAGGGAGACCTCACTCCATCTTACAAGAAATTCATGGCCGATTGGAAAGCTTTCATCGGCCACTAAAGCTTATGGTCAGATGTGGACTGAAGTACCCCCATCCCCATCCTTGCTATAATCCACAGCCTAGATAGTATTCTAGGCTGCAATCCACAGCCTTAAATTCTATGTAGCCTTGTTAGCCGAGCAGTACATGTTCAATACCGAACCGTTTAATTTGAATGTTATTACACTGCACTTTATATTGAGGAATGTGTTATATTAACCAGCTGTTTGTGTTAAAGCAATAACTTTATTTTGAATCTTAAAATATCAGGGTAGAGGAAATATTGGTAGAGGTTTGGATTGTGTAGTTACCTTGCCATGATGCAACTCCAAAGGTAGGCAAGAAATCAAAAATGATTGGTCCATTGCCTCATTGGCTTACATTGTATAGTGAAACAGCTCTCAAAGTCACTCTTTTGGCACGTAAACAAACGCAAACAAAGCTGATTAAGACAAAATGGAACATCATAAAACCCAGTACTGTTTTTTTCCACTTTTTTTTTATAAAACTATTTTTATGAGGAACAAAACCTGGACTGGATCCGCATCCGGATCTTCAAATAGTAAAATCAAGTGGAAGTTGAAATCTTAAATTTAAAAAGGAAAAACATGGGTTTTGTGATGTTCTATAATGTCTGAATCAGCTGTTTGTGTACGGGCTAAAGGAGAGACTTTGAGAGCTGTTTCACTGTACAATGTAAGTCAATGAGGAGCATATTGATCAATTTCTAATGACTATTTTGGATTTCTTGTCCACCTTGGAGTTGTATCATGCCAAGGCAACCCTACCTTGTGTTCTTGCCCTTTTAAAGAAATGCCCTATTTGAATGTGAAAATATACAGTAAGCACTTTGTACGTGTTTTGAGGGACATGACATTGGTCATATGTTCAGGTATGACCTCAATGTCATACACATTTGACATGTTCTGCGATTTTCAATATTGTGTGTACATGTATTTATTGTGAGCCAAAAAGTATTGAAAGCATCTAATGCCAGTGCAATATTATTTTATGTTTTCTTTTTTATGTTGTGAATGGCCTCTGTCCAGTCAATGGTTGGAGGGAAGGGTGAATGGTGCTCCAGTCAGACACACTGTATGTATACTGTGAAGTTGCCATGTGATGCTGCACGTACTGTATTTTATATAAGGTATACATAGAAAATAAATTGTATTTCTTTAATGCAAGACTTGTTTTAATTATTTCAGTCTTATTTGAAGTAGGTGATGGGTCTTATATCTAGAACAAAATCACTTTTGTAGAGCTTAGAATAAGATGCATACGCTTGAATTGAAATGAATAGGCTTGCCAAACTGGGTGATGGGTCTTATATCTAGAACAATATCACTTTTGTAGAGCTTAGAATAAGATGCATATGCTTGATTTGAAATGAATAGGCTTGCCAAACAGGACAAAATGTCTTATTATGACACAAAAAGCATTTCCTAATATTAGTAACAATTGTTTAATTTGAGTATTTCCAGCTAACTTCAAGAAATATTTGATCTATTATATAACTTAATATTAGTTAATATAGCTCACAATTAGTTTTTCCTACTAATTCCAAGATGTATTTTTATCTTGAAAGCCCACATATCACATCTTATTTCAAGACATCTTGACAAGCTAAAGTATACTAGTTCCATTGGCAGATTAGATTGCTTATTTCAATCAAAATACACTTGTATTACATATTTTTTTTCTTATTTTTAGATGGCCATTTTTTGCAGTGTACAGATTTTGTCCAAACATCACGCAAATCGGTACACAGTATCTCTGTAGTCATTAAACAAAACTGGTCTTTCTGATTTTTCATATTCCATCCTGATTGGCTAAGATTGGTTTCTGAAGTTTTCAGGAGTGCTCCGTTTTGAACAAAATGCCTCAAATCATGAACACAGCATGCAATTTCCGTGAAATTTTGCACGCACATTCCCACTGGGCCGAGGAAGAAATGCCACTTGAAAATGTTCAAATCGGCCTCATGGTGGCGCTATAACATGCCGATTCGTGTTTTTACCTATAACTGCACCGAGTAAAACTTTGTATGTGCACTCCCTAGAGGCCAAGGAAACACCTTTGCTCTGCATTTTTTACATCTACCTTTTATAGCGCCACCAGGAGGCCGACTTATGTAAAACAAAATTTTGTATATTAATCCTTCAGATTGTATCCAACACAAATCGGTACACATGATTTCTATAGTTATGTGATCGAGACGGATTTGTTTGGTTTTTCATATTCCATCATGATGGGCTAAAATTGACATCTAAAGTTTGCAGGAGTGGCCTGTATTGAACACAATGCCACAAATCATGAACACAGCGTCCGATTGCGGTGAAACTTTGCATGCACATTCACACTGCGTTGAGGAACAAATGCCACCCTGTCAACATTGCCCTTCTATAGCGCCACCAGGAGGCCAATTTTTGCAAAACATTTATTTTTATTTTTATATTACTACAAAAGTGTTAATACAAACATCACGCAAATCGGTACATATTATCTCTTTAGTCAAGTGATCGAGACGGATCCGTCCGATTCTTCACATTCCAACCTGATTGGCGAATTCCCAACATTGCTGGCCCACACTAACCTACCTGACCTGGCGGAGACCTGTGCTCCGAGGAGCACTTCTTCAAGTTCAGCAGTATTTGTTTTATAGTGTCTGTTCTTAATATATTAACTGGAGAGACTCATGTTAACCACTGGTTGATGACAATGATGATTTATGCATTTTGTGTTCACTTAACTCATTCACTGCCAGAACTGTTCTTACTTCCTGATAGATAAACCATTTAATTAAATGGTAGGGTAGCATAAGTGTTTGTTCAGTAACAGGAGTCTCCCCGTCTCTCCAGCTCTATAATAAACAGAAAATACATTTCCAGGTGGGTGACAAAACTGACAAAATGGGTGAGAAAGTACCCACTTATAGCTTCAACTTTATAGTGTTCCAGTTCCTATTTTGTCTGCTCAATTATTTGTGTCATCACTTACAATTCCACTTGTTTAATGTGTATCCTGTGTGAGTTCTCTCTCCTTATTGAATACAATTGATATCCCAACCTGAAAATGCATTTTCTGTTTAATCCAGAGCTGGAGGGATGGGGAGACCTCTGTTACTGAACAAACAATGAGTACTATCCGAGTATAAAACCATTTAACACTTATTGTTTACATAAAAACACAACTTACCCTACCTTTAATAAAATAAATGGCTGGAGAAGGTTCAGTTGGGCCAATTAGTTATAGTCATTGTTATAGTTTATTTTTCCAAAGAGCCTTAAAATGTGTATTACATTCACTCATTCACACACATTCACTCACTGACGGTGGAGGAAACATTGTACCTGCTCTTGCGGAGCAGTTATGCTGCGTTCACACGGGCAGATACACAGATACAAAGATACAAAGATACAAAGGTACAAAGGTACAAAGATACAAATTCAAGTTGAGCTGAGTTCAACTACCAGATACAAAGATACAAAACTACAACTGTAGCTCCGATGACGCAGCAAAGCGCGAACCAATCACATTGATTTATTTATTTTTTAATCCCTCCCTGCTTTTTTCCACCCTGTTCTGGCTTGTAAATGGTAAATGGTGCATTTAAATAGCGCTTTTATCCAAAGCGCTTTACATAGATTGTGCATTACATTCACCCATTCACACACACACACATTCATACACCGATGGCAGAGGAAACCATGCAAGGCACCAACCTGCTCATCGGGAGCAACTAGAGGTTCAGCGTCTTGCTCAAGGACTCTGGGGGAGCCTGCGGTTCCCATCCGGCCGCTCTTCCGGCCACTCTACTCCTGAGCCACTGCCGCCTCGTAAATCCGGACGCCGATGGCCAGAGCGAGACACCATCGTGGGACGGCGTCAGGGCAGTCAACACGGTGCCTGGAGGTGGAAGTCTGAGGGCTCTGGGGAACCATAGAATCCAGGCCACGGCAGCCAGCACGGGGTGTATGGGACGAGAAAGGCGCCTCGGTCTGGTACGAGCGGTGCGGCACGGACCCCTTCTGGTCCCCTGGTTGTCCGGAAGGAGCCCAGCAGGTCCTGGGCTTCTCCCTTTCCCCCTCCTTTGAAATTATTTCCCGAACCAATGACGTCATCCGGCGGGAAAACGGAAACGGAAATGCACCGGTTTCCTGTTTGGCTCGGAACTACCGCTAGTAACAAAAAGGAATATCACTCTGTTTTTATGGCATTATTGGATTTGAAGATGGAAAAACAACAGCAAAAGAAAGCACAGCTCACGGTAACTAAAGCTCCACTGGCTAAGAGAAACGATCTGCAGATCTGCAAAACAACAAAAAGAACGCTTTTGAAACGCTTCCGCCTTCCCGTGAAAACAAATGGAATTCTGGGTAAGGGCGCGCTCCCACCAAGAGTTGGCTGGCCACTGTTAAACGCAGGTTGTGCGCGGCCACAGTTTTTTGCAGCCAGCGGATTCTAAAAAACGGGAGTGTCGCGCCTGTCACTCACTTTCAGGACCGTCCCCGTAGCCCGCACTGCCTGCTGCCTTGAGCACCATGTTGCTTCCTGAGTCTTGAGACAGTCCGCCTTCCACTCACCCGATTGGACAGAGGGAGAAAATCAGCGCCTGCCTCCAGCAGTTTTATGCTTAGTCGCGGAGAGCAGATAAACGCAAGGTCTGCGCGACTAGCGGAAAAATCTGCTCTTGCGTGAATCAACGCATTTGCATTGACAATGCATTGGCAGATTCTGCAAACAGCGGCCAGCCAACTCTTGGTGGGAGTGCGCCCTAATGCAGGACTCCGCTAAAGATCTGCAATGACGGTAATGACCAGCAGAGGTTGCTAAAAATCGTTATTTTTGGACTTTCCTGGTACGGCTTTAAGTAAATGTATCAATACTGCAATATAGAAATACTCTGTTACAAGTAAAAGTCTGGAATTCAAAATGCACTTGAGTAAAAGTACAAAAGTATTGGTATCAAAATGTACTTAAAGTAGAAAGTAGCTAATCATTATGCAGAATATCCCATTTCACAACATTTTCAAATGTATAAAATGCATACAAATCTTTGGAAAATAGCAGATCTACAAGCTCACAATGCGTTGCATCGGTGGTTTTGTAATACAAATAAAAATCTACAAAGTAACTAGTAACTAAAGTTTTCAAATAATTGTATAGGAGTAAAAGAACAATATTATTTGCCTGAGATATAGTGGAGTAGAAGTAAAAGGAACTGAAAATTGGAAATACTCCAGTAAAGTAAAAATACCTCAAAATTGTACTTAAGAACAGTACTTGAGTACGTGTACTTAGTTGACGTCACCGACCGTGTTGAGCAACACAGATACAAAGCGACAAATATGCTGTGCATTTTGGTATCTTTGTATCCTTGTATCAGGAAGTTGAACCCTGCAGCTCAACTTGAATTTGTTGCTTTGTATCTTTGTATCTTTTGTAGCAGATCTACAAACGTCGGATGCTGCTTTGTATCTTCATGTCGCTGGCTTCCATTGAAAATGAATGGTAGCGTGTATCTTTGCATCTGCCCGTGTGAACGCAGCAATAGGCCCTATAACTGCTCGCTTAACTGTTAGGGGTTCAGTGTCTTGCTCAAGGACACTTTTGCACGCGGCCAGGAGGAGGTGGGGATTGAACCCCTACTCTACACTCTGTCTCCTGAGCCACTGGTGTGTACGGCGATCAACCCAGCCTGTAATTAGAGAAAGTGTAGACTGTTCCTGGCAGGGCTAGGGAAAGCACCTTACCCACCAGTCTGGTGTAGAGGCTCTCTGTGACACTAGAGAATAAACCAGCCTTAGATGCCACAAATGCCATGCGTACATTTGCAAGGAACACACACACACACACACACACACACGCACGCACACGCGCACACACGCACACACACAGACACTGAGGACTGTTTAAGTAGATGCCACAAATGCCATGCATAAATTTGTAAGGAACACACACACACCCACGCACACACCCGCACGCACGCACGCACGCACGCACACACACACACACACACACACACACACACACACACACTGAGGTCTGTTTAACTTGATGTGCAGATTATGGTCTCGGTTTTGAATTTGTTTTTACAATACATGATAAATCGGCAATATTTTTTTATAGTGTCCGTTCTTTATATATTAACTGGAGAGACTCATGTTAACCACTGGTTGATGACAATGATGATGTATGCATTTTGTGTTCATTTAAGATCAGTTAAAACAGGCCGGTCAAATTTGATAGGGAACACTGCAATAACTTGGGGTGCAGCGAACACTGACGGAGGGTTAAATAAAATGAGTCATGCTAGGCAATTCATGCGCAGAGCAAGTTCTGTCCGGAAACTCAGCGCAGTTGTTGGCGGCCGACCATTGGGCCGTCTCAGCTCCACGTTCACATCCACTCATCCAATCACACACTCATTGTCTCCGCCAGGCCGAAAGGCATGGCGAGAGAGTATGTTTTCGCCCCTGTCCGTCCGTCCGTCCGTCCGTCCGTCCGTGTGTCCTGTCTGTGTGTTAGCAGCTAATCTCTGGCACCGTTGGCCCGGTCGCTCCGAAACTGTGCACACACACTCCCTGGATGCCAATTCAGAACCTCTGCCCCAATTTTTTCAGATGGGCCTGTTATAGCGCCACCAGGAGGCCGATTTGTGCAAAACCCTTTTTTTTTACATTACTCCTACAGATTTTATCCAAACGTCATGCAAATCGGTACACAGTATCTCTATAGTCATGTGATCAACACAAATCTGTCCGATTTCCCATATTCCATCCTCATTGCCTATGGTTGGCTTCCAAAGTTTGCAGGATTGGTCCGTTTTGAACAAAAAGCCTCAAACTATGCACGCAGCTTGCGATTTCCGTGAATTTTCACACCCACATTCCCACTAGGCCGAGGAAGAAATGCCACCCTTTTCACATTGGCCTGTTATAGCGCCACCAGCAGGTCTAATTTAGCAAAACACATTTTTGGAACAAAATGCCTCAAATCATGAATGCAGTGTCTGATTGCCGTGAAAGACCTAAGAATAAATGGCACCCTTTTCACATTGGCCTATTATAGCGCCACCAGGAGGCCACAATAACGTACCTGACCTGGCGTAGACCTGTGCTCTCCGCCTTTTTCTAGTTTACACTTATTTCTGCAGATAAAACTGAGCTTTGTATGTTTTCCTTCCATTCCTTTCCTTCCGAAAGGCATGGCGAGAGAGTATGTTTTACCCTCCGTCCGTCCGTGTGTGTGTCCGTGTGTGTGTGTGTGTGTCCGTGTGTCCTGTCCGTGTGTTAGCAGCTAATCTCTGGCACCGTTGGCCCGGTCGCTGTGAAACTGTGCACACACACTCCCTGGATGCCAATTCAGAACCTCTGCCTCAAATGTTTCACATGGGCCTGTTATAGCGCCACCTGAAGGCCAATTTGTGCAAACCCAATTTTTTTTTTAACATTACTCCTACAGATTTTATCCAAACGTGATGCAAATCGGTACACAGTATCTCTATAGTCATTAAACGAAACGGGTCTTTCAGATTTTTCAGATTCCATCCTGATTGGCTAAAAATGGCTTCCAAAGTTTGTAGGAGTGCTCCGTTTTGAACAAAATGCCTCAAATCATAAACACAGCATGCAATTTCCATGAAATTTTGCACGCACATTTCCTCTATGCCGAAGAAGAAATGCCACATCTTATAACTGCACCGATCTGTGTAAAACTTTGTAAGCGCACTCCCTAGAGGTCAAGGAAAAACCTTTGCCCTGCATTTTTCACATCTGCCTTTTATAGCGCCACCAGGAGGCTGACTTATATAAAACACATTTTTTTATATTACTCCTTCCGATTTTATCCAAATTTCACGCAAATCGGTACACATGATCTCTATAGTCATGTGATCAAGACGGATGTGTTTAATTTTTCATATTCCATCCTGATTGACTAAGATTCACATCTAAAGTTTGCAGTAGTGGCTTGTTTTGAATAAAATGCCGCAAATCATGAACGCAGCGTCCGATTGCGGTCAAACTGCACGCACATTCACACTATGTTGAGGATCAAATGTCACCCCTTTTTTTTTGGCGGAGACCTGTGCTCCGAGGAGCACTTTTTCTAGTTTAATTCTCAGATCGCTCTTTGTAAACTGGAAGTTTGCACTACTCATTCCTGCTTGCTTTTGCTGCTGCTCGTGCTGATGCTGCTGCTCTCTCCACTGCTGTCTTGCAAAACAATTGCTGCTCACCCTCCACCACCCCAGCTACCACCTGTCGTTTTGGATCTGCTGTTTATGTTAAAGGGATTTCAGAGTCCCTATGGTTGGGAGATGTGCTTTGTCAGAGTACCTAAAAGCAGATCTAATTCATTGCCAAACCATAATACATATATTGCTCATTTTATATTCAATAAACATATCTTATCGTTCATGAGTTGTCCTTTACCGCCATGGTGTTCATGGTTATGTTTGTTGTTCATGTTCATTGAGAGGCAATCTGGGAACCCATCGCCAACTGAAAATGAAAAACAGCGCCCTCTGCTGTTTGTTCTATGTCTGTTGGCTCTGGGCGGAAGAAAACGTAACGCCAGAGCGCAAGGAAACCGGTGTTTGTTGTATGCCTTCAGCGCATCACTTCCGGTTGGTGCGACTATGTTTTCATTCCCACTAACAATATTTCTACACGGAACACTAACACCACTTCTCCCAGAGAACATGGATCGTATTGGTTATAAGCCCACTTGTTTCTATGATGAAAGAGTAAGTTAAAATGTGAATATCTTTCCGTGGTTTTGTCTGCTCCGCGGACGCTATTGTTAAATTAGTTTCGGTTTGTTTCGAGGGGGGAAGGATCGACGGACACGTGAATCCCGCCCACTACATTTGATTGGGTAAAGCGCGGCCTGCTTCCTGATCTGAAGGCACGCCCATGCGCACACGTTATGACGAACCTCCCCGACAGATTCCAACGCAGTGCAAGAATCTGTTCTTGAGAGATTAATTGAGAGGCAACGCTGTTGCCGCCCTGTTTCATGCCATCGTTCATGTCAGTTCATCGTTTACGGCTGCTGTGGTGTTGTTTTCTTAAGCTGCACTAAAATGAATTTCACCCACTTTTTTACCTTGTAAACCTGTGATGTGACAATAAAAACTGATTCTGATTTATCCATTCATGAGTTGTCCTGACAGAACTGTAATTGTTATTATGTCATTTCCTTTCTCCAACAGATGGCTTTAAACTCTTCACTAAAGGCTGGGTCGAGGGCTATGGTAAAAAGACCACCCTCCCGTGTCAGCTCTTTCCTGAGAACAGCGCGGTTTCCATGACAATCAGGTGGTTTAAGGGGTCACAGTGTATTTACGTGTATAAGAATGGTCAGGAGAAAAAGGGGAAGGGCTATGAGGACAGACTGACCCTGAACACCAGTGAGCTGCAGAAAGGCATCGTGTCTCTGAAACTGAGAAACCACAGCTATACAGAGGATAAAGGAGTTTACATCTGTCAGGTCCAACATGGAGAACACCAGGAGGAGGTTGCTGTGAGATTAGGTCGTTGTAAGTGATCTCCCGTCACAGTGAATTATCACGAACCTTGACATAAACAACGATGTGATCATGTTCATCTCATGTGTTTTAATCAGTGATGGAAAGGAACTAAGTACATTCATTCAGTACCAAAGTAAAACATAGCAGAGCTACAAGCTCACAACGTGCCACATTGTAGCTCACCTTATTTTCGAATAGCGAAAGTATGACATAGGACTTTAAGGTAGGGTAAGTGATTTCCTGAATCAAATCAAATTAAAATAAGTGTTAAATAGCTCTATATTCTGATAGTTCTCATTGTTTATATAGAGTGTTTATTCTGTAACATGAGTCTCTCCAGCTCTTTACTAAAGTGAAAATGCATTTTCAGGTCGGGATACCAATTTTATCCAATCAGGATACAGATTACACCAATCAGGATAGAGAACCAAAACAGGATACAGATGATACTAATCTCAAATTGGAAGTGCTGAAACAAAGAAATGAGCAGATAAAATTAGAACTGGAACATTGTAAAAATGAAGCTGATAAATGGGTTCTCTCTCCTGATTGGCTTAAATGTTGTCACCTACCTGTCTATTAAAGAACTGCAGAGACAGAGAGACTCCTGTTACTGAACACACACTCTATAGCAATGACTACAATCGGAATATAGTGCTTTAACCTTTTAACGTTTTTGTCTCCGCCAGGCCGAAGGCATGGCGAGAGAGTATGTTTTACCCCCTGTCCGTCCGTCCGTCCGTCCGTGTGTGTGTGTGTGTGTCCGTCCGTCCGTCTGTCACCAGCTAATCTCCGGAACCGTTGGCCCGGTCGCTCCGAAACTGTGCACACACACTCCCTGGATGCCAATTCAGAACCTCTGCCCAAAATATTTCACATGGGCATGTTATAGCGCCACCAGGAGGCCGATTTGTGCAAAAAAAAAAAAGTATATTACTCCTACAAATTTTATCCAAACGTCATGCAAATCAGTACACAGTATCACTATAGTCATGTGATCAACACGAATCTGTCCAATTTCCCATATTCCATCCTCATTGCCTAAGGTTGGCTTCCAAAGTTTGCAGGATTGGTCCGTTGTGAACAAAAAGTGAAATTTCACACGCACATTCCCACTAGGCCGAGGAAGAAATGCACCCTTCTCACATTGGCCTGTTATAGCGCCACCAGCAGGTCTAATTTAGCAAAACAAATTTTAGGAACAAAATGCATCAAATCATGAATAAAGTGTCAATGCAAGAACGGTTGGCACCCTTTTCACATTGGCCTATTATAGCGCCACCAGGAGGCCAGAATACCTGACCTGGTGGAGACCTGTGCTCCGAGGAGCACTTTTTCTAGTTTTTGTTTGTTTTAACAAAAAATATAATTTACCCTACCTTAAAGTGGTTATGCATTTTGTATTAATAATACAATCTGTAAAATCTGAAGCTATCAAATGCTGTACTTGCAATAGAGTAAAAGGTACAATATTTGCCTCTGAGATGTAGTGGAGTAGAAGTAAAACAAAAATGGAAATACACAACTAAAGTTGAAGTAAACACAACATTGTGTAAGTACTATACATCATTATGTGTTGAAGAGCAATAGCATTTGAGTGGAATGTTCCTTTAAAGCACTGACCTCCTTCAAGGTATGAAACACCACCAGGTGTACTAATTGCTACAGTGCAGAGGGACATGGATTGATATTAATCGTATTAACTGGATTGATATTAATCGTATTAACTGAAAACATATTCATATCACAGCTTAGACATTCGTTCTAGAGATTGAATCGGAGAACAGACCCATGCAGATGTTGTGATGTAAAACACTATCTGTAGTGTAAAAAGTGCTGTGAAGCACAAAGAAGCATTCCTTCGGTCTACATATGTCTCCCCTCTACAACAGCATTAGTGTGTATATTGGAAAACCTGATAAGTGTGCTTTGAAGTGGGATGAATCCAAAAGTATACAAGTTATCAAAAGTTTGATCACAGCAGTTCAAGCCCTAAGATAGCTCAACATTTGTAAGTTTAAATGGAGTCTGTAAGTTAAAGCATGGTTGGGAAATGTAAACACTGTCATTGTCCATTATTTATATTTAAATGATTTTGACTAGTAAAATGTTTTGGCTAAATGATAATCAAAAGTTTACTATACTAAACTTAGAGACACAATATCAGTCAGATCATTGTATTATACACAATGATCTGACTGCAAGATGTTGTGTTTATATTTAATCACTTCATAAATGTGGTGTGCATGTTTTGTCCATGTGTTAATGTGGTGAAGAGTTTAGCCGTAATGTTACAAATACATAAGATCTAAACAGAACTAAAACAGTTGCATCACAGATCTACTGTAAACAGTAGACACAGTAATGTCACTTGTGTTTACAGAGGATGAGTAAACCTGAATCATATGATTGATTGATTGATTGATTGATTGATTTAAGATATTATATTGTTTGATAATTGACAGGAGATTCATTTTATAATTAGATCATTTCTAATTTGAAATTATTAACTTTGTTTTCCATCTATGCACACCAGTTAACATGATCTAATCTATGATTAGTGGATGTATAATTTAACGTTTCTATATGTAAACCAGGATGAGAGAACATATCACTCCAGTTCTAGCTTCACTACACTGGCTCCCGGTTGTTTTTAGGATTGATTTTAAAATTATTTTATTAGTTTATAAAGCTCTAAATGGTCTGGCACCCTCCTACCTCTCTGACTGCCTAGAGAGATATGTTCCAAACCGGGCCCTCAGGTCTTCAAGTGCTGACCTGCTCGAGGTGCCTACAATGACATATAAAAAATACGGTGAAGCAGCATTCTGCTTTTACGGACCGACAGTGTGGAATAAACTCCCATTACACTTAAGACAGGCAACCTCTGTCGATAGCTTTAAAGCACAGCTCAAGACCTATTACTTCACTCTTGCTTTTAGCTGATTCTTTGGTTGATTTTTAATTCCTCACTGTATTCCCTATTTTAATGTTGTTCTATGCCTTTGCTTTTGCCTTTGCTTTTATTTTATTTTATTTTTGTTAGCTTTATTGTAAATTGGTTCTAACTGTAATTGTATTCTTGCTATGTAAAGCACTTTGAGCTGCATTTCATGTCATGAAAGGTGCTATACAAATAAAGTTTATTATTATTATTATTATTATTATATGCTACTTAAACATTTTGTAAATATCATAATGTAAAGTATTTTTTTAATTAAATGCTCTCTCTCTCTCCCCCTCTCTCGCCCTCTCTCTCAATTATGAACATGAATTGAATTTCAACATTTACTAGGGCGTAAGTATCAGTCCTATTCTACTTCATGTCCTCCCATGTGTTTACATAATAACAGAACACAAACTGAATGGTTCTTACAAGTGAATACTTCTTATTGAATATATATTATGTGTGGAGAGCTTGCTCTCACCAGCAGCTTATGTAAAACATGTTTTTTTAAATCCGTAAATGTTACAGATAAACAGTATCTAAATATAACTGAAACAGTTCTAACGCATATTATAATTAGAACATTTGAAATTGAAATGGTTAACTTTGTTTCCATCTGCGCACATCCGTTAAAAGTGGACGTTTAATTGAATGTTTGCACTGTATATGGCCATTAAAGCATTATGTTAAATATTCTGTCAATATAGTATATAATGTC
The DNA here is from genome assembly GCF_963280865.1 of Gymnoscopelus braueri. Lineage (NCBI taxonomy): Eukaryota > Metazoa > Chordata > Actinopteri > Myctophiformes > Myctophidae > Gymnoscopelus > Gymnoscopelus braueri. The sequence continues at coordinate 10,857,025 of NC_137607.1, forward strand.
AAGTTTTCTAATCTCTCTCTCTCTCTCTCTCTCTCTCTCTCTCTCTCTCTCTCTCTCTCTCTCTCTCTCTCTCTCTCTCTCTCTCTCTCTGGATTTGAACGTTAACTAGGGCGTAAGTATCAATCCTATTCCACTTCATGTCCTCCAATGTGTTTTCAGGGTTGTCATTGTAGCATAACAAATTGACACTTAACTTTCAAGTTGGCTGCCTGCAAGTCAGGGACAAATCAGAACTGTTTCATTGAGGAAGTGGGACGTTTGCCTGCTGTGTAAATGTGTTATAACTTTAGATTGGGCAGTCCCCTTCTCTGCCACCAAGTGTTGCACGTTTACAGGTTCACACACACACACACACGCACACACACGCACACACGCGCACACGCACGCACACACACACACACACACACACACACACACACACACACACACACACACACACACACACACACACTTTGTTTTCTATCTATGCACATCAGCTAAATGTATCTAATCTATAATTAGTGGATGTATAATTCAATGTGTCCATATGCTACTAAACCATTTTGTAAGTGTGTTCTAGCGATGACTATGCCTTTTCTCTTTTCATGAATTATGGACATGGATTTGAATGTGAACTAGGAGGTAAGTATCAATCCTATCCTATTCCATTGTGGAAAAACTATTATCTTACCTAGTGCTGACCATGATGTTTCAGTGTGGGTGTCTGGTGTGTTGTGTGATAGGAAAGTCTCAGCAAGAATGAAAGGAAAGGTGAACAAAACGGTGATGAGACCAGCTATGTTATGGTTTAGGAAAGACAGGAAGCAAAGCTGGCGGTAGCAGTAGACTAACATGTTGAGGTTCTCTCTGGGAGTAACACGGATGGATAGGGTCAGGAACAAATACATCAGAGGGACGTTGTGTGTAAGATGTATAGGGATGTTAGATGTGGAAAAGAGGATATCTATGGATGTAGTGAAAGAGGACATGAAGTTAGTTGGTGTGGGAGAAGAGGAGGCAGAGGATAGGGTGAGATGAAGGCAGGCGATTCGCCGTGGCAACCCCTGAAGGGAACAGCCGAAAGGAAAAGAAGAAGAAGATGCTATTCCAGTGTGGAGAGCAAGTTGTGGACACACATGATACGTTAGGATGTGTTAAGTCAGACTATCAAGTCATCCATCCTCACAATACAACCAAACAATTTGTGTTAAATCTTGGCAGTGTTGTAACTATGATTGTGTTTTTGTTTCTCTCTCTCTCTTTTCATGAATTATCTACCTGAATATGAATGTGAACTAGACAGTAAGTATCAATCTTATTCAAATTCTCCAATTTGTCCCAGATTTATGTGTTTTCGATTTACAACAAGTTTTCACAATAGCAGAACACAAACTAAATGGTTCATACATGTCTTCACAGTGACTTCTTATTGCATTGCGTGTGTGTGTGTGTGTGTGTGTGTGTGTGTGTGTGTGTGTGTGTGTGTGTGTGTGTGTGTGTGTGTGTGTGTGTGTGTGTGTGCGTGTGGTCAAATCATGAGCATGTGGTAACATCATGAGCATGATGTTAAGTTGTGGACACATGATGCATTAGGAAGTGTTATGACAGATGATCAAGTTCTCCTCACAGTACAACCAAAGTATTAATGTTAAATCTTGGCAAAGTTCCCTTACATGGTCATGGTCATGAGCATCCTACATAACGATTCACTTAACTGGGTATTTATTTACCAATTAACTGGGTATTTATTTACCAATTTACCAGAGGCAAGGAGATAATCTCTTGCACTGACATCCTAGCAGTTTTAATAAAAAAATAGCCTTTTTCATCATCATTGATGTGTAACAGAAACATCTATTGACCGTACTGTACTTTTTCATTGTTATATTGCACTATAACACTGACTGACTGTCAGTCTCTTATATAAATGACCACCCAACTCAATCCCTGTTGCTGGAGTAACAGTTTGGGAAGTGTAAACATTCTCATCTCCCATTATTTATATTTACCATTATTTTGAATATCAAAATGTTTTCACTTGGACATAATCAAAACTTTAACATGTATTCACATTCATATGATGTTCTATCATAATTGAGGAAGGTTTAACTAATAATCTTACCGATATTGTGTCTCAAGCTGATATTTAATCACTTCACAAAATGATGTGGTGTGCATGTTCTGCCCATGTGTTAAAGTGGTGAAGAGTTTAGCTGTTTTTAAATGTTACAGATAAACAGTATCTAAACAGAACTAAAACAGTTGCATAATGTCACTTATGCTTACAGAAGATGAGTCAAACTTAATCCTATGCTTGAATGAAAGAAGGTACAAACTGTCAGCTTACAGCTAAACTCTTTTTATGTAGGTAAAGAAAAAGCTGCAAAGTACCTAAGGTATGAGACAGAAGAGCAGAAGACTAACAGAAATAAATCAGCTCGTCTGACTGGTAAGTCTGAAAGAGACAAACAGACACATTGAAAACTAGAAACAATGCTCCTCGGAGCACAGGTCTCCACCAGGTCAGGTACGTTATTGTGGCCTCCTGGTGGCGCTATAATAGGCCAATGTGGAAAAGGGTGCCATTTATTTTTAGGTCGTTCACGGCAATCGGACACTGCATTCATGATTTGAGGCATTTTGTTCCAAAAATGTGTTTTGCTGAATTAGACCTGCTGGTGGTGCTATAACAAGCCAATGTGAAAAGGGGTGGCATTTCTTCCTTGGCCTAGTGGTAATGTGTTTGTGAAATTTCACGGAAATTGCAAGCTAAGGGTAAAACATACTCTCTCGCCATGCCTTTCGGCCTGGCGGAGACAACTATGTTGAAATTCACAATAATGTGCATTAATCAAACTGTCATATCAAAGTATTTATTGTATGTAGGTACTATAATCAATAAACACCTGCAATATGATAAACATCATCTAAAAATATAATAATAACTAGAGGTTCGGGCTGCTATGCGGCCCTCACACCTGCATCACACCGCATATTCAACTGATATGCCCATACCGTATATTAACCCCCCCCCCCCCCCTCCCCCTATGGCTCACACAATTTTGAAAACGCTTCTGCCTGAACAAACTTACATTTTGTCTTTGCAGTCGCGCAAATTTCCATTGTGAGTCCTGTGCATTCTTAGAGCATTATAAGGGCCCAGCTTGAAAGTTTTACATTGAGGCTAAAATGGAAGAGACAGTTCATATGAATGGCCTGTACTTTAGCTGTTTTACCCCTGCTGGTGTCAGAAATCCGAACGCAATCGGATGGGTTTTTGACAAACTTTAGACTAGATGTTCTTACCTTAATAAAAATGGTCATAAATACTATTTGCTTCCAGTCACTAGTTTAAAGTCTTTCAAACATCATGATTATGCGTTTTGGTAAACTTTGGTCCCATTTATTTTAAAATTGACGATAAAGTAGGTTATGCTAGGAGGGGCGGGATAATTTGATTGACAAGCTACATAACCAATAGCATTCATTCCCCGCCCCCGCTCTTGATTGACAAGCTACCCAACCAATAATGGTCTGGTGGCATTCTGCAGGATGGCACGATATGACAGGATATTGAAAGATGGCAGATTTGAAATAGCTGAACAATCGGCTTCATTTACGGTCTGTAGAAACCGATGGCGTCACGTTGTCCATTCTTTTTATACAGTCTATGATTATAACCCAGGTCAGCAGTAAACAGCTAAAAGGGATAATTGTTAGGACAAGAAGAATCAAAACTCTGGAGATTTAAAAAGGATTTCTATGTCCCTCTACACACGGATATTACAGTGACAAGTGAAAGATATCGAAGAGGAGATATGATTACTTGAGGATGTTAAAATGTCTGTGGTTCATCTTAACATACAATGTAAATCAAAGAGGAGATACGATTAATTGAGAATCTTAAAATGTCTGTGGTTCATCTAAACATACTACATTTTTTCTATCTGTCGTTGAAAAAAGACCCGAACTACAAAGTAGAGAAGCTCACAGAGAAGCTCACAGTTCAACTGAAGGAGAGAGAAAATCAACTGGAGGAGCTCAACCAGACACTGATAGAGAGAGAGAAGAAACTAGAAGAGAAAGACAAAATGCTGAATGAAACCAACAAACTACTGATAGCAATAAACCAACACGTGAAGCAAAGAGAGAACCAACTGGAGATGAAAGATGAAGAGTTGAGAATGAGGAAGAAGGAGTTGGATGATCTCATCACTGAAAAAACAAATTCTGGTGAGTGATGACTTTTTACATGTTATGCCAGGGATAATGTACGGGTAGGTGGTCATTACTGGAAAAAAAAATCACCCTGAATAAAAAAAATACACTTATCTCATTGTAAATACAAATGAATATCATTGTAAATACAAATGAAATACACATACATTATGTGATGTTACTTATATTAGTCATGTATGTGATATCACGGTAGCATAACCAACACCGAGTCTGTGGTTCGTCTAAACTTATGGACCACAACGGAAACAAGCCCCTGGGGCTTTTTGTGTTATCCTTTTGGCAAAACCTTTGACTGTGCTACCTGTACTGTTAACACTCTTGTTAATTAAGTATTCAATCAACCAATCACATTTGTTCTGTCTGTCGTTGAAATAGACCCGAGCCACCAAGGAGGGAAATTCATCGTTCTGCTGAAGCAAAGAGAGAATCAACTGGAGAAGATCAGCCAGACACTGGCAGAGAGAGACAAGAAACTAGAAGAGAAAGACAAACTGCTGAATGAAACCAGCAAATTGCTGATAGAAACAAGCCAACAGGTGAAGCAAAGAGAGAATCAACTGGAGAAGAAAGATGACGAGCTGAGAATGAGGAAGAAGGAGCTGGATGAGGTCATCACTGAAAAAAGTAATTATGGTGCGAACGTACTGATGCCTTGTTATATTATATTCATTATTTATTTAAGTACACATTGTAGGACAATTATCACATTCTTTGGTGTTTTCCTGGTTTTGGTGTGATGGTAATGATCTCTGGTACGAATTAGTGTTAAACTAGCAGTTGCCTCTTGTTGGGACGTAACCCTAACCCTGATCTGACATCTAGTCTGACTTTGTGATATCATTGGTTATTTTAAGGTCACAGGGTCATAATGTATACAGTAGCGTTCAGATTCAGGACTACTAATCTCACAGCTGCTAGTGAGAGGGAACACTTCCGTGAGACGTAGATGAACACAATCATTAAATGGACAAATATCACATGTGTTTTTTCCCCAAAAAAACTCAGGTGTGGAAGAACCTCCAATTACCCTGACAACAGGTAAGACCTTCACTTGTCTGTGTCCTTTATATTTTAATGCATAGGACCACAATGGAAACAAGTCCCCAGGACGTTTTATTTTCTTATCCTGGACGTTTTATTTTCTTATCCTTTTAGCCCAAGTATGTTCCTGTGCTTCCATGCTGTTTACATTTACGTCTAATAAAGTATTCAATAAATCAAAAGACCCTGAAAACAAACAAAGGACAACAAAATAATTTAATGGACAACGTTGATGTCCTGTTTGTTCTCAATCATCGAGGTTATTAAACTTTAAGTGCAGTACACCTCTACTTGTGTGAGGGCAGAAAGCTGGATTCAAATAACATAATAGTCTGACTTTCTATTTTAACAGAAATTAAAGCTAGCTTCGTGGAGAAGAACAGGACTGACCTCATTAAACGCATCACAGAGGTTCTGGGTGTAATCGACGATCTTCTTGGCAAAGGCATTCTGAGAAAGGAGACGTACAACGAAATCAGGGGGGAAAAGACCAGGGAAGACAAAGTGAGAATGCTGCATGACATTATATCTCTGAAAGGAAGAAAAGCCATGTCAGCATTCTACGATGCTCTGCAAAAGTGCGACCCGTTTCTTGTTGAAGACCTGGGTACGAAAATAACAATACATTCCAGATCTCTTTTTTTTCCTCTATGTTGGAGTTCTGTGTAACATGTTTATCTTTTTCTGTTTCTAGATGAAGGTCAAAATTGAGTGTGGCATGTTTTTTTCTTTTTGTTTCTAGATGGAGGTCATCGTTGATTTCAGAGGAAACGGAGGTGAAGATGCTCCTGTGCATCGATGGAGACACGGTGGAGAGAGTGGCCCGTCTTAAACTGTCGGAGTTCATCTATCAACTCTCTCATGGATCAACTAAACCTTCTCACCCCTTACTTAAACGATTCACACCCACACATCCTTAATAGAAATAACTTAGTTTAAACATTAAATAAATAATAATCTGATCAAATCTAGGAATATGGTATACATTCGGAGAATACATTCAGACTAAAAGCGATATCCATTTTTCTCATCTACTAGAATGTATTATTGTGTTACGATGGTTCAATTTCCATTATTAGTAACACCTATTACCATCATTACTTAATGTTACTTTGCAGCCACAGTATTCCTTTTCCAAACCAAAATACAATTGTAGATTTAACTCCCTTCTGTCAACATCATTAGGTGTCTGGGAGCAAATGAGCGAAAATCTCAGACACTTTTTAGAGATGAATCAAAATGCTCTCTTTATTATATTAAGATAATCACACTGCTAACACTCTCAAATCTATCGGTATAGAGCTGGTTAAAATAATATCCTAATAGAGGAGGTGACATTTACAACCATTAGGACATAACTGTTTTGGATACTTTGGATCCTCTGATCTCCTTCTGTATAGTCATGTTTAGACTCCTATTCCATTATAACGAGGATATTATTGCATTATTCTGTTTTTTTTAAATCTAGCTCAGGATCACCTCTACAGCTAAACTGAAGTTATGCAGACAATTTTTTTGTGTTATTTCATGTATAATTGAAGGTGCACATTAATCTTTGTATTGTTCGTTGATTGTACCTGATTTCACTAATGTGCTGAGGTTTAGGACCAACATGACCTGCATTGATGTGTTTAACCACCACCCCGCATCCACATTCTGGGGGAACATTAGCCAAATATTGTTTTTATTTAATGCTTTAGAAGACATTTGGCGTAGATGCTAAAAGCGGTCTCAGTTCCAGCATACGTAGTGTAGGAGCTAATATATATTATACTCATGTATATGGTGTGTGTATGTATGTGTGCACTGGGTTAGATAATCAAATGCTGGATAGTTGTAGACACCGAAATGGTACTTGGGTGGTGGGAGTGTCACTGTGGGTGTTCTCTAGTGGTCATTAGTAATGGTCCTCATTCTGCTCACGGTAGGGTGAGCCGTTCCTCAAATTACAATTTGGACTTGGATAATTCTATCCCCTACTAGCTTAACAATTCACTTTTTTATTTTTATTTTTTTATACTGAATAAAGTCGATCAATCAATCAATCACTCTAAAAGCTGGGAGGATAACTTCTGTTGACCACATTTAGGAGAATTGCTCATTGTTTTCTGTAATTATTTTTGCCCAGATGTATGCACATTATTGGAAACATTTGTATTATTTCATGTGATATAGAAATTAAAATATTTTGAACATGAGCTTTTCATAGTGGACGTGAATCCTTTTAGTGTGCGACACGGGTATCTATCACCCACACTTAGCCTGCCTGCTGATTGATTCATTGGGGATCACGCAGGGGTACATCCTGTGGTTTCCTGCACTAGACCACAGGATACAAACATTCAATGGGAAAACTTTTTTTTTGTATAGAGTTCATACTGTATACTAATATTGTCTTGATTGAACTGTTTTGTCAAGGTCAGTAACCTCCATGTTTAGTACTTCTCATAACAGGACCGTACCTATGTTCCCTGCCCATAGCAAGCGAATATCCTAAATGAGACCTCCATTATGTATCATTTGTGTCTCTAGATAAAGATGAGCACCAGCCGAGACCAAAGTGCATTTTCTCATTCTTCTCAATTTGAACTCCTGAGATATGACACTGTTCAGTCTCACAGTGATCACTGTTTGAGTTCTCAAAATGATCTTAATGGCGTCGCTATTATGGAGTCTCATCTCTGTCTTTCAGTGATCACTGTTTGAGTTCTTGGGATAATCTCACTAACATCTCTTTTAAAGAGTCTCATCTCTGTCTTTCAGTGATCACTGTTTGAGTTATTGGGATAATCTCACTAATATATATTGTAAAGAGTCTCATCTCTGTCTTTCAGTGATCACTGTTTGAGTTCTTGGGATAATCTCACTAACATCTCTTTCAAAGAGTCTCAGCATGTCTATCTGATCACTAGTAGAAATATAATTATATACTTCATTAAGATAAAGCATATTAAACTTATGAACTCAAAATGTTTTCACTTGTGGGTCAGCAGTGAATTCTAATTTGTAGGTGATTATCAGTTATTCATTTTTTATTATTACAACTGCAGGTCACAGTTTATGAAAACCTGCAGATCCTGTCAGTCAGTTGGGTCCATTCCGTAACAAATCTAACATTACATTGCGGACCGTACTCTATATCTGACCAAGAAAGCATATTCTGACTATATCTATGATGTCATCAATATTAAGCCGATATTTGGCAATGTCCATATATGGCCAAGATAGAATTAATGTACAAATCAAGACTATCATCACCTGGAAATCCATTCATGAATATAACAACACTGTCCTCATCAAACCCTGCATATCCACACGTGGAGGCCACTGAATCATCACCTAGATCTCCATATATAGAGCTGACCTCTACATTTGATTTCCAGAATGCCAAGGTGTACAACATGAGATAAAAATAAATTAAGTGACATTTAGAATTATGTACTGTATGTTTCATTTATTTATTTTTATTTTGAACAGTTTGTTCATTAACTGACACTCAGAAGCATATCTAAAACGTCTCAATTGTGTTTGGAAAATGAGCTGCAAAGACAATGCCAGGCATAGAGGTCAAGTCAATGAAAATAACTTTTCCCAATAAATGCTCAAGGGAAACTGCTACTGCATTAACAGAGGTTTCAAACAGAGGCACAACATGAAAGCAGGTACCATTTGTGACACTATCTTTAAGCAAAGTAAAATCCGCACATTCCAATTCATTAATAAGAGCCCATTTGGCAACAGACTGTACAGACGTAAGGAAGAACTCAACCTGTCCATATTTTATCTCTGCTCCACTAGAAAAAATGACTGTACAATTATTTCTTATATTGCCTTTCCCATAATGTCTTGACGTGAGATAATGTCTCTTAACTTGTGCCTTTCAAATCTTCTCACTGTTTTAGGATCAATGCTGTGACCAGCATGTCTTTCCAAGGTAGTCATGTGAATTTCCTGTAGCTGAACTTCACTTGATGCGCCAATAAGTTTTATTCTTTTATCCTTGTTTTCCTGACCAAAACTATGGTCCTTTGTCATCATAGTGTAGAATGTAGCTATGTCATCAGCTGGCTTTATGGTTTGCGAAATACCAGGTATAGCCTGAAATAGTTTCACTGCAGAGACCATCTGAATTGGTATATTCTGAGTACCATGTATGAGCCTCAACAAATAGCCATTTTTGTCTTCAAAATGGAAACATGAGTGAGTCCATAATGCACAAGGGCCCTGACACTGTCTGCTAAGTGAACTAGGAGGTGCACATTTGCAGTTTGGTACCGCTCACCATAAAGATTACACATTTGAGAACAGAAGTTCCACAGCAGTTTCTCAGCATGATCAACCTGTTCTACAGATATGGATTCCATCAACAGAATGAAAATGGCTTCACTTAGGAGGAGGAAGTGATTGTAGTACGATGTTGCAAGGATTCCTCGGAAAACAACAGGTCCATAGAAGAGCAAAATATCACGATATTCTGATGCCTTAAAAAACATTCTGTGTGATAACACTGATCGCGGATATCGTGTTAAAGATGGAGGGGAGATATCTTTAAATCTCTGGTCAATAAAATACTGTCCCAGCCTCAATGGGATTTATCAGAATGGTATTATCAAACAGTCCAGGACAGGGGGATCTTCAACAGGGTACCTCAGTACTACCGGGCCCCTGATGGGCTGCATTTTATATGAACTAATTGACCTCTATCAGCTTAATATTTCTTATTTGTATTATGATGGTGAGTTATCAACTTGCTTAAGGTGAAAGTTGTATTTAAAAGTGTCTGCTAAATGCTTAAATTGTAAAGTGTTCATTGTTCATTTCTCTCTGCTAATGGGTCCTTGGCCTGGAAAACAGACCCCTGGTCTAGGCCAGTGTGTGTGTTTTTTTTTTTTTTTGTAATCATATAAAAAAAAAAAAACCCTAGAAAAACAAATACGTCAGTCATTTCTTTGTATATTTAGGCTATGTGTACGGAGGCGGACCCAACCCGCAGGGCGCTGGAGGTGGACCAATAACCCCACACAGGGACCTGCAAGGGGCCGGAGGCGGACCAACCCCACACAGCGACCTGCTAGGGGCCGGAGGCGGACCAACCCCACACAGGGACCTGCAAGGGGCCGGAGGCGGACCAACCCCACACAGGGACCTGCTAGGGGCCGGAGGCGGACCAACCCCACACAGGGATCTGCAAGGGGCCGGAGGCGGACCAACCCCACACAGGGACCTGCAAGGGGCCGGAGGCGGACCAACCCCACACAGGGACCTGCAAGGGGCCGGAGGCGGACCAACCCCACACAGGGACCTGCTAGGGGCCGGAGGTGGACCAACCCCACACAGGGACCTGCAAGGGGCCGGAGGAGGACCAACCCCACACAGGGACCTGCTAGGGGCCGGAAGGCGGACCAACCCCACACAGGGACCTGCTAGGGGCCGGAGGCGGACCAACCCCACACAGGGACTTGCAGGGCGCTGGAAGCGGACCAACCCCACACAGGGACCTGCTAGGGGCCGGAGGCGGACCAACCCCACACAGGGACCTGCAGGGCGCTGGAAGCGGACCAACCCCACACAGGGACCTGCTAGGGGCCGGAGGCGGACCAACCCCACACAGGGACCTGCAGGGCGCTGGAAGCGGACCAACCCCACAGGGGGCCGGAGGTAGGGCTATGACAATTATTAGATAATCGTCTAATCGTCAATTATTTGACATAATCGCAATTAGTTTGTCATAATCGTGAATAGTGGAAATAGAAAATCTACAAGCTCACAACGCTTGTAGATCGGCTATTTCCACTATTAGTGTTATTTTTGTTTAAGTATAACGTTTTAAGTATAAAGTTATCAAATACGTCAGTCATTTCTTTGTATATTTAGGCTATGTGTACGGAGGCGGACCCACCCCGCAGGGCGCTGGAGGTTGGCAAACATCGCAGGGTGCTGGAGGCGGACCCACCCTGCAGGGCGCTGGAGGTGGACCATCGCTTCAAGGGGCCAGTGGTAGGTCTGCACCTTAGATCGTTATCCTATCATTGTCACAGCGCAATATCAGTATCGATTAAGCCAAAGACATTACCTATACTGTTGCTCATATCATTGCCCTATGCAACTCAATATCTAATAAGTGTGGGAACCCAATAGCATTTCAAATCAAGAATGATATTGTCTTATGCTGTATTTTTAAATGAATGCTGCTTAGTTTTCACTGTAACTCAATATGTTATTTTCTTTTACAGAAATATTGTGCCGTATCGTTATAGAAATATTTGGCATAAGTACTGAAACCCCCTCCCCCTTTGTGCACCCCTAGCCAGTGGACTGGGACCTGACTGGAGCAGTTGCGATCCATCGAATCACTGGGGCTGCAGACCAGGACCATCGCACGACTGGGGCAGCAGACCGGGACCATCGCAGGACTGGAGAAACACGCCTGTATACTATGGGTAAGCTATTCACCTGTTCTCAGCTTGCTGGTTGATCCCTGACTGACCAACCAGCAGGTACCTTCTGTCTTCTCCTGCCCTGGTTCTGCCTTATGGATGAGGATTTTCTTTTTTAAACAATATTTTTGGAGAAAAAAGAAAAACATTATATGCCCAGTCACTATGCTGTACCTGAGATGTTCCTTTTTACTGGCACCAAGTTAAAAGGGAAAAACCTAATTTTCAATATTGAACCATATCATTAATATACCTTTGAGTTATGTGGAAATGAAAATGTTAGGATTGATTGTGGGGTTTACATCGCAAATTACACTGTGATGTCATCACGGTGTAATTTGCTATGTAAACCATGTTATATTACTGCTATTTGTGCTGTTTATATCATTTCTAACAAAGTTCCACACAACTCCACTAAGGTGTATTAATGACCGTTCAATATTGATGGGTGGTTTCCCCCGTTGAGCAAGAATTAAATACATAGAATATCAATATGAAGCAACTAAGAAACAGGTTATTTCAATGGTAGTGGAGGGAGAGAGAAATCTTTTGTCCAACCAAGAAACTGCGACCAATGGGTGTGAAGAGGGGCACAACCACAGGCGGGACAAAGGGTGAATTAGTACTTATTCACAACTAATGAAAATAGACAATCTAAAAGCTTACAACTCAATGCGTTAAACATTATCTGTTTTAGCTATAGTGCAGTCATTGTCCACGTCATTTCTTTGTATATTTAAGTTATGTTTTATCTACCCTACAGAGTCCAGACAGCTCTAGAAACGGCCTATGGTGGGAATAGCGCCGGTCCAGACCCTGCCAGAGGTGGTGGGAGAGAAGCCGACAGCCCTCCCCATTACTGGAGAGAACCAGGCAGGTTTTTAATGTTTAATGTACTGGTGGCTATATGCTGCAAACCAATTTGTCCTTTGGGGACATTAATAAACTTGAACCTTGCTCATCAGATGAGGGCAACGTCCCGGCACCTACGTGGACACCCTGCGCTGCATGCAAGACGGAGTTTGAGAGGCTGCTCCGTCAGAAGAAGGCGGTCGACGAGGTCGCCTCGAAAATAGGCAAGTCATCTATGTTCATTTTAGTTGCTTGTTTTCTGTTGCTTTGTTAACCTAATGAAGAAAACACCTAATAATTAATCTATTTGTGCCATTTCTATTTTTCAGACCCAGGCCAGCTGCAAGAGATGCAGCATCTCTTAAGTTTGATTGGTCAGAGCCCAGAACCACCAGCCCTACAGCAGCAGCCGGTCGACAGGAGCTTTTTCCAGAAAGCGGCTTGTGGATCTCCTCCTTCAAACTTGCTGCCATCCACCAGTTAGCAAGACAGGACTCCATACGCCTGTTCCACTCTCTCTTCGACCACTTCTTTACAGCAGAGGAGTGTGAAAACTCTGTTGCCTTTGGGCGGCATGGCAAGCCCCCAGAGGGAAAGAGGCTGCTGGACAGGAAGAAGGTCGAGGGAATTCAAAGTAAGATTTTCCCCCTTTACTCTATTACTGCTTTTGACGTACCGCGAGTATGTGACGCATCCAGCGTGCCAAAGTCTGTCATTTCAAACTCTTCATTTTGGCCGTTTCCAGTCATTGATCCGTGCGTGCGTGTGCAGCGCTGTTTGTTCGTTTCCCTGGCCTATGTCAGCCTGAGTGTTGCATTCACACAGAAATACTTTCTGTATACGGGGAGATGGGACTTTTTTTCCCCTGCCTGCCTGCACAGTCTCTAAGCAGGCACCATGCTTAAATAAATAAGAGTCAAATAAGAGTTTTTGCAGAATATTTAATCAGGACAGAACGCCAGCCAAATGACGTCATAATGACGTTATGAGGACGTCCTCCGGTGACTCCGATGACGTTCAGGACAAGGACAGCCCATATAGGGATGATCATGACGTCATTTCCAGGACGTCTTCAAGACGACGTCGCTAGGACGTCACCAGGACGTCTGTTTTCGACGTCCTGGTTCAAATCAGGTGATGTTTTGGGCCAGATCAAAACTAGTCTTGGTTTGACTTGATCTGGCCCCAATCAAGACGTCACCGGTCCTGACCGTGCTTGCTGGGTAGCTACATGATTAGTTAGAAGAACATTTTAATATGCTTTATAAAGATAAGGTTGGTCTGTGGAGTTATTTGTCAAAATTTCTCATTGCAGCTTTACATGTTTTTGTCTTGCAGCCTATGTCCTGAGATGTGCAACATTGCCCGGGTGGACCAACATCACCGACTGCGAAATCAAGAAAGCCTTCATAAATAAGTGTAGGGCCAGAGGAGGGACAGTAGTATGTATACTTTCTCCATGTACACTTTTTATTTATTTTTTTGTTTTGTTTTTCATGCTGCTATGGCTCAGTTGTAACTGAAATAAAAAAGAAATCTGTTTTTCTTTTCTTTTTTTCTTTCTTTCTTTTTTTTTTCGTGACACTTTATCTCTTTTCCCGATTGGCTGAAATTGTTCTCTCTGTGAATGTTTTTCTGTTAATAATAATAGCCATTATGCTACATGAGCACAGGCCGTTTAACCAATTTAAAGCCTGGCCTTCCTATGTTGTTGTTGTTGTTGGGCATGTCACCCCCCCCCCCCACCCCATGCGAAAGAAAAGTTAGAACATTTCAAACAAGCGTATCCACATTTTCCAAAATCTCAACTAAAACAATAGCGCACATCGTGTGCTTATAGAGATTGTCCATTTTCCCTATTCCATCATTTGATGAAGTACAGTATACAGTATAGCCAGGGATTACAGAGGATGCCCACCTACTGACCAACACATAGCAATTACAATCAAGGATGCTGGAAGACTGTCCCCTGGCTTATTATATTGATTGCTTGCTGTTATGCTAATCATCCTCTGAACGTGAAGATGGGAATGTTTTTCTATTATTGTAACACAAGGCACTTTGACTGTTTTTCTGTTATTGTAACAAGGCACTTTCTGATATCTACCTCGGTTGAGTAATGTTTGTTTTTATAGTTTTATTGTTTTTAAAGTGTGTCACTCTTTTATTTATTTTTATCATTACGGAAGAGTTGTTAACTGCTGTAAATGTGTCCCTGTGTTAAAAAAAAAAATTGTACTGTTAAACTGATCAATGGTGTCTATTTTTTTCAGAAATCTGAGTATTAATTGTATAATTCTTAATTGTTTCTCATAATTCTCATGTGTGTCAGATCGAGGTCTCGTATAGCTCCATTAATGCATCCAATAGAAATAAATGAGATGAGGAAGAGATATTGAACTCACAATGATGAGAACTCTATAAGGGCTCATTATTCTCAGATGTTTCTTATTATGTTTCTCAGATTCCCTTCAATGAAGGCTCCGGATGAGATCTCCTCTGTTTATCATACTTCTCAAATACGGGTGCATACCGCCATTCCGACATCCCACCATTCCGACATTCCGCCATTCCGACGTATCACCATTCCGACATACCACCATTCCGACATACCGCCATTCCGACATTTAGTCCCGCCATTCCGACAGTCCATAAATCCCAAATTCATTTTCATGGCTATATATATATATATATATATATATATATATATATATATATATATATATATATATATATATATATATATATATATATATAAAATTACATTATTGGATATATATAAGGGGTGGCTTTAGGCAGGCTGGCTTCCTCCAGGCAGGCTCTAGGCTGGCTCTATAGGCAGGCTGCCTGGCTCGAGGCTGTCTAGATTGTCTAGATTATTTCCATGCCAAAGTGACTGAATAATAATAATATTAATAAATTAATAAATAAATGCTTTCTATTTGAAATAAATGTTGTATTGTCTCTCTTTCTCTTTCTCTTTCTCTCTCTCTCTCTCTCTCTCTCTCTCTGTCGAAATGCCAAAGCTGAGCAGCTTTGGCTATTTTCTATGGAATGCCAAAGCTGCCGTATCTAGATATAAATACATAAATAAATAAATAAATGAATTTATAAAGCAATAAATGCTAAAATAAATAAATAATTGTGCAAAGAAATATACAATTAAATATCAAAATGTATTCATTTATGTGACCATTTATGTATTTATTTATTTATATATTTATGTATTTATTTATGTATTCATTTATTTTTATATTTATGTTTTTATTTATTTATGTATTTATTTATTGATTTATACATATATGTATTTATTTATGTATTTATTTCCTTATTTACTTACGTATTTAATTATTTATTTAAACATTTAATTATTTATTTAAACATTTATTTAAACATTTATTTAATGCCGTATTTCATTGACGGTATGTTAATGAGGGGGCGTGTCTTGCCGTCCCATTCAGGCTTTAGCAATCAAACCCAGAGGGATCAAACACCAAAAAAATAACTTCCAGCCCATACAGCTGGTCAGTGGTCAAATGTATTATTATTTTGTTGATGATGATAACTGCGTTTATGTTCATAATAATTTGGTTTGATTTGATAAATTAACAAATAACAATGAAAGCCATAATATATTTAAAAATATGAAGCAAAACTAAATAATATTTAACAATAAATAAATGCTTGGGGATAATCCCCAACATGTTCAAAAAGGAATAGGAAGAAATGAAGACGTATTTACTCCTACCCCCTTCGTACTGTATGTATCCTTCCTGATTCATATAAACAATTACAAATTTAAATCTATATCATAAATCCTATGATATCTGTATAAATTAAATATATATTTAAAAAAATCTTATACATTTGATATTTACACACATTTATTACAGAGAAAACAGAACCGAATGTTTGTGCAATCATCACACAGTAGCCTACTGTTACTGTATGTATATTAAACATATCATATTCATCTGCAGTCATCCATCACACAGTTGTTCTATTAAATAAATTATATTAAAGCAGCTATAAGTATTATTTCGTGATTTGTTTTTATTTAAAAAAAAAAATTGTTTTTACTTTTTAGAAAGAATACAGTAGTAAATAACAAAAATCAGTATGATCAGTCAAAGAATAATACTATAATAATGTGTTACAACCAGTAACCAATCCTGTGATGATTCATGTTGCTCAGTTCCCACCTCTTTCCCATATCAAGCCCCTCAAAGAAACACCACAGAAGAAGAACAAGAAATATGCACTGCGCATGCCCACTATCCCATGTAGACTTTGAATGAAAAACAGTAAACTTCGACCGAGAGTACAATGTCTGATTCTGAGGTAAGTAAGCTATCCTAGATATATTCAGTGGTGTAAAGTAACTAAGTACATTTACTCAAGTACTGTACGAAAAGATTTTAGGTATTTCTACTTTACTAGAGTATTTCCAAGCTCAGTTACCTGTAGCTTGTAACGTGTAGCATGTAGCTACAAGCTACACGTTACAAGCTACAAGCTCACAACGCGTTGTGAGCTTGTAGATCGGCTATGTTTTCTTTACTTTTGGTACTTTGAGTATATTTTGAAATAAAAAAGAAATCTGTTTTTCTTTTCTTTTTTTCTTTCTTTCTTTTTTTTTTCGTGACACTTTATCTCTTTTCCCGATTGGCTGAAATTGTTCTCTCTGTGAATGTTTTTCTGTTAATAATAATAGCCATTATGCTACATGAGCACAGGCCGTTTAACCAATTTAAAGCCTGGCCTTCCTATGTTGTTGTTGTTGTTGGGCATGTCACCCCCCCCCCCCACCCCATGCGAAAGAAAAGTTAGAACATTTCAAACAAGCGTATCCACATTTTCCAAAATCTCAACTAAAACAATAGCGCACATCGTGTGCTTATAGAGATTGTCCATTTTCCCTATTCCATCATTTGATGAAGTACAGTATACAGTATAGCCAGGGATTACAGAGGATGCCCACCTACTGACCAACACATAGCAATTACAATCAAGGATGCTGGAAGACTGTCCCCTGGCTTATTATATTGATTGCTTGCTGTTATGCTAATCATCCTCTGAACGTGAAGATGGGAATGTTTTTCTATTATTGTAACACAAGGCACTTTGACTGTTTTTCTGTTATTGTAACAAGGCACTTTCTGATATCTACCTCGGTTGAGTAATGTTTGTTTTTATAGTTTTATTGTTTTTAAAGTGTGTCACTCTTTTATTTATTTTTATCATTACGGAAGAGTTGTTAACTGCTGTAAATGTGTCCCTGTGTTAAAAAAAAAAATTGTACTGTTAAACTGATCAATGGTGTCTATTTTTTTCAGAAATCTGAGTATTAATTGTATAATTCTTAATTGTTTCTCATAATTCTCATGTGTGTCAGATCGAGGTCTCGTATAGCTCCATTAATGCATCCAATAGAAATAAATGAGATGAGGAAGAGATATTGAACTCACAATGATGAGAACTCTATAAGGGCTCATTATTCTCAGATGTTTCTTATTATGTTTCTCAGATTCCCTTCAATGAAGGCTCCGGATGAGATCTCCTCTGTTTATCATACTTCTCAAATACGGGTGCATACCGCCATTCCGACATCCCACCATTCCGACATTCCGCCATTCCGACGTATCACCATTCCGACATACCACCATTCCGACATACCGCCATTCCGACATTTAGTCCCGCCATTCCGACAGTCCATAAATCCCAAATTCATTTTCATGGCTATATATATATTTATATATATATATATATATATATATATATATATATATATATATATATATATATATATATATATATATATATAAAATTACATTATTGGATATATATAAGGGGTGGCTTTAGGCAGGCTGGCTTCCTCCAGGCAGGCTCTAGGCTGGCTCTATAGGCAGGCTGCCTGGCTCGAGGCTGTCTAGATTGTCTAGATTATTTCCATGCCAAAGTGACTGAATAATAATAATATTAATAAATTAATAAATAAATGCTTTCTATTTGAAATAAATGTTGTATTGTCTCTCTTTCTCTTTCTCTTTCTCTTTCTCTCTCTCTCTCTCTCTCTCTCTCTCTCTCTGTCGAAATGCCAAAGCTGAGCAGCTTTGGCTATTTTCTATGGAATGCCAAAGCTGCCGTATCTAGATATAAATACATAAATAAATAAATAAATGAATTTATAAAGCAATAAATGCTAAAATAAATAAATAATTGTGCAAAGAAATATACAATTAAATATCAAAATGTATTCATTTATGTGACCATTTATGTATTTATTTATTTATATATTTATGTATTTATTTATGTATTCATTTATTTTTATATTTATGTTTTTATTTATTTATGTATTTATTTATTGATTTATACATATATGTATTTATTTATGTATTTATTTCCTTATTTACTTACGTATTTAATTATTTATTTAAACATTTAATTATTTATTTAAACATTTATTTAAACATTTATTTAAACATTTATTTAATGCCGTATTTCATTGACGGTATGTTAATGAGGGGGCGTGTCTTGCCGTCCCATTCAGGCTTTAGCAATCAAACCCAGAGGGATCAAACACCAAAAAAATAACTTCCAGCCCATACAGCTGGTCAGTGGTCAAATGTATTATTATTTTGTTGATGATGATAACTGCGTTTATGTTCATAATAATTTGGTTTGATTTGATAAATTAACAAATAACAATGAAAGCCATAATATATTTAAAAATATGAAGCAAAACTAAATAATATTTAACAATAAATAAATGCTTGGGGATAATCCCCAACATGTTCAAAAAGGAATAGGAAGAAATGAAGACGTATTTACTCCTACCCCCTTCGTACTGTATGTATCCTTCCTGATTCATATAAACAATTACAAATTTAAATCTATATCATAAATCCTATGATATCTGTATAAATTAAATATATATTTAAAAAAATCTTATACATTTGATATTTACACACATTTATTACAGAGAAAACAGAACCGAATGTTTGTGCAATCATCACACAGTAGCCTACTGTTACTGTATGTATATTAAACATATCATATTCATCTGCAGTCATCCATCACACAGTTGTTCTATTAAATAAATTATATTAAAGCAGCTATAAGTATTATTTCGTGATTTGTTTTTATTTAAAAAAAAAAATTGTTTTTACTTTTTAGAAAGAATACAGTAGTAAATAACAAAAATCAGTATGATCAGTCAAAGAATAATACTATAATAATGTGTTACAACCAGTAACCAATCCTGTGATGATTCATGTTGCTCAGTTCCCACCTCTTTCCCATATCAAGCCCCTCAAAGAAACACCACAGAAGAAGAACAAGAAATATGCACTGCGCATGCCCACTATCCCATGTAGACTTTGAATGAAAAACAGTAAACTTCGACCGAGAGTACAATGTCTGATTCTGAGGTAAGTAAGCTATCCTAGATATATTCAGTGGTGTAAAGTAACTAAGTACATTTACTCAAGTACTGTACGAAAAGATTTTAGGTATTTCTACTTTACTAGAGTATTTCCAAGCTCAGTTACCTGTAGCTTGTAACGTGTAGCATGTAGCTACAAGCTACACGTTACAAGCTACAAGCTCACAACGCGTTGTGAGCTTGTAGATCGGCTATGTTTTCTTTACTTTTGGTACTTTGAGTATATTTTGATGCCACTACTTTAGCAGTTTTACTCAAGTAACATTTTTAACACAGGCCTTTTACTTGTAAAATAGTATTTTTATATTGTGGTATTGCTACTTTTATAACTCAAATATCTGAGTACTTCTTCCACCACTGGATAGATCTATAGTAAACTATGTGTCATAGCCTAATGAACGTTTTTACTCACAGTTTTATAGCAAGTATGTTCATTATTGGAAGACATTATATTGTGCTGTATTCAGTTTGCTGGCTAAGATTAGCTACACCAGGCCTTCAACAGGGGGTCCCCAGAGTTACTACAGGGGGGCCGCCAAATCTTTGTGTGATAGGATCATGTTTTTACATGAACCACTTGAACCCCAGAATTACTATTCTGAGTGGAATATTAGCCAAAAATAGCAGATCTACAAGCTCACAGCGCGAGGCGTTGTGAGCTTTGCTTGCAAATCTGCTATTTTTGGAAAATACTTTTGGTGTAGAGGGGAAAAAAATACTAAATAGTGACAGTTCAAGTGGATAAATGTCTGAATATACACAATAATCGAACATACACTGACGATAGTGTTGTCAAAGTCTATGAAACTGTCCCAGAAATCTATGAAAATGTTTAATTTACAACATAGTTTCATAAAATATGTAGTGGGGGTCCCTGCTTCTTCTCTCTCAGCCAAGGGGTCCTTTGCCTGAAAACGTTGAAGACCCCTGAGCTATATGTACCATGTACGTCGCAGTCATATTTTCTAATGAATCGTTCGGGAAAAGAACATAAGCTAACCAAGATTTGTGTTTTTTTTGCAACAGCACAATTCCTCCAGAGTGGACGAAGGCAGCAATGGTTCTGGCAGTGGTGAGGATTACACACCAGAACCACCTGTCCCTCGCAAAAAGGCTGCAAAAAGAGCCAAGAAGGCAGCAAATGTTGGCAGTGGTCGTGGTAGACCACGGGATAGAGGAAGGGTCCGGGGGGGCCAGTCTGGAGAGGAACGTCTCCACCCAGACGACATCCATAGGATGGAGCAGCTGAGGGAGCAAGCCATCGAGGATCAAAAGGATCATCGAGGATTTGTTCTAGGCCTAGCTAGAACAAATGTTTCCTTTTTTATATATATATATATATATATATATATATATATATATATATATATATATATATAGATAGATTAATTTGACATAAACATCATTAGCCTGTCTTCCTGACTATTATATCAAATAGTTACCAGGGTGTAAGTATGGGGGAAAGGACAACATGTTGCTATATATGCGGCATCGGGCAAGTCCAGTTCATATATGGGCTTATGACATTGTATGCCAATTTTAGTCTAAATATCTGCACACCAGACACAGCCTATACACCAGCATGTCATTATTGGCAAAGAACCCTACCATTTATATTTCCATTTCCCATGTTTCCTTGGCTCATTGCATACATAGATGAACATAAGTTACTTCACTGAGAAACAAATTGTCTCTAAATACTAATGTCTTTGTCTATTGTCTTTACTATTGTCAGGTACGAATTGACAGTCTGTCACTTGCTGGTTGCCGGGAAATACTGCATAGGGCCCTGAAGCGAGAACCCAGCCTGCTTTTTGACCTGCCAAATTCCCCCAACACCCCTCCACACGATCCGCCTGTCCAACGGCCACCGAGTTGGTGTGTCTGTCACAGATGCAGGGACATGCCAACATTATTAGAGCAAAAGTGTTGCATGCTTCAACCTGGATCCTGTGTCTCACTGCTGCCACAGTTTGACATATATGTCATGCAGGATGGCCATCTGAGGCTTGCCAGGAGGATTTACAACGATGTCCGGGCTGGCGTTGACCTTCAAAACCCAGGAGAGGACAACAGACAGTTCAGATTTGCAGCTTACCGGCAGTTTATTGTGTGGCGTTACGGAACTACAAGAGAGCACCGAATTGTGGTTCCCAGTTGTGCGGTCTGGAAAATCCGTGATCGGTGGCCAGATCCTCATAACCATTATGTTGGCTTTATACCACGCAGGATCTAGAGTGACTGACAGGATGACTGACATAAAACCCTGCATTTAAAAATAAATGTATTTTCCACAGACAATTCTACTTGTATTTGTTTTACTGTTAGGCATAAGTGCTGAAACACAATAGAAATGTCATCTCCAGTCACACACTGCATAACTGTTTTAATAATTGTATATTTTACTTGTAGGTAATCCAACAGGTGAAGCAAATTGAGATTAAAGAATAGACAGTGAAGGACCTTATTTGGGAAGTCTTTGAAACGTTGCCTTTTTTAAATAAACGGCAGCAATCGAGCCCAGAAAGGACAGCCCAAAGCTGTGTTGGATGGAGAGGAGTAGTATATGGCCTAAGTAAGTAATGTAGCCCAGAACTGACTGACACAAGAGGATGGACAATTAGCAAACCTGTGCAATACAATGAGACGAATATCACAGAATTATTAGTGGGCTCATGTATGTACAGGACAGATGGTGCTATATTTGATACCGTGACCCAGTTCCGTTTAATCTGGACAGGATTTTTAATAGAACATCAGGGCTAGACTAGTATTATTACCAATATAGAGAATAAATAAACACGGGACCATGAGGATTGTCTGACAAATGTTCCAGGTTTTTATTGTTACACCTGTCACAGTTCGGGCTTCGCCTCTCCTCCGGCCCCGCCCCCCCCTCTCGTCACTAACTTTGTGCCTGTTTGTGAGTCAGTTTTGAGCCTTTGTTGTCCGCGGCTCTTGCGGCTGGTGGCCCTTGTGCCTAATGACTTTGCTTTATTAATCTCTCCCAGCCGGTGCCCTGTGCTTGGACATTGTATTGTTTGGTGTGCTACCTGTCCTGTGTGTTTTCCCTCCATGTTTGAGGGTTCTGTATTGTTCTGTTCCCGTTTACTGAAGTAAAGCCCTTGTTTTCCCGTTTTCTCGTTGTCGTGTCCTGCGTTTGGGTCCTACCCTGTTCCACCTAGTCCACACCGTGACAGAATGTCCAAGCCGTACTCGGACCCAGCGGGACACGCGTCCGTCGCCTGCCAGACCGATGGCTTCGGGCTCGGTCGGCCTGCCCTGGAGGACAGGTTAGATCTGATAATGGACATGTTAAATTGCATGGACTCGCGCCTGCTCCACATGGAGACCACGCTGGCCACGCTGCGTCGGCGGGTCGTCCCGACGCGCCACCGCTCCACGCCTCGTCCGTGTCCTGTCCCTGCCGTGCCACCTCGTCAGATCCATGTTCCGGCCGTGTCACTTGGTCCATGTTCTGCCCCGTCGGTGCCATCTGTTCCGTCTCCCGGGTGGGAGGTCCCGCCGGAGCCACTCGCCGCCGCGCTCGGGTCCCCGAGCCAGTTGGAGACGGAAAAGGAACGGCGGAGCCGATTAGGTCTCTGTTTCTACTGTGGCGTGGGGGACCACCACATTAACAACTGCCTGGTGAGGCCCCCACGTCCCAAGAAGTGAAGAAAGTTAAGTTCTTGTTTTGTTTTGTTCTGCGCCTTTTCTTAAGGTAGTTTTTCGTTCAGTTTTGGTTTTGGCTCACCTCCTCTGCCTCCTGTTTTTCCTCCTGTCTTCTCTTTCCTCCTGTCCTGTCTCCAGCTCCTGTTTCGCCCCGGGTCGGCGGCGGCGAACGACGGGCGGCCCGCCGGGACGTCCGAACCTGGACGGGCACCGCCAGTATCCAGGTGCGGTGTTCGGTCCTTCTGACTGGTCCGCGGTCCCGTCGCTGTCCGGGGACTTTCCTCTTCTGCCTTGATTTTGGTTCTGCCCCCCCCACCTGCTCGCCTGCCGTCCGGGCTTCTCCAGTCGCCTTCCGGCTGGTCCCCGGTGGTCCTCCTGCTTCGAGCTCCGCCTCTCTGCCCCGGTTCCTCGCCTGCCATTCCGGACCTCTCCTGCCGTTGTCCGGCCGGACCCGGGTGGCCGTTCCGGCCTCGACCCGTGCCTCTGTTCTGGTCCTGCTTGTGCCCTCTGTGCCGACGTCCTCCGCGCAGAGCCCTGGCAGCGAAACCCCCCCCCCCCCCCCCTGGTCCTGCATGTGCCCTCTGTGCCGACGTCCTCCGCGCAGAGCCCTGGCAGCAGACTTTGCTTTATTAATCTCTCCCAGCCAGTGCCCTGTGCTTGGACATTGTATTGTTTGGTGTGCTACCTGTCCTGTGTGTTTTCCCTCTATGTTTGAGGGTTCTGTATTGTTCTGTTCCCGTTTACTGAAGTAAAGCCCTTGTTTTCCCGTTTTCTCGTTGTCGTGTCCTGCGTTTGGGTCCTACCCTGTTCCACCTAGTCCACACCGTGACAACACCACTGCAGAGTAAACATTTGTCCTTCAGACATTGTAGCAGCATAGGTCATTAAAAAATATATATATAATATATATAAATACAATACAGCAGGAGTCTTCAACAGGGGGTCCTCTGAGTTACTACAGAGGGGCCGCCAAAACTTTGTAATATGAACTTTTTTTTTACACTAACCCTAACATCCCTATTCTGAGGGGAACATTAACTGGAAATAGCAGATATAAGCTCAAAATGCCTTGCGCTGTGAGCTTGCAGATCGGCTATTTTCGGCGAAGAGGTTTGGTGTAGAGGGGGAAGAAAGAGCAGACCAAGACGAGTACAGAGCCAAAGGTTGTAAGTTTACTAAGCATTGACGGTCTGAAAATACACATCGACAACACTGATGACAGTGCTGTCAAACAAGACAGGTCTATAAAGCTATCTATAAAAAATAATCTGCAACACGACATGTAGTGGGGGTCCCTGCTTCATTTCTCTCAGCTAAGGGGTCCATGGTCTGAAAAACGTTGAAGACCCCTGATCTACAGTACACACAATGTGTACAGTGTTAATTTATACAGCATGTACAGTATAAGATGTTGGTCCTTGGTTCAGTTGAAAACCCCTGTCCTAGATTGTCAGGAATGTAAACATTGTGACAGTGTAAACATGAGCACGCAAAGGCATACTGGATGTGTAAAGTGCAGTCACCTGAAATAGTTTGTGTATGGGGTGGCTCAAATCTATGTTGATTGATTGAGCATGAGGTACAGTCTTGAGCTAACATTTGAGCTAAAAGGATAACAAAGTCCTGGGGACTTGCTTCCATTGCGGTCCTAGATGTATTCAATTCATCAACATGGCATAAAATAACACAAATACAATATCATCAAAAACATAAAACACTACATGTACAGAGAAAAAAAGGTGGAGGGATAAATGGCATTGAATGCCAACACCTTTCTATGGGGGGAAGTGAGTTTACCTCCTTCTTTGGTCTCCAGAGAGATGGATTTTAGGCCTGATTTGAAGGTAGCCAGGGATCCAAGGGATGTGTCAGGGCATTCCACACTTTGGTGGCAGTGCAGTAGAAAGATAATTTACCCATTTTTATTCTATAGGAGGGTGGTACCAGATCATTGTTGTCGATCCCTCTAGTACTGTGGCTGTCACTCAGGTATAAGGGTGTTGAGGGCAGAGCCCCTTTGCCTATCTTGTAACAAGATGTGACATCTACTTTTTGATCCATGGGCAAGATCAGTAAATAGGGTTGAACATGATGGCTGAAAGTGCACATTCACTTACCATGTCCATGATGCTCACGCATTAGTGCAATATGGAAGGAATAATGTAAGAGCAACTTCACTGCACTCCGGTGAGAATGTCAATGCAGGACAAGATCAGACTGTCAGCAAGAACAGTCCAATGACAACTACATACAAGGAATACTCTGGTAGGGTTGTAGGGCATTATCCCCCCATTACAAAGACAAACGCACATTTGAGAGTTCAGTGGCGGAAACAAAGACAATTATGGCATGGTTTGGGTCCACTTGCCCCCCTAGAGAAGGGTCACTGAAAATCAATATAGTTATTTTGAGTGAATAAATCAAATAAATAAAAAGTAAAGTGGTCTCTTTCAGACAATGTCCCCATCCACAGGGCACGAGGGATCACCAAATGGTTTGATGAGTATAAAAATTATGTGAATCAAATATTTTGGCCTTTTCATACGTTATGGCCTTTTCAGTAAGCACTTTCAACCCAGTTGAACACCTATGTAACTCCATAGCTCTAGTATCTCCTCATGTGACACTACTCTATATACTGCAGTCATAAATGAAGGTAAAGTGAACAGTGCAGTATAATTCCTAATACTGTTGGTGCACACATGATGCCACTATGTACAAGGTTGTATGGGGCAAAGGAAGACATATTCTGTACAGTCATATCACTGTTTTGAAATCAGAAGTCTCAAAGCCTGAGGATAGAAACTGTCCCTTAGCCTGCTAGATTGGGATCAGGTGGTAACTGTGAATCGTCCATTGCTGGGGGTGACTGGGATTCTTGATGATCCTCTGGGCTCTTTAGAGATTGCTGGCGGCTCAGTCCTGAGCTCTGTCCTGCATTGTTTTAACCACCCTAGTCTAAGGTCATGAGTGGAGCATCACCTTGACATCACCAGCTAACTTGAAGAAGGTGCCCCAGCGTTCTGGTGTGAACCTCAGAAAGAGCGGTGCATGGCCACACAGTACTGACTGAACAAGGAGTACAGGAGGAGGCTGTCCCCATGGCACTGCCTGGTGATTGAGGAAAGGCAGCTACAGTGGAAGTCCATGGCCTGGTAAAGTAAAATCATAATTAGAATCAATCAACTGAAATCTGCTTGTTCACAGGTTTACGCCTGGACACTGAATTTAACCCACCGACTAGTCATTTTTCAAGCATCAGAAACAACAGTATTGTTAGCTGAAGTCACACACAAAAACAGCAGTTACAATGTTGCCTTACAAATTACCATGGATAGTTATTTACTAAACAGATACACTCATAGTGCAGGATAACTGATTCACGGATACTGCTTTTCGATCCAGTCCTGGTGGATTGAAAATCACTTTCTATGCAAGTGTTATAATCAAATGCATAGTCTACACATTTCTCTATACCATAGAGTAGACAGTAGTCTCATGCTGAGGCTTACCTAGACCTCGGCTGACTTGTGACTCCAACAGCTCCTGTGTGGATGGGGGTGGAACACCACAAAGAACGCCATGCTGGCGTGGGTCATCAGGCCTTCTTGTTGTGGTCCGTGGCATCCCTCTGTCAGAGGACAGTCTGCTATTAAGAATAGCACCCTGTAGCTCTGAGATGTAGCTGTAGTCCTTCACAACTCTCAACGGGTACAGGCTCCACTTCCTGGACTTCTTGTTGTGCAGCTTTCTATATCTGACACAAAAATAATAATTTGTAGATAAACATTCTTCAGAACAGTAAACAGACCCTTGCAACCCTTGTGGATTAGTTCTTTTAACATACTCCGGTGATCCATCAGCTTTCAACTTGTATGGCCTGTGGACGTGGTGGTTGTAGTCCAGAGCTGCCAGCAGGTTCAGAGCTTCGTACACCGGAGGGGAGAAACAGAAGCGCTTGGCACAGTACATCAGGATGTGGTTGTGGAAGGACTCCAATTCACAAGTCGACCTGAGTCCGCAGAAACAACACATTTTAGCGTCTTTATACTCGATGCACAGCAGTACACCATTTCAGAACGACAAATATGTACGTCAAATATATATTGCATAAGGGAGATGGCAAGTTGATTAAAAGTCTATGTTGATGTTTTACCTGAAAGTCAGGTACTTGTGAACATCCTTCAGAAACCGTGGATTCATAATGATGTCTTTGAGTCTGTCATGGGCCACGGTATTAGGAGAGATGTCACTTTCCACAAAGTCTGGCTTATGGTAGCAGGCTCCAAAGAACCACTGGTGCACTCCGGCGACATGGTGCAGTAGTCCGATCCACATGTCCTGGAAAACAGCAAGGCATCATTACTTGTGCTATACATGTAAAAGCACAGGTGAAGGTTACTGCTATTGTCTTGTTCTCAGAAACACATGAAACATAACGGTATGCAACTAAAATATTGAATTACACAACAGCTGTAATAGACCAATATTGTAGATTAAAACATTCCAAGGCCAAGATTTGCATAGAACTTACTACGAACTCATCATAGGTAGACGCCGTCTTGCAGCAAAACCAGAAATGGTTGCAGATGTCCTTCTGCCAATGGAGGAGAATGGCGCATCCCTTCTCCTGGCCTGCCTGCACATGTAGCAGAACAAACATTAGTAATGGTTGTTTGTGCAAGGTATTACTAGACAAGGAAAAAATTATCTAAAAATTAAAAAATAAATAAATAAATAAACATACTGCGTGTATTTTCTTCCCAATATTTTTAGATCCATGCCAAACATCTAGAGTGTGGAGAATGCCAAGGCCCTTGTACTTCCCCTTGTCTGGGTCTGCATGGAAGACAAAAACAGGCCCATGTAAAACTTATACTTCATAACAAATAAAAGAACATTCTCATTAAATGCATTACTATAGTCAGAGTAGTACAGTAAATAGATTGCTGTGCCAATCGCTCAAACTGTAATAAACCCCAAAACAATGACTTACTGAAGAGGGCAGAGATTTGTGAGTGAGCATCTGTGCACACTTCAACGAGATTCATCTCTTGTCGGATCATGTCAAAGGTCCGGACGAATCCTTCCTTTTCCATGATCAGAGAGTTCCTCATCGTCTCTCTCTTGTCCACAGTGACCACAGAAATGATCTCCTTGCTGTCATTCTCCATCACAGTGTAGGTGCAATACTGAGCACAGAATCCCGGGCTGTCCATCCGACCATCTCCTTTGAATAGTAATTTGAACATATATTTACAAAAAACAAAAGGAAACTGGTCAATGGTAACTACAGACGCTTTCATTTCTGAAGCATACATGACCAATACATATAGTTACCACCGTGTGTGTGTGTGTGTGTGTGTGTGTGTGTGTGTGTGTGTGTGTGTGTGTGTGTGTGTGACTCACCCAGGGCCACAACACTGTCTTTTGACCGCAGTCTAGAGACAACCTCCTCTCTCTTCTCAGTCCAGAAGTTCTTGATTGTGTCAACACAATAGGTCTCCTGGATTTTGAAGAAGGTGGAGCTGTTCACCATCTGCATGTTCATGAAATTTGAACAGCAGAGCCACCTTTGTGTAGTTGTTCCCGGAGAGAAGGATATTGGACGCCAAGAAGAAGTCACCAGCCTGCATCCCGTACTTGAGAGTAGGCTGAGAACACCATTTCCAGACAGTATGACCTAACGGACATGTCTGAGAAATAGACATGGAATAGAAAGCACAATAGTTGTCATTACAATCTAAGTAATGACGCCCATTTCGGGCGGGAACCCCTTTTTTTAACTATACCTTTGGGGTTCCTGTTTCTATGTATAGTATATAGCAACATACATTTTTGAATAAATATTTATTAAGTTTTTCTGAAAACTTAGGTCAGGATTTAGAAGGCGTTTTTAGAATCGGCTTCAGGTCTAAATGGGTTCCAGAGCGACAGTAAGCAAGGACAACACAAGATAATACATCAGATACATAGGAATAGTAATCTAATAATAAAGTAATACATAAGTAAACCCAGAACCTATCGTCAGCCCGTACATTGAAACTACATTACATTGAAACTATCCACACTATATTGACCTGGCATCTGTCTACATAACATGCTATCTAAGTTGACATGTTTGTGTGACAAACATGTCTTACCCAAATGTGTTGTGCCCAACACAGACAAAGGCATTTCACAATTATATTTTCTGCTAAGTAAGGACTCACCCATTCAATGATGGCAGCCGTACCCCTGGACTTCACACTGACTCCAAATGGTCTAGGTGCCCCACACTCTTTAGAAGTCTCAGGGTCCTTCACTGTGCACATGGGAACAGGTAGCTGAAGATATTCTGCCAGTTGTTTTAGACAGTCATGGTATGCTATGGACGCTGGATGGCCAATCATATCTTCAGCACATTGGACCCGAGCCTTTTCTGGGAATGAAGTGTCTTCCTCTGGGAACTGAGCCTCTGAGTCTTCCTGCACAACATCATGCACAGTCTCCTCCATGGTGATGGTTGGAGATGTTGACACCCGCCTGCAGAGCACCGCCAGTCCTTTAGGAATGAAATCAGCCATGAAAAATAAAACAATAAAACAATCACTTGACTGAATCAGTTATGGGATAGGAACCTACCTAATATAAAGCGGAGGCACATAATCTTCATCATCACTATCATCTGGCTCAGTGGACACATCGTCCTCTTCCTCAGATGACACAGATTCTGCCTCACTTTCCACTTGCTCCGTCTCCAGCACACACCAAGACTCTTCTGCCCAGTCAATGCTATGGAAGGAAATGTTCAGACAGCATTATTCAGACTACACAATACTCAGAGAATGAACAACAATTTGACAAGCTACAAATTAAAACTAATAAAAATGTATGTATGCATTGCATAGCAGCTTACGTCGAGTTTTTGATGTCATTGAACTGTTCCACATCGATGGCACCAATGCAAAAATCCAATGACTTCCTAAAATAAGAAAATACAAATGACAAATATAGGTTATTGTCTTAGACAGACAGGTACAATAGCTTATCAATTAGCAGCAGTTCCAAAGAAAAACAATGTGCTTATATTATAAATCAATAAATAAAAACATAAATAATTAAAAACATAAATAATTAAAAACATAAATAATTAAAAACATAAATAAAAACATAAATATAAAAATAAATAAATACATAAATATATAAATAAATAAATACATAAATGGTCACACAAATGAATACATTTCAATATTTAATTGTATATTTCTTTGCACAATTATTTATTTATTTTAGCATTTATTGCTTTATAATTTCATTTATTTATTTATGTATTTGCTAGGGGGTCGGGCGCCCGTAGCGTGCGCGCGTGTATATTGGGGTACCAAAATCGTCGGATAAAAATTTCCAAAAGTAAAAAAATATATATATATATATATAATAAAATATATATTTTTTTTCCTGGGAGTGTCGGGACCCGCGGGGACCCCCATGGAACATGGCGGACCCCTTCGGCGGTGTTTGTTTTTTTCACGAAGGTGGTTGCTTGTTTCTGGCGCTTGTTTTTGAAAACCTGGCATCCCGACTGGCATCCCACAATGGCGGCCGCGTCGTGTTGTTTTGGCTCGGTGGTGTGCACGGTAAACGGTACGAAACTGTCTCCCCTTCCGTTTTGTCCGTAATGTGGTGAGTAGAATTAATTATGTTGCGACGTGGAAAATGTGTAGTGAGCGATGTGACGTTGGCAGCGGCAGCCGTAAAATCAGCGCGCACGTTGTCGCTACTGTGTTGGCGAGATGTGGTGTGTCGGTGTTGTGTAGATTCGATAACACAGCTGTGGCTATAGCGTCAGCGGCGCGCGGAAGTCAATCCTCGATTATATAGATAGATATGTAGATACGGCAGCTTTGGCATTCCATAATTTTCTGGGTGTTCATAAATTAATGCACACACATATCTATGACCATTATTCTGATCAAAGTGCAGCTCATTGCACTGGCTCATTGTTATGCCCCCCCCCCCCCCCCCCCCCACCACACACACACACACACACACACACACACACACACACACACACACACACACACACACACACACACACACACACACAGACTAATTATTTACCAAAATTAATACAGAAGGGATTCACTAAACAGGAATCTAGTCAATGCCACATGAAGAATGGCAACACTATCTATCTACAGTATCTATCCGTCTGTCTGTCTGTCTGTCTGTCTGTCTGTCTGTCTGTTTGTCTGTCTCCCCTCCCCACCCGATTCCCCTCGGGAAATTCAGGTGCCACACACATTGATGTTGATATTCCATGTGTTCAATAGTCTATGAAATGAAGCTCGCTGTGCTGTAGAGAGAGAGAGAGAGAGAGAGAGACTCAGACTGGTCTCCATTAATTGAAGCCATAAGTCTTAACTTTTATAAAATAAAATAGATTCCAATTTTATTCAGAACATAATTAGAGCCGTCTAACAGTTTGAAATGTAAGCTATTCTAGAAATAATACGTGGAAGAGCAGTAGGTCCAACAAAGAAAACAAACAATGGCGGAGAAAGACGCAGAGCATGGCAGCCGACTGAAAATTTGGTTTGTCTTCCTTGCATTCCATAACGGTGCATTTCTTAATAAACAATTCAATCACATTAAAGTAAGATTGAGAGATGGGGGGGGGGGGGGGGGGATTCCGGGATTTTAGGCCTAAAGCCATTTAAAAATCTGTTGCAATCTTAAACAGGTGCTCTGAATATTTAATTGCCAGTGCACTGCAATGTAGGTCAGATCAATCTACTCATACGCAATCAGCTGGTCTGGTGTCACTCAATGACCGCAATCAAATAAGCATTTTATATTGGCCCAGGCAGGATCAGTGTTGTGCAGTAACGAATTAAAAATAATATATTACTGTAATATTATTACTTTTCCCAGTAACGAGTAAAGTAAGGTATTATTCTGCCAGAACAGTAATATAATACCATATTACTCGGTCAAAAAAGGCCTCGTTACTCGTTACTGATGACGAGCGTCTTTTTTTGTTCTCATTCATTCATTTAATATGTACTCTCTCCGTCTCTCGTAGAGGCAAGTTGTAGCAGCATGCAAAAATAGAGCAGATCTACAAGGCATCAACCTACGTCAACAGCGATGCTATATAGCTTGCAGATCAGTTCTTTTTAGCACGCAGCCTGCGCACAGTTATGACGTAGCGCATGATCCGTATGCGACCGGCACCCAGTGTTGCCAGATTTTGCATGATAAATAAGCAACCAGGTCTAGGAAAACAAGCCTAAAAGAAGCGACTAAATAGGCCACATGAGCACTTTAAACCTATATGCATTGGCTTAATTTGGCTTTTAGAAATAAAATGTGAATATTTTTATGATTTTTGAAACATTCTAACACAAATCTGGTATGTGGATGCGGGGCTCCCTGGCACAAAACATTTTCAGATGGGGTTTAGGGACAAATAAATACATATTAATTTGGGGGACCATGACATAGAAATATTTGAGAACCACTGGTTTATTTAAAAAATAAAAAGCAAGCCCAAATAGGCAACTACACTTTAGAAACAAGCCAAAAAAACGCAACCTGCAATTACCAATATTTACAAGCAACTTTACAGAAAAACAAGCCCACTGTCGCTTACAGTAAGCACTAAGCAGACCTGGCAACACTGCCGGCGCCGGGTAACACACAGAAAGAAGAACACACAACACACGAGTTGACACAACACAAACACAAACAGCATGGCGGCGGATGATGTTTACACTTTTCACGGCTGGAAATATCGACATTATTTTGAATATGTGGGTGTCAAAGATCCCAAGAATATTAATGTCCGTTGTAAACTTTGCGTGGGCAGAAAAATACTTTCCACAGCAAAAAATACAACGTCTAACCTGTTGAAGCATATGGAAAAGATGCACAAGAATGTTACGCTGACCGAAACACCAGAGGATGAAACTGATGGCCCCTCAGAACCAAAACAACAGAAACTGGATTTCAGTTTAGATGCCACTAAATTAGCCACTAAAACAGAGAGACTACTGCTTTATTTTATATTTTATTTGCATTTGAAAGTTTAAAAGGTCAGAGAGACTGCTGCTTTATTTTGTATTTATTTGTTTGACTTGTTTACAGTTTTGCACTTTGGCTAATTATTTATTGACTGGTGTAAGATATGTTGAAGAGATTAAGAAATGTTTACTTAATTTTTTGTTATGTTTATACAATACAGTTTTTTGAGAGGCTGCAGCCAGTGTGTGCAGTTTAGATTGATGTTGTTCCTGTAAGGATAATTATTGTTCCAATTCCAAATATGGAATTTGCAGCAGCAACAAAAAGGCTAAAAACTGTACACGTCTTTTCTTTTGCGGGGGGGGGGGGGGGGGGGGGGCGCGGGGAAAGTAATATAAAGTAATATGTAATATATTACCCTTGATTCCAAGTAATAAGTAATATAATATTATTACTTTTCAAAGGAGTAATAAGTAATAAGTAACATATTACTCTCCTAAGTAATATAAACCAACACTGGGCAGGATACAAGCCACACATAAAAAATAGCTGATCTAAAAGCTCACAACATGTCTAGTTTGCAGCATCTGCGGGCTTGTAGGCTATTTTCAGTGACCCGGTCATATGACAAAGTATATTTTTGCTTTAACGGCAACACAGCAAGCAGTGTTCTTATTGATTATTTTAATTCAAGAGTATTTCCTTTGTACATGGTACATGGTGGATTTAGTATCAGTAGGCCCTAATCCTATAGGATATGTGAATAATCTTGATATTGTTTTCTGTCAATGTTTGGTTCCGCTGTCTTTCTGACCACTGTCTGCATAAAAATAAAAATAAACGTGAGGCATATTTTGGGCACTCACATAAGCTGCTATATGCTCACATTTTATCAGCTACCGTATCAGTTAAACTGTACACCGACCAGCATCTAGCAAAGCACAAGCATACTACATTTTGTGCAATCACACATCACTATGACCACTTATATACTAGGCCTACAACATAATTAACATTTTTACGCACAGCTCCTGCGTATTATTAGACAGCAATCACTTTTACGCATATCACCTGTGGAGGCTAGTATAAAGGGCAGCGCATCTTGCCAGTCTATTCCTTCCCAAACCAAACCCTGAGAATGGCGTACATTCAAATTGCCAATAGTCGCGGAGGAAGAGCCCTTATTCTGAACAATTACAGATACCTACGCAATCATACACAAGTGTTGCTGCCTTGCCTCCGTTCCAAGCCGTGAGATCACGGCTTGAACGGAGGCGGGCCAGCCTGATGCCCCCCATCCCACGTCGATTTGATGACGTCGCCGTGGAGGGGGATTGGGCCGTCAGCTGGGGGGGAGACCAGCTCCTGGCCAAACAGAACGACCAGCATGGTTATCTGGTGTTCGGGACAGAGGCCAACTTCCAGAAGCTGGCCCAGTGCCGCCAGGTTAGAACTCCGCATGAAATTTCGTATCAGTAAATCTATAATGATTGATGGAAATATTTGGCTAATTGTTATGTATTGATAGGCCCCATCCTGATTGGGACCTAAATTCGTTAGAATGGGTAACTTAAGGACCTTCCATCATTCCCTTGTCTCATTT
Source organism: Gymnoscopelus braueri (assembly GCF_963280865.1). Classification (NCBI taxonomy): domain Eukaryota; kingdom Metazoa; phylum Chordata; class Actinopteri; order Myctophiformes; family Myctophidae; genus Gymnoscopelus; species Gymnoscopelus braueri. The sequence continues at coordinate 10,892,300 of NC_137607.1, forward strand.
TCAAGCAAGGTCTAGTCTGTAGGTTAGTCTAAATAGTGTATCAAATTTGATCACATATGTCAATGCTTTTTCAAGGAAAAGGCCCTCCTATGGCCTATGTAACGACTAGCCCCTTTCGGGACCCTGTTTACCTTTTTTGTATTTGGGAAGGCGGTATACCAGGGTCCCTTGTTGGTTAGAACACGCTCTCTCGTACCGGCGGCTACCACTGTCTGGTCTCGGGCGTACAGCTCGTCGCTTAGAAGTTGCAGAGATTTCTCAAAGGTACCAACAAGAGCAATACTAACACGCGAGAAAGCGGCATCAAAAAGCGGGGATCGGCGATGCCGTTTAACATTTTTAATAATTTAGTAAACCTTAAGCTCCTTTCTCACACTCTGCTCCACTGCCCATGTTCCGCCTCCCCGCGGTGACTGACAAGCTGCGCGTCCTACGTTACTGCCTCTGATTGGCGAGCTCCTACACGCTTGCATGACAATCACAACGCGGGGAGGCGGGACATGGGAAGTGGAGCTGCAGGAGCAGGAGTGTGTGTGTGTGTGTGTGTGTGTGTGTGTGTGTGTGTGTGCGCGCACATTAACCGCATCCTTGCTTTATATTTTTGTGGGAAATAAGAGTAACCCATTTTGCTGTCTGTCTGTCTGTCTGTCTGTCTGTGTTTGTCTATGTTTCTATCTATCCTTCATCCCTCCTGTCATAAATCTACCAGATGGACACCAGAAACCGTGGTCACGGACTTCGAATTAGCTTCAATGAATGCGCTACGTGCTGAAATTGCAGGAGTCCGGACCACTGGGTGTTACTTTCACTTCTGCCAGAGCCTGTGGAGGAAAGTCCAGGAGCTTGGCCTGGCAGGTCAGTGGCAGTGCATTAACAGCACACAACGAGTCATTTGGTTGATGGATACATGCTAAGACGTCTGGGAGACCCTTTTAATTTTTTGATTATTTTTAATGCATGTTCCATTCTATTTCTATCAAAAGTTGACCCAATGAACCTGCCCTAGACTTTTTCTATGTGTGTCCTTTATGAAAGCCTGTATCAACATTTTTAAATTTAACAATAACTTGAACTCATTCAATTACAGATTAAAAATAGACTTCAAGTTAAATTTAACAATAACTTGAACTCATTCAATTACAGATTAAAAATAGACTTCAAGTTATCAATTACTATTGATTGTTCATGAAATTATTATGTCACAGTACATGTACACTAATATATCTGGAATCAATGCATTGTGTCTCCAAAGTAAATGTAAAAGTATGTATTTAGTGTATTGTAGGTGTTTATATGTTACTTTGTACTTTGATCTGAGTCAATTTTCAGGGAACTAATTCTTATTTCTTTACAAAACTTTTGCAGCTCCATACCGGCAGGACAGAGATCTTAAACGGTGGCTCAGGAAGGCCATGGCCATAGGCTACCTGCCTCTGCTGGTTGTCCGCAACAACTTCCGGCTCATGGCCGGGGAACGGGAGACCAGACGGCTGAGGGGAATGTACCCAGCACTGGCTGCTTTCATTGAGTATTTCTACAATACTTATGTAGCAGACCATGCCACCTTCCCCCCAGGCGTCTGGAATGTTTTTGGCCGTGGGTCGGACAACAGGACCAACAACCGGGTTGAAGGTAACAACTTATATTTATTTCCTGGGTAAGATAGCTGAAAATGATTATAGATTCTCTTTACAATTTGTGAGGAGACAGGAGGTGTGTGGTATCCTTGTGAGAGCATCCTGATCCAGGATACTGTACACTAAAAAGTTTGGCAATAATTGAAAAACTAGTGATCAATCAGGTTATGAGGATTTAATAAAAATACAATTATAGAGAATTAAAGTTTGCCCTTTTTCTGTCATGGTGACATATGTTTCTATATAGAATCGTATAGCATCATGACAGAGAAAGCAGACTCATAAGTCAAAAGTGAGGTTACATCTGTGCATCTTCTCATGCAGAATTGGTTCAATTAGTTAAACGTCACTGAGCAATGTATGAAAAAATATCAATGGGCCATATATGCCATGTGTGTTGTATTTACACATCTATGATTGTTTCAGCTTTCCATCACAGATGGAATGCCACTGTCAATCGCCGCCACCCCTCCTTGTGGGTATTCATAAGGAGGCTGAAGGACGAACAACGCCGGGTGGAGTCCTTATGTGTCACAGCAGAGCGTGGGGGCCGCCCACCTACAACACGAAGGAAGTGGAGGATGCTGGACGAGAGGCTCCAGCGCCTGCGTACTCAGTACCAGAGGGGTCTTAGGACCGTAGAGCAGTACTGGGAGGGAGTCAAACACGTCATTGTTAATTTTGTTTAATTGTGCAGGGGAGGCAGTGGCTCAGGGGTAGAGTGGCCGGCAACCGCAAGGTTCCCAGTTCGATCCCGGGCTCCCCCAGAGTTAGTGTCGAATTGTCCTTGAGCAAGACTCTGAACCCCTAATTGCTCCCGATGTGCAGGTTGGTGCCTTGCATGGTTTCCTCTGACATCGGTGTGTGAATGGGTGAATGTAATGGATGTGTGTGTGAATGTGTGAATGTGGTGAATGTAATGAATGTATGTATGTGTGAATGGGTGAATGTAATGTTCCTAAGTAATGTAAATGTAAGTATAGTAAAGTATTTTGTCCAAAGAGTAAAGAGAAATGTTCCTAAGTAATGTAAAGTATAGTATAGTGAACATGCACGGTACATCATAATCAGACTTAATTTAATCCTTCAACTTCTCGTTTATGCCCCAAAATGACTGGATATATTGGTTTTGTAGCAATTGTAGAAATATTAGACCTTAATTGTCGAATGTTAAAGCACGTTCTAGTCATGTATACTTTACATTACTTAAGACCATTTTTCAAATATATATATTTTGTAACATTTTGGGCAAAATAGCCATGGACCCACAAATGTTTTCAGAAATATTCAATTTCAAGAGGAATGCAACATTTCCAGAAGGCTTCTCAAAGCACCAGAGGTTCAACCTCAAAAGAAGGGCCAACCAGTATGTCCTTAAGGGTATGTATTCTGTTACACTATCAATCTTTATTTAAAGTACTTTGTTCATTAACCTTTTAAAATTATTTGAAAAAACATGGTCTCCTCACACATTAGAAGGACAATATCAGTCGCCAGGACCAAGAACTGGTGTTTTTGATTAATCCATTATTGGTTAAAATGGAGTTTGAAGTTATAATGGGTTTGTATAGGAAGGGGGCGTGTCTGATAAAATTAATATCAAATATCTAAATACTGAATCAAGCAAGAGTCGACGATAAAATGTCCCTTTAAGAGTAAATTGAACATTTTCACATTTATTTGTACTAGATGGCATCCTTCATTACTTGTGCACACGAAGCAAGAAGCAGGAGCCCCATTTCGCCAAGGTAAATGTGTTTCATGCTTACTTTTGGTGCTCAAACACTTGAATTTCCCCATGGGAATCAAAAGAGGAATCTAAGTATCTGTCTATCTCATCTCTCTATATGCTATCTATGGGCCGTTTCACACTGGATCCGTTTTCATTGAAAACGTTTCCCAGTTCGAATGCTGGCCTGCATTCACATTGGCCAAGATCCAATCGCGCCAGAGAACACATGCATATATACCCCCGATCCTACAGGTGGCGGCATGCACATAGTGTTTCCCCTGTGGACACAGACGTCATCAACTATGCGACAATGTTTGTGCTGGTCGCGCACAAATATGCGTTTAAATATGTTGAAAGCAAGGGGGCGGAGTTGCGGCTGGTGAGAGAGTCTGAGCGCACTGAGGGCAATGAGCGCACAGAAGTCAGAAGGCTGTGTTGTTGACGGACAACGGATGCACGCTTATGAGAAACGACATAAATAAAACCTGGTGAAACACTTGTGTGCATTAGCGCAAGATGAGGATAAAGGAAACATTCAGTCTAAATGTCCAGTTTGCTAACCTTCACAACTACTACTAGGCTACTTTTGTATTTGAAACTTTAAATTGCTCTAAATATGATAAACTTTCACGACAGCTTCAGTACAAAAATATATCATTTATGAAAAGGCAACTATAGTAGCAGCCTATACAGTGAAGTCGGACTGAATGACAGAAACCTTGTATTGTGAATTGTACTTCCATGTACTGTTTCTCATGTCTTACTAAATAAAGTACATCGATCAATCAATCAAACGTCTTTTCTTTTTTTACTCTCTTGGTGTGGGGATTATCTGGCACATGTATGTATCTGTTATGAAAGAGAAATTGTATCATTGCGAACGCGGAAGGAAGCCGCGCCTCCGACCAAGTGGAGCTTACTATGTAACCCTGCTCAGGTTGTGACTCTGTCTGTGTGTCTGTGTTCATGCTCTCATTGGCTCATGCCCCCATGTGACTCACATGCGTGCACTGCCTGTAAGCAGCCACCCGAGTGCGCCAGAGTGCAGGAACACACACACACACACACACACACACACACACACACACACACACACACACACACACACACACACACACACACACACACACACACACACACACACACACACACACACACACACACACACACACACAATGTCAATGTTCTCTCCCCATCACGGTGAAATAACACGGATTACAAGTCCGTAAATACACAATATTTTCGAGCTGCGTTCGCTTCCAGCGTTCGCGCGTCTTACTTGTGAGTATCTTGTGAGTAACCATCAATCAATCAATATATATATATATATATATATATATATATATATGTGTGTGTGTGTATGTGTGTATATATATATATATGGTCGTAAACTGCTTTGTGCATTTCCGGAGTGCATTTCCGCTTCATCTGCGTGGGGAAAACGCCATAAATTCAGGGAAGAAGCAGTTCAATGCCCCTTTGCCGTTGCTTCACTGTCAGCCACCGATCAGCCTGCGGTCACAGCGGTCAGCTCCGCTCCAGTGTGTGTCGTGTTAGAACTTAGAATGGATTCAATAGCATTATTGTTTGTATTACTTTGGAGACTATGCCAAGAGCGATCCTATCGCCCACCTTCCTATATGACCAGCTATACCTTTGCAGTCCAGAGGCTGAGATCTGCGCGTAATGCGCGGATCCGCAGATTCCACAACAGACAGGCGTCGTTGAGAAATGCGTTTGTGTCAACTGTACTCGCTGACTACTACTCGCGCTTGTCACCAAGGTGAGAAACATACGAGTTGTTGACCAGAACGTTTATTTTCATTTCCACAATGCTTTAGAAGAAGTGTTAAGTTATGTTATTTGTAATATCCCTTCAGATGTAACTTGGTGATATATTGTTGTGATAACCATCTGAATCATCAGCTACTGTACTTGCATTATTCTCAATTAAACTAGAAAACTACTTGTACACTATTCAAAATAATATAAATAAGTATACTACATGTACATATATTAAGTAGTTTCTATTCTTCTTCAGGACAATGTGGGCTGAAGAGAGGTCTGGGGCATGGTGGCAGCTTGTCCTTGCATCCTGGGGAGATCAGCAGTGGCAAGCAAATTTCAGAATGAGGAGGGCCACCTTCATGCAGCTGTGTGATTTTCTTCGCCCATATCTGGAGAGAGAGGCAACACAACTCCGAAGTCCAGTGTCAGTGGAAAAACGTGTGGCCATATACCTCATCAGACTGTCGACCAACACACTCTATAGACTCATCTCCCATTTATTTGGTGTTGGCATTTCGACAGCCTGTGAAATCACCAATGAGGTCATAACGGTCATTGTGGACACGTTACTGTCAAGATACATTTCAGTACCCTCCGAGCAAGAGTTCCACACAATCATCGCAGGTTTCCGTGACCGTCATGGTTTCCCACAATGTGGAGGGGCTATTGATGGGACCCACCTTCCCATAGTATCTCCACCAAACGCCCCTGCAGACTACTATAATCGGAAAGGGTTTTATTCAGTCATACTCCAAGCTGTAGTCGACCATCGGCTCCGATTCTGGGACATTAATGTGGGATGGCCAGGTCGGGTGCATGACGCGAGGGTTTTTGGTAATTCCAGTGTGTATGACAGGGGTCAGAGTGGCACACTGTTCCGAATGAGAGGATTTCGGGAGTAGATGTGCCAGTGGTGATGCTGGGTGATGCTGCCTACCCACTCCTCCCCTGGTTGATGAAACCATTCCCCGAAACCGGAGCAACTCCTGCAGAGAGAAATTTCAATTACAGGCTCAGCAGGGCACGGATCACTGTGGAGAGGGCATTTGGCCGTCTGAAAGGACGATGGCTCTGTCTCATGAAGAGATATGACAGTCATATGCAGAATATCAATGCCACCATCACAGCCTGCTGTGTACTTCATAATTTCTGTTAAGTACACCATGAGGCTTATGACGGAGAGGAGTTGGACCTTAGCGCAGAGTCTGCGGACACTGAGGATGAATTCCATCGCCCTCAGGCGACGCCACAAGGGATGCCCTGCGCTCTTATTTTTCTCGGTGAAGAAAAGTACAAGTATACAGTTGACACAAACGCATTCCGCAACGCTGCCTGTCTGTTGTTTCGGGAACGCATGCAGGCCTATTTATGCAGGGCCTACTTAATAAAACAATGGCAAATTGAAGCATTAACTAAATGCACACACTCATGTGATTGTATATCCCCTTCACTTACTGTTTGTGCTTGACCAAAGGCCTGTGATATCAATTAATGTGCATATCAATTGACTTAAGATCAAGGAGTGCCCTGGGTGCCAAAAAAAGCAGGGTAGCTTGAAGGACAAAGCTCAGTATCAACCCATAACAGTGAGTGTTTTGCAACTGAAAATCCCATGCATCTAAATGTGCAAAGATAGGCTACCAGCAATCATACAGATGTCTAATTGGTTTCTTTTTTAATCACCTTTTTATCAGGTCAAGGAGCCATTTGAACTTGTGGGTATCGACCTGATGAAGCTCAAAAGGACGGAAGATGGCAATGAGTACGTCTGTGTAATGGTGGACTATTTCACCAAATGGACGGAGGCCTACCCACTGAAGTCCAAACATGCAGGGGAGGTCTCCAAGTGCATAGTCGACTTTGTTTACAGGCATGGGGCCCCGCAAAGGCTACTTTCGGATCAAGGTTCGGAATTCCGAAATCAGGTACAACACTCATCAAACATTACAAATTATATTGTTATTTCATTTTTTATGTTGGGGATGGGGCTCGTACCATTGATCTGAATTGTGTTCATTTAATTGTTTTTATTATTATTGTTTCCATTTAAAAATAATTCTTAATTGCTTTTATACTTTTATGCAATGTAGCACTTTGAGATTTGTGTCAAATTGTGTTCCAAATCTATTATTAATGGAATTTATAGGTGAATTCTCGGCTCTGTGAGGAGCTCAACATCAAAAGAAGCTTTTCAGCGCCCTACCACCCGCAGACAAACGGCCTGGTAGAAAAAATGAACGGGACCATCCAGAAGTAAGTTGCATACTGCCAAATTGGCAGATACACCTACAGTACACAACATGAATGCTGTAGACTACATTAAATGCATCTGAATGTCTGCTATAATGTTATGTAATGTGAAATCCCATTCACTAATGTGACATGAATAATAATAATGCCATGTACAATTTTTAATGACTGAAATGTTCTGAATTTCCACTTCTCCAAGCTATATGGAAGGGCCAAAGGGGTCAAATTCCGTGGGCCAAATTTGGCCCATTTAAGATTTTGACCCTCGACATACAGAGCCTAGCTCCAGGGGAGACATTGACCAGTGAAGTAAGTCTCGTCAAGTAAGTCTCGTTTTGTGAGCAAGTGTTCTCATTGATATTAAAGTGATTTTTAATTGTATTTATTTTTGTGTGTAGATAGTCAATGCGTACCTCGTGTGGGTCGCCCAAAAGGCCACAAGGAGGGTGACCGTTTTGGCAGTGGAGGAGGTCAACCGGATTTGGGACGGTGTGACCAGGGGGGTTAAAAAAGTAAGGATAATAGTTACTTTTAAAAGTGTTGGTTACAGTCGCACCATGTTAACAAATTAAATGATCACTTCACTTGCAGATTGATGTCCTGGAATGGGACATCATTATGGGGGCAGTGTGTAAGAATGGCCACTACACACTAGTAGTAAGTTAACTTTAATCAATGCAAATTATGCAACTATATTTACAACTAAGCTTTTGAAGTATTAAAGTATTCTATCTGCCGAAGGTTATGTATCCACATGACCACAAGTGTCTGTTTGTGGACCCACTCATTGCCACCCCAAGACAAGTGGAGATTTGTCAAAATAGTAAGGGAGATTTGTCAAAGGCAAGTAAATCATAGATTTATTGTGCTTCATTGCAAGTATATTCAATGGCTTCTGATACACAAGTAACCAACGGTTTCGTTTTTTCTTCAGAGCTTATATGCGGAGGATGAGGGGCACAATCACTCGCTGGACCTGTGAGACTGTCCCTCATCCCCACCAAACGGATACAACATCATGTGGGGTGCAAAGTGAGATTATATAGCCTAGAATATCTATCCTAGTAACAATTTAATACATTCTAAAAGAACACTGTTAACACTAACCTGTTTTTTAAGATCGCAGAGATGCTGGTCATAGCCACTGCTGGGGTGGAGCAGGGCCTGCTAGGGAACCTTGACCTGGTATGCCAAAGTATTGGAAGACAACTTTTGGAGGACTCTGGTAGGCTTCAATCAAATGTTTATCAGCCTCACCCAGACCAAAAAATTGGACTTCACTGAACTCAAAAATATGTTTTCATAGATGACCAGACACATCTCTGTCGCTCCTGTGGGGAGGTGAGTGCTGGGACAGGAAGGTCCGCCGCATCCGTGGATGATTGGGTACGAAACCTTTAAAGTTTTTTACATGGAGAGCACATTATTTCTGTAACTAACTAAATAAATAAATGCATAACATTGTATCCATTTTCTTTCAGATTGAATGCTCATCATGTGCATTGTGGTTCCACTGGGTGTGTGTAGGCAGGCCTAACACCAGTGAGGACTACTTCTGCCCAGCCTGCACATAACCCAGTGGAATCACAATGCACATGGATCTCCACTTACTGTAGGTGTCATGCCAGGTGTGATGCCAGGATGGATCATCATCACTTCACAAGAGGCATTTTTTTCCCCTTCATTGTTACAGTGAAGATGGACAGGAAGGCCGCAGCGTGCTCCTTTTGGCCATTCCATTTCAATAGGAATACTTTAGCGACGCAAATAATTGTACCTCTCCCTCACATGAATTGGTGGTCTTCTTTCCCTATGCCATTGCCTTGTTTATTTATCCTTATTCTGTTATTCTCAGCTTAAACACTCTAGCATGCCTTAAGAACAGTTTAATCTTCAGCTGAATATAGCTGGTGGTGGTGGCTTCTCACGTCATTCAAATTCAAGTTATTGCCGGCTTTTGAGGCCTCTAGCCTTTCATTGCAGTCTTAAAATGTGTTGTCATTCTCTGCATAAACACTATCATGGCTCGAGAACATATGAGTTCTACATATAGCTGTTGGTGGTTTCTCAAAGTAATTGCAGGCCTTGAAGGACTCTATCCTTCCATTGCTGTCTTAATTCTAACAGGCCTTCTTCGGCCATCTCACTTCAGGCCTTCGACGGCCATCTAGCTCTTCACGCTGTCTTAATCAAAGCATCATTTGCTTTATTCTGCTTCATTTCAGGTCTCACCTGCCACGCATGCAACAAGCCAAAAGAAATATGATGACTAAACATTACAACTATGCTACTTAACTTCAACTGCCTACCCCCTTATGTCTGTTTATTTTATCATTCCTTGTAGGCTACACTTTCATTCCACCTTGCCTCTCAGGCATTTGTGGTCTGTGCAGGTCAGGCTCTCCCTGTAAGCACACTGCTTGCGGCAGTTGATGTGTGCTTTAAGGCATTTTACGTGTTTGACAACAACTACCTCAAGCAGGGTGCTCCTACATGGGAGTTTCTCCAGCAGGTAGTTTACAGCCACGGTTCTTAAAGTGCTTTTTTAAAAGAATGTGTATCTACGAGGTCATTTCCGCTAAGTTGTGCAATACACATATTTTTGTGGTGTTCATTATGTTTATCCCATGTTTGCTTTGGGCCAATAGCTGGACAGGAAATGGGGAGAGAGATAGGGTGTGATTACTAAAATCAGTCAATCTGTCGTGAAAACAATAACAAAAACACTCAGAACACCTGAACCTTTTCTGCTGCTGCTTTGGTTAGGCTATTTTTAGCCAACTAACAATCAAAGAGCATGGACAAATATTTGTGTACGTCCACATCATCAAGTGATATGCCCAATGACAAACACGATAAAAATAGAAAATATGATGATAGTTATCAAGTTTGGTTTCATTGAGAACGCAAGACCAAATGACCATTATTGTTCCAACCATAAGTGTTGAGCAAAAGTAGCTGATCTATAAGCTCACTACACCTATAAGCACTCATATAGAAGTGGAACTGGGGAAAAATGTCCCTAAATTAATGACCAGTTCATGTTGAATTCAAGCTAGTATCAACATAGCATTAAAATAGGTGTTTTTACCCCCCCTGTTCAGAAACCACTAGCAACTCAGGAGTGCTCCTTTCAACTTCTCTAAACAATGGCTGTTATGCAAGCAAGATTGGTATGTGGAGAACGTGGAGAAAGAGAAGTGGCAATATTCAGTGGGGGTGCTAGCGAAAAGATTGCAGGTCAAAAGTGATCACAAACATGTTTGATGTGGAACATGACAATCCAATCATTGACTTCAATGACCATGCACAACCCCCGGACACATCCATGGTGAACAGAACTCAATTCCGTCAAGGCGTTTAAGCGGAAGTAAGGCGGGATCCAACTGTGGCAGAAAGGCAGGTTTATAATGCCGAATTTGTAAGAGTGCGTCGGCAGGCCCAGCAAGTAGGTGACAGACCGCAAATTCCAGGGTTTTAACGTGGTCCGAATCTCGATGCATAGAGCCAGGTCTGAGGAAATGCCACCTATCCCAGGTACTGCAGAGGAAGTGGTGATCGGAGGGCCATGGGCCCAAGAACGTTTCCTTTTGCATGCTGACAATGCCTGGGACATAACAGCATTTGCCACAGACGACAACCTGATAAAGCTCAGACAATGCAGAACCATTTTTATGGCTGGCACCTTTAAAAGTTGTCCTCAGCCTTACACTCAGGTTTTCACAATCCATGGAAGCTTCCACGGTTTTGTACTGCCACTTGTACACACCTCATGGAACAGCGCACCATTGGACACTCCCGCCAAGCCTTCCAAGCTATTTAAGTGGCCATAAGGCGTGTTTCCCACCACAGCTGGCACCCCCAGCTGGCACGCGACGTCATTTGACGTTGGTATTTAGTTGAATTTAGGTTGCGACGTTGGTCAACCAAAATCCAACGTCGGAACGACGTCTAATATTGACGTCATATCAACGTATTTATTTGACGTCAACTGACGTTGATATCTGGTTAATTTTAGGTTGTGTTGGTCAGTAACCAATACTCAACGTCTGTTCAACGTATCATGCTAACGTCACACTGACGTAGAATACTGACATGCTGTTGTCGGGTATTGCGACCAAAACCCAATGTCGGCTTGACGTTAGTATGCTAACGTCCACACAATGTTACATTCTAACATCATTAAACGTTGATATCTGGTTAGTTTTAGGTTGTGTTGGTAAGTAACCAATACCCAACGTCTGTTCAACGTATCATGCTAACGTCACACTGACGTAGAATACTGACATGCTGTTGTCGGGTATTGTGACCAAAACCCAATGTCTGCTTAACGTTATTATGCTAACGTCCACACAATGTTACATTCTAACATCATTAAACGTTGATATCTGGTTAGTTTTAAGTTGTGTTGGTAAGTAACCAATACCCAACCTCTGTTCAATGTATGATGCTAATGTCGTAATGACGTAGAATACTGACATATTGTTGTCGGGTATCGTGACCAAAACACATTGTCTGCTGAACGTTATTATAATAATGTCCACACAATGTTAAATTCTAACACCATTAAACGTTGTTTTTTTGTTGATTTTAAGTTGTGTTGGTAAGTAACCAATACCAACCTCTTTCAACGTATTATGCTAACGTCCACTCAATGTGAAATTATAACATTATTCAACGTTGATTTTTTGGTTGCTTTTAAGTTGTGTTGTTAAGTAGCTGACATCCGACATCTTTTCAACATATTATCCCAACGTAAAGGGTAGAATACTGACATGCTGTTGTCGGGTATTGTGACCAAAACCCAACATCTGATAATAAATATCCACTCAACGTTACATTCTTTCTAACATCATAGATGTAGATATTTTTGGGGGCTAATGTTACTGTTATGTAAACAAAATCCAACATAATCTGGATGAAGAATAAGGACAGGAATGGCAGAAGGCATAGTGTAATCTGGATGAAGAATAAGGACAGGAATGGCAGAAGGCATAGTGTAATAATCATCTGTTTAACCTGCAAAAGTCCAACCAGAGAAATTTGTAGCCGTGTCAACCGTGGTAAAACTGTTCTTCCATGATGAGCTACGTACCACCCCATGCACATGCATCGATTAAAAACTACCCTCACACCTCAACAAAGTTTACAAAGGCTGCCGACTGCTGAGTGTCACACCAGTGTGACCTGCAGTGTAAGCGACGTCCGCATGACGTCTTTACAATAGTGTCCCACCCGAGATCAAATCAACAATGCAAGTTGTATAACCCTCCTTTTCCAGATAACTGATTTTGACTTGAGACACAAGCAATATTGCACACATATTTATTTTCTTCACTTGTGCTACATTACAGTGCAGCTGTGCTTTCAGACAAATGCCAATCCAGTTGCTCCTGGGGCCAGGGTTGCATTGGTCATGGGACGGCCTAACACGCTGTGCAACAACCTTTTTGAACAGGAGCACGCACAGGCATATGCATAGATTTAAAACAACTTTAAATTCACACCTAAGCAAAGTTAACAAAGGCTGCCGACCGCCGGTTGTCACACCAGCATGAATTAACATAGGATTAACATAGGAATGAGCATCTATGACCAGAAGACAGTGAAGAAAGCAGCAAAGATCGTGAGAGACCCAAATCATAACCTCAGCACCTGCTTTCAGGTCCTGCCCTCGGGTAGGAGATATGGTGCCTCTCTATTCAGGAAGGCAATTAAGGACAGTGCCAGTTTCATCCCCTCTGCCATTAGGCCTTGAGGAAGAAGTTATATGGCTGCTTGTATCTAATATACCGCTTGCTGAAAATAGCTAATCTACAAGCCCACAATGCACCATATTGCGGCATGCTGCGAGCTTATAGCTCACATGTAGATTTGTGGTTGTTTATAGTTTAGTTATGTAACCGAAATCCAATGGCTGTGTCTCATGCTTTAATATAACATTTTTTTTTATTTATATAGCACCTTTCAGACCTAAAAATAGTTCAACATGCTTTACATTCAGATTAAAACACAAGTCTAGACAGTCGAGACCAAGTTCATCGATCTGCTAGTAACTTAATCCATTAAGACCGAGAACGCATCTGTCATTTTAAGATTTCTTTGGATATTCAAAAATAGCAAATATACGAGCTCATAGCGCGGCACAGAGTGCCGTGATGAACTTGTATATCTGGTATTTTTGAAAATCTTTATATATTTCAAAGCGAACTTTTGTAACTCAAACCTTTGCTTCTGAGGGGTCCCTGGAACAACATATTTTGAGATGAGGGGTCCGCAGCCAAATGCATATCTATCTATCTGTTTGTGATGCTCCAGCTCGAGCATTTTTAAAATGTATAAAGGGGCACACCGGATATCACAGTTGTGAAAGATGCATAGTTAAGGGGGAGTACACAAACATAAGAGTTGTGTACGAGGGAGACCACGCTTTAAGGACTGATGTAGAATTTGCTGATAGAGATTATGTTGATCATCAAGTTGGGGATCCCCTTAACATATTATAGGGATAGGATGTGTCACAGGTTTTCCTCTGGACTACATGCATCTAGTATGTCTAGGAGTTGTGAAAAGACTGCTGTGCTTCTTTAAAAAAGGGCCGCTTGGATGTAGACTGTCACAAAAACAAGTAGGGGATATTTCAAGTAATCTTGTGTCTTTATCTGGCAAGCTGCCAAGTGAATTTGCTCGCCAACCAAGAACCCTACAGGATTTGGATCGGTAGAAAGCAACAGAGCCAGACAGTTCCTTCTGTACACTGGACCTGTAGTTTTTAAAAAGGTGTTGCACACCAACGTATATCAACACTTCCTCTGCTTGACAGTAGCTGTATCAATACTTCTGAGAAAAGCCGTGAGTCTTACATGAACTATGCGGGAGATATTTTACGCACTTTTGTCGACGAATGTAAGACACATCAGCCTTTTCTGTGTATAATGTCCATGGCTTGAAACATCTGCCGGAAGACTGTAGTCATTACAAATGTTCTCTCAACGACATATCTGCATTTCCTTTTGAGAATCATCTTCAAATTGTGAAGAAAATGGTGAGAAATGCCAAGAATCCCATCAGTCAAGTTGCAAAGAGACTTATTGAACAAGAGAAGGCAGGGAGCCACAGGAAGAAGAAAGAAAAGAGTTGGCATTTTGTTTCAGTAAATGAGAGAAATGGGTGTTTCCTCTTGAAAGATGGACACTTTGCATTTGTACAGGAAAAACGTGACGATGGAAAATTCTCATGCGATGTCACATCACAAGAGGACCTAGACAGCTTTTTTAATTTGCCTTGTGATTCCAAGCTTATCGATATAGTATTTGTCAAAAACTTGGAGAAAGTCCGGAAAAAGCGCAGGCTTGTTGAAATAGAAGAAATGGTTCGTAAAGTGGCTTGTCTACCCTATCAAAGAGGATTATGTGCTTATGCCTTTACTGCACAGCTTGGAGCGCAATATCTAACAAAAGTGAATTGCTATTTACTTTGACAACAAAGAGACTATTACTACTTTAAAGAACTTGTAAAATTAAATTTCTTCACCCTTCATCAACAACATGGGGTAGATGAGACTCGATGTGTGTATTTCGATGTGATTTTTTTCGGCCACAATCAAAGATTTAGGGGCACATTCATTTTTTTTTAAATTAAATTCACAGTGGCCAATTATTTTGTTACCCCTTTTTTTTCTCCCCAATTTACTACAGTGCCAAAATAGGCTCTGTATATGTATTTTAAAGTCATGTTTAATTTATTTCTTTTTTCTTCCCTACAGTATGGCTTGGGTTAGGGCAGTATGGAGGGAAAAGAACTGCGAGGAAGAGGGGACGGTGCCAGACACCTGGGTGGACTCGACCAATAACGTTTTTTTGTGGCCAAATCCAAATGTTGCCAATGCAACAAAGCACCTACAATCTTTGTAAAATATTTTTAACTCAAATATTATTTTCTGGTGGGTCCCTGGATTTTTTTAGATTGCATCGGAGTAACAGAGGACACTTATAATGCATTGAGACACTTTTAATTAACTAGGGATCATTTTCAGCATCGCTATCCCACTGAGCATTTTTCGGGCTATTAGACGTTTAAAAAACGTCTAAGGTCTAGGCTAAAACCGGGTTATAATTGGTCTAAAAGTGAAAGTTTTTTCAACGTCTATTCTTAGCCTAGACGTTGATTAGCTGTTTTTTAAGCGTCTATATATAGACCGTCTATATCATAGCCGTTGAAATGACGTCTATAATATAGACGGTCTAAATATAGACGCTTAAAAAACAGCTAATCAACGTCTAGGCTAAGAATAGACGTTGAAAAAACTTTCACTTTTAGACCAATTATAACCTAGTTTTAGACGGAGGTCTAATAGACGACTATGGCTCACTGGGATGTTGCCAAATTGACTGATTACTTGGCATGGCCGTTTCCCAGGTCAATGCGAAATTTACTGTCCTTTTCCATTGTAACAAACTAGAAGTTCTGCCCGCTACGTGGGCAGAATTCTAGTACCCCCCCCCCCTAACCCCGCCAAAGAAAATGTTGTTTGGCGGTACAAAATCATGGGATAAAAAAATAAAAAATAAAACCCAGAGGGTGGCCGCCCCCCCCCCCCCCCCCCTTGGGGGTCCCTGGAGACAGGCCATGACCTACAGACACGGCGAAGGAAAACTGTGAAGCCACCCACAGCCAGCATGCAAGATGTTGCACATGAACTCAGCAGCCGCACTGAGGCGCTCCAACACAAACACTCTGACATTAAGCTTCACACAACAAACATCAGCGGCAAACATTCACCACAATGACAAATAAATTACGTCCGCGGGAAAATAAGCGAGGGCTTGCTTATTTTGTCTTTCCCTCCCTCCCTCTCTTCCTCTCTCTGTCTCTCTGTCTCTGCGTCAGCGAAAATTATGTCGCGCTGTTTAGCTGACTATTCTCTCTCCCTGTGTGTGTGTGTGTGGTGGGGGTGTGGTGGGGGGGACAGCCATGACGCAACGGGACTTTTGAGATGGCTACTGGCAAAATAGGTTGACTTATTGGGATACATGCGTGTGACTGTTCGCCCCTGACGGTTCTCTGAATATTTATTTTTAAATAGGCTCTGTCATGATTAATTGACCACACATATGAAGTGAAACAACTAAATTCTATCCAAACGATATGTTATAAGTGAATTCCGTGCCTCAAAGCAGTAGTTTGAGTGCGTTTAATAAGCGAAAATAAGAAGTGAAGGCACTCGGACAACCAACAATGGCTGCCGTTCGTATTTTTTCAGGCTGCGAACTCGCCACCTGATTGGCCAACTTTTGCTGTCAATCACAGAACGATGAGCGACTTTGCCATGTCCAGGTTTTGTAAGCGTGAAGTGGGTGTAAATTGGTTAGAGAAAGTGCGTCGACGCATGCGCAGTGCGCAGCGTTGTGTTTTTTCATGAAGCTGGTTGCTTGTTGCTCGCGCACGATCTGGCAACAGCGGTGCATACGCATGCGCAGTGGCGAGTTTTTGACAAACACATGAACAAACAGCGACACAATCGGATTGTAGGTTAGATGTCAACTTGGCATAGACCTTTCCCATGTCAATGCAAAATTGACTGTCCTTTTCCATTGTAACAAATGTCAACTTGGCATAGACTTTTCCCAAGTCTATTCCAAAATGACTGTCCTATTCAACGTACCATATGTCATCTTGGCATGACCCTTTCCCATGTCAATGCCAATTTGACAATCCTTTTGAAATGTACAATGACATTGGATTGCATATAGTGATGCAAGTCCCTCAGTGTTTGACAAAAGGGACACCATTCTAAGCCAATGCACTTTTTTAAAGCAGTGTTATTGTGGTTTCAGGGGAAGGCCAAGAAGCCATCGAAAGCGTCCGAAAGAAAAAATCCAGAAAAAGCCCCCTGCCCCTTCCCCGAGTGTCGTAAGGTTTTGGCCGACATGAAGGGACACCTCAGAAAAAAACACCTACTGAAGAACCCTGAGGAAATTGTGATTTTCCTGAAGTTGGCCAGGGGGAGGATTCGCATTTCCCAGGTTCCTTGCCCCACGTGCCAAAAAAAACTGCCAAAGTCTAAAGGCACTTGGAGATGCATCTAAAGGGGGTGAAGGACAGAGAAGAGCGCGCCCGCACTCGCAGGCTCCTCTTACACCTCGCCACCTGGGAGGAGGTGAAAAGGTTAGTTGGAGCGCTGCGGGCCTCTGCCCCAGCAGTAGCAGTGGTCTCAGAATTTGATTTAATTGAAGGAACCCCGCCGGTTCCCCAGGAAGTTCCCGAGGAAGCCCCGGTTCCTGGTCCCTCTGGGGGACCTCCCATCTCCCCCAGAGGACCGAACCCCTCCCCTAACACTCCATGTATGTCTGCCGCATGCCTGCGCAGGCGGAAGAGAGCCAAGGCGACCCTTTTGGAGCTGGAAGAAACGATTGAAAAGCTGGAGCGTTGGAAGGCAAAATTTCGTGAATTTCGTGAACGCCGCCCACCTACAGATGGTTGGCGGCGGTTTCCGCTACTGAAGGTGAAGACGCGATCTGGTAGGTAGTTGCATCTATTATGTGCACTTTGTCTTAATTAACCTGCCATATGTCAGGCATTGACAACCTTTTTGCTTTGCCATGGTTTATTTATGATTGATAGATAACTTTGATGAGTGTGAGGACCAAAACCTCACAAGTGGTTCAGAAGCAGCTGCTCCAGAGAAACGCCAGACAAAGATGCAGTTTATGCAGACTACGCTTATGGTATTTTCTCTTTAACTTTGCAGTCAATCTTCACTGATTATATATAACGCTTACTTGACAATGGATTAATTGTCACTCAAATAACTGAATAATTATTTCATTATGTGTTTTTGGCATTGAACATTTTGGAACATAAAAGCAACATTTCTGTTGTGGCTTTTAGGCTTTGTGAACAAATGAATATTTGCGTCACGGCTACTGTCATTATCGACGACATACTCTAGGCAATAAAAATCCTCTTTTCAACAGAATACGTTTTTGCTAACATTTGTCTTTTAATTAGATTCTGAGTATGAAGACGAGGACCGTGAGGAAGGTAATGAAGGTTAGTTCCCCCCACCGCTGGATGTTAATGGCAAATGCCTAGTGACACGAGCAATATCGATGAGGAATATTGCAACTTTTAAGTTTCACATACAATACAGCTGAAGACAGTTAAAAGACCAGGTTGTAATCACTGTTTTCTTTAGGCCGCAACAGTCCGGAGCCAGACGAGAGTCCGGAGCCAGAGCTGCCGGCTCCAAAGAAGAAGTTAAAGAAGTCCGCTGTGCCCAGCTCTTCCAAAGGTAATCCAACGCCACAAGCAATTAAGCAACACACACGTACACTTCTGTTGTGTTGGTGGTGACGTTATCCCCTTTCTAATTGTGATGATCATTCGTTTCAATGCATTAGAATTTCAGAGGAAGGTGTTAATCACTGTTTTCTTTAGGCCACCTAAGCCTACAGCTGCCAGCTCCTCCAAAAAAGATTAACAAAGTTGGAGTCTCCTCCACATCCCAAGCCGCACCCCCAACGAACCTAGCAAGTAAGCGATGCACACTTACGTTGTGTTGGTGGTAAGGTTGTCCTCTTTCTAATTGTGGTGATCATTCGTTTCAATGCATTGGAATTACAGACTAAGGTGTTAATCACTGTTTTCTCTAGGCCACAGCCTTCCAGAGCCAGAGATGCCGGCCATGGAAGACTCGGACAAGGAGTGTCCTTAGCACACAGAGTATGCCAGCCAGTCCGGAAAAAACTGTCAGGCCAAAAGGTTTGTATGAAGTCAGATTGTTTTAATAAACATTTGGCCCATACACATATTGGTATTTGCTAGTCCATACATACATACGATGTAATAGATATTGTGTGTGTGGGAGGGGGGCTTAATAGTTAATCCTAAACAATGTTGTGCATCTTTCAAAAAAAAAAATCAACTTAAGATTGTTGGTTTGTTCAAGTCATCATTGTTTGCATTTATTTCAATTCGGAAGAACACTAGCTTCTTTTTTTTTTGGAAGAACACTAGCTGCCACTAGGTCACATTTGGAGGATATATTAAGCCTGCACTTAATGCAAAGGTGATTTATATTGAAGAAAAGTAGAGCAGTTCACCTTCTCATCGATGCCTGTCTCACTAAACAGAGAAAAGAAAAGCGACTGCCCTGCAGTCACATCGGCCCAGCAGCTCCAGAAACTCCCCTTTCCCAATGCAGCAAGCAAGTAAGCAAGCCACACACACACACACACGCAATTCCGTTGTGTTGTTGGTAAGGTCGTGCTCTAATTGTGATTATTTGTTTCAATGCGTTAGAATTTCAGAGGAAAGTCCTGGAGCTGCTGGTGGCCATCAGGGATGGGCTGCAGGACATGTCGCTGAAAGAGCAAGCCAGCAGCAAAGTGCCGCTTCCGAATAGGCTGACAACCCTGGAGGAGCTGAATGAGCTCGATGAATCCCTCAGCTCTGCATCCGACAGGGAGAAGCTGGTAGGTTTCACAACTGTAGTATAGCCAGCCGTATTGGCACGCTTCGCCTACTATCTTGGAACCTCTAAATTCAATGTATGTTTAGAACAGTGGAGAAATCCTCAACTTACCAACCTACAGCCTCTGCTTTGAAAACCAATCCTGATACCATCCCAATATGAAAGACTGCTCTACAGTCTTTGCCTTGGTTTTGCAATGCAGTTTGTTTTTAAATCTCAAATGTTTCCCCCCAGTTGTAGGCCCTACATTGAATTTAAATATCACAAAATGCATTGGTAGGTAGAGATCTGAGATACGATTGGCTAAATATAGCTGTTTATATTTGTTGATGACATGTATTAACCCTTTAAGACCTGAGAAGATTCTAGAAATGTCTTCTAAATCCTAAAAAAAAATGAAAAAAAAAACCTTTTTTTTTCCTCGATTTTTCAAAAATAGCAGATCTACAAGTTCATAGCGCGGCACTCGGTGCCGCGCTATGAACTTGTATATCTGCTATTTTTGAATAGCCTAAAGAAATCTAAAAGTGACACAGATGCGTTCCAGGTATTAATGGGTTAATGTGTAATATTTGATGCTCTGTTGATGAATTGAATACACAGAATCACAATGGAAATGAGTCCCCAGGTCGTTATTGTGTTATCCTTTTAGCATTAATATCTTTCTGTACCACAGTGCTGTTTACATTTCTGTCAAAGTATTCAATCAATGAAGTGATGCCAACATGGTACAGTTTTATCTAATGTAGAGTGTTTCAATCACTATCTTCCAACAGTCATGGTGTAATTCTGAACACTTTTTTTTTCCTCAACCCCCTTAATTTCAGATCAATGCATTGACGATGGTAGGAGGGACATCACTAAAGGATAACGTAAGGAAGGTCATGGAGAAGTAAGTTTATTTTATGGCTTTTAAGGAAGCATTAATATTATGGGAATTGGGTAGACTTGCCATTGCATAGGGAACACCAGGCCAAACTGTTGAAACAGTGGTGGTGGTTTTAACTTTTGTAATGGTGATATCATTTTTTTTCTGCAGTTTGAGTGCTAACTTCTACTGCTCCAGCCCATTTTTTAACTCTACTAGTCATAAGTTATTATATTTACATCAATAATTTAATTACATCACTTTTAAATTACCTTTTGTATCCACAGGTTGATGACAAATGAGGTGATGTAACATGAAGGGTGCCAAGCCCAAGCTGGCCTTTACCAAGCTCCGCCTCTGTGCTGTCATCACAGGTAAACGGCATATATCCAGTGTTTAGTATGGTTTTGTGAAAACAAGTAATCATGTCTTGACACAGTGGCCACTTGTGAACAACCTGGCCACTACCCACAATGCTTTCAAGTGTAAACATGCTGGATATGTTATATGTGGTCTTTTATGTTCTTTGACATCTTTAAAACTGATATCTCTGCTGGCTTTCATTTTGTTATGCCAAAGATGTAGCCTGCTGAACAGCGTCCAAAGTTGAAATCCCTGTGAGCATTATATTAATTAAATGTTTGGCCACTTAGAATGTCAGCAGTTTTACTGCTTACTGTAGCCCATCTTGTCATGTCTTACAGAGAGTGTCCAGAGGAGCAGCCAGGAGACAGAGTCAGCCATCCACGAACAGATGGCCCTCTGTCTCAAGTATGCACCTGACAGGGTCGGGGGAGGTGGACGAAGGAAGACGGAATAGGTGGGAGGATAGGAGCTGCCAGGCAATCGAGTGCCCGTGCAGAGCAGCCGATTGCCTAGCAGCCAGCTCAGGTGCACCTCAAGCATGTTTGCACAATTTCAAAGGGTTTCCAGGGTCCAAGTTTTTTCATTTCAACGGTCCAAGTTTTTCTATTTCAACATTTTTAATGGGTCCAAATGATTCCGTTTAGAATTTTGTACATATTTGTAATGGTTAAGTGATAATGGAGAGACGTGGTCACCAAAAGTTTTATTGTAAATTGTAATTTTTTTTTGTAAGTACACTTTAAAAAGGTTTTTCATTTTAAAGGTTTGCACATATTTGTACTTTGCAAGGGCAAGACCACTTTGGTAGAGGTTTGGGTTGTGTAGTTACCTTGTCATGATGTAACTCCAAAGGTGGACTAGAAATCAAAAATAATTGCTCCATCAATTAGAAATTGATAATTCAAAATATGCTCCTCATTGACTTACATTGTAAGCTGAAACAGATCTCAAAGTCACTCTTTTAGCACATAAACGAACGCAAACAAAGTTGAAATGTTGTACATATTTGTACATTTGTACTAAGTTTTATTGTATATGTAAACACAATATTGTATATGTTTATTTTGAAAAAATAATTTAAAAAATAGTTAATAGTTTAATAGTTTGTTAAATAAAGCAGTCTTGATAACCAAGATTGTTATTCTTTTCTCACGTCTTGTCTAATGTAGGAAGTTGAAGATATTGATATTGATTTACAACAAACATGCAACATCTGAACAATGTTGGATATTGATGTCAACCCAACGTTGGGTTTGAGAGAAATGCAATTCTTACTTACAACCACAATTTAAAGTCTGACCAACATTGGAGGATGACGTCTTGCCAACATTGGGTTATGACGTCAGTCCGAATTTCATTTAACCAAAATTGAACTTGCATACTGTTGGAGTAGAGAAAAAAAGATAACGTGTACACAACATCAGAGATTAACGTCAATCAGTTTATCATTTTCAACAATATTTATTGTTGGGCTCCAACATTGGATACAAGTTGTATTTTAGTTGAAAATGAAAATCTGATAGGCGTCTTAAAGGGGAATTTTGGACTAAAGTTTTCTTACCTTTTCTATGACGTTATGATATCTTAGGAGGAATGGTACAGTAGAAAATTTTCATAACTCCACCCCTGAGCCGCCACAGCTTAAAAGGTGCGCAGATAGGCCTTAGGTTAGATCACATATTTTAATAGCTTTTTTTTTTTTTTTTTTTTTTTTAGATCTGACGTTCATAGTGACAGAACACTATGCAACCAAAAAAAAAAAAAAAAAAAAAAAAACAGAATTCTCGCTAGAAGAGATTGAAATCTCGAGATTTCAATCTCGTCTAGCGAGACTTCTGTTTTTTTATTTTTTATTTTTTTTTTGGGACAATGTTCTGTCACTATGAACGTCAGATCTCACCAAAAAAATTAATAAAAAAAGCTATTAAAATATGTGATCTAACCTAAGGCCTATCCGCGCACCTTTTAAGCTGTGGCGGCTCAGGGGTGGAGTTATGAAAATTTTCTACTGTACCATTCCTCCTAAGATATCATAACGTCATAGAAAAGGTAAGAAAACTTTAGTCCAAAATTCTCCTTTAACCCAATGTTGGTTTGCTGTCAAACTCTGATGTTAATTTAGACATTGAATTAATGTTGTGATCTGACGTTGGATACAAGTTGTATTTTAGTTGAAAATGAAAGTTTGATTGACGTCAAAACCCAACGTTGGTTTGATGTCAAACTCTGATGTTATTTAGACATTGAATTAATGTTGTGATCTAATGTTGGATACAAGTTGTATTTAAGTTGAAAATGAAAGTTTGATTGACGTCAAAACCCAACGTTGGTTTGATGTCAAACTCTGATGTTATTTAGACATTAAATTAACGTTGTGATCTAACGTCGGATACAAGTTGTATTTAAGTTGAAAATTAAAGTTTGATTGACGTCATAACCCAACGTTGGTTTGACGTCAAATTCTGATGTTAGTTAGACATTGAATTAATGTTGGCCTCTAACGTTAGATGACTGTTGTGGGGTAGTTGAAAATGAAAGTTTGATTGACGTCATACATAACCCAACGTTGGTTTGACGTCAAATTCTGATGTTAGTTAGACATTGAATTAATGTTGGCCTCTAACGTTGGATGACTGTTATGGGGTAGTTGAAAATGAAAGTTTGATTGACGTCATAACCTCAGACCTGGAGATTTATGGATGTAGTGAAAGAGGACATGAAGCGCCGCTTATAGAATCCTATTTGATAATAGGTTTAGAGCAGCCTCTGTGCGATGTGATCACAAAATGCATTGATTTAGCCTATGGAATGTCGGTGCGTATTTTTTCTTTTTTTTAAACCGGTGCTGCACTGAACATACAGAGTGTCTCTCTCTCTCTCTCTCTCTCTCTCGCTCTCTCTCGCTCTCTCTCTCTCTCTCTCCTCAGTAAATTTCAGCATTACTAACAGTCACAAACCAAAATGGCTCTGACGCAATGTAATAAACTTACCAATTAGTGTTTACATCCTGACACTCCCTAT
Source organism: Gymnoscopelus braueri (assembly GCF_963280865.1). Lineage (NCBI taxonomy): Eukaryota > Metazoa > Chordata > Actinopteri > Myctophiformes > Myctophidae > Gymnoscopelus > Gymnoscopelus braueri. The sequence goes on from NC_137607.1 coordinate 10,916,437, forward strand.
TTTGCCTCAGATGGCAGAGCCCCCCACCATGAAACCTGAAGTGAAGCACATGTTCCTCCAGCTCGCCTATAACATCTGCGGGCTAAACAACGAGCAGAGGGGGCATGTCTGCAAGCTCTTGCAGACCCACGAGAACATGACCCCTGGCGTTGACGACTTCACAATAGACATGGAGATGCTCAAGCCCTCCACGCTGCAGGAGATACCGAAATATGTCTCCTCCATCCTCCCCAAGAAGGTTCCTGGTGAGTTAACCATTCAGCTTGACTCCTGTTCTCTGTTCCTGGTTCGTTTTGATTTTACAGTGGATTGACCGCTTATTTAGAATATAACGTCTCCATCCTTTAACTACCCACTGAACAATAGTCGCTCTCTCTCCTCCCCTTTTTCACAATCAGGACAACTAAGTAATGGGGATTTTAGTTTCTGAGTGTATTGTGATATCATATTCATTTCATTAGCAGTTGTATGAGAGCTCCACTCTTGAGACATGAGAGGGGATGATTCGGTATTAGGGTTCGATTCCCGCCAGGGACGCTGTGGGCACTAGGGGCGTATTCTCTCCTCCGCGTCATTATTGCCCATACCCTAGGTGGGGTTGGCGAAAGGGCCTCTCTGTGTGGTGTTTGCATGTTCTCCCGTGTCACCTAGGGTAAGTACCCTCACAAAAACATGCAGTAATCCTGGTCTCTATACTGCCTCCCCCTGGTCAGCCAGGGCACCTGATGAAGGGGAAAGGAATTGGTTGGAAAAACGTGTTCCTTCCACGCGCTACGTCTAACAAGGGATATATATCATATAGATAAGAAGCGGCTTGCGTGAGGCATGAGCTCGGCTCTAGGCTCACCCTAGGCTGGCAGAGGGAGTGTAGCGCCCATGATTACTTAGATAATTGGCACTGGGTGAAAAAATGTTTTACAAAAATCGTGGGATAAAAATGTATACAAAATAAAAAATAAAAAAAAGTATCTCCTCCCCTTTGTAATCGCCTCCGATCTGGCGGATATCAACTCCTCCCAAGCTCACCTGCTTGTGATCCCTTTGATAACAACTCCTCCCTTATCGCCTCCCACCAAGCTAATCAAGGGTTGTATATACATGAGCCATGACCACCGTCACCTGTCATTTCGTTTCTCGCATCCCTCCACCACTCCAGTCTCCCCACGGTTCTTTGTGTGCTCCACTAACCATTCCTCATCCTTTCCTTCAGGTTCCTGATGGGGGTCTTCAGGCGTAAATCAGCGCCACTCAGCTCTACGGACCCCAAAGCCAAATACTCAAAGTTCATTCCCCCCCGGAACCACCAACTACCACCTGCTCCTGGACCAACACTCCTTGACCGCACCGACCTTCGTCCCCTTGCCCTTTCACCTCATCTTCATCATTCACCCTTTGTCATCACATCACACTTCATCCCCCTTCACCTCATCTTCATCATACATGGATTAAAGTTCTCAGTCACCATGACTGATTTCAGTCATTTGGAGTCCATAGAAGCCAGCATGTTTTCTATGGAAGCATGTTGCGCAGCGAAAATAGCCGATCTACAAGCTCTCAATGCATTGAGAGCTTGTAGAATAGGCTATTTTCGATTATTATTTTGAAAGATTAGATCATTTGAAGTGGTCAAACTAGCAATATGTTCAGAAGCATATTCCATAAAACCCTAATATCTCAGATATTTCATAAAAGCAAAGGCTAAAGCCTTTTTTTTTTCAAGGCAGAAACAATATGACTTAAAACCTAATTTTACATATTGTGTTCATTGTTTAGGAAACGGCGCTACTGTGGGGGGCTCCTTTCACACTGTTTCACAAATGTTATAATAGGACTTGGCCATACAATTTTTTTTTCAGTCGTGAGATTTTATTTTGCTTCAATCCATGTCATCATATCACCCTTCTTCACATCACCTTTCGTCCCATCACCCCTTCACTTCATCTCGCCACCCTTCTCCCATTTCCCCTCCACCCCATCCTCACTAAATCACCCTCGATCCCCGTGCTCTTTCTCCACCCCATCTTGATCACCTCACCACTCGCTCCTTTCTCCTTCTTCACCTCACCCCTCATCACATCTTCCCAACCCTCCATCCCCTCATCCCACTCGCCTGCCATTCCTCTAACTTCACATCCCCTCGTTAATATCGCACATCACTTCATCCTCCACTTCATCCTCCCCTTCCTTTCGTCACCTCACTCCTTTCCTGAGGAGATTGAAGCGGCCGGGGCTAGGTACCCCTGTCCTTACTTCCTTCTATGGGTGTGCGGTGGAGAGCATCCTTACATCCTGCATCACCGCATGGCACAGAAACTGCTCTGCTGCTGACAGAAAAGCTCTGCAGCAGGTGGTGAAGTCTGCTCAAAAAATAATCGGAAGCAGCCTACCTGCCATCAGTGACATTTATATCAGCAGGTGTAGGAATAAGGCTACTAGCATCATGGAAGATGCCACCCACCCTGCTCACGGTCTGTTTGACCTCCTCCCCTCGGGAAGGAGGTTGCGCAGCATTAAGGCCAGCACCACCAGGCTGAAAAACAGCTTTTTCCCCGAAGCTGTGCGAATCATGAACTCTCGCTCTTAGTGATCTGTAAAAACTACCAATGAACTCTGCACTATGAATTGAACCGTGACACATTAACAGTTTTTTTTAAATGCTGTTGTTTTTATATAGTTGTTGTAGTTTTAGCCTTTGTTGTGTTTAGGTGTCTTATTTATCTTATTTATTTACTCTGCCATGACCAGGACCTGAGTAATACATTTCGTTCTGTATGGAATGACAATAAAGCTCCTTGACCTGCCCTCAGCCCAACGCCTCCTCCTCCATTGCTCCCTGCTTACCTAACTCTACTCCTCAACCTTCAACCCCTCCTCCCCTCATTCCTCCATTGCTCAATCAATCCATGCTGATTTCAGATCCAATAAATACAACCCAACTCGATTATGTTTGATGGTGTGGTCTTTACTAGTGAATTGCCTGTTTAACTTGCCTGTTTAACTACAGTTATTTGTGACAGGCAGCTGCTAATTGTTTACCACCACATCCTGTGTCCTTCCAAGATGACTAAACTTCGCATGCGCAATTTTTTTTCGCGGTTTTGGGCGGATTGGGTTAGTTTTTTTTCCCAGTTTTTGGTTCCTTTATTTTGGTTTTAGGGTTAGGATTAGGGTTAGGTTAGAGTTATGATATTTAATTCTTATTTTTGCCTGATTTTACCGATTTATTATCAAAAAAATATATATATTTATGGGGGGGCGGTAGGGGGTGCGGTACCTGGGGGGAGGGGGGGACGGCCGCACCCCCCCGCACCCCTACTTCCCACGGTACTGTTCATATGTGCAAGCGGTTTACATTTCCAACATTCAAAATAATTTATCGAGCATGTTGGTGCCATTTTACAAGTGAGAATACTGCATTTTCATTGACAAATTCTGGACAAAGAAACGTTTTTTAGAAAAGTACGTTTACTTCGGCACTTTGTACAATTTCATGCCAATTACTTTCGTACTTTTACTCAAGTTGCATTTTGAGTGCAAGACTTTTACTTGTGACAGTTTGTCTACATTATGGTATGTCTACATTCATTTAATGGTAATTTCTCCACCACTAGACAGCCTCTTAACTAACACTGAGCCAAACAGACTGAGAGAGACAAGTGAACTGGCCATACTGACTGCTCAGGCAGTCTTTATATTGTCTCAGCTCGTTGGCAGACCAGTCTCAGCTGGTCATCACAGGTGAGTCCACTCAAATCAATCGGAAACAGGAGTAGGAAAGTATTTTTTACTTTACTCGAGTATTTCCAATTTTCTGTACTTTTACTTCTACTCCACTACATCTCAGAGGCAAATATTATACTCTTGGTCCACTACAATTATTTGAAAACTTTAGTTACTAGTTACTTTGTAGATTTTGATTATTATTACAAAACATGCATTAACCACTTTAGCCCTATATACATTTCGGCCATTTGAAAATAGCCGATCTACAAGCTCACAATGCGTTGCGATGCAACACATAACAGAGTACCTACATTGCAGTATTGATACTGCAATGTAGCGACATTTGACACTGGTGCCAGCGTTTTTTACCTTGTTTTGGCGATCTTTGGAGAGCCGCGGATGAAAACAAAGAGTGTCTGGGGGTGGGGGAGGGTCTAGTGTATTCACTGGAGCAAAAACGTTTTTACCGTGATCGGCCATTTTATTGCTATATCCCGTTGAAAATGGCTGGTTTTCACCACAAAAAAAAAGAAGCTAGATGTGTTTTTCTACAGATCCTAATATAGGAGTGGACAGAAGTGACGTTTTTTGGGATGACGTCACATCCGTCCATTCCTTCTATCAGAGTCGAGTCAATTCCTGTTTTTTTTTAATTGGCGTAGAATAGATCTATGTCAATGGCGGTCAACGGTTGGATTTGAAATGACGTAGATCTACGTCCTTCGCAGCCAATCTGTTAAGAGTGCCATGTGTTATTGTTGGTTCAAAGTCTTTGTTTTTCAGTCAGTGAAGCCAACCTGTCATGTTGTCTGGGCCTTTGCTGTTTGATATCCTTGTGGGTTCTTACTGCAATTTGAGGCAGAACAATTAAACTAAGGTGTGTTTTGACTTTTTGCGTTTCATGTTCCTTAATACGGCATAACATTATTTTATTCTTTTACAATAAAGTAGTTCAGATCACATGAAGGTCAGGTACTTGTCTACTCTCCTACTGTTGCAGAACACCTCAGAGTTGCACATAGTGTAACTCGGAAATATATGCATGCGTAATGTGTGTGCACGGACCGACCCTACTCAAAAGGGTATAAGGTCAACCCAAGAGTCCATATCTTATGGTTGAGTCCATAAGCTATATGGTCATGGTTGACTCCATAAGCTCCATATATGGTCATGGTTGACTCCATAAGCTCCATAGTTTCCAGTGACCCTTATAGGTTTGCGGTATCAAAGAATAAAGTAAGTTGATGATAGGTAAATTAGCTAAGTTGAATGAACACCAGGTCACAGACAGCTCCTGTCCCGCCCGCACAATGTCTCTTCTGAGGCTCTGCGTTGCTACAACCAACCGTTGCGTAACCAAGGGATTCGTAGTGGAACCAGCTTTCAGAGGATGCTCACAGTCAGTCAGTGCATCTGTGAAGGACAAGGAACCACTGCGGAAAGAGAACGCACCACAGGGACGGTTTGACACACCCGGAGGGAAGGGCAAGGGTGTAACGTCACCGGGGCGGTTTAACACGCCCGAAGCGAAGGGCAAGGGCGTTCTCGAAAAATCTCCTCATGATGTCAAACCTGAAACCAAGGAGAAAGGGGGCCCCAGAGGGCCGGAGCCCACACGTTACGGGGACTGGGAGAGGAAGGGCCGCTGCATAGATTTTTAGTCTGTTTTTTGGCACGAGCAATCACGACGGAGCTATTTTTTAGGCTGCTGGGGAAATGAAATAAAAATAAAAACATCTAAGCGTGTATTTGATTGATTTATTTGTTTGTTCGTATTACACAATGGAATGCTATTATTAAAATCACAATGTTCCGTTTGACTAGATGTTTTGTTAGCCTACTCCCTGGCATGTGTTATTTACAAACATGTATTAACATATTCATGACTATCAAACATGTGGGATAGTTCTGATTTTTTTAAGAATCCGAACTAAGAAATACATACCATTAATATAGTGGATTTAAAGGTATTACTTAATTGTACAGCTTATAAGGATGATAGCAGAGCAGCTTTCAGTAAGGCTTATTTATTTATGCTTCAGGGTAAACATTTCACGTGGTACTCAACTAAAATCATGCATGTTTCCAGCATTACTACAATAACTTGGAAAAATGTACTTTAAAAAAAACCTTTATGAATGTATCCAGCTCTGAAGCCAAAGACACAGCTCCAATGAAGATGCAGAGCCATTTGCTGTCTTTACACATTGAGACAATTTGGCACCGGTATTCCTTTTTAATCGTTTCACGTGATATTTCAAGCCAACAGTTTGCTCTAGAGAGGACATAGTGAAGTTGCATCAACATACAGTAACACAACCTGGTCATCTGCTGATGAGCTCACTCCATCTTGTAGTCTTCAGGCGGTGTCCACAGCATGGGGAAAGCATCTATCTCCTCTTGTGCGTACTCATTCAGCTTCCTGGGCACCTTTCTGGGCTGAGGCAGCGTCTCAGTCAGGTTAGGCAGGATATGATCTGGAACGACGTCGTCGGCAAAGAGGTGCAGGCGTTGCATCATCGTGCGCCTGTGCAGGTTCCTGGGTAGCATCCCATAAACTGCCAACTTCACAATAGCTTTCGGGTCTTTGAGGTGAAGCTGGGTAGCTGTGACTTGTTTGAATCCACCCGGATACCCAGTGTGCGATGAGTAAACCTTCTGTTCCCACTTGTTCCCAGAGAAGGCGATGTGTCTGGTGTTAATTACCACCACGTGGTCCCCACAGTCACTCAGTGCATGGTAGATGGGTTTGTGTTTCCCTTGCAGTCTAACAGAACACATGGCAGCTATCTTCCCCGGTGGCTGCATGTTGGCGTCAATCAGGAACCACGAACGGGCGAAGGTCGCCCACTGCTGGGCGGATCTGGAGAAACTGGACATTCTTTCTCTGGCTACAGTATATTCTCCTTGGTTTCAGGGTTGACACCAGTTGTTAATTCTTAGCTAATCTACCCCAACAATGTCTGCCACACAGACAGTTATACAACTTAGCATGTCACAGGCTAGCCAACCTATAAAGGTCCCTGAAAAATAGCGTTGGGAGTTTAGTTTGGTTTGCTGGTTGAGTCAAGACTCGCTGCTTAACATAAGTGATGTCTTGCCGATGAGAACTAGAGACGGTCCCGAAAACTCTGATAAATCACAAGCAGAGTCAACCAGAAAGGGCTGAAGCGATGTTTCAGTTCTGTATTTCTTCAATGTTGAAACAGTGTCGGTCGCTGTGCTACTTTGAGCTTTCTGATCACGTCAGTCATCTCACTATGACATCATGACTGATGTGATGATGTCACTGACTCAGCGGCTACTCCAAGTCTGTCAAAATATCATAAACAAATGTTGTTGGCCTGGTCTTTGATATATAAACACAATTCCCCCCCCCATAAATGATACATTTATAGGTGCATTTTGTTTAAAAATAGATCTTTATTTTATCATAACTGGTTTAACAGTAATATTATCCGTGTGAATCAGTTACTTGATGGTAATGGCGCACTGTTAAGTTATTCTGAGTTTCTTAGAACTTTTGGCATTCCTATTACCCCAAAGGAGTATGCAACGGTGATGGATGCTATTCCCTCTGGAATTTTGATGCTCCTTAATAGCTAGGGAATTTTAGCAAAATATTTGGACCATCTGTGAAAAAATTTACTACCAATAGCTTTCTTCACCAATGTGTTCTTATAGGTGTCTAGAATCACCTCTCAATTTATTTAAACCCAACTCCTCGTGGAAAATCCTGGAGAGCCAATCAAAGTTAAGGAGCCCAGAGGGCTTGGGTGAAAAATAGGAAAAGAAATAAAAGTCTTGTGAGGTGTCTAACTAGGGGTTTTCAGGGGTGCTGAATCCATTCCAACCATTATTTTTGAGTAAAAATGTCTCCCTGGCCATCTAATATTGGTATATTGGTTATTGTTAGTGTATAATCAGTGTATAATCAATGGTAGGGGATTGGGGTGTTGTTGAATTGATTCTATTCTGAAAAATAAAATAAGAAAATATTGCTAAACACTTGATAAGAGTGTACACCTACTGTGCACATGCTCAGTGGGATACACTGTCTGCATGTGGGGAAGGAGCGGGAGTGTTGCATCCTGGCAAATATTTCTGGACGATTTTAAGGTACGGTAGTTTATCTACTTTTTGGCATTTATTTTCCTCTGCTGGCAAAACTTTTGATTACTGTGAATTTAGATGTCAATTTTCTCTAGCCTATTGCTTACATTGAACAACCATTAGTTAAACAATCATGACACTTGTCTTTTAGTAGACAACATGGAAGAGGATTCTGTAGCTTGTGGCTTAAGGTGCTTCAGCTGTGGTGGTCCTGAGACTGACATTCAAAAGCTCTCAAAAGTCACCCAAAAAGGCTATGTACAGATTTTGTCTTATTCTGAGAGTGTGGATGATGCAGCATTAATCAGAAGACTACATGAGGACTGGAAAAACTGAGATGACCCCAAACTAAGATACCATTTGGAATGCAAAACCGAGCTATACAGTCGTGCAAGAGGTATATCCACTGGATATCGTACGTTTTTTTTTCATTGTGATGAAAGTTGCCACTTGCAGATTTCAATCCTATTCTATGTTGTGAGTGACATCATAATTTAATAAAAACTTTAAACATAATCTATTCTTTAGAGCAAGATGAGCAAGACCAACGGTCTGGCAGGAAGAAAAGACGCAGGGCATTGTCTGGGTCAAGTAGTTCAAGTGCTAGCTGGCACACTTGATCTACCATAATACTTGCATCCTTTGCAATGAAGGTATCAATGTTGGCACGTATGTAAGATTCAAATGAATTTTGATAATTGCTTTTCTTGCTCCTCATTGTAGGCTTCCACTCAAAGTAAAATAATTTAATCATGCACATACTGTATGTGGCTACCTTTTATCCAGACAGATCTCGGCAGTTGTATCGTGCACCTGATAATGTCTACCAGGACCAACTGAAAAGGAGTTTGATGCAGAGAGCAAAGCGACGAGGTGATGACTGGGGACTTGAAGTCGCTGGTCGCCTGGTGGCAGAAGAGGCAGTATATCATATTCGATGCAGAAGAGACTTTGAGAACCCTGTTACAAAGTCTGAGGTAACATTATATGGATATACAATACAGCTGTACAATACAACTCACATTTCTTATCCTGAGGGAAGAAATATAATTTTGAAACTTTTGACTTCAAAATAATTTATTCTGCAAGATTGATATGGGTCCAGGAATGAGGGGGACTAATAAAGGATAAGAAATGTGAGTTGTATTGTACAGCTGTATTGTGTATCCATATAATGTTACCTTAGACTTTGTAACAGGGTTCTCAAAGTCTCTTCTTCATCGAATATGATATACTGCCTCTTCTGCCAACAAATCTATAATACCAGACAGGCGACCAGTGACTTCACGTCCCCAGTCATCACCTCGTCGCTTTGCTCTCTGCATCAAACTCCTTTTCAGTTGGTCCTGGTAGACATTATCAGGTGCACGATACTGCCGAGCTCTGTCTGGATAAAAGGTGCATGATTAAATTATTTTACTTTGAGTGGAAGCCTACAATGAGGAGCAAGAAAAACAATTATCAAAATTCATTTGAATCTTACATACAAAAGACTTACCATGGTTTCTTTTCAATGTGCCAACATTGATACCTTCATTGCAAAGGATGCAAGTATTATGGTAGATCAAGTGTGCCAGCTAGCACTTGAACTACTTGACCCAGACAATGCCCTGCGTCTTTTCTTCCTGCCTGGCCGTTGGTCTTGCTCATCTTGCTCTAAAGAATAGATTATGTTTAAAGTTTTTATTAAATTATGATGTCACTCACAACATAGAATAGGATTGAAATCTGCAAGTGGCAACTTTCATCATAATGAAAAAAAAAACGTACAATATCCAGTGGATATACCTCTTGCACGACTGTATAGCTCGGTTTTGCATTCCAAATGGTATCTTAGTTTGGGGTCATCTCAGTTTTTCCAGTCCTCATGTAGTCTTCTGATTAATGCTGCATCATCCACACTCTCAGAATAAGACAAAATCTGTACATAGCCTTTTTGGGTGACTTTTGAGAGCTTTTGAATCTCAGTCTCAGGACCACCGCAGCTGAAGCACCTTAAGCCACAAGCTACAGAATCCTCTTCCATGTTGTCTACTAAAAGACAAGTGTCATGATTGTTTAACTAATGGTTGTTCAATGTAAGCAATAGGCTAGAGAAATTTGACATCTAAATTCACACATTGGTGAAGAAAGCTATTGGTAGTACATTTTTTCACAGATGGTCCAAATATTTTGCTAAAATTCCCTAGCTATAAAGGGACAGTAAGATCAGATGACGCACCATTACTTGACCCTGTGAAAACTCCAGTGTGTAGTGTCTGCCTGTCACCTGAGTTAAAAAATACAAACCGTAGCATACAGGCTTTATTCCAGAAAAATATTATTAGTACATCTTATGTAGTATCCTATTGGTCCAGATTTGTTGATAGCTTGAACTGGAAAGTTATTTGGAATCTTCCATATAAATATCTTCTTACCAATAAAGTGAGGGAGGTTTCGTTTAAAATCCATAGGTATTATCCTGCAAGTCATTATCTTCTTAAGTTTAAGAAAGACATCTGTGTGAACTGTTCATTGTGTGAAATGTACCCGGAGACAATGCTGCACTTATTCTGGAATTGTACCCACACTAACAAGTTTTGGAAGGTTGTATCTCTGTATATTGTTGATAATGTTGACTCTGACTTTAGTCTTTACTGGCAAATGTACTGTTTGGCTTTGATAATAATAGTAATAATAAGAAAAATGAGGTATTCATAATTAATTTGACCATTATTCTAGCTACATTTCATATAAATAAATCCAAATTTCGTCATTCCAAACCCTCATTCATTGTATTTGAGATTGAAGCCAGGCAGTACATAAAAAAAAATAAAGAAGCTACAAGAACTGTCTTTTTGTGTTCACTCTTTAATGTTTTCTGTTAGTAAATCCCCCTGGCTCTGATGATGTTATATAGATGCATTGATAACTTCTTTGTTTGTGTATGTTGTTTGTGTTTGTGTTTGTTTTGTATTGTATTTCATGAGACTATAAATAAAGATTTGTGAAAAGAAAATGAAAAAATATATATATATTATGGCGTGCGTTGTGTGACCTAACCGTGTCAGCATGACATCAGACCCAAACAAATCAGCTGGCTCCATACAGTTGCACTTGAAATTATTCAAACCCGACTGCAAATATCTTCACCTTGCTAAACTAATGGCCGAAGTCATTTTTTGAGGAAAATTATATTCAGTCAGCTCCTCATGACACTGGCCACCTCTGGTAAAATCCCCTATATCCTAATTGAAAAGGATCATGCTATTCCCGCCCCTTTTAGTGTAATGGCCTATCTCCCTAGTGTGACTTAAAATATGCATTTTTTTTTGGCCTAAGTCACTTGTTTTTGTGATTTAGGCCAAAATAATTGCCAAATGATTTTGACTTAGGCCAAAATCATTTGGCCTAAGTCAGGTTTAATCCTATTTAAACCTATTTAAATCTCTTATGTTACATAACTGACAGACAGTGTTATTTTTAAATTAATAGTCATAATTTGTTATAAACGTTTTGGGTGAAATGATTAAGAAATATCCTATAGTTTTGTTTTGGATCCGTTTTTTATTTTTCCTGAAAAACTTAAACAAATGACTTAGTTTAGCAAAGTGACGAGTATGGCTTACTAGAGTGCACCGCCAATATGCCCATATATGGAGATCTCTGTATCTGCCATTCCTGTCTCTTTGATGCCCATATATGGAGATCCATGCCATCAGTAATATGCCCATCTATGGCCATATGACAGAGTTATGTCTGAGTCATACTGACAGACCCATGGCCGGCCTCTATATGGTTATGTCTAAGTCATAGGTTATGTCTAAGTCATAAGTCTATATATGGTTATGTCTAAGTCATAGGTCTATATATGGTTATGTCTAAGTCATAGGTCTATATGGTTATGTCTAAGTCATAGGTCTATAATATGGTTATGTCTAAGTCATAGGTCTATAATATGGTTATGTCTAAGTCATAGGTCTATATGGTTATGTCTAAGTCATAGGTCTATATGGTTATGTCTTAGTCATAGGTCCGCTGGCCCATGATTATACAGGATTTACAAAATGTACAAACTGTCAACCGTATGAAATAAACAAATTAAACAAAACAAATTGTATGACTGGTTTCTCCAAATTCAACACAAAATGCCACTTAATCACTACTGAAGGCTCAGAATTATTCAAACTCTTATCTTAGAAAGTCAGATTTTGACTTGAGTTAACGCACTTGCTTTTTTTTAGATATTCAAGTATTCAAAAGTACAAATTACAAAGTACATTTGTAATATCAATGTATTGGTGTAGGCCTATTGAAATTGTGCAATTTTCCCAAAATAAATCAAAGATTTCTCATAAATATTCAAAAACTAAAAATCAATACTAGTGAAGAAAATCAGCTCACAATGCGTCCCAGGAGACGTTGTCAATACTCTGTTCTGTTCAGTTCAGTTTATTTTCAGCACTTTTGGACAACAAAATACATGTCTGTGTTACAGTATGTACATCAGTGCATTTAGAACAAGGCACAATCTCAAAAAAGTCCAAGGCACAAGTTGTGAAGTCCATGATTTGACATAATACGTTGTCCAAGATGCCGACAAAGGGGACGCAGGGGAGAAGCATTATGCTTATCGAGCTCGACCCCTGGCTCAGTTTGCATAAATAAATTAGATCGTCACAGTGTTTACTGCACACTTCAAGAATACATAATTAACATGGTGTTTTTGCACACATGCATACACCATACCCTCCCACACGCTAAATTTCAATGTTGTCAATCTTAAGTATGAGTTATGTGGTAATTGCATGATTATGAAAGACCTTGAACTTAGTTTTTGTTAGGTTTAGAGATAGTTCATTGTTGCCGAAGAACTGTTTATATTTACTTAATTCTGTTGTCATGGCTTGCAAAAGCCTCTGGATATCCTCCCCGGTACAAACGATGTTTGGGTCATCTGCAAAATATACACATTGTGTCGTATTTGATACTGTACACAGATCATTAATATAAACAATATATACTCTTATGTGTGTTTCTTACATCTAAGTGGACATGTGAATATAGAGCTTTTTAACTCTTACTTTAACAAAATAGCATCACTTACAGTACCTTTAACAAGCAAACAACAGACAGACCAGTTTGATTGTTTTGGTTAATCCACCTTTTTATTAGTCAATTAGCATGCAGTCCCAACTATGTCAGTTGTATATCCCCACAGTAGCTGTCGTAAGCAGTGGTGTGTAAAGTAACTAAACTAAGTACATTTACTCACTATCACCAGACGGGGCTGTACAGCTAGAGGGTTTCTCCATGTTTCGTGCCGACAGAGACTTCGAGGCGGTAGGGAAGTCGCGTGGAGGTGGATTAATGTTCTTTGTAAACAATTGCTGGTGTTCCGATGTGACAGTGTTGCAACAATACTGTTCTATTAACATTGAGTCTCTTTTCATACTCTGTCGCCCATTCTATTCCCCCCGTGAGTTTAATGCGTTCATCCTCGTGTGTGTTTACATTCCTCCGGATGCTGACGTCACCACAGCTGTGGACACGCTGACCGAACAGCTGTCGGGGGCGGAGCGCAAATACCCGGACAGTTTGGCTGTGGTGCTTGGGGACTTTAACCAGGCTCATCTTAGCCGGGCTCTCCCCAAATACAGACAGCAAGTCACATGCGCTACTAGGGAAATGAACACTCTTGATCACTGCTATTGCACTATTCGACAGGCATACCATTCTGTCCCCCGGGCTGCACTGGGCAAAGGAGATCACCATCTCATCCATCTGATCCCTCGCTACAGGCAGAGATTAAAAATATCAAAACCTGTAGTGCGGAGTTTCAGAGTGTGGTCCAGTGAGGCAAAGGAGAGACTCTGTGCCTGGCTGGAGAATGCGGGCTGTGACCAGGACCTTGTTGAGTGGGCGGGGCCTGAGGCTGGAAACAGTCTGGATGAATACACGGACACTGTGACATCATTCATCAGCCTCGGTGAGGAAGTTTGCGTTCCTCTCCGCTTCAGGAAGATCTACAACAACGACAAGCCCTGGTTTTCAGCCCATCTCAGGAGGCTGAGGTCAGAGAAGGAGGTGGCCAGGCGCAGCGGTGACGTGGCTTTGTTCAGGCAAGCCAAGTACGGGTTTGCCAAAGCAGTGAGGGAGGCGAAACATCGCTTTTCAGAGAAGCTGCAGCAGCAGCTCTCTGAGGGGAACTCCTCCTCGGTCTGGAAAGGCCTCAAGACCATCACTAACTATAAACCAAAGTCGCCACAAGCGTCCGACAATCTCCCCCTGGCGAACGAGCTCAATGAGTTCTACTGCAGATTTGAAAGAGAGGTTCCCTCCCGCCCTCTCCCTCCACCCCCCCAGCCACAACCACTACCTCCGTACCCTAGTGGGCCCCCCTCCTCTCCCCCCCCACCCCCTCTCTCTGTCACGGAGAGAGAGGTGAAACTGCTGTTCGGGAGCCAGAACCCCCGGAAGGCGCCCGGCCCGGATTCTGTTTCCCCCTCTGTCCTGAAGCACTGCGCTGACCAGCTCGCCCCGGTGTTCACCAACATCTTCAACGCCTCACTGGAGCTGTGTCATGTCCCAGCATGCTTCAAGGCCTCAACCATCATCCCCGTCCCCAAGAAGGCCAAGGTCACAGGCCTAAATGACTACAGACCCGTCGCCCTGACCTCTGTGGTCATGAAGGTACTGGAGCGCCTTGTCCTGGCTCATCTGAAGCGCATCACCGATCCTGTGCTGGACCCGTTGCAGTTCGCGTACAGAGCAAATCGATCCACGGAGGACGCCGTGAACATGGCTCTGCACTACGCCCTACACCATCTGGACTCTGCCGGCAACTATGCCAGGATCCTGTTTGTCGACTTCAGTTCGGCCTTCAACACCATCCAACCATCCATCCTGGAGCACCAGCTGTCCCTGCTGCAAGTGCCTGCCTCCACCTGCAGGTGGATTACGGATTTTCTTACCAACAGGTCTCAGCGTGTGAAGCTGGGGAAGAGCATTTCCAGCTCCAGGTCCACCAGCACCGGTTCCCCGCAGGGCTGTGTCCTGTCCCCTCTACTGTTCTCTCTGTACACCAACAGCTGTGTTTCCCTCCACCCGTCGGTCAAGCTCCTCAAGTTTGCCGACGACACCACCTTGGTGGGCCTGATCTCCAAGGAGGACGAGTCAGCCTACAGGAGGGAGATCGAGCGGCTGCGTAGTTGGTGCAGCAGCAACAATCTGGAGCTAAATGCCCAAAAGACAGTGGAGACGGTGGTGGATTTCCGGAGGAAAGCAGCCCCTCCCCCTCCCATCATGCTGGGAGGCACCCTGGTGAACTCTGTTGAGTCCTTTAAGTTCCTGGGCATTACCATCTCCCAGGACCTGAAGTGGGAACTGAACATCATGTCCCTTCTGAAAAAGGCTCAGCAGAGACTGTTCTTCCTCAGGCAGCTGAGGAAGTACAGACTGTCAAGGGCTATGATGACCCGTTTTTATACGGCCATCATCGAGTCCATCCTCACCCATTCCATCATCACCTGGTTCCCCGCTGCAGCTGCAAAAGATCTCGTCAAGCTGCAGCGGGTGATCCGTTCCGCAGAGAGGGTGATTGGCTGTCCCCTGCCCTCCCTCAAGTCCCTGCACGACTCCAGGGCGCTGAGGAGGGCAAGAAAGATCATGGCTGACCCCTCCCACCCTGGCCACGGCCTCCTCACCCTGCTCCCCTCTGGGAGAAGGATGCGGCTGCTGAAGGCCACCACAGCACGCCACAGACTAAGCTTTTTCCCCTCAGCTGCCAGGCTGCTCAATGAGTCTGGCTTCCCTTCTCCCCCGCCCCCAAGGGTCACTGAAACCTGAAACCTGACACTGGCAATGACATTGCACTACTGTCCACTATAGCACTTTATATTATCTATTTTCTTGCACGGTGTTTGTTTTGTGTTTGTTGTTATTTATGTTATATGTGAAAAAAGATTGAAACACAATCATGCATTGCCAAAACAAATTCCTATGTGTATTACACAATGGTAAATAAAGGAATCTGAATCTGAATCTGAATCTGAATCTATTACAAATCATAAAGTTGAATTCCATATAATGCATATTCACAATGTGTATTCACATATTTACACATCAAGGTTGTCGCTCCACAACAATGATCAGTCTCAGTCACCTCTTGCTGGCTGGCAAAATGATTCACACAAACACACACACACTAATTGGCTGGTGTATATTCATCCCATGAGAGGGAATTGAACACCCAAGTGCTTACAAATAAAAACAAGTGCATGCAGCAAAAGCATGACTAATACACTTCACAAGAGCTAGAATCCAAAGATCCAAGCTCTACACTTTGCATGAACTCTACATGAAGCAAAAAGTAACATATAGCTCCATTTGACGCACATTCCCGCTGTGTCCAAAATGCCTGCATTGTAGGCCTACTGCAGCTTTGTTCCCTTGTTTTAAGAAGTTTGATTTCTGCCTTAAACATTCCTTCCACCGAAATCCAGTGCGGATAATAGTCTGAACTAATACACCACACTCCACACTTTTATGTGTTTTCAGTAACACAGGTAACATGCTACTTTAGCTCTGTTTATACCCATAGTCCACACAATCAAAGATGACAACTGACTAAAGGCATTGCCATCATGCTCAGCTGATACACTTTACATTCTTTAACGGTTACATATGTGTGGTGAAGTCACACCTTAGTGGCCACAAGGGACAGAGTCTGTGTCTTTTGGAAGGACAGCAGGATGGCAGGGCTGACATGCAAAGCCTTCTTCAGGTGGACCAGGCCCAGGCACTGGGAGCGAAAGCGCTGGTCAAAGAAGGCATACAGGAAGGGGTTGAGGCAGCTGTTGACATAGGCCAGACAGGTGGCGTAGGGGTGAGCCAGGAGGAGGAAACGTAGGAAGGCACATGAGTCAGGAGCCAGGTTCAGGTAGGAGAGAGCGTCAGCACTCTTCAGCACATGGAAGGGAGTCCAACAGGCGGCGAACACCACCACCAGTGTGGTGATGGTCTTCAACAGTCTCCGCTTGCGCCGGTCTTCCTTGCGCAGGCCGTGGAAGTGGCGGGTGACGGTGCATCCGATGAACCAGTAGCACACCATCATGGCCAGGAAAGGTAGAAGAAACCCCAGGACTGAGGAGCAGAGGCTGAGACCGGCCACCAACAGGCTCTCTTGGTGCTTATCTGTCACCACCAGGCTGAAGTCCATGACGCAGGAGGTCCGGCTGCTTGTCTCGTCATGTTTGGTAGTGCGGAAGATCAGAGTGGGGGCAGCCAGTAGAGCAGACAGAAGCCACATTACTGTCAGGGAAGCCCTCATGTGGCCGCGGGTACGAAGCTGTGAGCTGGACATGGAGGAGAACAGGGTTGTTATAGTTAACTCAAAGTCATGAAATAACAAAAACTTATTATTATTATTTTTTTAACTGAAATAAAAACAAAAACATTGATTTATTTAAAAAATATAACGAACTGGAACGGTATTGTTTGTTAACAAAACAAATTAATCATAGAGAAAATGTACTTAGTTTTAGTTTGTTCATGTTCAATATTTCTTTCATAAGCCTTTCTTCAATAATAGTGTAAACAGCTGATCTATAACTAATAACAAATACTTTTTTTAACTACCAACTACTACCCCATATTACAATACAAAACTAAGCATTAAAACTAATACAAAACTTAAAGGTAGGGTAAGTGATATTTTTTGGTTAAAACAAAAAGTATTTTGTTAAAAGGTTAAAATACTATATTCTGATAGTAATCATTGCTATAGAGTGTTTGTTCAGTAACAGATGTCTCCCTGTCTCTCCAGCTCTTTAATAAACAGAAAATACATTTTTCGGTAGGTGTCAAAATCTCAGCCAATCAGGAGAAAGTACCCATTTTTAAGCTTAATTTGTATAGTGTTCCAGTAAAAAAATTGTCTGCTCATTTGTTAGTGTCATCACTTCCAATTTCACTTGTTTAATCTATATCCTGATTGAGTTCTCTGTCCTGGTTGGATAAAATTGGAAATGAAACTACAAAAAAAAAAAAAAAAACTACAAAATACATTTTCTGTTTTATAAAGAGCTGGAGAGACATGGAGACTCTTTATATGGACAGGACACTCTATAGTAACGAGCACTATCAGAACATAGACCCATTTTGCAATTATTTGAATAATTGCAAATCACTTACCCTACCTTTAACAAATACTAAACCTTTACAAATAATATAACATGTTTTAAATGAACTAGAAAACCTGCATTGAAAACTAATCAAAACTAAACTGAAATTGAAAACAAAAAAGTCAAAACAAAATTAAAATAAAAGTTAAAACTAATGAAGAAGTGAAAACTCTAATCACCTTGAGGAGGAGTGTACGATGGCCAGGTAGCGGTCGTAGCTCATACAGGTGAGGCAGTAAACGCTGGAGTACATGTTTAGATGGACCATGTAGCTGCTGATCTTGCACAGAGCCACTCCAAAGGGCCAGTGGTAGCCCATGGCAGTGTACACTGCCCACAGAGGCAGAGTGAGCACAAAGGTCAGGTCAGCTACAGCCAGGTTGCTGATGTAGACGTCAGCAGTGCGCCGTTTGCCCTGTGCTCTCCATACGGTGAAGATGACCACTCCGTTTCCAGACAGGCCCAGGATGAAGATGAGCATGTAGAGCACTGGGATGACAGAGTATGAAGGTCCCCACTCTGAATAGTCACACATGCTGGACGTCTGGTTCTCCTCATAGTCATAGTAATCATAAACACTTTCATTTTGCATCTCCATCTCCATTTGTTCCTCTCTGGTGATCCGTTCTTGTATTTGAAATCTGGTAGGAGGTATTTAGTCAGTGTAGGTTCAAATGAACTAAAGTTAGCAACAGCGTCCGCAGTGTGTAGAAGAAAACAAAATATTTCTGATGGAAGTAAATCCCAGGAGAAGTTTTCAGCACTCTGAAGTGTGTTTGTTGCATATATATGAAGTGGTCTGGTCTTTATATACCCTTGATGCACTGCATGCCCTACTAGGATAGGACATGTTCTAGTCCCTCCTCCTAGGACATGTCCTAGCCCCTCCCTCCTAGGACATGTCCAACCCACTCATAGGACATGCCATACCACCCCTTCCCCTTCTCCTCCTGTCTGTAGTGAAGAACACTTCCATTCACTGCTCTCTGTTCATTTCATAATGTTCATTAATTCACATAAAGTGAACTTCTCCAGGCCCTTGTTATAAATCAAAATGCCATCACTGAAGGGAACATACGGTGCACAAATACGCAATAATCAGGCTATCAATTCATTTAAATTCAAATTCAATTCAAAGGAGCCTTATTGGCATTAGAAAACATACGTTTATATTGCCGGCAAGAGTCAAAAACATAATAAAACAAACTGTGTAAAGTATAAACAGTTTTACAGCATTGTGTTAACACAGCTATGTCACATTTCAACTTGGAAAAACTGCCTGTTAGAAATGATCATGCTGTATGTACATGTTGGTGAGGGTAGCTTGGTATAAAGCTTTTTGATTTAAAGCTTTTTAAACTAATAGCCGTGCTCTTTCAGGGTTTTCCCGTCTTTTTTTGGGACAAAAAGCAGCAGTTTGCCAAAACTATTTAAAAAGTATACAAAAAAGCAGACACTTTTCAAATGTTTTTAAAGGTAGTAGCTCCATTGATATGTACAGTAGGTCTATGTCTGCGTTCACAATCTTGCTGCTGTTGTATTTTGTCATCATTTTGGGTGTTTGTAATCTGTGGGAAGTATGTGTCTCTGATGTCTTGGTATAGTGGGCAGGTGGTTAGAAAGTGTAGCTCTGTTTCCACCACATGTTGTGTGCAGTGGGTCCATAGTCTGTCTTCCCTTGGGAGACAGGTCTTTCTGTTCTCTATTGCAAGGCTGTAGTCAAGCCTTTCCTTAGTTTTGGGTCAGTCACAGTGCTACTGTGTGTATTCTCTATTTAGGGCCAAATAACATTCCATTTTACTATGACTTTTGGTTGACTCTTTCCAGTAAATCAGGTAGCTTTCTTTTTTGTTTTATTATAATCTGGTTTTGCCCAGTGGGTTTTCTGTCTGGTAGCGGTGATTGTGTTTGTGTTTCTATCACAAATGATGTTGCATCATTGACAATTACGATTTCAAGCGAGATTAAGCAGTTTCCATATTAATTACTAGATTATTTTAAGAGTACATATTGATTAAACATTGTACAGCAACCTATGAACCATTATGTCTGGACATGTCATGTGTTGTTTTACCCATGAGGCGTTTTACAATGGTTTTGTCAATGCAGGGTCGTTCTTACACTGCTCCAGTGTACTCCAAGTTGAATAGACTGCAGCATTTGCATTTGAATGGTTGTTGTTACATGGCTGAAACATGTACAGTTAACTAATTATAAATCCCTTGAGCCCTAATGGACTGCTGTGCATTGGAGACATACAATTATGTCAACATTTTTAAATCTAATGCAGCTATAATGAATACATTACTTTACAGGGAGCAAAAGAGTTAAGCTTTTGAAAGTATATTGAAAATGTAAAATTTCAGGGAAGTACAATTGAAAATGTAACATTTCAGGGGACAGTTAATACATGGGAAATATAACAGTGACACAGAGAGATACATACAATTCATTTAGACACTTCAGCTCAGAAATAACCAGACCGTTAATGAACCATTTACCATTTATTAACATATTAACCATAACCATATATGCAATGATATTGCATTCAAGTTTGGCGGTGTGACTCTGCTCATGTGATATTAAAAGATTTCCTGTGCAAAATGACACAGATCTTCAATCACAACCCCCTGAGCAGAGCGTAAACAGTTATAACAACACACAACAGTTATAACACAACAGTTATAAATATAACACAATTTTTACCTGATACAACAGTTATTACACAACAGTTATAACATAACACAACATTAGACCCTTAATGTACAACCATCACCATGATACAACGCCATCTACAGAACTATCCCACCAACAACCAGATGCCAGGGAGGAGGCCGGGGAGGTGGAGGAATTTTGACACTGACAGCTGTACAACGGCACTGACAGCTAAGCACATAGAATGAACAGAGAACAGAGGCTGCTTAAATGAACCGCCTGAGATGCACTGTGGGTATGAGGGCGTGAGTGAGTTAGCTTGTAGCGAATGAGAATGACAAGAGTTTGAACGTAAGCCTTAAAGGAGTACAACTGTATAAGCTTGTTAGCGAATGGGGGGGGGGGGGGGGGTCCGGGGAGTGTGAATGAAGTATATAAACATCTGCCTTCCGTGTCTACATGAACTAACGTTACACTGAATTTCATTTAGACACTTCAGCTCAGAAATAACCAGACCGTTAATGAACCATTTACCATGTATTAACATTAACCATATATGCAATGATATTGCATTCAAGTTTGGCGGTGTGACTCTGCTCATGTGATATTAAAAGATTTCCTGTGCAAAATGACACAGCTCTTCAATCACAACCCCCCAACACGCGCTCACTTGCAGTGAGCAAATACAGAGCCACACCTTAAACTATATGAGAATGTTTATCAGTTAAAGCATCAAGCGTGACACAATTTCATTTAAATCCTTAAATAAATGAAATAACCTACCATCTAACCACCATTAAGCATACGTGAGACCCAACATGACCAATGCTTAGTTATTTACCAATCTAGTAGCCTACCACATTTAGGTATACGTGAGACCAAACACGACCAATGCTTAGTGGTTTGCCATGCCCACACCTATCATCCTAATACCACTGAAGCATGCATGAAACCAACGTGACCAAGCTACTATACAATTATACCATCATAATACCACAAATTAGCCAACATGAGACCATAACACGACCGATGCTATAATGTTTACCCAACCCCCGACCTGCGCTCTGGCAGGAGCAATTACTTAGACAAAATATCAATTATGCAACTCCTGAATTTATTCCATAATTGATCATACATTTACACTCATAGCTTTTTGAGCTGCAATAATTTCATCAGTATTTAAACGAATATAGCGTTCATAAGCAGCAGATGACCAGCGACCCATGGCTTTCAATGTGGATGATGGAACCAAAGATGCTGCTGAGGTTGCTGCCCCGATCCGAAAAGAGTGAGGAGTGTACAACTTGGGGCAAATTCCACATCGCTGGCACACTGTACGCAGCCTGGCAGCGAACCACGGCCTTGACATAGCTCTCCCGACATCCGTGACGAACAACGGTTCATCTCCCCCAGGATTTACCCGCCATTGAAGGTAGCGAGACATGGAGGAAAATGGACAAAAAGCAGTATCAGTTTTTACAATGAATATTGATGTCCCGTTAGAATGCTTGATAGATTTAGAATGCTTTAAATTGATGGAAAACATGTGAGGTTGAAGAGAGAAATCAGAAATTGACAAGTCATGCAAGGGGTTAAAGCTCTCGGTGCACGTAGTGTATTCCCCACATCTAAGAAACCCATAAAATGCCAAAAGAAAAACTGCTTCCAAGAGAGAATCAACGAAAGGACCAAAACACCCTGCTCTTAATTGAGACACTAATTTATGCACCAGTGGGAGAATAAGTGGGAGACGTTTATCATTGCCTTGGGGGTGTGCTTTCTTTAATCCGTTGAAAAGGAGCTTAATTGATGGATCCCCGAGCAGACTACCCATGGATGGGTTCAGGCATCTTAAATGGAACTGCATGCCGGCGACCAATGCTTTAATAGAAGAGGGCTGAAGTCTTTTTGATTCTGCACAATGAACTATAAATGCGCAAATCATGGGAATATTAACCGGAAAAATGGATACTGAAAAAGCTGCACAGAAAGAACTGAAAAAAGACCATGCAGCATCATAAGCTTTTAATGTGTTCCTGGAAAGGCCCAGTCTCATGTAATGAGAAGCCGAATCCATGTATGACTGTAAACTTTCATCTAGTCTAGCGTTATTTGGTCTAACGCTGGGCAAACCAGACTGGATGGAGCTGCATCTGGGCATAGATCCCTGAACTCCTGAAATTTGAAACGGGACAAGGCATCAGCAATTTTATTATCTAGTCCCGGAATGTGGGACGCGCAAATTGAGAAATTCCCCAACACACTTGTCCAAGTCAGTCTCCTTACGAATACTATTGATAATGGGAATTGCGGATCGGCCCTTGTTAATAATGTGAACGGTTGCTTCGTTATCACAGAACACAACAATCTATTTTCTTGCCCACTGATTTCCCCATAGCATGGCTGCAACCACCACCGGGTAAAGCTCAAACAATGCTGTAGATAACTCGTTTTTTGGCAGCGCAAGTAATTCTTTAGGCCATGGACCGGCAAACCACTCGTTATTAAAATACCCTCCAAACCCGATAGAAGGGGCTGCGTCTGTGTAAAAACCCAAATTGACGGACGATTTCAAACCGTCGTGATAGAAAAAAGAGATGCCATTCCACTGGTTGCACAAGGTTGACCAAAACCGCAGATCCGATCTACAACCATCATCTAAATACACTTGTTCATTTCGATTTTTCACAGACTTAGAGAGGTCGAGAAGTCTTGCTATGAACGATCTCCCCTGGGGAATTATCCGCATAGCGAAATTTAGATGCCCTAATAAGGACAACAATTCCCTCTTGGAAATGGACACTGCGTCGTTGAAATGATGCATCACCCCTCTGATGCGCTCTAATTTTTCGAGAGGCAGCGACGCTTGCATTAGCCCTGTGTCTAAATTGATCCCCAAAAACTCTAGTTTTTTCACAGGATCCACCGTTTTCTCCACAGAGAGGGGAACTCCTAACTTTGCAAAAACCTCTTTAACCGTTTTGATGCTGTAGTCTGGCTTACTGTTAGGAAAATCTACCACTAGAAAGTCGTCTAACAAATGGACAAGGAATGGCAGCCTGTAGGTGTTAAGCAATATCCAACATAGCGCTTCTGAAAGCTTGTTAAATATGTTTGGGCTACTACGACAACCAAAAGTGAGTCGGACAGCAAAATACATTTTCTCTCGCCATTTAACCCCAAACAGGGGCCACTGCGAGGGATGGAGTGGCATTGTTTTGAAAGCGTCTACTATGCTTTTCCAAGCCAAGCTCCTTTCCCTGCCAGTTTAATTAAACTGATTGCGTGATCCACAGTGGCATAACATAAGGAAAACGGGCGAGGGGAATTAAATTATTATATCCTCGCTTTCGTCATGAGGGCTCGACAAGTCAACGATCAAGCGTTTTTTTCCCGAATACTTCCTCGTAGCAACCCCGATCGGATTAATCCGATAGTTAGGAAAAGGAGCGTCATCAAAAGGTCCGATCATATAGCCTTTCTCGACCTCCCTAGCCAACAACTTGTCTACCACCTCCGGTTCTTTTTTAGCAGATAAAAGATTTCCACAAACAAAAATCTTGGAGGGGAGACTACACAAACCATTAAAGAACCCATGAATTAACCCTGACAACAAATAAAACACAAAACATCGATCTGGATGCTTAGCCAGAGCTTTTTTCATCTCTGGAATGTTCACCGGAGTGGAAGGTTTATTCACTTTTTCTTGAATGTGCGCCGGGGACAGATGAACTTTGGGTGGCTGTCTCCACAAAAACTGCAAACATGCAAAAATTTACAGTTGTTAAACCGGCATACACTTTCATTGAATTTGTAACACACATTCTGGGATTTTTTAAACTCTTTCTTCACCTTGATATATCTGCATCTGGCTCAATCTTGGCAGCGGGGCCAGGCTCTGAGACTGCTCTTGGGCAGAGCCCGCTCTGGTGGGTAAAAGAACCACACACCGAACAAGAAAGGGCGCGATGCCCTGTGAAGTGCCTACTTATTAAGGCCAGGTCAACCAGTGACCAATCCAGGCGCTGATTATACTTCTGAATAAAGTTGGCAGCTTTGGCAGAAAATTATTTATGGTACTGATAGAATAAAGTCCCCCCATAGGACAAAGTCAGGTCTGCTACAATGGCCAAGTAGGTGTCTAGCTCAGCTCTCCGGTCAGGGTACGTTTCGCAGATGACGTCTCTGAAAACCCCGAAAGCTACAGTAAACTCTGTTAAAGTCATGTCCTTGGTCAGTCTCGGATCACTATCTTTAAGACAAACGGATATGTCCCCACAGTTAATTATTCGCTTCTCTCCGAGGCCTGACTCGGCAGAGCTTAGCAAGATCTTAATCAAGTTAACATCGTTACCTGCCAGAATTTGGCTTCTTAGATGCGGGGAAATAGCTGCTGCCGGAGAGAAGAATGGAACTCCTGTACCCGTAGCTGGAACTGCAGATCCCAGAGTCCTCTGGGGCACGACCGGAGGGATCACCCGGCCAGGGGAGATGACGTCATCCACCTGCGCACGTCGCCCGGTGACTGGATCTGGAACGGGAGCTGCAGGCACTCCACTCTCCAGCGTTTGGATCCTGGAATCCATCATACTCAGCGAAACCTGGATTTTATTTAGGGCAGCAAGCACAGGATCAGTGACAGTTGGATTAACCGCAGGGTTTTGAATCTTGGCCCTTTTTGGAGCAGATTGAGCGCTAGGTTCGATGTTTTTAGCCTTGGCTCTAGCTTTCCTTGGGGGGGGCGGGGTTCGCAGCTGCGCTGCTCGGAGCAGCGTTGGCCTGAGCCGTGCTCGTGCTGCTGCCCTCTTGCTGCTGGCAAAGGAACTGGAACAAGGCATCATGCGATATACCCGCCGGAGGTTGGATACCTAACCTGAAGAGCTCTTCCAGGATTTTTCCCACTGGCCAATCCATGATGACTGGGAATTCGATTCCTCTTCTAGCCAACCGATTACTGGAGCGGCGAACGGACTGGGTGTTCTCTACCGCTCCTTCTTGGCTACGATGTTGGCTGCTCGGAGGCAAGGTTTCTGGACGGGCTTCCATCTGGGTCTCCTCAATGAAGGCATCCTCCTCACCCTCCTCTGAATACGAATCATCCTCCTGTTCTCCCATTTGGAACATGATCCGCACCGAAAGAAGGGTGAGTAGAGCAAAAATCCACGCCTTAAATCGCATCTGCTGGCAGAAGTTACCGTTTTACGGGTGATCGCTATTGTTGATCCAATTTTGACACTGACAGCTGTACAACCGGCACTGACAGCTAAGCACGTAGAATGAACAGAGAAAATAGGCTGCTTAAATGAACCGCCTGAGATGCACTGTGGGTATGAGGGCGTGAGTGAGTTAGCTTGTAGCGAATGAGAATGACAAGAGTTTGAACTTAAGCCTTAAAGGAGTACAACTGTATTATAAGCTTGTTAGCGAATGGGGGGGGGGGGGGGTCCGGGGAGTGTGAATGAAGTATATAAACATCTGCCTTCCGTGTCTACATGAACTAATGTCCATTGGCATTTGAGGGACACAGACAGGTAAGGTGTCCAACGTTTCGACCTGGAAAGGTCTTCTTCTTTCCAGGTGGAAAGTTGGTATCAATAAATGATCCTGCATCGTAGCTATGAGTGTGCAGCCCTTTCTTCACTTATAGACTTATTTACCAAGGTCAGCAGCACCTCATAAATACTGGCGTGCGCCCTTTTCCTGTTTGTTTATCATATTGATGATCAACATAATGGAGAGGGATGGCAAGACAGTGGATCTGAGAATTTCAATTCACAAAATGTGAAGAATATTCACACACACGCACATTCATACAGATGCACACACACACACACACACACACACACACACACACACACACACACACACACACACACACACACACACACACACACACACACACACACACAGACATATACTCATACACAGCCATGCTGTAAAAAGGACTGATTTAATTTGTGTGATGTTTCTGTGGTAAAACTAGACAGTGCTCTAGCAAGAGGACATGTTATTGTTATGATCAAATCATTCTTATACTGCCCATGGCATAATACACAGGGTGCTTATTAACTGTAATTAAGCCATTATTAAACAATCAGGATTCTGTCTCTGAATCCTGATTGAGTCTGTCTGTCTGTCTGTCTGTCTGTCTGTCTCTCTCTCTCTCTCTCTCTCTCTCTCTCTCTCTCTCTCTCTCTCTCTCTCTCTCTCTCTCTCTCTCTCTCTCTCTCTCTCTGTCTCTGTCTCTCTCTCTCTCAGGTTGATGGATGGACGGACATACATGTGTATATATATATATATATATATATATATATATATATATATATATATATATATATATATATATATATGACGGACAGACGGACGGACAGATGAATAGATGGATAGATAGAAAGAAAGATAGATAGATAGATAGATAGATAGATAGATACACGGATAGATACAGTAGACTAGATACCAATCCCGTCCTACTAATTTCCATCCAAGACCTCGCTTTACCCTCTCTAACTCACTATTCATCTGATTGATCAAGAGAACCAATTCCCGCTTGTTCAAGTATTATATTAACCAACGTCATCAGGCCTGTTTGTTGGCTGAAGCTTAAGGAATTTATAATTACACTGATGATAAGACAGTGCTTTCTTGTGGCTGTCATTTGGTGACAGCTGGTGGCACAACCGATACCAGCACTGAGGAGTGTGATTTACCTGTTGTATCAACAGTTTGTTGATACGGATCTTGTTAGACATTGTGACTTTTTAGGAGTTCATAACTGTCCAGATATATGTATGTAAGACATTATGGTGAGGCTGAACATTCCTATTGTTAAGCCAAAAATAGAATACAAATCTATTTGTATAATCTATCTGTGACAGCAAACCCTGAGACGGGGTTTAGTTTGTGGGAAAGGCTAGAAGACCTAATTTCTTGACACCCCTGGTCTATCAAAATGATTAGCCTACTATAATGGGAATGTAGAGCTATTTAGCACTTATTTTAACACAACAACATCGCTTACAGTACATTTAAGACAACACAACAAGTAACAGGCAGACCAGTGTAATTAGTTTTGGTTAATCCACCTTTTTATTACAAATGTTAAAGATTAACTCTATATAATGCACATTCACAATGAGTATTCACATATTTACACACTAAAATTAAACTATTTACACCAACACAACATATTGTTGTCTGGTGTATATACAACCCATTAGAGGAAGTGCAGGTCAAGTGCTTGCAAATGAAAACAACAACAGTCATGTGGCAAAAGCATGACTAATAAACTTCACATAAGCTAGAATACATCAGCGTTCCAAGCGCTACACTTTCCATCATGTACCAAAAGAAGGTGTCGCAAATGTTCCCTTGTTTTAAGAAGTTTGGTTTTACCTCAAACATTCCCTCAACTGAAAGCCACAAAGGAAAATTAGATAATACATTAAAATCCTCACTTGTTTTCGGTCACACAGGTAACATTACTTTAGCTCTGTTCCTACACATAGTCCACAAAATCATAGTGAAGTAAACAAGGTCATCATGCTCAGCTGATACACTTAGATTTGTCTGCATTGTTCAATTGGAGGCAGTTCATAAGCATTATTCCATGACGTACATGTGGGGAAGTCACACCTTAGTCGCCACCAAGGACAAGGCCTGTGTCTTTTGGAAGGACAGCAGGATGGCAGGGCTGACATGCAAAGCCTTCTTCAGGTGGACCAGGCCCAGGCACTGGGAGCGAAAGCGCGGGTCAAAGAAGGCATACAGGAAGGGGTTGAGGCAGCTGTTGACGTAGGCCAGACAGGTGGCGTAGGGGTGAGCCAGGAGGAGGAAACGTAGGAAGGCACATGAGTCAGGAGCCAGGTTCAGGTAGGAGAGAGCGTCAGCACTCTTCAGCACATGGAAGGGAGTCCAACAGGCAGCGAACACCACCACCAGTGTGGTGATGGTCTTCAACAGTCTCCGCTTGCGCCGGTCTTCCTTGCGCAGGCCGTGGAAGTGGCGGGTGACGGTGCATCCGATGAACCAGTAGCACACCATCATGGCCAGGAAAGGTAGAAGAAACCCCAGGACTGAGGAGCAGAGGCTGAGACCGGCCACCAAC
This sequence comes from Gymnoscopelus braueri, assembly GCF_963280865.1. Lineage (NCBI taxonomy): Eukaryota > Metazoa > Chordata > Actinopteri > Myctophiformes > Myctophidae > Gymnoscopelus > Gymnoscopelus braueri. The sequence continues at coordinate 10,945,195 of NC_137607.1, forward strand.
AGGCTCTCTTGGTGCTTATCTGTCACCACCAGGCTGAAGTCCATGACGCAGGAGGTCCGGCTGCTTGTCTCGTCATGTTTGGTGGTGCGGAAGATCAGAGTGGGGGTAGCCAGTAGAGCAGACAGAAGCCACATTACTGTCAGGGAAGCCCTCATGTGGCCCCGGGTACGAAGCTGTGAGCTGGACATGGAGGAGAGCAGGGTTGTTATAGTTAACTCAAATTCATGAAATATCAAAAACTGAAATAAAAAACAAATTTTATCTTAAAAAAAAGATAACTAACTGAAATGGTATTGTTTGTTTAGAAAACGAACTAAAACCAAGCACATTTTCTCTATGATTAATCTTTCTCAATATTTCAGTGCAAACAGCTGATCTATAAGCTCATGTATCACATCGCGACACGTTGTGAACTTATAGAGTGGCTATTCTCAATGTATTTTCTCAATTCTTCAATGTAACAAAACCAAAGCCTTTAAAATTAAAACATAATTAAAACACACTTAAAAGTAATCAAACCCAGTTAAAAAGTAATCTGACCTACTTAAAAGTCAAAACAAAATGAAAATAAAACAAAACTAATGAAGATGTGAAAACTCTAATCACCTTGAGGAGGAGTGTACGATGGCCAGGTAGCGGTCGTAGCTCATACAGGTGAGGCAGTAAACGCTGGCGTACATGTTTAGATGGACCATGTAGCTGCTGATCTTGCACAGAGCCACTCCAAAGGGCCAGTGGTAGCCCATGGCAGTGTACACTGCCCACAGAGGCAGAGTGAGCACAAAGGTCAGGTCAGCTACAGCCAGGTTGCTGATGTAGACGTCAGCAGTGCGCCGTTTGCCCTGTGCTCTCCATACGGTGAAGATCACCACTCCGTTTCCAGACAGGCCCAGGATGAAGATGAGCATGTAGAGCACTGGGATGACAGAGTATGAAGGTCCCCACTCTGAATAGTCACACATGCTGGACGTCTGGTTCTCCTCATAGTAATCATAAACACTTTCATTTTGCATCTCCATCTCCATTTGTTCCTCTCTGGTGATCCGTTCTTGTATTTGAAATCTGGTAGGAGGTATTTAGTCAGTGTAGGTTCAAATGAACTAAAGTTAGCAACAGCGTCCGCAGTGTGTAGAAGAAAACAAAATATTTCTGATGGAAGTAAATCCCAGGAGAAGTTTTCAGCACTCTGAAGTGTGTTTGTTGCATATATATGAAGTGGTCTGGTCTTTATATACCCTTGATGCACTGCATGCCCTACTAGGATAGGACATGTTCTAGTCCCTCCTCCTAGGACATGTCCTAGCCCCTCCCTCCTAGGACATGTCCAACCCACTCATAGGACATGCCATACCACCCCTTCCCCTTCTCCTCCTGTCTGTAGTGAAGAACACTTCCATTCACTGCTCTCTGTTCATTTCATAATGTTCATTAATTCACATAAAGTGAACTTCTCCAGGCCCTTGTTATAAATCAAAATGCCATCACTGAAGGGAACATACGGTGCACAAATACGCAATAATCAGGCTATCAATTCATTTAAATTCAAATTCAATTCAAAGGAGCCTTATTGGCATTAGAAAACATACGTTTATATTGCCGGCAAGAGTCAAAAACATAATAAAACAAACTGTGTAAAGTATAAACAGTTTTACAGCATTGTGTTAACACAGCTATGTCACATTTCAACTTGGAAAAACTGCCTGTTAGAAATGATCATGCTGTATGTACATGTTGGTGAGGGTAGCTTGGTATAAAGCTTTTTGATTTAAAGCTTTTTAAACTAATAGCAGTGCTCTTTCAGGGTTTTCCCGTCTTTTTTTGGGACAAAAAGCAGCAGTTTGCCAAAACTATTTAAAAAGTATACAAAAAAGCAGACACTTTTCAAATGTTTTTAAAGGTAGTAGCTCCATTGATATGTACAGTAGGTCTATGTCTGCGTTCACAATCTTGCTGCTGTTGTATTTTGTCATCATTTTGGGTGTTTGTAATCTGTGGGAAGTATGTGTCTCTGATGTCTTGGTATAGTGGGCAGGTGGTTAGAAAGTGTAGCTCTGTTTCCACCACATGTTGTGTGCAGTGGGTCCATAGTCTGTCTTCCCTTGGGAGACAGGTCTTTCTGTTCTCTATTGCAAGGCTGTAGTCAAGCCTTTCCTTAGTTTTAGGTCAGTCACAGTGCTACTGTGTGTATTCTCTATTTAGGGCCAAATAACATTCCATTTTACTATGACTTTTGGTTGACTCTTTCCAGTAAATCAGGTAGCTTTCTTTTTTGTTTTATTATAATCTGGTTTTGCCCAGTGGGTTTTCTGTCTGGTAGCGGTGATTGTGTTTGTGTTTCTATCACAAATGATGTTGCATCATTGACAATTACGATTTCAAGCGAGATTAAGCAGTTTCCATATTAATTACTAGATTATTTTAAGAGTACATATTGATTAAACATTGTACAGCAACCTATGAACCATTATGTCTGGACATGTCATGTGTTGTTTTACCCATGAGGCGTTTTACAATGGTTTTGTCAATGCAGGGTCGTTCTTACACTGCTCCAGTGTACTCCAAGTTGAATAGACTGCAGCATTTGCATTTGAATGGTTGTTGTTACATGGCTGAAACATGTGCGGTTAACTAATTATAAATCCCTTGAGCCCTAATGGACTGCTGTGCATTGGAGACATACAATTATGTCAACATTTTTAAATCTAATGCAGCTATAATGAATACATTACTTTACAGGGAGCAAAAGAGTTAAGCTTTTGAAAGTATATTGAAAATGTAAAATTTCAGGGAAGTACAATTGAAAATGTAACATTTCAGGGGACAGTTAATACATGGGAAATATAACAGTGACACAGAGAGATACATACAATTCATTTAGACACTTCAGCTCAGAAATAACCAGACCGTTAATGAACCATTTACCATTTATTAACATATTAACCATAACCATATATGCAATGATATTGCATTCAAGTTTGGCGGTGTGACTCTGCTCATGTGATATTAAAAGATTTCCTGTGCAAAATGACACAGATCTTCAATCACAACCCCCTGAGCAGAGCGTAAACAGTTATAACAACACACAACAGTTATAACACAACAGTTATAAATATAACACAATTTTTACCTGATACAACAGTTATTACACAACAGTTATAACATAACACAACATTAGACCCTTAATGTACAACCATCACCATGATACAACGCCATCTACAGAACTATCCCACCAACAACCAGATGCCAGGGAGGAGGCCGGGGAGGTGGAGGAATTTTGACACTGACAGCTGTACAACGGCACTGACAGCTAAGCACATAGAATGAACAGAGAACAGAGGCTGCTTAAATGAACCGCCTGAGATGCACTGTGGGTATGAGGGCGTGAGTGAGTTAGCTTGTAGCGAATGAGAATGACAAGAGTTTGAACGTAAGCCTTAAAGGAGTACAACTGTATAAGCTTGTTAGCGAATGGGGGGGGGGGGGGGTCCGGGGAGTGTGAATGAAGTATATAAACATCTGCCTTCCGTGTCTACATGAACTAACGTTACACTGAATTTCATTTAGACACTTCAGCTCAGAAATAACCAGACCGTTAATGAACCATTTACCATGTATTAACATTAACCATATATGCAATGATATTGCATTCAAGTTTGGCGGTGTGACTCTGCTCATGTGATATTAAAAGATTTCCTGTGCAAAATGACACAGCTCTTCAATCACAACCCCCCAACACGCGCTCACTTGCAGTGAGCAAATACAGAGCCACACCTTAAACTATATGAGAATGTTTATCAGTTAAAGCATCAAGCGTGACACAATTTCATTTAAATCCTTAAATAAATGAAATAACCTACCATCTAACCACCATTAAGCATACGTGAGACCCAACATGACCAATGCTTAGTTATTTACCAATCTAGTAGCCTACCACATTTAGGTATACGTGAGACCAAACACGACCAATGCTTAGTGGTTTGCCATGCCCACACCTATCATCCTAATACCACTGAAGCATGCATGAAACCAACGTGACCAAGCTACTATACAATTATACCATCATAATACCACAAATTAGCCAACGTGAGACCATAACACGACCGATGCTATAATGTTTACCCAACCCCCGACCTGCGCTCTGGCAGGAGCAATTACTTAGACAAAATATCAATTATGCAACTCCTGAATTTATTCCATAATTGATCATACATTTACACTCATAGCTTTTTGAGCTGCAATAATTTCATCAGTATTTAAACGAATATAGCGTTCATAAGCAGCAGATGACCAGCGACCCATGGCTTTCAATGTGGATGATGGAACCAAAGATGCTGCTGAGGTTGCTGCCCCGATCCGAAAAGAGTGAGGAGTGTACAACTTGGGGCAAATTCCACATCGCTGGCACACTGTACGCAGCCTGGCAGCGAACCACGGCCTTGACATAGCTCTCCCGACATCCGTGACGAACAACGGTTCATCTCCCCCAGGATTTACCCGCCATTGAAGGTAGCGAGACATGGACAAAAAGCAGTATCAGTTTTTACAATGAATATTGATGTCCCGTTAGAATGCTTGATAGATTTAGAATGCTTTAAATTGATGGAAAACATGTGAGGTTGAAGAGAGAAATCAGAAATTGACAAGTCATGCAAGGGGTTAAAGCTCTCGGTGCACGTAGTGTATTCCCCACATCTAAGAAACCCATAAAATGCCAAAAGAAAAACTGCTTCCAAGAGAGAATCAACGAAAGGACCAAAACACCCTGCTCTTAATTGAGACACTAATTTATGCACCAGTGGGAGAATAAGTGGGAGACGTTTATCATTGCCTTGGGGGTGTGCTTTCTTTAATCCGTTGAAAAGGAGCTTAATTGATGGATCCCCGAGCAGACTACCCATGGATGGGTTCAGGCATCTTAAATGGAACTGCACGCCGGCGACCAATGCTTTAATAGAAGAGGGCTGAAGTCTTTTTGATTCTGCACAATGAACTATAAATGCGCAAATCATGGGAATATTAACCGGAAAAATGGATACTGAAAAAGCTGCACAGAAAGAACTGAAAAAAGACCATGCAGCATCATAAGCTTTTAATGTGTTCCTGGAAAGGCCCAGTCTCATGTAATGAGAAGCCGAATCCATGTATGACTGTAAACTTTCATCTAGTCTAGCGTTATTTGGTCTAACGCTGGGCAAACCAGACTGGATGGAGCTGCATCTGGGCATAGATCCCTGAACTCCTGAAATTTGAAACGGGACAAGGCATCAGCAATTTTATTATCTAGTCCCGGAATGTGGGACGCGCAAATTGAGAAATTCCCCAACACACTTGTCCAAGTCAGTCTCCTTACGAATACTATTGATAATGGGAATTGCGGATCGGCCCTTGTTAATAATGTGAACGGTTACTTCGTTATCACAGAACACAACAATCTATTTTCTTGCCCACTGATTTCCCCATAGCATGGCTGCGACCACCACCGGGTAAAGCTCAAACAATGCTGTAGATAACTCGTTTTTTGGCAGCGCAAGTAATTCTTTAGGCCATGGACCGGCAAACCACTCGTTATTAAAATACCCTCCAAACCCGATAGAAGGGGCTGCGTCTGTGTAAAAACCCAAATTGACGGACGATTTCAAACCGTCGTGATAGAAAAAAGAGATGCCATTCCACTGGTTGCACAAGGTTGACCAAAACCGCAGATCCGATCTACAACCATCATCTAAATACACTTGTTCATTTCGATTTTTCACAGACTTAGAGAGGTCGAGAAGTCTTGCTATGAACGATCTCCCCTGGGGAATTATCCGCATAGCGAAATTTAGATGCCCTAATAAGGACAACAATTCCCTCTTGGAAATGGACACTGCGTCGTTGAAATGATGCATCACCCCTCTGATGCGCTCTAATTTTTCGAGAGGCAGCGACGCTTGCATTAGCTCTGTGTCTAAATTGATCCCCAAAAACTCTAGTTTTTTCACAGGATCCACCGTTTTCTCCACAGAGAGGGGAACTCCTAACTTTGCAAAAACCTCTTTAACTGTTTTGATGCTGTAGTCTGGCTTACTGTTAGGAAAATCTACCACTAGAAAGTCGTCTAACAAATGGACAAGGAATGGCAGCCTGTAGGTGTTAAGCAATATCCAACATAGCGCTTCTGAAAGCTTGTTAAATATGTTTGGGCTACTACGACAACCAAAAGTGAGTCGGACAGCAAAATACATTTTCTCTCGCCATTTAACCCCAAACAGGGGCCACTGCGAGGGATGGAGTGGCATTGTTTTGAAAGCGTCTACTATGTCAGCTTTTCCAAGCCAAGCTCCTTTCCCTGCCAGTTTAATTAAACTGATTGCGTGATCCACAGTGGCATAACATAAGGAAAACGGGCGAGGGGAATTAAATTATTATATCCTCGCTTTCGTCATGAGGGCTCGACAAGTCAACGATCAAGCGTTTTTTTCCCGAATACTTCCTCGTAGCAACCCCGATCGGATTAATCCGATAGTTAGGAAAAGGAGCGTCATCAAAAGGTCCGATCATATAGCCTTTCTCGACCTCCCTAGCCAACAACTTGTCTACCACCTCCGGTTCTTTTTTAGCAGATAAAAGATTTCCACAAACAAAAATCTTGGAGGGGAGACTACACAAACCATTAAAGAACCCATGAATTAACCCTGACAACAAATAAAACACAAAACATCGATCTGGATGCTTAGCCAGAGCTTTTTTCATCTCTGGAATGTTCACCGGAGTGGAAGGTTTATTCACTTTTTCTTGAATGTGCGCCGGGGACAGATGAACTTTGGGTGGCTGTCTCCACAAAAACTGCAAACATGCAAAAATTTACAGTTGTTAAACCGGCATACACTTTCATTGAATTTGTAACACACATTCTGGGATTTTGTAAACTCTTTCTTCACCTTGATATATCTGCATCTGGCTCAATCTTGGCAGCGGGGCCAGGCTCTGAGACTGCTCTTGGGCAGAGCCCGCTCTGGTGGGTAAAAGAACCACACACCGAACAAGAAAGGGCGCAATGCCCTGTGAAGTGCCTACTTATTAAGGCCAGGTCAACCAGTGACCAATCCAGGCGCTGATTATACTTCTGAATAAAGTTGGCAGCTTTGGCAGAAAATTATTTATGGTACTGATAGAATAAAGTCCCCCCATAGGACAAAGTCAGGTCTGCTACAATGGCCAAGTAGGTGTCTAGCTCAGCTCTCCGGTCAGGGTACGTTTCGCAGATGACGTCTCTGAAAACCCCGAAAGCTACAGTAAACTCTGTTAAAGTCATGTCCTTGGTCAGTCTCGGATCACTATCTTTAAGACAAACGGATATGTCCCCACAGTTAATTATTCGCTTCTCTCCGAGGCCTGACTCGGCAGAGCTTAGCAAGATCTTAATCAAGTTAACATCGTTACCTGCCAGAATTTGGCTTCTTAGATGCGGGGAAATAGCTGCTGCCGGAGAGAAGAATGGAACTCCTGTACCCGTAGCTGGAACTGCAGATCCCAGAGTCCTCTGGGGCACGACCGGAGGGATCACCCGGCCAGGGGAGATGACGTCATCCACCTGCGCACGTCGCCCGGTGACTGGATCTGGAACGGGAGCTGCAGGCACTCCACTCTCCAGCGTTTGGATCCTGGAATCCATCATACTCAGCGAAACCTGGATTTTATTTAGGGCAGCAAGCACAGGATCAGTGACAGTTGGATTAACCGCAGGGTTTTGAATCTTGGCCCTTTTTGGAGCAGATTGAGCGCTAGGTTCGATGTTTTTAGCCTTGGCTCTAGCTTTCCTTGGGGGGGCGGGGTTCGCAGCTGCGCTGCTCGGAGCAGCGTTGGCCTGAGCCGTGCTCGTGCTGCTGCCCTCTTGCTGCTGGCAAAGGAACTGGAACAAGGCATCATGCGATATACCCGCTGGAGGTTGGATACCTAACCTGAAGAGCTCTTCCAGGATTTTTCCCACTGGCCAATCCATGATGACTGGGAATTCGATTCCTCTTCTAGCCAACCGATTACTGGAGCGGCGAACGGACTGGGTGTTCTCTACCGCTCCTTCTTGGCTACGATGTTGGCTGCTCGGAGGCAAGGTTTCTGGACGGGCTTCCATCTGGGTCTCCTCAATGAAGGCATCCTCCTCACCCTCCTCTGAATACGAATCATCCTCCTGTTCTCCCATTTGGAACATGATCCGCACCGAAAGAAGGGTGAGTAGAGCAAAAATCCACGCCTTAAATCGCATCTGCTGGCAGAAGTTACCGTTTTACGGGTGATCGCTATTGTTGATCCAATTTTGACACTGACAGCTGTACAACCGGCACTGACAGCTAAGCACGTAGAATGAACAGAGAAAAGAGGCTGCTTAAATGAACCGCCTGAGATGCACTGTGGGTATGAGGGCGTGAGTGAGTTAGCTTGTAGCGAATGAGAATGACAAGAGTTTGAACTTAAGCCTTAAAGGAGTACAACTGTATTTAAGCTTGTTAGCGAATGGGGGGGGGGGGGTCCGGGGAGTGTGAATGAAGTATATAAACATCTGCCTTCCGTGTCTACATGAACTAATGTCCATTGGCATTTAAGGGACACAGACAGGTAAGGTGTCCAACGTTTCGACCTGGAAAGGTCTTCTTCTTTCCAGGTGGAAAGTTGGTATCAATAAATGATCCTGCATCGTAGCTATGAGTGTGCAGCCCTTTCTTCACTTATAGACTTATTTACCAAGGTCAGCAGCACCTCATAAATACTGGCGTGCGCCCTTTTCCTGTTTGTTTATCATATTGATGATCAACATAATGGAGAGGGATGGCAAGACAGTGGATCTGAGAATTTCAATTCACAAAATGTGAAGAATATTCACACACACGCACATTCATACAGATGCACACACACACACACACACACACACACACACACACACACACACACACACACACACACACACACACACACACATACACACACACACACACACACACACACACACACACACACACACACACACACACACACACACACACACACACACACACAGACATATACTCATACACAGCCATGCTGTAAAAAGGACTGATTTAATTTGTGTGATGTTTCTGTGGTAAAACTAGACAGTGCTCTAGCAAGAGGACATGTTATTGTTATGATCAAATCATTCTTATACTGCCCATGGCATAATACACAGGGTGCTTATTAACTGTAATTAAGCCATTATTAAACAATCAGGATTCTGTCTCTGAATCCTGATTGAGTCTGTCTGTCTGTCTGTCTGTCTGTCTGTCTGTCTGTCTGTCTGTCTGTCTGTCTGTCTGTCTGTCTGTCTGTCTGTCTGTCTGTCTGTCTGTCTGTCTGTCTGTCTGTCTGTCTGTCTGTCTGTCTGCCTGTCTGTCTGTCTGTCTGTCTGTCTGTCTGTCTGTCTGTCTCTCTCTCTCTCTCTCTCTCTCTCTCTCTCTCTCTCTCTCTCTCTCTCTCTCTCTCTCTCTCTCTCTCTGTCTCTGTCTCTCTCTCTCTCAGGTTGATGGATGGACGGACATACATGTGTATATATATATATATATATATATATATATATATATATATATATATGACGGACAGACGGACGGACAGATGAATAGATGGATAGATAGAAAGAAAGATAGATAGATAGATAGATAGATAGATAGATACACGGATAGATACAGTAGATACCAATCCCGTCCTACTAATTTCCATCCAAGACCTCGCTTTACCCTCTCTAACTCACTATTCATCTGATTGATCAAGAGAACCAATTCCCGCTTGTTCAAGTATTATATTAACCAACGTCATCAGGCCTGTTTGTTGGCTGAAGCTTAAGGAATTTATAATTACACTGATGATAAGACAGTGCTTTCTTGTGGCTGTCATTTGGTGACAGCTGGTGGCACAACCGATACCAGCACTGAGGAGTGTGATTTACCTGTTGTATCAACAGTTTGTTGATACGGATCTTGTTAGACATTGTGACTTTTTAGGAGTTCATAACTGTCCAGATATATGTATGTAAGACATTATGGTCAGGCTGAACATTCCTATTGTTAAGCCAAAAATAGAATACAAATCTATTTGTATAATCTATCTGTGACAGCAAACCCTGAGACGGGGTTTAGTTTGTGGGAAAGGCTAGAAGACCTAATTTCTTGACACCCCTGGTCTATCAAAATGATTAGCCTACTATAATGGGAATGTAGAGCTATTTAGCACTTATTTTAACACAACAACATCGCTTACAGTACATTTAAGACAACACAACAAGTAACAGGCAGACCAGTGTAATTAGTTTTGGTTAATCCACCTTTTTATTACAAATGTTAAAGATTAACTCTATATAATGCACATTCACAATGAGTATTCACATATTTACACACTAAAATTAAACTATTTACACCAACACAACATATTGTTGTCTGGTGTATATACAACCCATTAGAGGAAGTGCAGGTCAAGTGCTTGCAAATGAAAACAACAACAGTCATGTGGCAAAAGCATGACTAATAAACTTCACATAAGCTAGAATACATCAGAGTTCCAAGCGCTACACTTTCCATCATGTACCAAAAGAAGGTGTCGCAAATGTTCCCTTGTTTTAAGAAGTTTGGTTTTACCTCAAACATTCCCTCAACTGAAAGCCACAAAGGAAAATTAGATAATACATTAAAATCCTCACTTGTTTTCGGTCACACAGGTAACATTACTTTAGCTCTGTTCCTACACATAGTCCACAAAATCATAGTGAAGTAAACAAGGTCATCATGCTCAGCTGATACACTTAGATTTGTCTGCATTGTTCAATTGGAGGCAGTTCATAAGCATTATTCCATGACGTACATGTGGGGAAGTCACACCTTAGTCGCCACCAAGGACAAGGCCTGTGTCTTTTGGAAGGACAGCAGGATGGCAGGGCTGACATGCAAAGCCTTCTTCAGGTGGACCAGGCCCAGGCACTGGGAGCGAAAGCGCGGGTCAAAGAAGGCATACAGGAAGGGGTTGAGGCAGCTGTTGACGTAAGCCAGACAGGTGGCGTAGGGGTGAGCCAGGAGGAGGAAACGTAGGAAGGCACATGAGTCAGGAGCCAGGTTCAGGTAGGAGAGAGCGTCAGCACTCTTCAGCACATGGAAGGGAGTCCAACAGGCAGCGAACACCACCACCAGTGTGGTGATGGTCTTCAACAGTCTCCGCTTGCGCCGGTCTTCCTTGCGCAGGCCGTGGAAGTGGCGGGTGACGGTGCATCCGATGAACCAGTAGCACACCATCATGGCCAGGAAAGGTAGAAGAAACCCCAGGACTGAGGAGCAGAGGCTGAGACCGGCCACCAACAGGCTCTCTTGGTGCTTATCTGTCACCACCAGGCTGAAGTCCATGACGCAGGAGGTCCGGCTGCTTGTCTCGTCATGTTTGGTGGTGCGGAAGATCAGAGTGGGGGTAGCCAGTAGAGCAGACAGAAGCCACATTACTGTCAGGGAAGCCCTCATGTGGCCCCGGGTACGAAGCTGTGAGCTGGACATGGAGGAGAGCAGGGTTGTTATAGTTAACTCAAATTCATGAAATATCAAAAACTGAAATAAAAAACAAATTTTATCTTAAAAAAAAGATAACTAACTGAAATGGTATTGTTTGTTTAGAAAACGAACTAAAACCAAGCACATTTTCTCTATGATTAATCTTTCTCAATATTTCAGTGCAAACAGCTGATCTATAAGCTCATGTATCACATCGCGACACGTTGTGAACTTATAGAGTGGCTATTCTCAATGTATTTTCTCTATTCTTCAATGTAACAAAACCAAAGCCTTTAAAATTAAAACATAATTAAAACACACTTAAAAGTAATCAAACCCAGTTAAAAAGTAATCTGACCTACTTAAAAGTCAAAACAAAATGAAAATAAAACAAAACTAATGAAGATGTGAAAACTCTAATCACCTTGAGGAGGAGTGTACGATGGCCAGGTAGCGGTCGTAGCTCATACAGGTGAGGCAGTAAACGCTGGCGTACATGTTTAGATGGACCATGTAGCTGCTGATCTTGCACAGAGCCACTCCAAAGGGCCAGTGGTAGCCCATGGCAGTGTACACTGCCCACAGAGGCAGAGTGAGCACAAAGGTCAGGTCAGCTACAGCCAGGTTGCTGATGTAGACGTCAGCAGTGCGCCGTTTGCCCTGTGCTCTCCATACGGTGAAGATCACCACTCCGTTTCCAGACAGGCCCAGGATGAAGATGAGCATGTAGAGCACTGGGATGACAGAGTATGAAGGTCCCCACTCTGAATAGTCACACATGCTGGACGTCTGGTTCTCCTCATAGTCATAGTAATCATAAACACTTTCATTTTGCATCTCCATTTGTTCCTCTCTGGTGATACGTTCTTGTATTTGAAAGCTGGTAGGAAGTTTTGGTCTTTGTAGGTTCAAATGAACTAAAGTTACGTCCGCAGTGTGTAGAAGAAAACAAAATATTTCTGATGGATATAATCCCAGGAGAAGTTGTCAGCACTCTGAAGTGTGTTTGTTACATCTGAAGTGGTCTGGTCTTTATATACCCTTGATGCACTGCAGAACCTACTAGGATAGGACATGTTCTAGCCCCTCCCTCCTAGGACATGTCCTAGCCCCTCCCTCCTAGGACATGTCCAACCCACTCCTAGGACATGTCCTAGCCCCTCCCTCCTAGGACATGTCCAACCCACTCCTAGGACATGCCATATCCTCCCCCTCCCCTTCTCCTCCTGTCTGGAGTGAAGAACACTTCCATTCACTGCTCTCTGTTCATTTCATAATGTTCATTAATTCACATAAAGTAAACTTCTCCAAAAATCTAAATGCCATCACTAAGGGGGACATATGGTACACAAATACACAATAATCAGGCTATCAATTCATTTCAATTCAAAATTCAAAGTAGCCTCATGGGCATTAGAAAACATACGTTTATATTGCCACGGCAAGTGTCAAAAACATAATAAAACAAACTGTGTAAAGTATTTACAGTTGGAGGGAGTACACCACGTGTAAACAGAGCTATGTGACATTTCAACTTCTGCCTGTTAGAAATGATCATACTGTATGTCCATGTTGGTGAGGGTAGCTTTGTGGTATAAAGCTGTTTGATATAAAGCTTTTTGAAACAAATAGCAGTAATCTTTCAGGGTTTTCCAGTCTCTTTTTGGGACAAAAAGCAGCACTTTGCCAAAACTATTTAAAAAGTATACAAAAAAGCAGACGCTTTTCAAATGTTTTTAAAGGTTGTAGCTCCATTGATATGTACAGTAGGTCTATGTCTGCGTTCACAAATCTTGCTGCTGTGTTCACACATTGTTGTATTTCAGTAGGTATGGGAGTTTTGTTGTTGTTGTCATTGGTCATGTTTTCAAACTAATATTGGGTGTTTGTAATCTGTGGGAAGTATGTGTCTCTGATGTCTTGGTATAGTGGGCAGGTGGTTAGAAAGTGTAGCTCTGTTTCCACCACATTTTGTGTGCAGTGGGTGCATAGTCTGTCTTCCCTGGGTAGACAGGTCTTTCTGTTCTCTATTGCAAGGCTGTGTTCACTGAGTCTGTAGTCCAAGCCTTTCCTTAGTTTTTGGGTCAGTCACAATGCTTCTGTGTATTCTCTATTTAGGGCCAAATAGCATTCAATTTGGCTATGACTTTTGGTTGACTCTTTCCAGTAAGTCAGGTAGCTTTCTTTTTAGTTTTCTTATAATCTGGTTTTGTCCAGTGGGGTTTCTGTCTGGTAGCGGTGCTTGTGTTTGTGTTTCCATCACAAATGATGTCGCAGTATTGACAAAACAAGATTTCAAGCGAGATTAAGCAGATTCCATGGTTTGAATTAATTACTAGATTATTTTAAGAGTACATATTACATAGTACAGATTAAACATTTGTACAACAACCTATGAACCATATGTCTGGACATGTCACGTGTTGTTTTACCCATGAGGCGTTTTACAATGGTTTTGTCATGGCTGAAACATGTATAGTTAACTAAATATAAATCCCTTGAGCCCTAATGGACTGCTGTGCATTGGAGACATACAATTATGGCAACATTTTTAATCTAACATTGCAGCTTTAATGAATACATTACTTTACAGGGAGCAAAACAGTTTTTGAAAGTATAATTGAAAATGTAAAATTTCAGGGAAGTATAATTGAAAATGTAAAATATCAGGGGACAGTTGAATATATGGGAAATATAACAGTGACAGACAGATACATACAAAAATGTCCATTGGCATTTAAGGGACACAGACAGGTAAGGTGTCCGACGTTTCGACCTGGAAAGGCCTTCTTCTTTCCAGGTGGAAAGTTGGTATCAATAAATGATCCTGCATCGTAGCTATGAGTGTGCAGCCTTTTCTTCACTTATAGACTTATTTACCAAGGTCAGCAGCACCTCACAAATACTGGCGTGCGCCCTTCTCCTGATTGTTTATCATATTGATGATCAACATAATGGAGAGGGATGGCAAGACAGTGGATCTGAGAATTTCAATTCACAAAATGTGAAGAATATTCAAACACACGCACATTCACATGCACACACACACACACACACACACACACACACACACACACACACACACACACAGACACAGACACACACACACAGACACACACACACACACACACACACACACACACACACACACACACACACACACACACACTGCCATGCTGTAAAAAAGGACTGATTTAATTTGTGACAGTCCTTTAGACAATGCTCTAATACCAAGAGGACATGTTATTGTTATGATTAAATCATTCTTATACTGTACTGCCCATCGCATAATACACTGGGTGCTTATTAACTGTAATTAAGCCATTATAAAACAATCAGGACACTCTCTCTCTCTCTCTCTCTCTCTCTCTCTCTCTCTCTCTCTCTCTCTCTCTCTCTCTCTCTCTCTCTCTCTCTCTCTCTCTCTCTCTCTCAGGTCGATGGATGGACGGACACACACACATGTGTTTGTATATATATATATATGTCACAGGGAGATCGATGAACCAGGGAGATTGAAGACAGAGCGCTCGTTTTTAGGCACGGGGCTTCGGGGCGAGGCGGGGCTTTGATGCGACGAGGACCTGTCTTTTGTTGTTCCCCCCACGTAGCAACCAGGAAGCTACGCTAGGGGAACGCTGAACACGCGTTCACACGCACACGGGATAATAGTTATTGTCCATGACGGAGGCGCGCCGACTCAGCAGAGCTTGAGGCCGAGGAGGCGCGAGTGCCCGCGCTGACCGGCCGATGCTCTGCTGAGTCGAATCAGCGCCGTCCGAGTTGTGAACCGATAGGGACAGAATAGTTATTTTCATGGATCACTGTGTGTGTGTGTGTGTGTGTGTGTGTGTGTGTGTGTGTGTGTGCGTGCGTGCGTGCGTGCGTGCGTGCGTGCGTGCGTGCGTGCGTGCGTGCGTGCGTGCGTGTGTGCCTGTGTGTGTGTCAGGGAGAAACTAAAACAAAAGCCAGAACACAATAAAAGTATCTTAACAGTCATGCTTTCAATAAACCAAATTGAAAGCATGAGCGCGTGCGCGTGTGCGCGAGTGCGTGTCAGGGAGAAACTATAACAAAAGCCAGAACACAATAAAAGTATCTTAACAGTCATGCTTTCAATAAACCAAATTGAAGAAAAAATCCCGGCTTGCGCGTGCGTGCGCGCGCGCGTGTGTGTGTGTGTGTGGACTGTGTGTGTGTGTGTGTGCACTTTTGTTGACAGAAGCTTGTGGAATTAATAATTACACTGATGATAAGACAGTGCTTTCTTGTGGCTGTCATTCTATATTTTTTTGACTGACAGCTGGTGGCACAACCGATACCAGCACTGAGGAATGTGATTTACCTGTTGTATCAACAGTTTGTTGATACGGATCTTGTGAGACATTGTGACTTTTTAGGAGTTCATAACTGTTCAGATACAGGAGAGACTGTTTACATGTTTGTAAGACATTATCGTGAGGCTGAACATTCCTATTGTTAAGCCAAAAAGATAATACAAATCAATTTGTATAATCTATATGTGACAGCAAACCCTGAGACTGGGTTTATTTTGTGGGAAAGGCTAGAAGACCTAAGTCCTTGACACCCCTGGTCTATAGAAATGATTAGCCTACTATAATGGGAATGTAGAGCTATTTACCACTTATTTTAACACAACAACATCGCTTACAGTACATTTAAGACAAAACAACAAGTAACTGACAGACCAGTGTAATTATTTTTGGTTAATCCACCTTTTTATTACAAATTATAAAGATGAACTCTATAATGCACATATTTACAAGGCTCCTTACAAATATAATCAGACTCTCAATCACCTCTTGTTGACTGGAAAAAAAAACTATTTACACCAACACAACATATTGTTGGCTGGTGTATATACATCCCATTAGAGGAAGTGCACCTCAAGTGCTTGCAAATGAAAACAACAACAGTCATGTGGTAAAAGCATGACTAATACACTTTAAATAAGCTAGAAGACATCAGAGTTCAAAGCGCTGCACTTTCCATCATCAAGGTGTCCATTGGTCCGTTTGACACACATTACACTGTGTCCCAAATGTACCCTTGTTTTAAGAAGTTTGGTTTTGCCTCAAAAAGTCCTTCGACTGAAAGCCACGAAGGAAAATGAGCTAATACACCATGATCCTCAATTTACTTTTTTCAGTCACACAGGTGTCATCATGCTCAGCTGATACACTTAGATTTTCTGCATTGTTCAATTGGAGGCAGTTCATAAGCATTATTCCATGACATACGTGTGGTGAAATCACAGCTTGTTGGCTAGAGACTTGTCTGTGTCTTTTTGAAGGACAGCAGGATGGCAGGGCTGGCATGCAAAGCCTTCTTCAGGTAGAGCAGGCCCAGGCACTGGGAGCGAAAGCGTGGGTCAAAGAAGGCATACAGGAAGGGGTTGAGGCAGCTGTTGACGTAGGCCAGACAGGTGGCGTAGGGGTGAGCCAGGAGGAGGAAACGTAGGAAGGCACATGAGTCAGGAGCCAGGTTCAGGTAGGAGAGAGCGTCAGCACTCTTCAGCACATGGAAGGGAGTCCAACAGGCAGCGAACACCACCACCAGTGTGGTGATGGTCTTCAACAGTCTCCGCTTGCGCCGGTCTTCCTTGCGCAGGCCGTTGAAGTGGCGGGTGACGGTGCATCCGATGAACCAGTAGCACACCATCATGGCCAGGAAAGGAAGAAGAAACCCCAGGACCGAGGAGCAGAGGCTGAGACCGGCCACCAACAGGCTCTCTTGGTGCTTATCTGTCACCACCAGGCTGAAGTCCATGACGCAGGAGGTCCGGTTGCTTGTCTCGTCATGTTTGGTAGTGCGGAAGATCAGAGTGGGGGCAGCCAGTAGAGCAGACAGAAGCCACATTACTGTCAAGGAAGCCCTCATGTGGCCCCGGGTACGAAGCTGTGACCTGGACATGGAGGAGAACAGGGTTGTTATAGTTAACTCAAATTCATGAAATAACAAAAACGGAAACAAAAACATTACTTTATTTAAAATATATAACGAACTGGAACTGTATATTTAGTTTACAAAACAAATTAATCATAGAGAAATGTACTTAGTTTTAGTTTGTTCATATTCAATATTTCGTTCATAAGCCTTTTCTTCAATAATAGTGTAAACAGCTGATCTATAACTAATAACAAATACTTTTTTTAACTACCTACCTACTACCCTATATTACAATACAAAACTAAACATTAAAACTAATACAAAACTAAACATTAAAACTAATACAAAAACTAAACCTTTACAAATAATATAACATGTTTTAAATGAACTAGAAAACCTACATTGAAAACTAATCAAAACTAAACTGAAATTGAAAACAAAAAAGTCAAAACAAAATTAATATAAAAGTCAAAACTAAAGAAGAAGTGAAAACTCTAATCACCTTGAGGAGGAGTGTACGATGGCCAGGTAGCGGTCGTAGCTCATACAGGTGAGGCAGTAAACGCTGGCGTACATGTTTAGATGGACCATGTAGCTGCTGATCTTGCACAGAGCCACTCCAAAGGGCCAGTGGTAGCCCATGGCAGTGTACACTGCCCACAGAGGCAGAGTGAGCACAAAGGTCAGGTCAGCTACAGCCAGGTTGCTGATGTAGACGTCAGCAGTGCGCCGTTTTCCCTGTGCTCTCCATACAGTGAAGATGACCACTCCGTTTCCAGACAGGCCCAGGATGAAGATGAGCATGTAGAGCACTGGGATGACAGAGTATGAAGGTCCCCACTCTGAATAGTCACACATGCTGGACATCTGGTTCTCCTCATAGTCATAGTAATCATAAACACTTTCATTTTGCATCTCCATCTCCATTTGTTCCTCTGTGATGATCCGTTCTTGTATTTGAAATAAGTGGGAGGTATTTAGTCTGTTTAGGCTCAAATGAACTAAAGGTAGCAACAACGTCCGCAGTGTGTAGAAGAAAACAAAATATTTCTGATGGATAAAATCCCATGAGAGGTTGTCAGCACTCTGAAGTGTGTTTGTTACATCTGAAGTGGTCTGGTCTTTATATACCCTTGATGCACTGCATGCCCCCTCCCTCCTAGGACATGTCCAACCCACTCCTAGGACATGCCATACCCCCCCTCCCCTTTCCCCTTCTCCTCCTGTCTGGAGTGAAGAACACGTCCATTCACTGCTCTCTGTTCTTTTCATATGTTCATTAATTCACATAAAGTAAACTTCCCCAAAAATCAAAATGCCATCACTGAGGGGGACATACGGTACACAAATACACAATAATCAGGCTATCAATTCATTTCAATTCAAAATTCAAAGGAGCCTTATTGGCATTAGAAAACATACGTTTATATTGCCACGGCAAGTGTCAAAAACATAATAAAACAAACTGTGTAAAGTATTTACAGTTGGAGGGAGTACACCACGTGTAAACAGAGCTATGTGATATTTCAACTTGGAAAAACTGCCTGTTAGAAATGATCATACTGTACTCACATGTTGGTGAGGGTAGCTTGGTGGTATAAAGCTGTTTGATATAAAGCTTTTTGAAACAAATGGCAGCAATCTTTCAGGGTTTTCCAGTCTCTTTTTGGGACAAAAAGCAGCAGTTTGCCAAAACTATTTAAAAAGTATACAAAAAAGCAGACGCTTTTCAAATGTTTTTAAAGGTTGTAGCTCCATTGATATGTACAGTAGGTCTATGTCTGCGTTCACAAATCTTGCTGCTGTGTTCGCACACTATTGTATTTCTCCCAGTAGGTATGGGAGTTTTTTTGTTGTTGTCATTGGTCATGTGTTCAAACTAATATTGGGTGTTTGTAATCTGTGGGAAGTATGTGTCTCTGATGTCTTGGTATAGTGGGCAGGTGGTTATAAAGTGTAGCTCTGTTTCCACCACATTTTGTGTGCAGTGGGTGCATAGTCTGTCTTCCCTGTGTAGACAGGTCTTTCTGTTCTCTATTGCAAGGCTATGTTCACTGAGTCTGTAGTCAGTCACAGTGCTACCGTGTGTATTCTCTACTTAGGGCCAAATAGCATTCAATTTGCCTATGACTTTTGGTTGACTCTTTCCAGTAAATCAGGTAGCTTTCTTTTTAGTTTTCTTATAATCAGGTTTTGTCCAGTGGGGTTTCTGTCTGGTAGCGGTGCTTGTGTTTGTGTTTCTATCACAAATGATGTTGCAGTATTGACCAAAAAAAAGATTTCAAGCGAGATTAAGCAGTTTCCATGGTTTAAATTAATTACTAGATTATTTTAAGGGTAAATATTGATTAAACATCTGTAAAGCAACCATATGTCTGGACATGTCATGTGTTGTTTTACCCATTAGGCGTTTTACAATGGTTCTGTCAATGCAGGGTCGTTCTTACACTGCTCCAGTATACTCCAAGTTGAATAGACTGCAGCATTTGCATTTGAATGGTTGTTGTTTCATGGCTGAAACTAAATATAAATGCCTTGAGCCCTAATGGACGGCTGTGCATTGGAGACATAACATTATGTCAACAATTGTTAATGTAACTTTGCAGCTATAATGAATACATTACTATACAGGGAGCAAAACGGTGAACCTTTTGAAAGTATAATTGAAAATGTAAAATTTCAGGGGACAGTTGAATATATAGGCAATATAACCGTGACAGAGACAGATACATACAAAAATGTCCATGTATTGGCATTTAAGGGACACAGACGGGTACAACAGGTACTCTGACAATGGGTACAACGGGTATTGCATAACCGGTCGGGAAATGTATTTCCAATTTTGTTCCCGAGCAGGCCGGTCTATATAATAATAATAATAATAATAATAATAATAATAATAATAATAATAATAATAATGTGTATGCACTTTTAAAACAGTTTACAAAATGTGTTTTGTACACAGTTTATAAAGGAAACATCATACCTATACATATTTGGAAATACCATAAGGAAAAACCTGGCACCACTGGGTGTAAAAATAATAAGTGAAAGTTAAACAATACAATTATGAATAAACAATACAATTATGAAGAAAAAAAAAAGAAAAAAAAAAAAAAAAAATATATATATATATATATATATATATATATATATATATATATATATATATATATATATATATATATATATTATAGATAGATAGATAGATAGATAGATAGACACACAGATATATTGATTGATTGATGTATAGAATATTGATCCTGTAAGATGAATTCACAGAGTGTCTCAGACACAGCTTAGTGTATCACTCAACACTCTTCTTCTCAACCAACCCCATCCTAATACTCCATCCAAGACCTTGCTTTACCCTCTCTACTCACTATTCATCTGATTGATCAAGAGAACCAATTCCCACTTGTTCAAGTATTATATTAACCAACATCATCAGGCCTGTTTGTTGGTAGAAGCTTGTGGAATTTATAATTACACTGATGATAAGACAGTGCTTTGTTGTGGCTGTCATTTGTTTGTTTTGACTGACAGCTGGTGGCACAACCGATACCAGCACTGAGGAGTGTGATTTACCTGTTGTATCAACAGTTTGTTGATACAGATCTTGTGAGACATTGTGACTTTTTAGGAGTTCATAACTGTCCAGATACAGGAGACACTGTTAACATGTATGTAAGATATGTCTTACATACATGTAAACAGTGTCTCCTGTATCGTGAGGCTGAACATTCCTATTGTTAAGCCTAAAATATAATACAACTCTATTTGTATAATCTATCTGTGACAGCAAACCCTGAGACGGGGTTTAGTTTGTGGGAAAGGCTAGAAGTTCTTGACACCACTGGTCTCTCAAAATTATTAGCCTACTATAATGGGAATGTAGAGCTATTTAGCACTTATTTTAACACATCAACATCGCTTACAGTACATTTAAGACAAAACAACAAGTAACAGAGAGACCAGTGTAATTCGTTTTGGTTAATCCACCTTTTTATTACAAATGATAAAGATGAACTCTATATAATGCACATTCACAATGAGTATTCACATATTTACACACTAAAATTTAACTATTTACACCAATACAACATATTGTTGTCTGGTGTATACATCCCATAAGAGGAAGTGCATGCTCAGCTGATACACTTAGATTTTCTGCATTGTTCAATTGGAGGCAGTTCATTAGCATTATTCCATGACGTACATGTGGTGAAGTCACACCTTAGTGGCCACCAAGGACAAAGCCTGTGTCTTTTGGAAGGACAGCAGGATGGCAGGGCTGACATGCAAAGCCTTCTTCAGGTGGACCAGGCACTGGGAGCGAAAGCGCGGGTCAAAGAAGGCATACAGGAAGGGGTTGAGGCAGCTGTTGACGTAGGCCAGACAGGTGGCGTAGGGGTGAGCCAGGAGGAGGAAACGTAGGAAGGCACATGAGTCAGGAGCCAGGTTCAGGTAGGAGAGAGCGTCAGCACTCTTCAGCACATGGAAGGGAGTCCAACAGGCGGCGAACACCACCACCAGTGTGGTGATGGTCTTCAACAGTCTCCGCTTGCGCCGGTCTTCCTTGCGCAGGCCGTGGAAGTGGCGGGTGACGGTGCATCCGATGAACCAGTAGCACACCATCATGGCCAGGAAAGGTAGAAGAAACCCCAGGACCGAGGAGCAGAGGCTGAGACCGGCCACCAACAGGCTCTCTTGGTGCTTATCTGTCACCACCAGGCTGAAGTCCATGACGCAGGAGGTCCGGTTGCTTGTCTCGTCATGTTTGGTAGTGCGGAAGATCAGAGTGGGGGCAGCCAGTAGAGCAGACAGAAGCCACATTACTGTCAAGGAAGCCCTCATGTGGCCCCGGGTACGAAGCTGTGACCTGGACATGGAGGAGAACAGGGTTGTTATAGTTAACTCAAATTCATGAAATAACAAAGACAGATTATTATAATTTTTTAAACTGAAATAGAAACAAAAACATTACTTTATTTAAGAAACTATAACGAACTGGAACTGTATTGTTTGTTTACAAAAATAAATTATCATAGAGAAATGTACTTAGTTTTAGTTTGTTCATGTTCAATATTTCGTTCATAAGCCTTTTCTTCAATAATAATGTAAACAGCTGATCTATAACTACCTACCTACTATCCTATATTACAATTCAAAACTAAACATTAAAACTAATACAAAACTAAACATTACAACTAATACAAAACTTAACAAAAACTAAACCTTTACAAATAATATAACATGTTTTAAATGAACTAGAAAACCTACATTGAAAACTAATCAAAACTAAACTGAAATTGAAAACAAAAAAGTCAAAACAAAATGAAAATAAAAGTTAAAACTAATGAAGAAGTGAAAACTCTAATCACCTTGAGGAGGAGTGTACGATGGCCAGGTAGCGGTCGTAGCTCATACAGGTGAGGCAGTAAACGCTGGCGTACATGTTCAGATGGACCATGTAGCTGCTGATCTTGCACAGAGCCACTCCAAAGGGCCAGTGGTAGCCCATGGCAGTGTACACTGCCCACAGAGGCAGAGTGAGCACAAAGGTCAGGTCAGCTACAGCCAGGTTGCTGATGTAGACGTCAGCAGTGCGCCGTTTGCCCTGTGCTCTCCATACGGTGAAGATGACCACTCCGTTTCCAGACAGGCCCAGGATGAAGATGAGCATGTAGAGACTGGGATGACAGAGTATGAAGGTCCCCACTCTGAATAGTCACACATGCTGGACGTCTGGTTCTCCTCATAGTCATAGTAATCATAAACACTTTCATTTTGCATCTCCATCTCCATTTGTTCCTCTCTGGTGATACGTTCTTGTATGTGAAACCTGTTAGGAAGTATTTAGTCTCTGTATAGGTTCAAATTAACTTTACAATGTCCAATGTGAAGAAAGACAAATATTTCTGATGGAAGTAATCCCAGGAGAAGTTGTCAGCACTCTGAAGTGTGTTTGTTACATCTGAGTGGTCTGGTCTTTATATACCCTTGATGCACTGCATGCCCTCCTACTCCTAGGGCATGCCCTAGTCCCATCCAAGGACATGCCCAAGCCCTCTCCCTCCTAGGACCTACCCTAGCTCATTGTTCCTCTATTTGGGGAGTGGGGGGGGCGTGGGGGGCGGGTAGCCCTAGGGGTACACAGAGTACTTCAGGGGGTACTTGAGAAGAATAACAATAATGATAAAACATTTGAGCATTTGAACAAATGTCAAACATTTTAACATGCTGATCTGTAAAGTGTTAAACCCACTTAAATCAAAAAACTTGACCGGCACAACTATTGTTGAATTGAAAGCAATAGGACTAACTTCTTAGCCATTGTGGACAAGTCCGCAATGGTGTTCTTTTGAATTGACACAGGCCCCAACTCTCTTAGCTCCTTTCTAAGCTCTTTGAGGACCCACCCCATCTTCCTCTTTCCCTCCGTATCTGATAGTAGCTCCTTTGGACACTGGCTGTCTGTGGGCAGGGCCTAACGACAAGTTATTGTGCCAGCCCCCATTAACATAGGTGAGGAGGACCTCGTGGCCATGGTGCCATACCTCTGGCGAGTACTCACAAAACTTCACGTGCTTCTTCAGGATGGGCCAGTGCCTTTGGGCCCTAATCCCAAGGACCTAAGGGTGGAAGAGGTAGCGGAGCCTGGCCTTCAACGGATACAATTCCTTGAAGTCCACTACCGCCAGTCAATATCATAGGCGTATGTCACCCTGCTGGGGTCATCGCGGGTAGTGGGGTTCACGGCCACTTGTACATCCTCTGCCCGCAAAAATGCCCTCTGCATTCTTAACCCATTTAGACCTGAGGGCGATTCCAAAAACGCCTTCTAAATCCTGAAAAACTTCAAATATGTATAAACAAATTACAACAAATGTATGTTGCTATATACTATACATAGCAACAGGAACCCCAAAAGGGGTTCCAGTCCTGAAAGGTATAGTTACAAAAAGGTGTTCCCGCCCCAAAATGGGTTAAAGGAGGTGGAGGTATCTATGAGAGACTTTGTGTTCTCAACGACTACATGGGAAATGCCATTTCCCCAACAAAAGAAACTTACATTTCCCCCCCAAAAAAACTGTGTTTACCTGTGTTTACAAGGGCAAAACAAAAATTTGCCAGGACTTTGCCGGTAATTTGTTTGTTTTCCCACTCTCCTCCACACAATTTCATGTCATAATGTGCTTGAGTGCATTAACAGCAAGGACAGTTCTCCAGGCCTAAGTTATGAACCACAATACCACTGAAGTGTACATACTGCACGTAATGACACAATATTCAGGATATCGCAAACAATGATGCAGCCAAAAAAAATCAAGCGAGATTAAGCATGGTGAAATGATTATTACACTAGTATTAAACAACCTATGGACCAGCATGTGTGGACATGTTACAGACGGTTCTACCCATGAGCTGAGCTGTTTTACAAGTGTTTAGTCCATGCAGGCTCCTTCTCACACCTAGTTGAATAGACTGCAACATTTACATTTCAATAGTTGTTGTTTCATGGCTGCCACTGTACATGCTAAACATGCAGGCTACAGACAACTAAATACAATGGCTTGAGCCCTGGTGAACTTCTCAGCAAATATAGCAGGACCACAATTTTAATACAACTTTTCAGTTATAATGAATACATTAATTTGCAGGGAGCAAAACAGTGAACTATAATGAATACATTAATTTGCAGGGAGAAAAACAGTGAACATTATTATGACTGTAACCCTAACCCCTAACTGACAGTTGAAAAATACATTGTGTTATAACCTCTGTTGTGGTTATATATTGTTTTGTTTTATTCCATGTTGCATCTGCATGTTATCAATAGTTTTTCTTCCCAAAATGCAATATAACAAAACAATTTTAAAAAAACAGTGACTGAGTCCTGGAGCTACAGCCGAGGGGTAGGTGGGGCTAGGGACAGTGTATTGTACAAATATTAGCAGGGATTTTGGTAAAGATTGAGACCTTCTTTTTTCCAGCTGGTGTGCGATCACATACTGCAGTTTTGCTGTCAGTGGAGTTTGAGCGAGAGAGAGAGACAGAGAGAGAGAGAGAGAGAGAGAGAGAGAGAGAGAGAGAGAGAGCAAGCGAGAGCAAGTGAGAGAGAGAGAGAGCAAGCGAGAGAGAATCCTGATTGTTTAATAATGGCTTAATTACAGTTAATAAGCACCCAGTGTATTATGCATGTATTATTGTGTTTTGCTTTGCATATGATTTGGTCTCATGGTTCCTTGAGGGGGTTCCAAATGCCCCCCTACGGATGTGTAACTCTGAGAGTGTTCAAATGGAACCAAATGGACCCGTAAGGGTGCAATTTGGTTCCATTTGCACACTATCAGAGTTATCCTTGAAATTAAAAAAGTTTGAGAACAGCCGTGCTACACTAAATGAAACAGAGCCTTAATTAGTGTAAGTGGTAAGACCTGTGAAGGAAGTAAGGAAGAGGCCCAATTTCTTTCCAATATGGCTGCTGTGCATAGAGCCTGTTGCAGTAATCCAAGCAGAGTGATAGGATGACTTGATCAAGGTCTTGGGCAGAGAGAGATGGATTGATTTGAATACACTGCTTTGTTGCATGTTTGCATCAATTCATATAGTTCCATATTTTGAAGCTGCAATCCATAACGATTTACTGAATACAAATGTTCTTTTGACAAATCTGTTATTGTTAACGCAAAATAACTAACACAACTGAGGTGGTTGTATTTGGTCTAACCTGCTTTTCTATTGAGACATACTGTATGTCCTGTGGTCGGGTGGGACCACTACTGGTTGACAAGCGGTATTGCGTCAAAGTCAAAGCACACTTTATCCTCCGCCCAGTAGTTATTTTGACGCTTGCACAGGTGAGACATACACTAAAGGTTACGGAATGCACCTTCAACCCTTTAAGGCCAGAAACACATCTGTGTGTGTCATTTTAAGATTCCTTTGGCTATACAAAAATAGCAGATATATATACAAGCTCATAGCACGCGTGCCACGTTATGAGCTTTTACATCTGCTCTCACAGATGCGTTCCCGGTCTTACTAAAAATTTATAAAATGTATTATTACTGGGTTAAAGGCAGGGAAGGGTAGTTATATTTGTGGGTAAAAGAAAAAGGTTTTTGTTAAAAAGTTAAAGCTCTATATATCCTGGCCAGCCTCTTCTTCCATTTTTAAGGAAATTACAAAAACGACAAAAACAAATTTCACCCACTGTTTTACATCTGTAAACCTGTGATGTGACAATAAAGTTGATTCTGATTCCTGATAGTAATCCTTGAGTGTTTGTTCAGTAACATTGGTCTCTCCATTTGTCTAAACAGAAAATAAATTTTCAGGTGGTTTGACAATTTCAGCCAGTACCCATTTGTCATCTTCAATTTGATAGTGTTCCAATTCTAATATTGTCTGCTCACTTCTTCGTGTCATCACTTCACATTTCACTTGTTTAGCCTGTATTCTGTAGGAGTTCTTTCTCCTGATTGGATACAATTGGTGTCCCAACCTGAAAATGTATTTACTGTTTACTAAAGAGACAGGGATCACTACTCCAGGGATCACTACTCACTCATGTTACTGAACAAACACTCAATGGCAATGATTACAATCAAAATACAGAGCTATTTAACACTTGTTTTAAGAAAACAAAATCATTGCACCTTTAATCAGACTTCATATCTTGGTTTGTGCCTACCTTGCCAATAAAGCTTTGTCTCCTCTTCTTTCAGAATATACAATACTGGCAACAAGGCACATGCAACCCACACACCGTCAAGACAGTGGCAGTGATCACTGAAAGCTGGTCAGTTAACAGAGACAGAGTCACAGCAGATATGACCAAAGACAACAGGATGGAAGTCTGTATAAAAAAAAAACATGTTCAAATGTTCAAACACTTTCAAAAAAACATGTACGGCTAGGGCATGTCCAAGGAGAATGGACTAGGGAAAGTCCTATGAGGAAGGGCTAGGGCATGTCCTAGGAGGGGGCTTTAGGGCATGTGCTAGGAGAATGGACCAGGCTAGGGCATGCCCTAGCCGGAAGGGTTAGGGCATGTCCTAGGAAAATGGATTAGGCCTAGGGCATGTCCTAGGAGGAGGGGCTAGGGCATGTCCTAGGAGTAGGAGGGCATGCAGTGCATCAAGGGTATATAAAGACAAGACCACTCAGATGTAACAAACACACTTCAGAGTGCTGACAACTTCTCCTGGGATTACTTCCATCAGAAATATTCTTAGTAGTCTTTCTTCACATTGGACTTTGTGAAGTTGATTTGAACCTATACAGAGACTAAATACTTCCTAACAGATTTCAAATACAAGAACGGATCACCAGAGAGGAACAAATGGAGATGGAGATGCAAAATGAAAGTGTTTATGATTACTATGACTATGAGGAGAACCAGACATCCAGCATGTGTGACTATTCAGAGTGGGGACCTTCATACTCTGTCATCCCAGTGCTCTACATGCTCATCTTCATCCTGGGCCTGTCTGGAAACGGAGTGGTCATCTTCACCGTATGGAGAGCACAGGGCAAACGGCGCACTGCTGACGTCTACATCAGCAACTTGGCTGTAGCTGACCTGACCTTTGTGCTCACTCTGCCTCTGTGGGCAGTGTACACTGCCATGGGCTACCACTGGCCCTTTGGAGTGGCTCTGTGCAAGATCAGCAGCTACATGGTCCATCTAAACATGTACGCCAGCGTTTACTGCCTCACCTGTATGAGCTACGACCGCTACCTGGCCATAGTACACTCCTCCTCAAGGTGATTAGAGTTTTCACTTCTTCTTTAGTTTTGACTTTTTTTTTCATCTTGTGTTGACTTTTTTGTTTTCAATTTCAGTTTAGTTTTGATTCGTTTTCAAAGTGGGGTTTCTAGTTTATTATCGTTATTATAAATGTTTTATAAAGGCTTAGTTTTTGTAATGTTTAAAACAAAAAAAGAATTGAGATTAAATGCGAGAATAGCCACTATAAGCTCACAATGTGTTGCAAGGTGACACGTGAGCTTGTAGATCAGCTGTTTTCAAGAAAATATAAGGCTTATGAATGAAATATTGAGACTAAAACTAAGCACACTATGATTAGTTTATTTTGTAAACAAACAATACAGTTCCATTTAGTTATACTTTTTTAAATAAAGCAATGTTTTTGTTTTTATTTTAGTTAACTGTTTTTTTAAATTTCAGTTTTTGTTATTTCATTGGTTTTATTTACCTATAACAACCCTGCTCTCTTCCATGTCCAGCTCACAACTTCGTACCCGGGGCTACATGAGGGCTTCCCTGACAGTAATGTGGCTTCTGTCTGCTCTACTGGCTGCCCCCACTCTGATCTTCCGCACCACCAAACATGACGAGACAAGCAACCGGACCTCCTGCGTCATGGACTTCAGCCTGGTGGTGACAGATAAGCACCAAGAGAGCCTGTTGGTGGCCGGTCTCAGCCTCTGCTCCTCAGTCCTGGGGTTTCTTCTACCTTTCCTGGCCATGATGGTGTGCTACTGGTTCATCGGATGCACCGTCACCCGCCACTTCCACGGCCTGCGCAAGGAAGACCGGCGCAAGCGGAGACTGTTGAAGACCATCACCACACTGGTGGTGGTGTTCGCCGCCTGTTGGACTCCCTTCCATGTGCTGAAGAGTGCTGACGCTCTCTCCTACCTGAACCTGGCTCCTGACTCATGTGCCTTCCTACGTTTCCTCCTCCTGGCTCACCCCTACGCCACCTGTCTGGCCTACGTCAACAGCTGCCTCAACCCCTTCCTGTATGCCTTCTTTGACCCGCGATTTCGCTCCCAGTGTCTGGGCCTGGTCCACCTGAAGAAGGCTTTGCATGTCAGCCCTGCCATCCTGCTGTCCTTCCAAAAGACACAGGCTCTGTCCCTGGTGGCCACTAAGGTGTGACTTCACCACACACATGGAATAATGCTTATGAACTGCCTCCAATTGAACAATGCAGACAATCTAAGTGTATCAGCTGAGCATGATGAAATGTTTTACTTCACTATGATTGTGTGGACTATGTGTAGGAACAGAGCTAAAGTAACGTTACCTGTGTGATGAAAAAAAAATATTTATTAGCTAATTTTCCTTCGTGACTTTCAGTCGAGGGAATGTTTGAGGTAAAACCAAACTTCTTAAAACAAGGGAACATTTGGGACTATATGTAATGTGTGTCAAACGGACCAATGGACATCTTCTTTTGGTATATGATGGAAAGTGTAGCGCTTGGAACTCTGAGGTCTACTAGCTTATGTTAAGTGTATTAGTCATGCTTTTGCCACATGACTGTTTTCAATTGCAAGCACTTGAGGTGCACTTCCTCTTATGTGATGTATATACACCAGCCAACAATATGTTGTGTTTGTGGGTATGATTATTTTTTTGTTTGTAAATATGTGAATACTCATTTTGAATGTGCATAGAGTTCATCTTTATAATTTGTAATAAAAAGTAATAATTACACTGGTCTGTCTGTTACTTGTTGTTTCTTCTTAAATGTACTGTAAGCAATGTTGTTTTGTTACAATAAGTGCTAGATAGCTCTACATTTTCATTATAGTAGGCTAATCATTTGTATAGACGAGGGGTGTCAAGGACTAATGATAGATTATACAAATAGATTTGTATTTTATTTTTGGCTTAACAATAGGAATGTTCAGCCTCACGATTATGTCTTGCAAACATGTAAACAGTATCAACAAACTGCTGATACAACAGGTAAATCACACTCCTCAGTGCTGGTATCGGTTGATGCCACCAACTGTCAGTCAAAAAAAAAAAAACACATGACAGCCACAAGAAAGCACTAGCTGTCCAATCATCAGTGTAATTATAAATTCCACGAGCTTCTGCCAACAAACAGGCCTTATGTCGTTGGCTAATAGAATACTTGAACAAGCGGGAATTGGTTCTCTTGATCAATCAGATGAATAGTGAGTTGAGGGTAAAGCAAGGTCTTGGATGGGAGTTAGTAGGATGGGATTGGTTGAGAAGAGAGAGAGAGAGAGAGAGAGAGAGAGAGAGAGAGAGAGAGAATCCTGATTGTTTAATAATTGCTTAATTACAGTTAATAAGCACAGAACAATGTATTCATAACAATAACATGTTCTTTTCACATTTGAGCTTTGTCTAGTTTTACCATAGAAACATCACACACATTAAATCAGTCTTTTTTTACAGCATGGCAGTTTGTGTGCATTTGTGTGCATTTGTGTGTGTGTGTGTGTGTGTGTGTGCGTGTTCGTGTGCGTGTTTGTGTGTGTGTGTGAATATTCTTCACATTTTGTGAATTGAACATCTCAGATCCACTGTCTTGCCATCCCTCTCCATTATGTTGATCATTAATATGATAAACAAACAGGAGAAGGGTGCACGCCAGTATTTATGAGGTGCTGCTGACCTTGGTAAATAAGTCTATAAGTGAAGAAAAGGCTGCACACTCATAGCTACGATGCAGGATCATTTATTGATACCAACTTTCGACCTGGAAAGAAGAAGACCTTTCCTGGTCGAAACGTTGGTATCAATAAATTATCCTGCAATACCCGTCTGTGTCCCTTATATGCCCATATATGAAGATTTTTGTATTTATCTGCATGTGTCACTGTTATTATCTCCGCCAGGCCGAAAGGCATGGCGAGAGAGTATATTCTGCCCCCTGTCCGTCCGTCCGTCCGTGTGTGTGTGTGTCCGTTCTTCTGTCTGCGACCAGCTAATCTCCGCCACCGTTGGCCCTGTCGCTGTGAAACTGCGCACACACACTCCCTGGATGCCACAGCAGAACCTCTGCCCCACATTTTTCAGATCAGCCTGTCATAGCGCCACCATGAGGCCGACTTTTGCTAAACACATTTTTTGCTATTACTCCTACAGATTTTGTCCAAAAAACACGCAAATCGGTACACAGTATCTCTATAGCCATGTGATCAACACGGATCTGTCTGATTTTCCATATTCCATCCTAATTGTCTAAAATTGGCTTCCAAAGTTTGCAGGATTGGTTCATTCTGAACAAAATGCCTCAAATCATGAACGCAGCATGCGATTTCCGTGAAATTTTCCACAGAGATTCCCACTTGGCCCAGGAAGAAATGCCACCCTTTTCACATTGGCCTGTTATAGCGCCACCAGCAGGTATAATTTAGCAAACCACATTTTTGTAACAAAATGCCTCAAATCACGAATGCAGTGTCCGATTGTCGTGCAAGGCCTAAGAAGAAATGGCACCCTTTTCACATTGGCCTATTATAGCGCCACCAGGAGGCCACAATAATCTACCTGACCTGGCGGAGACTTGTGCTCCGAGGAGCACTTTTTCTAGTATTGCCCATATATTCAACTGTCCCCTGAAATTAACATTTTCAATTATACTTTCAAAAGGTTCACTGTTTTGCTCCCTGCATAGTAATGTATTCATTATAGCTGCAAAGTTACATAAAAAATGTTGACATAATGTTTCTCCAATGCACAGCAGTCCATTAGGGCTCAAGGCATCTATATTTAGTTGACTATACATGTTTCAGCCATGAAACAACAACCATTCAAATGCAAATGCTGCAGTCTATTCAACTGGGAGTACAGTGCTCCAGTTTGAGAACGACGCTGCATTGACAAAATAATTGTAAAACACCTCATGGGTAAAACAACCCATGACATGTCCAGACATATGGTTCATAGGTTGCTGTACAGATTTTTAAGGTTCATAGGTTGCTGTACAGATGTTTAAATACATGTATACTCTTAACATTATCTAGTAATAATGTATACCATGGAAACTGCTTAATCTCGCTTGAAATCGTGTTTTGTCAATGATGATGAAACATCATTTGTGAAAGAAACACAAACACAAGCACCGCTACCAGACAAAAAAAGAAAGCTACCTGACTTACTGAAAAGAGGAAACCTAAAGTCATAGCAAAATTGAATGCTATTTGGCCCTGAATAGAGAATACACAGTAGCACTGTGACTGACCCAAAACTAAGGAAAGGCTTGACTACAGACTCAGTGAACACAGCCTTGCAATAGAGAACAGAAAGACCTGTGTCTCCCAAGGGAAGACAGACTATGCACCCACTGCTAACAGAATGTGGTGGAAACAGAGCTACACTTTCTAACCACCTGCCCACTATACCAAGACATCAGAGACACATACTTCCCACAGATTACAAACACCCAAAGAGAGTTTGAAAACATAACCAATGACAAAAAAATTTAACACTCCCCCTTATTGTTGGAAGGTTATCCAATGGAAGAAGACCACCTTAAGGACTACTAACCGTTATGGGTTTTACGGGGTCATCCCTACGTATGTTCCCCGGGTTCTATGATCCCCACTTACTTTAGGATTAGGGTTAGTGAGTGTAAGTGGGTTGTAAGCGCAGGGCAGAAAACCCGGGGGACATAAAACCTGATGAACATACACTCTCGGTTTCTGGACCTAGTGGACCGCAGACATAGATCTACTGTACATATCAATGGAGTTATAACTTTAAAATAATTTGAAAAGTGTCTGCTTTTATGTATAGGCCTACTATTTAAATAGTTTTGACAAACTGCTGCTTTTTGTCCCAAAAAGGGACCGGAAAACCCTGAAAGATCGCTGCTATTCCTTTAAAAAAGCTTTATATCAAAAAGCTTTATACCGAGCTACCCTCACCAACATGTACATACAGTATGAGCATTTCTAACAGCACAGTTTTTAAAGTTAAAATGTGACATAGCTGTATTAACACAATGCTGTACAACTACTTTACACACAACTGTATGCTTTACACAGTTTGTTTTATTATGTTCTTGACACTTCCCTGCAATTAAACATGACGTGTTTTCTAATGCCAATTGAATTTGAATTGAAATTAATTGATAGCCTGATTATTGTGTATTTGTGTACCGCATGTTCCCGTCTGTGATGGCATTTTGATTTATAACATGAGCCTGGAGAAGTTTACTTTCTGTGAATTAATGAACATAATATATGAAATGTACAGAGAGCAGTGAATGGAAGGGGAAGGGGGTGGGTTTGGCATGTCCTAGGAGGGAGGGGCTATGACATGTCCTTGGATGACCGGCTAGGGCATGTCCTAGGAGGAGGGGCTATAGGACATGTCCCAGGAGGAGGGGCTAGGGCATGTCCTAGGAGTAGGAGGGCATGCAGTGCATCAAGGGTATATAAAGACAAGACCACTCAGATGTAACAAACACACTTCAGAGTGCTGACAACTTCTCCTGGGATTACTTCCATCAGAAATATTTGTCTTTCTTCACATTGGACTTTGTGAAGTTCATTTGAACCTATACAGAGACTAAATACTTCCTAACAGATTTCAAATACAAGAACGGATCACCAGAGAGGAACAAATGGAGATGGAGATGCAAAATGAAAGTGTTTATGATTACTATGACTATGAGGAGAACCAGACGTCCAGCATGTGTGACTATTCAGAGTGGGGACCTTCATACTCTGTCATCCCAGTGCTCTACATGCTCATCTTCATCCTGGGCCTGTCTGGAAACGGAGTGGTCATCTTCACCGTATGGAGAGCACAGGGCAAACGGCGCACTGCTGACGTCTACATCAGCAACCTGGCTGTAGCTGACCTGACCTTTGTGCTCACTCTGCCTCTGTGGGCAGTGTACACTGCCATGGGCTACCACTGGCCCTTTGGAGTGGCTCTGTGCAAGATCAGCAGCTACATGGTCCATCTAAACATGTACGCCAGCGTTTACTGCCTCACCTGTATGAGCTACGACCGCTACCTGGCCATCGTACACTCCTCCTCAAGGTGATTAGAGTTTTCACTTCTTCTTTAGTTTTGACTTTTATTTTCATCTTGTGTTGACCTTTTTGTTTTCAATTTCAGTTTCGTTTTGATTAGTTTTCAAAGTGGTGTTCTAGTTTATTATTGTTATTATACATGTTTTATAAAGGCTTAGTTTTTATAATGTTTAAAACAAAAAAAGAATTGAGATTAAATGCGAGAATAGCCACTATAAGCTCACAATGTGTTGCAAGGTGACATGTGAGCTTGTAGATCAGCTGTTATCAAGAAAATATAAGGCTTATGAATGAAATATTGAGACTAAAACTAAGCACATTTTCTCTATGCTTTGTTTATTTTGTAAACAAACAATACAGTTCCATTCAGTTATACTTTTTAAAATAAAGCAATGTTTTTGTTTTTATTTTAGTTAACTGTTTTTTTAAATTTCAGATTTTGTTATTTCATTGGTTTTATTTACCTATAACAACCCTGCTCTCTTCCATGTCCAGCTCACAACTTCGTACCCGGGGCTACATGAGGGCTTCCCTGACAGTAATGTGGCTTCTGTCTGCTCTACTGGCTGCCCCCACTCTGATCTTCCGCACCACCAAACATGACGAGACAAGCAACCGGACCTCCTGCGTCATGGACTTCAGCCTGGTGGTGACAGATAAGCACCAAGAGAGCCTGTTGGTGGCCGGTCTCAGCCTCTGCTCCTCAGTCCTGGGGTTTCTTCTACCTTTCCTGGCCATGATGGTGTGCTACTGGTTCATCGGATGCACCGTCACCCGCCACTTCCACGGCCTGCGCAAGGAAGACCGGCGCAAGCGGAGACTGTTGAAGACCATCACCACACTGGTGGTGGTGTTCGCCGCCTGTTGGACTCCCTTCCATGTGCTGAAGAGTGCTGACGCTCTCTCCTACCTGAACCTGGCTCCTGACTCATGTGCCTTCCTACGTTTCCTCCTCCTGGCTCACCCCTACGCCACCTGTCTGGCCTACGTCAACAGCTGCCTCAACCCCTTCCTGTATGCCTTCTTTGACCCGCGCTTTCGCTCCCAGTGGGCCTCCCTGGGCCTGCTCAACCTGAAGAAGGCTTTGCATGTCAGCCCTGTCATCCTGCTGTCCTTCCAAAAGACACAGGTTCAGAGCCTGGCTACTAAGGTGTGACTTCACCACACGTATGTCATGGAACGGGTGACTCATGACACTAAACGGTATCATCAGCTGAGCATGATGGCATTGCCTTAGGTCAGTTGTCAGGTGTCATCTTTTCCTATCTTTTTTTCCCCACAAACCTCAGTTAGGCCTACTCTGATATCTTCTAGCGATTGCAAAGAGTATTAGTCATGCTTTTGCCACACGACTGCTGCCGTTTTCAATTGTAAGCACTTTCTGAATATTGTTGTAAGGAGCGACAAACCTGATGTGTAAATATGTGAATACACATTGTGAATAGGAATTATATAGTTATGATTTATAATAAAAAGGTTGATTAACCAAAACAACTACACTGGTCCGTCTATTACTTGTTATAGATTTTTAAAGGTACTGTAAGTGATGGTGCTTCGTTTAAAATAAGTGCTAAATAGCTCAACATTCTCATAGTAATAATTGCTATAGAGCAGGGACATAGCTATCACACAAACTAAACCCAGTCTCAGGGGTGACCTTTGCTGTCACAGCCTCTAGAGTCTAGACTCTGAGACACCATTCCCCTCCCTATTAGATGCATATAGGCTATATATTCTACGACAGTGTTCTGTCAAGACCTACTGTTGAAAAGTCTGAAGCTGAAGCTGATTTAGCCCTATTAAGACATTCTTAATGTCACATTCTGTGGCGTACAGCTAATTAGCAAACAGTATTAGTACCTGTGCTTTGTTTAGGTGGCATTGATTCTCATAGTGAACAGCAACACACCCCCAGCTAAACTGCAAAAACATTTATCGGACACTACAGCTACAGGCTTCCTATTTAACGTCACACCAGATTAGCATCAACAGCTAGCAAACAAAATATTTCAATTTCAAACTACAAACCGATGAAGGCAAATACTTTGATGGTGTCTGCTTTACATCCCAACACCATCAAACATTCAAACAGGCCAAAGACAACCAACGTCCAGTGAAATTAACCAACATCACCAAGAAATTCAACAATTGTAAGTTCAACTATATCAACGTATTCAAAGATTTTAATTGGTCTTTTATTGATGCTATTTCATATGCTTAGGGCCTATACTGCCCTATAAAGCCAAAGTGCAGTATAACTACGTTTTTGGACACAACGACTTATTTGTGTATCCCAAAGGTCAAATTAGCCTTCGTGATTTTAAAGAGGTGGTGCCATGGTTTTGCACTTTTTCTGTCTATGAGGTTGATAGAACTTCATTAAGCCCCCTGGTGGTGTTTTTATGGTGTTTTATGTCTTCTCTGACTATTTTGAGTTTCTACCTGGAGGCTGAAACCTTGAGGGTCAAACGTGCCAATAGAAAAACAGCCCTTTAGTGACATAGTAACAATATACCCTCCCCCTCATTATCATAACACAACAGGTGTGGGCATGAGGATGAGGAGGGACTAGGACAGGTGGGTGGTATATATAAGGTGATCCACTAATCAGAGATTTTGCCATCCATTTGATAAATAAGAGTATGTCGAAAGGGTCAGACCAAAGCAAACATGTTCGACAGCAGCTGAGGGAACTTGGGATTTTGTATATTGATTTTTGAATAATTATTTTACAGCTTACAACTTTTGCTGCTTAAAGTGTCAGGTCTAAACCACTAAAAACCCTCTAAACCTGAGTTGTTTCTGCACTTGGACTTTTTTTTCCTGTTAACACCAGGTTGTGTGACACCTTATGCATAATCTTATTGGGCTATGTTTTTTTTTTTTTTTTTTACATATAAAATACTGAAAATAGCTGATCTACATCAACACGTGAGCTTGTAGAATTTAAAAGGTTTTCAAAATAATAAAAACATGCCTAATAAGATTAGGCATAAGGTGCCTCTCAAGAAGGGGCCCTAGTCTCTTGGTCAAAAATAGCCCATCTACAAGCTCACCATGTGTGGCCACGCATTGTGAGCTTGTAGATTGGCTATTTTTGGCTAATGTTTCCCTAACATAACATTTTGGTTAATTCTATAGAGACTGTACCAATGCTGGACAGTGAGGACGAGGAAGAAGACCAAGATGAGAGCAAGAACATATTGGGTAATAACATTGCAGCAACATTGTCAGTATTCACAGGCAACATGGTCAGTTTATAGTCGGATAATAGGTAGGCTTGTAACGGTTCTTTAACCAAAACAGTTTATGCTATTCCGGTAAAGAACCGTATTTTTGTTGTGCGACAGTCATACCACAAAGTACGACGTATGAATAGCACAGAATGGAGGTTTATCGTCCTCATCTGAAGTGGTGTTTCTCAACATAGTGGCTGGTAGGGTTCCAAACAGTCCTTGAAATAAGGAATCATCTCTTTTTTGGAAACTAAAAGCTATTCTTATTTTTGGTAATTAATGACACGACTTACAAGTTCAAATTAATGACACGACTTACAAGTTCAAACAGCTATACTGTGCATGTACTATAATACAGGTTGTAATATAATACACTAGAGGGTCGGGGCGCTGCACGCCCCTTCCCCCTATGTGCTTGTTGGTCCCTCCGTGTCCCTCTCTCTGTATGTATTAACTGATTTTTAAAAAAAGAGAAAAAAATACCTGGGGGACCCCCTGGGGGTCCGCGGACGCCCTGGGAGTCTTGGGAGCCGCGCGAAACATCGCGGACCCCTTCAGATCCCATATAGATCCACCGTGTTGCTCTCTGTGGCTTTTGTTTTTTCATGAATCAGCTTGCTTGTTTCTGGCACTTGTTTTTCTCCAACCTGGCATCCTCACTGACTGGCTAGTCGGTTCGCAGCGTGTAGACGCTGGCGCGGGTAACTAATAATTTATTGTTTGGGATTTCCATGGCACGAAAATTATGGACATATTAGCGTGAGTGAGAGTTAACAATCCCATTGTGGTAGATAAACACTGTGCATACGGTTAGATTTTATCTTATCCTTATCCATTTTTATTAGACAGGTGTCTCTTATTTGGATTTGTCAAAGCTAGTGTCTGGTGACTGGAGACCCACTCCTTGTAGAGTGTAACTGACAGTACTTATTAAGTAAAAGTTTGTGGTACTTTTACTTCTACTCCATTAGGCCTACATCTCAAAAGTCAAATAATAATGCTTTTTACTCCACTACAATGATTAGAAAACTTTAGTTACTAGTTACTTTGTAGATTTGCATTATTATTACAAAGCGTACATTAACCACTTCAGCCCTATTTAAACTTTGGCTAGTTGAAAATAGCAGATCTGCAAGCTCACAACTTGTCGTGATGCGACGCGTTGTGAGCTTGTAGATCTGCTATTTTCAAAAGATTGTTATACATGCTATACATTTGAAAACCTGTGAAATGGGACATTCTTCATAATGGGTACTTTTACTTGTAGCCAATACTTTTGTACTCAAGTACATTTTATTCTGGACTTTTACTTGAAACAGAGATAATACATTGTACATTGCAGTACTGATACATTTGAGTACGTTTACCACCACACACACACACACACACACACACACACACACACACACACACACACACACACACACACACACACACACAGCACTTTCCATTCACTAAATAGTTGGAGAGACAGGATTACTGAGCAAACACTACACAACAATGACCACAATACAGAGCTTCAACCTTTTCACTCAATCTGTTTGAACCAAATAGCATCACCCACACTACCCCACAAACTGAAAATCCTTTGTCAAGTGATCTCCCATAAGCATGTCCGTCTGGGACATGAGACAAACAGTGTCACATTTGGGGATATTTCGCACCCCATGAACATTACACAATTTACAATTACAATTTACACATACAGTAAGCAATGTAAACACAGCCTCGGTAATCTAGGATCATAGGTAAAATAACCTACAGCATCATTGAACATTGAAACGTGAAAGTACCATGATCTAACAAACTCATGTTTTGGGAAATTTCGGCACCCGTTAACTCATTGACTGCCGGGAGTAAATAAATGAAAAAATCTTGCCAGCGTTTTTGAGTGTTTTTACTAACCTTTCAAGAGCCACAGAATATTTTGCTCCAGGACGATCAACACACGAGTGTCGTAAAAGACGGAGGAGTGTCTTTGCTTCCATCGGGGGGGAAAAGCGTGTCACCGCGACCCTCCGTTCTTTAGTTAGTGGCTGTTGAATATAGCTTGTTTTTTTTGTATTTTTTTAAATCGTTTAACATTATATTAGACGGGGCTGGGTTTGTTATTTGTTCGTTATTTCCGGGTGTACGCTTCTTTGTGATTCAAATGCGCGCCACATTTAATATAAACTAGAAAAAGTGCTCCTCGGAACACAGGTCTCCGCCAGGTCAGGTAGGTTATTGTTGGCCAGCAATGTTTTAAATTCGCCAATCAGGATGGAATATGAAAAATGGGACGGGACCTTCTTGATCACTTGACTATAGAGATGATATGTACCGATTTGCACATGATGTTTGGACAACATTTCTAGGAGTAATATAAAAAAAAGGTTTAGCAAAAATCGGCCTCCTGGTGGCACTATAATAGGGCAATGTTAAAAGGGGGGCATTTGTTCCTCAACAAAGTGCTAAGGTGCGTGTAAAGTTTCACCGCAATCGGACGCTGCGTGTGCGTGCGTGCGTGCGTGCGTGCGTGTGTGTGTGTTTCCGTCCGTCCATCCGTCCGTCTGTGAGTAGCTAAATCTCCAGCACTTTTTTGGCTTGATTGCAGCGAAACTGTGCACACACACTCCCTGAATGACAAATCAGAACCTCAGCCTCTGCTTCAATTTTTTCACATGGGCCTGTTATGGAGGCCCGCTTTTTGCTAAACACATTTGTTGACAGTACTCCTACATATTTTGTCACGCTAATCGGTACACAGTATCTCTATAGTCATTAAACGAAATGTGTCTTTCAGATTTTTCATATTCCATCCTGATTGGCTAAGAATGGCTTCCAAAGTTTGCAGGGGTGGCCTGTTTTGAACAAAATGCCTCAAATCATGAACGCAATTTCCGTGCAATTTTGCACGCACAAAGAAATGCTATTTGAAAATGTTCAAATCAGCCTCATGGTGGTGCTACAACAGGCCGATTTGTGTTTTTACCTATAACTGCACCGATCTGTGTAAAACTATGTGTACTCCCTAGAGGCCAAGGAAAAACATTTGTACCAGTAAGAGTCCAAATTAACACTGAAGATCTTAAGTGGAGATCGGGGTCCCATATTAGATTGAAAAAATACACAGATCAAATGTGGTTCTGAGAATCACCGTAATGTAAACTGATGATTAACTTGTTGAACCACTCGTGTTTCTCACAACACCTCCCTCCTTGAGCAGGTGCTTTGGCAAGCCCCCTCCAACCAGTGCTGGTCTTTACCTGGACAAGGACGTAGCTAAAACACATCATGACATGGAGCTCCATATCTGGGCATGACTAACTTGTGACCTCATCATGGCGTGAGTAAACCCCGCCAAACAGCATAATAGCAGTGCGTTCCCAGTTCCACATTGACATTGATGTAGGAACTTCAAGAATCATTTAGAATCATCAGATATAGACGCTTGACCTTCAAGACGCTCAGAGACAGCCTTCAAGACGTTCGAAGACGCGTTCGAAGGCGCTCCTTTTGATAACTATACTCAGTACCGTTGCTGTAGTCACCAAAGCCATCACCCGATCACAAGAGCAAACATCACTGGTTGTTAAGCTCTGATTGAACACCACTACTGCAGCACAGGGCCCTGAGCCCAGTCAATCAATAATCAATTATTTTTCTCCCAAAAGGGCAATAATGGAACGAAGAGCCAACAGTATGAAGAAGAGGTTCCGCTCCATCACTGCGGAGAATGTGAAAGACTTCCTAATGAGGAACCTCTTTGTTCTTTTCACCATTGCTGCGGTTATAGTGGGAGTGATCCTGGGCTTTGCTCTGCGCCCACATAACCTCACGATGTCGCAGATCAAGTACTTTTCCTATCCTGGAGAGATGCTGATGAGGATGTTGCAGATGGTGATGATACCACTGGTAGTCTCCAGTCTGGTCACAGGCATCGCCTCTCTAGACAACAAAGCATCGGGCAAGATGGGAATGCGTGCATTGGCATATTACATGGTGACCACCCTCCTCGCCGTCTTCCTGGGCATCGTCTTGGTTGTGGTCCTCAGGCCAGGAAATGGCCTCAGCGACAGCCCTGAGGTTTCTGGTGGGACCTTAGAACCGGTACAGGCTGCCGATGCCATGTTGGACCTCATCAGGAACATGATCCCCCCTAACCTGGTGGAGGCTTGCTTCAAGCAGTACAAAACCGTGTACAAGAAGATCATAACCACCACGAATGTGACTGTGGACAACGTTACTGTAGTGGAGACAGTGGAGGAGCTAGTGCCCGTAGCAGGTTCCTCTCCTGGCGTGAATGTTCTGGGCTTAGTGGTATTCTCCCTATGCCTTGGACTGGTCATCAGCAAAATGAAGGAGCAGGGAAAAGTGCTCATGGAATTCTTCAACGGCCTCAACGAAGCCATCATGAGACTTGTTGCCGTCATCATCTGGTATGCACCCGTGGGCATCCTGTTCCTAATTGCGGGGAAGATCATGGAGATGAATGACCTTACAGAGGTGGGAAGTCAGCTTGGGATGTACACTCTGACTGTCATTTTGGGCCTTCAAATCCACGGCCTGCTTGTCCTGCCACTGCTGTTTTTCCTGGTGACTAAGAGGAACCCATACATCTTCATTGGAGGATTGCTTCAGGCACTCCTCACCGCTCTGGGCACCTCCTCCAGTACTGCCACCCTGCCAATCACCTTCCGTTGTCTGGAAGAAAACAACCATGTGGATAAGCGAGTGACACGATTTGTCCTCCCTGTGGGTGCCACCGTCAACATGGATGGTACTGCCCTCTATGAGGCTGTGGCAGCCATTTTTATCGCTCAGGTCTATAACATGGACCTCAACTTTGGCCAGGTTGTCACCATCAGTCTCACGGCAACCCTTGCCAGCATTGGAGCAGCAGGCATCCCTCAGGCTGGGCTGATTACCATGGTGATCGTATTGGCATCGGTGGGACTGCCCATGGAGGGCATAACACTGATCCTCATGGTGGATTGGTTCCTAGACCGCGTGCGCACCACCATCAATGTGCTGGGTGACTCTCTTGGCGCGGGCATTGTGGAGCATCTGTCCCGCGCAGAACTACAAAACGAAGATCCTGAACTGGGCAACCCTGTCATTGAGGAGAATGGGGAAACGCTGCTACCAACTCATCTGTCAAGACTTGCACAAACGCTGCTACAGTGAGACCATCGTGTGAGACCCAAAGGCCCTTTGCTTCCCGATTAGCAAGATGAATATTGCATTGGTTTGGTTGGTGAAGCAGAGCTGCTGATAGCAGTGTAAGAATATGGCTTCAATGGTGGCACTACACCAGTTATCTTATGTTTTGGCCTGTAACTTCAGAATCAGAATCAGAATCAGTTTTATTGTCACATCACAGGTTTACAAGGTAAAAAAGTGGGTGAAATTCTTTTTTGTACATCGTTCCCAACTTTTGAGAAGCAGGTCATACAATCGTCCACCCAGAGTCCCTTGATCATGACACAACTTCCCATATTGGCCACACTCATTTCGGCCTGACTAGGTTTGCTTCTCTTTCTTTTTTCTACAGATTGTATTCAAAACTCACAAATCGGTATATATTATCATAGGGTGCGTCAAACACAAATACAATTTATTGTCCTTTTCTTTTTTTTTTTCCAAATTAGGGACAATGATCGTCAAACAGGGTTTTCTACTCAATACTGTTTGCCTGTTAATTGCCTTCAAAACAAGTGGGAAGGGGCTATTTCTCACAAATACATACAATATATAAATGCAACATTCAATCATATCCACATTGGAACCACGTGTTGAAGGGCCTCTATAGCAGTGGTTCTCAAAGTGGGGTCCAGGGACTCTCTGGGTTTCCAAATGGACCCCTACAGGTCTGTAACTACACTCTCAGAGTTATGGGGGTCCTTGAAATGAAAAAGTTTGAGAGCCACAGCTCTACAGAAAGACACAAACCACAAACACAAAAAGTTGCGCCAACTGGTGCACAAACTTTTCCCCCACAATTTCCTCATCTCTTGAAGGCTGCACCCCACACACAAGGCAAATGTGCCTTAAAATTGTGCCTGCAGTAGCAGGTTTTCAAATTTTGTTTTTGAAAATGGTGGTATGTGCAAACTTGTTCAAAATTATCTTTGAGGACCAGTGTTTGCATTCACAGTATTTATTTTGCATGCCTTGATATCAAATACAATATTGTGTCTCTTCATGTTTGACTAACTCTAATTTGACTATGATTGGGTTGCTCCTAAAATCAACATAAAGATGTGAAAGAGAGATCAAAAAGTAAATCATTGATCCTGTCTCCATTGTAATGTTTGGTTCTGTGTGTGTGTGTGTGTGTGTGTGTGTGTGTGTGTGTGTGTGTGTGTGTGTGCGCGCGCGCGCGCGTGCGTGCGCGCGTGCGTGTGTGGACCTTTGTCAATACATTAGCCTGGTTCCAGACAAATCTGCCATTGCTAAAAAAAAAATGCCCTCTGCAGATTAGGTCCGCCCCTGGATTTCTCTCCCTCCGAAGTTGTGAGGGACCCATCAGGGCCCAGTATGCAAATATGTGGCGGGTTTATCACCAGAGGCCTTTTTTGAATGTGCCCCTCGGAAATGCAGGTTCCACACAGAGATCCCAGACTAATATCTACGCAGTGATATTAGTCTGGCCATGCCAGGCTATCAATGCATTACTTTGAATGTAAAGGACGTTCTACACTGCAGGGGGGTTGTATAGCCTTTTTAATCATTGCATTATATATTGTATGTCTGTGCATTTATAGTGTGGGTCATGCCTATGTTTTTCCTCAATCTCTAAGCTCTTATGTATTGGAAATGTACAAAGTTGCACTCTTCTAGTTGGGAAAACCGAGTCCACTGGATGCCCCTGGGTCTGTCGGCTGTTGTCTTCCTCATAACCCAGTCGATGGCCATCAGGAAGAGAATGGGGGACATGATACAACCCTGTCGTACACCAGACACTACGGTGAACCGTTCGGATGGTTTTCCATTAACGAGGACACTGCATTCGAAGTGACAACTACCCCATCAGTGAGACCGTTTTAGGAGGAATTCCGTATGATCTCGCAAATTAAATGGGTGAACTGTTGCAATATGTACAAAAATGTTTGGAGATATCTTGCTAAAATATCTGACTGATAACAGACAGAC
Source organism: Gymnoscopelus braueri (assembly GCF_963280865.1). Taxonomy (NCBI): domain Eukaryota; kingdom Metazoa; phylum Chordata; class Actinopteri; order Myctophiformes; family Myctophidae; genus Gymnoscopelus; species Gymnoscopelus braueri. The sequence goes on from NC_137607.1 coordinate 10,989,782, forward strand.
AGAAAAAAAAAACTTGGGCTTGATTTAACATATGGCTGAGGGAACATGGGGCTGATGAACCATATGGCTGAGGGAACATATGGCTGAATGTAGGGCTGAGGGAACATAGGGTTTCGTCATTGAGCAGTTTGTGGTGCTCTTTAGTGGACACAAGGCTGTACTACTTTATTTGAAAATGTTTGTTTTGTGTCATTGTAAATTGCTCTTTTTTGTAAGACAAGTATTGACTTTTCTTTTTTTTTTACATTTTAAAAGACATAAGTTTCCATAACTTTACACTGTTTTATGTGAAACTTTGTTTTGCTCCTGTCTTGGCCAGGACTCCCTTGAATCTTTTTTTTTTTTTTACCTCAATGGCACCACTTGTAAAATAATGGTAAAATATGTTTACCATTATTTTTGTTTTATTTTGTTCACACAAATCCACATTGAAGTAAGGGGGAATCTAAAGTCTCACTGCCACCAAAAAGCATTCACGCGCTGTTACATCCACACTATAAGCCACAAAAACATGATTAACAAAGCACACAACACCACTTAATTCTAAAAGGAGATAAGCATGCAGGTGCAACAGTTAACTAAACCCCAATGACAAGCCTACACACGTGACCAATCACATGTAGGGCTATCACTATATGGCCCACCCGCACTCACTGAGAAGACACGAGCCAAATAGTCTACTAAGCCCTCTTTAGCCACACAACAACACGTTGGTTTGCACATTAAACAATAAATTAGGGCTGTCAAACGATTAACATTTTTAATCAGATTAATCACAGCTTAAAAATTAATTAATCTATGATTAATCACCATTCGAACTATGTCCAAAATATGCAAGTTTTTTTCTGTATATTGTTGTGGGAATGGAAAGATAAATGAAATAAGGCTGATATATCCATTTAACATACAGTATGTATGCATGTTTATTATAACAAAAATAAACAAATCCATCAATACGGCATGGAATTATGGACAAAATCGTATCCAACGATAACAAATTAGAAATTATTCTAAGTCTTGGGTCTGAGAGTCTAAATCTCATCAAATGCTCAAATGCCGAACAAATAATGCACCTTGATATGAAAAGGGTTGAAAACCACTGCTCTAAACAAAATAGGATGGTGTTAGGAACATTCTTTCTTTAACACACTTATAGCCATTTCTCTTATTTGAATGAAACCTCTTTTCTTTTATTTTTGTCAAACCAAAAGGAACATGGCCAACACAACATGGCCTACACAATTACATGTGGCCCTCTTCTCTATTCATCCTTTAGCCAGTTGCTGAGGCACACCAACTTGTCCACATTTTCTGAGAGTAAAGCTGACCGCTTCTTTTGCACAATGTGACCTGCAACTGAGAAGAGTCTTTCACATGGAACTGTGGATTCAGGAGTGGCTAGATATTTGCGAGCCAGTGGGGCCAGCTGGTCATGGGCTCCTGCATGAGATGTCCACCACTGCAAGGGACAGTCCCCCATACTAGTGGTGGGCTCTGCTCTGTACCTGTGTATGGCTCTGTCAGGCTGTAACTCTTCCTCCGATTCTGAATCTGAGCCCAACTGTAGAAGAATGTTCATTTTCTTCTTGGGTGGTCCATCTTCAGAAGTGTGGGGAGATCTTCTGGGTGGTGAATGCAGCATGCCTCCAAGTGTGGTCCACACCGCTTCTCTGTCTGTCTTGGGAAGGCTCTTTAAGTCTTTAAAACGGGGATCCAGTGCCGTCGCCATCTTGAGCCATGCATTGTTGGTGTGTTCTTGGCGGGAGGCTAGGTCTTCCTTGAATTTTCCCTTAAATCTCACCAAATATGCAGGATCCTCATCAGAAACTTCCATTACACGACGCAAGTGGCAGAGGCCAGGTAGTACCACAGAACAGGAGACGTAGGCCTCCCCACCCAGAAGCTCAGTTAAATACCTGCAGTGGAATTCACACACACACACACACACACACACACACACACACACACACACACACACACACACACACACACACACACACACACACACACACACACACACACACACACACAGACAGAGAGACGGAGAGACAGACAGACTATGGAATCGGATCACTGCCAATACTCCTAACTTCAAATAAAGGTTTCAGAACCTTGAAACCCTTTTCTGCAAGACTGAAAACTCGTTTCGAATCTCTGAAAAAAGTGTTGAATCTCTGAAAAAAGTGTTGAATCTCTGAAAAAAGTGTTGATAGGCCGAAAAAAAATTTCAAAACTCTGAACAAATATTTTACAGTGTTTCGCCAACACATTTTCAGAGTTTCAAATTTGTCACAAACACACTTTCAGAATATGCATTTTGGCACTGTTCTCCCTGGGTATTATTTTGTTTTACATGTGTGAAACCTTGTAAACTCCTGACTTAAAATAAAGGGTTCAAAAGGCTTGAAAATAATTTCAAGACTGAGAACTGGTTTTGAATCTTTGAAAAAAGTGTTGATAGGCTGAAAGTGTTTCTCAAATCCTTGCAAACACATTTTACAGTGTTTCGTCAACACCTTTTCAGAGTTTCAAATTGGTCACAAACACACTTTCAGAATATGCATTTTGACACTGTTCTCCTTGGGTATTATTTTGTTTTCCATGTTAGAAACCTTTTAAATGGGAATCGTTTTTGAAACTAGCAACTTTATTGTTGAAAGACTGAAAAAAAAATCAATGGTTAAACTTTATTTTGAAACTGTAATTTAGCGTCACACACACAGCAGCACATTCTCCTCAAATCTCTGAACACACACACACACACGCGCGCGCGCACGCACACACAGCAGCAGCGGCGGCAGAGGCATGCCATAAGTGTTGAAACTCTGAAACTGCTACTCGAAACCTCGCAGGGAGGCGGGGGGGAGCGGAGGCGGGACCAGAGGCGGGGCCGTTTGAAGTCCATTCCATTCGCTCCAAATGACACACTTCAGTTTTATTCATGGTTTACACAGGAAATAATGAACTGATTACAATAATGTAAATTCTCTCAAATCAGTAACAGGTAGGTGATACATATGCCCATCAAATATGGTTTTATTGAAAGGCAATCCAGGTACCAACATTCGGGGAATATCTGACGGCTTGGAGCGCCTCAGTGCGGCTGCAGAGTTCATCTTGGAATTTGTCATTACAATTTTACTGTAATCCACATTCCTAAACCCCCCCACTCCTACACCCCCCCCCCAAAGGGACCCCCCCCGAACCCCCCCCCCCCCCCTGGCCCAAGGGGTCACTCATAATAATTCTATATCAGCATATTTTGTGCATTCAAACAGAACAGTTGAGATTTCATTTGGCCAGATCTCTGGCAATTGTACTTGAATTCTTATAATTTTAATGTTTATATGGTCTTTCAAGTTTATATTTTCATTTGGTATCAGTCATGAATTTATTAGAATGTATTAGAATTCATTTTCTCTATTGATATCAAGCCGGATTTTTCCACGTGCGCAAGTGCATGCTGTAACATAATAATACACAACGTGTACTGTACATATATATAGCCCACTAGGCTAACATTTTTGGGGGTTTTAGCTATGGACCCCCAAGCTCTAAGCTCCACCTTGGCGCCGCTAATGGAGCGGTTTCAGAAAAGAAAAATGAAAAAAATTAAACCGAAAAAAAGGCCTGTCTGTCTGTCTGTCTGTCTGTCTATAAATCTATTTAAATATCTATCTATCTATCTATCTATCAAACTATCTATCTCCAGCATGTTGTTCAACAAATAGCAGATCTACAAGCTCACAACAACTGTTATTGTGAGCTTATCTGCTATTTTCAAATAGCGTATGTATAAAATATGTCTGAATTGGTTAGTGATTCATAATATAATCATTTATATCTGCGAAGTGTAGGATTATTATAATTATTATTATTATATTACAATTAAAGTAAGCGCATCGGTTAGTGTGATTGGGTCTGGGTCTGTCTGTCTGTCTGTCTGTCTGTCTGATGCGTATACTATTCATGTGAGATGTGACAAGTGGGTTAATTAACGAGAAAACATCTGAGAAACCTGCAGCATGTGAGCGTCTCTGAGTAGGCCTATACGTGATGATTACTGACCCTGACCCGTCAATCAACGTGCGCGCAACAGTGAGCTGTGACAGAACATCAACATTAATGTAATAATAATAATAATAATAATAATAATAATAATAATAATAATAATAATAATAATAATAATAATAATAACAATAGCGTAATAGTAGTTGTGTTGTGTATGAGTGTACCGTTGTGTTTACGACACTAGACCGTAAAGTGTGACTGCTCTGTTGTTGTACCGGCTTGTAACGTGCGTTGCCAGCGTACATGTTTGTTACCCAGTAAAGACGGACCTATAAAGCTCACCCTTCTAGTAGCGTGCCTTATTATGTGGATATAACATTGACGACGAGGATGGAGATGACTTTCTCACCGCCTCCCGCTTTCTTATCGTTCCCGGGCGAGCCTCCTGTACCATGGACTCGCCGGCTGGGGTCGTTCGAGACCTACATCACGGCTCTGGGACTCACGGACGTAAGCGATGCACGGAAAAGGGCCATCTTAATCCACTGCCTGGGCACAGAAGGACAGCGGATATTCACCACTCTTGGGACCGCCGAAAAATATGCAGACTGTGTCACATTACTGTCTGGACATTTTGCAGCCCCACAAAGCGTTATCCTCCGTAGGATTTTGTTTCGCCAGCGCCGACAACGTGCGGGTGAGTCAGTTCACCAATATGTGGCCGATCTGAGGGGTTTGGCCAGCCTGTGCAAGTTTGAAGCATTACAGGACGAAATGATTAGAGACCAGCTAGCCGAGCACACAAACAACCCAAAGGTTCGTGAGAAATTGATAATGTCCCCAGATGATCTGACTCTCCATAAGGCTGTGGAAATAGCTTTTCAACTTGAGACAGCAGAGGGGTTTGCCAGGCAATTGGCTTGCGCCTCATCTCCACTGCCTGCACTCACAGCACAGCAGGTCGAGTCCCCATCGCGTTCAGCTAGCCCTGATCCTCTCCAGGACGCTTCCCACATAAACTATGCTGGACGACAGCGCCCCCCAGGTCAGCGCTGCAGTAACTGCGGCTCATCATCACATGCTTCCAGAGCCCAAAACTGTCCCGCCAGGGGCCAGCGTTGCCAACGTTGTGGTAAACAAAACCATTTTTCCAAGGTTTGCCGTTCTGCCCCGGCCACCACCCCACGGCAGCCTTTCTCAGCTACTGACCCTGCACCCACGACTACTATACACTCTGTGAGTGCTGCTCGCCGGCCGTTCAAGGTGTGTACTGTGGAGCTTGATGGCGTGTGCCTGCCGTTACTGCTCGACACTGGGGCTAACGCGTCCCTCTTGAATGCGGCTACAGTCACACAATTTTTCCCACACCACACGCTTGCTGCGCCGTCCAAAGTGCCCCTCAAGGGTTATGGTAATTCCAAAATTAACATTGTGGGCACCTTCAGCTCCGCGGTGCGCTATGGCACTAAGACTGTTTCCTCTTTCACATTCCAAGTGGCAAGCCACGGTGCTAACCTCATGGGCCTGGACTTGTTCACTGACCTAGGTTTTGTGCTCATGGATTACAGTGGGCTCACTATCCACCATGTTGATTCACTGTGGCCCCAACAATGGCCTGGACTGTTCGCTGGGCTGGGTTGCCTCACTGCCTTTAACCACCAGCCCCTCCTCAACCCTGATGTACACCCTGTCATCCAGCCCCTGCGACGCGTTCCTCTTGCCCTGCGCGACGAGGTGGCTGGAGAGCTCAACAACCTCTTGGAGGCAGGCATAATTGAGCCAGTCAACGCGGCACCATGGATCTCGAATCTGGTGGCTGTGCGGAAGAAGACAGGGAAGCTGCGCCTGTGCATTGATCTCAAGGCAGTTAACAAGGCAGTCATCCCCGACAAGTACCCGTTGCCTACAGCGGAGGAACTGACCACACAGTTCCATGGTTCTACCATATTCACAAAGCTGGATCTTCGGCAGGGCTATCTGCAGGTTCCTCTACACCCTGACAGCCGGAGTCTCACCGCCTTTGTCACACACATGGGGGTGTTTCGATACACGAGGATGCCTTTCGGACCCAGCTCGGCCCCCAGCTGTTTCCAGAAAATCATGGCCACCATACTAGCAGGCATCCCTGGGGTAGCGATCTATTTGATTGACATTGTGGTTCATGGCTCAACGCCTGCTGCCCACGACGAGCGCCTTCGCCGAGTCCTCCATGTCCTTGCCAGCCAGCACCTCACTCTGAACGGGGACAAATGTGTCTTCGCCGTGCCTGAGATAGAGTTTGTGGGGTTCCGCCTGAATGCCAAGGGGCTCCGTCCACTCCAGTCTAATGTGGAGGCTGTGCTACGCCTCCCTGAGCCTGCCTGTCCAGCCCAAGTGGCCTCGTTCCTCGGAATGACAGCCTACTACTTACGTTTTCTCCCTCAGTATTCGGCCACCACAGCCCCGCTGCGCGAGCTGTTGAAGAAGGACGCACCATGGGTTTGGACCCCCGCCTGTTCAGACGCCGTCCAGCAGCTCAAAGTCCAGCTCACCTCGCCACCCTTGCTCGCACACTTCGACCTCGCAAGCCCCACACTCCTCACCTGTGACGCCTCCAGCGCTGGGGGCTGTGCTGTCCCAGATCCATGCTGGCGTTGAGCGGCCCATCGCTTTTGCCTCTCGGGCTCTAACTCAGCAGAACAAAAGTACTCAGTGGGGGAACGGGAGGCCTTGGCTTGCATCTGAGCGAGCGAGCGTTGGCATATGTACTTGTATGGCCGTTCCTTCACACTGCGGACGGATCACCAGGCCCTCACGGCTCTGCTCGCAACGTCTGGCACAGGGCATAGGCCACTCAGGATCCATCGCTGGTCGGAGCGGCTCCAGCAGTATAACTTCAGCCTGCAATTCACTCCAGGTCGTGACAACGTAGTAGCAGATCTACTGTCACGGGCAACCCCCGGCCCTTCTCCAGATCCTGGTCCTGACTCCGCTGAGCAGGGCCTCATCCAGATGCTCCACTCTCCACTCCAGCCTACAGTCTCACTCCAAGAGCTCCAGACAGCCTCGGAACAGGACCCGGTGCTCTCCCAGCTCCGCACTTTTATCCGCTCGGGGTGGCCCGCTAAGGTCCCAGACCAGCTGGTTCCCTTTCACCGGGTCAAGGACGAGCTGTCCTGCTGGAATGACGTCTGCATAGCCCGCGGCCTCTGCACCGTGGTGCCTGACTGCCTAAGACCATGTATCTTGACCATGGCCCACGAGGGTCATCTGGGCATTGTGAGGGTGAAGCAGCGCTGTCGTGACCTGGTGTGGTGGCCTGGCATTGACAGAGACATCAAGGCCTTAGTGAGGGACTGTACAGCTTGCCTTCTCAGTGGAAAAACCGGCCCACCCGCCCCGCCGCCGCTGCAACCGCTGCATTGGCCTGACAAGCCCTGGGAGCACCTCCAGCTCTACATCTGCGGGGAGCTTCATGCAGTCCCACACCACCAGCGTTTCATGGTGGTGGTGTACGACCTTCATTCCAAGTGGCCTGAGGTGCTCTCCACGGGGACTGTTACCACCCGCGTGGTGACTGAGTTCCTGGACTTGCTCTTCTCCCGCTGGGGGCACCCTACGGCCATCACGACGGATAATGGCCCCCAGTTTATCTCTGCGGAGTTTGCTGCCTTCCTGGAGGACAAGGGCATAAAGCACGTCCGTACATCATTCTACCACCCTGAGGCCAACGGGGGGGTGGAAAGATTTAACCAGACACTGAAGAATGGCATCAGAGCTCACCTGGCAGATGGCTTCTCCTTCTCTACAGCTCTTCGCACGCTTCTGCACTACAGAGCCTCACAGCATTCCACTACCGGTTGCTCCCCAGCATTCCTCATGTTGGGACGGGAGCTGCAGCTGCCTTTGGATCGACTGAGGGCTTCCGTGATGGTGCCACCTTCAGCTCGAGGGCGCAACAGAGTCCGCCACCGGCAGCGTCAGATGAAGCAGCGTTTCGACAGGACACGGAGGGTGAAGACTCCATCGTTCGCGGCCCTGGACTGGGTCCGCGTCCGCCGCCCTCACAGGGGCCACAAGCTGCAGTCTTTCTGGTCCACGCCTATGCAGATAACCGACCAGCTGGGGCCTGCCACTTTCCGCCTGTCCGATGGGTCACGCTGGCATGCCAGGCGCATTCGGCGAGTGCCACCACCTGCTGTCGTGGGGCCGGAGGCTGCCATGCCTGTTACACCGCCTGCTGCCGCAGGTATGTGGGCTAATACTGACTTTGAGTTTACAGCAGGTGATATGGACTTGCCCCCGGTGCGCCCTGTGGCACCTGATGACCACCCGGTGGTGGTGCGCCCTCCGGCACCTAATGACCACCCGGTGGTGCCCGTGGCACGGCCAGTTCGAGACCGGGCTCGACCAGATTACCTCAAGGACTATGTTACCAATTTCTGAATGCATAAGACATTGGGGGGGTGGGGTTGTGTTTCATGGTTTTCTATGGGGGGGGGAAATGTTGTGTATGAGTGTACCGTTGTGTTTACGACACTAAACCGTAAAGTGTGACTGCTCTGTTGTTGTACCGGCTTGTAACGTGCGTTGCCAGCGTACATGTTTGTTACCCAGTAAAGATGGACCTATAAAGCTCACCCTTCTAGTAGCGTGCCTTATTATGTGGATATAACAAGTTGTAGTAATAATAATAATATGGGTAATAATAATAATAATAATAATAAGGGTAATAATAATGATGATAATAATAATAATAATAATATATATATTTTTTTTATTATTCTGAATACAACATTAATGGACTGAACCAGTCTGTCTGTCTGTCTGTCTGTCTGTCTGATATAAATTATTATATTATGAACCATACACTAACCACTTCAGACCTATTTTATACATACGCTATTTGAAAATAGCAGATCTACAAGCTCACAGTAACCGAGCTTGTAGATCTGCTATTTGTTGAACAACGTGTTGCTAATCACCGCGTTGGGAGCTTACATCTGGGGCTGTCATTACTGGACTGATATTATTTATTGGGGGGGGGGGGGGGGGGGGGGCAGCTGTAGGCAAGTGGTACATATTGCTGGAGATAGATAGTTAGATAGACAGACGGACAGGCAGGCAGACAGACAGACAGACAGACAGACAGACAGACAGACAGACAGACAGACAGACAGACAGACAGACAGACAGACAGACAGACAGACAGATCGATCGATCTACAAGATACATAGATAGATAGATACATATACACAGACAGACAGACAGACAGACAGACAGACAGACAGACAGACAGACAGACAGACAGACAGACAGACCGACAGACAGACCGACCGAATCACACTAACCGATGCGCTTACTTTAATTGTGATATAATAATAATAATTATAATAATCCTACACTTCGCAGATATAAATGATTATATTATGAATCACTAACCAATTCAGACGTATTTTATACATACGCTATTTGAAAATAGCAGATAAGCTCACAATAACAGTTGTTGTGAGCTTGTAGATCTGCTATTTGTTGAACAACATGCTGGAGATAGATAGTTTGATAGATAGATAGATAGATATTTAGATAGATTTATAGATAGACAGACAGACAGACACACCTTTTTTTCGGTTTAATTTTTTTCATTTTTCTTTTCTGAAACCGCTCCATTAGCGGCGCTAAGGTGGAGCTTGGAGCTTGAGGGTCCATAGCTAAAACCCCCAAAAATGTTAGCCTACAGTGGGCTATATATATGTACAGTACACGTTGTGTATTATTATGTTACAGCATGCACTTGCGCACGTGGAAAAATCCGGCTTGATATCAATAGAGAAAATGAATTCTAATACATTCTAATAAATTCATGACTGATACCAAATGAAAATATAAACTTGAAAGACCATATAAACATTAAAATTATAAGAATTCAAGTACAATTGCCAGAGATCTGGCCAAATGAAATCTCAACTGTTCTGTTTGAATGCACAAAATATGCTGATATAGAATTATTATGAGTGACCCCTTGGGCCAGGGGGGGGGGGGGGGGGTTCGGGGGGGGTCCCTTTGGGGGGGGGGGTGTAGGAGTGGGGGGGTTTAGGAATGTGGATTACAGTAAAATTGTAATGACAAATTCCAAGATGAACTCTGCAGCCGCACTGAGGCGCTCCAAGCCGTCAGATATTCCCCGAATGTTGGTACCTGGATTGCCTTTCAATAAAACCATATTTGATGGGCATATGTATCACCTACCTGTTACTGATTTGAGAGAATTTACATTATTGTAATCAGTTCATTATTTCCTGTGTAAACCATGAATAAAACTGAAGTGTGTCATTTGGAGCGAATGGAATGGACTTCAAACGGCCCCGCCTCTGGTCCCGCCTCCGCTCCCCCCCGCCTCCCTGCGAGGTTTCGAGTAGCAGTTTCAGAGTTTCAACACTTATGGCATGCCTCTGCCGCCGCTGCTGCTGTGTGTGCGTGCGCGCGCGCGTGTGTGTGTGTGTGTTCAGAGATTTGAGGAGAATGTGCTGCTGTGTGTGTGACGCTAAATTACAGTTTCAAAATAAAGTTTAACCATTGATTTTTTTTTCAGTCTTTCAACAATAAAGTTGCTAGTTTCAAAAACGATTCCCATTTAAAAGGTTTCTAACATGGAAAACAAAATAATACCCAAGGAGAACAGTGTCAAAATGCATATTCTGAAAGTGTGTTTGTGACCAATTTGAAACTCTGAAAAGGTGTTGACGAAACACTGTAAAATGTGTTTGCAAGGATTTGAGAAACACTTTCAGCCTATCAACACTTTTTTCAAAGATTCAAAACCAGTTCTCAGTCTTGAAATTATTTTCAAGCCTTTTGAACCCTTTATTTTAAGTCAGGAGTTTACAAGGTTTCACACATGTAAAACAAAATAATACCCAGGGAGAACAGTGCCAAAATGCATATTCTGAAAGTGTGTTTGTGACAAATTTGAAACTCTGAAAATGTGTTGGCGAAACACTGTAAAATATTTGTTCAGAGTTTTGAAATTTTTTTTCGGCCTATCAACACTTTTTTCAGAGATTCAACACTTTTTTCAGAGATTCAACACTTTTTTCAGAGATTCGAAACGAGTTTTCAGTCTTGCAAAAAAGGTTTTCAAGGTTCTGAAACCTTTATTTGAAGTTAGGAGTATTGGCAGTGATCCGATTCCATAACAGACAGATACACACAGAGAGAGAGAGACAGACAGACATACAGACACACACAGAGAGAGAGAGACACACACACAGACAGACAGACAGACAGACAGACAGACAGACAGACAGACAGACAGACAGACAGACAGACAGACAGACAGACAGACAGACAGACAGACAGACAGACAGACACACACACACACACACACACACACACACACACACACACACACACACACAGAGAGAGAGACACACACACAGACAGAGAGACAGACACAGAGAGAGACACAGACCGACAGACAGACAGACAGACAGAGACACAGACTGACAGACAGACAGAGACACAGACAGACAGACAGACAGACAGACAGACAGACAGACAGACAGACAGACAGACAGACAGACAGACAGACAGACAGACAGACAGACAGACACACACACACACACACACACACACACACACACACAGAGAGAGACACACACACACACACACACACACACACACACACACACACACACACACACACACACACACACACACACACACACACACACACACACACACACACACACACACACACACAGAGAGAAAGAAAAGGAAAGACACAAGTAAATTACTTGAACACAAGTTGTTACATTTAATAGTAGATTAACGTTCAATATTAATTCAATTTCAGCCTACAATGAATGGTCACATTATGGAAGGCTTACCTGCAGGGCTCTAGAAGGGTCTCCAGTCTCTGGATTTTGTCCCATTCTGGTGGCGTCAGCATAACAAGTTTATGCTGCTGTTGATCCAGGGTTGCTTGTATTGCATCTTTGTTGCGGATCAAGCGCTTGACCATTTCCAAGGTGGAATTCCACCGTGTTAGGACGTCTTGGATCAGTGGCTCCTCCGTCTGTTTGAGTTCCTTTTGTTCTACGTGCAGCTCCGCTGTGTTAGCCGGGCTGTGCTTTAAATGGCCCACAATTTTGCGACACTTGGCCAACGCGCCGACAAATCCGCTGTCAGCGAGACTCACAGTGATGCTTCTCTGTAAGATGTGGGCAATACAGGGCATGTGCTCGTACGGCATAATACGAGCCGCAGCAATCATATTGCGCGCACTGTCAGTCCCTACGGTTGTAACTTTCCCTTCAATGTCCCACTTGCGTGCAACAGTTTCGAACTGTTTTGCACACGCCTCCGCAAAGTGACGTTCTTCTGTTTTCATTACAGTTAGCGCAAATGATTTCAATTCCCATGTCTCAGTGATTTGATGTGCAGTTACTCCCAGGTAGTTATTGTTACTCACTGACGTCCAGTGGTCTCCTGTCAGGGCGACATAATCCGCTTGAGCTAAAGCCTCTTTTCTTTTCTCCTTTTCAGTGTCATAGAGTGTGTGGATTCTGGTCATTATTGTGCCTCTTGATGGTGGCTTGTAGGATATGTCGAGGGACGCAACTTTCAAAACATCGGCGAAGCCCTTGTCTTCAACTATGCTAATCGGTCTACAGTCCTTTGCAACCCATTTGGCAATTGTGTTGGTTAATTTATCCGAGGTGGACTTGCTTACTGACCTGCGTTCATTCAGTGTGGTCTGACGCAGGCCAGGTGTTGCACTGGAAGCCGAAGCCCCAACAAACGCATGCTTAGCGTTGAGATGGTACTTTAAGCTTGAAGTGCTGCGGTGGAACTGAAACTCCTTCTTGCAGTGCCTGCAAATAACTATTTGCTTATTTATTGTTCCATCTACGTTCTTTTTAAACTCAAATTCCCCATCCAGAGGGCCAACCTGTTCTTGCTCCATGTTTACATGTCATTCATCCGCCCTGCTGGAACACTAGAGCGAGTGAGCGACGTGCGTTGGTGGAATTATGGGATGTATGGGGCGGGCCATTCTGCGCATGCGTTAAATGCGTTAAATATTTATTACCGCCGTTAACGCAATAATTTTGACAGCATTACAATAAATCTAAACAAAATAACCTAATCAATAAAAATAATAAAAGGACATAAACACAGTGCTACTCCTCGAGCCTACATGCGAGACTATACACGACAGGTGAAGAACTAAGAGACCATGCCGTCATCAGCGTTCATGGCTGGTCCACGAGACAGCACGCCACTGAACCAACGGGAGCTGAACACAGCAGCTCTGCATACAAGTCTGCAGGCAATGCTATACAACAGGTGAGGGGAAAAGCAACCAATGCCACATGTCAGATACTGTCGATGACATTCTCCCGCACCCACGACCCAACACACCACCAGGAAGACTAAAAAAATCCACTGGTAGCAAAACAATGTTTCCTTACATAGATTAGAAGTTATGTTAAAGGACAAAATGGAGTGTTTGCAGCCAGTGTGATGCATCTCAGTGCCGTGATGCACATACAAGAGTAGCCTGATTATCAGCCTGAAGCTGTGTGGAGCTTCAGTCTGAAATTGGCTTCAGTGTCAGTGATTACAAGGGGGATTCGAATTCCCCTAAACCAATCACAAGAGATCCACGGATTCGCCTATCTGACGTCATCGCACAGCTTGCTTTAGCAGATATTCTCTGAACTTTAATTGGACGGTACTTTTTGTACCGAATACAACCTAGGTTCACATTTCAACACCAGTCCAAGAGGGGAAGTCCACTCAGAGAGTGGGCGGGGTCTATGGTCTGGAACCAAGCTACATAGAGTGCATGCGCACAAATTCATACAGCTCGCTTGCTCGCTCTCTCGCACCCTGCACAGATACGATAATAAGAAACACAAGTAGGCTAAATCTATTAAATAATTGTATGAATTTATGATTGTATGATGAAATGTATTAATTAATTAACAAAAAACTAATAATATTGTTCATGTATGTCAAGGTATCAAGCCAGCATGATGTGCATTTAATAATGACATCAAAGTGCATGAGTAAGCATGCTTTCTGTTGATAAACCTTTCCAGTGCAATGTAAACCGACTGAAAAAATGATCTAATTCAAAGTATTTCCTAAATCGCCCTCATTTTGGCCTGCTTTCACTTATCATAGAAGGTTATTATTCCATTCAAGAAATAACATAAATAAATAAACAAAGCACGCACAACCAAGCAATCAAAATACGTTCAATACGGGATTCAAAGAATTATGCTGAATGAATGCATATTGTGACAACCGTGGACTGGACCAAGTTATGTAATTAAATTAATCACTTGTACACTGACTTTTTCGCTCTTTTATTTAATTCAATTTAATTCAAAGAATGACGCTGAATGAAGGCATATTTGTGGACATATGTAGCAGAGTGTATACATTAAAACTCTATAAACGCCATTGACTCGAAAACGCGTCAATTACTACTTAATCCACCCACGCCATCGACGCGTTTGACGCGTTGGACTCGCGTTCATTGTTTAATCTCTGATTGCGCTATGCTGCTTAAAATTCAATGTTATTTTCGAGTTCCACTTACTTCACCCACATCTGCATCCGGTTTCATGACCTGGGTTCCGTTTCCGGTTTTTGATTCTTTTCCCCCGGTCATTTTCGTCCATAATAGGTAAACAAACGTTTTTTCACACTGTATAACAAACGAACGGACAGGTTCTCTTCTATAATCTATGGTCTGGGTGACGATCAGTCATCGCCGTCGTGTATCACATCGTAATTTTGGCCGATCGGACAATCTGGGACCACGTCACATCTGTTTTGATGTATTTCTCTCTTTGACACTGTGTGTGGAGTGCGAGCTGTCATGACAGCTGATCAAGCTGTCATGTGCTGCTCTCTAGTGGCGGATTTGTGCGCTGTCTTTAAAAAAAACACTCTGATAATATATTTTCATGAAAATTTACAAAATATAAAAATAAAAAACACGAAAATTGCTGGCACTGGGGAGTACTTTATGAAAATACTCTGGCAGTCAAAGAGTTAAACATGATTGGCTGCGATATGAGGTGAGGGTTGGATTTTCATTGGTTACAAATAAATGAGCCAAGGGGGGGCGATTTCATTGGCAAGAAATGCGGAAGGGGGCTATTTCATTGGCCGGATAATGAAGGGCAGTCATTTTCATTAGTAACGATTGCAGCCGGGAGTGCCATGAATGGTCAAATACGTTCCAGTCCATCAGAAGTCGGGTATAGCTATTTCAGCCGAGACAAGGGTCACATCCAATATTTTGTTTTGCAATGACTGTGCAATGAGGTAGCGCTAAATATGACAGGCATCATAAAAACAGCTCTTATCTACTGATCATTAAAAAAGTTGGATATTTGTCATCATCTATTTTTTCCCATGTGAGTAAGGGCTGTAACCATCAGAGACACATCCTGCTCAATAGCTCATTGCAACTGCCGAAACCCGGTATCGAAACAGGGACCTTTAGATCTTCAGTCTAACGCTCTCCCAACTGAGCTATTTCGGCCTACACAGGGGTCACATCCAATATTTTGTTTTGCAATGACTGTGTAATGAGGTAGCGCTAACTATTAAAGGCATCATACAAACCACTCTTATCTACTGACCATTTAAAAGGTTGAATATTATTGTCATCATCTTCAATGTTTTCCCATGTGAGTAAGGGCTGTTACCATCAGAGACAGATCCTGTTCAGTACCTCATTGCAACTGCCGAAACCTGGGATCGAACCAGGAACCTTTACATTTTCAGTCCAACGCTCTCCCAAATGAGCTATTTCGGCCTACACAGGGGTCACATCTAATATTTTGGTTTGCAATGACTGTGTAATGAGGTAGCGCTAAATATATCTACTGACCATTTAAAAGGTTGCATAATATTATCATTGTCATCATCAATGTTTTCCATTTGAGTTTAGCTGTAACCATCAGAGATACATCGTGTTCAGTACCTCATTGCAACTGCCGAAACCCGGGATCGAACCAGGGACCTTTAGATCTTCAGTCTAACGCTCTCCCAACTGAGCTATTTCGGCCTAAACAGGGGTCACATCTAATATTTTGTCTTGAAATGACTGTGTAATGAGGTAGCGCTAAATATTAGAGGCATTATACAAACCACTCTTATCTACTGACCATTTAAAAGGTTGCATATTATTGTCATCATCTTCAATGTTTTCCCATGTGCGTAAGGGCTGTTACCATCAGACACAGATCCTGTTCAGTACCTCATTGAAACTGCCGAAACCCGGGATCGAACCAGGGACCTTTAGATCTTCAGTCTAACGCTCTCCCAACTGAGCTATTTCGGCCTACACAGGGCTCACATCCAATATTTTGTTTTGCAATGACTGTGTAATGAGTTAGCGCTAAATATTACAGGCATCATACAAATCACTCTTATCTACTGACCATTTAAAAGGTTGCATATTATTGTCATCGTCAATGTTTTCCCATTTGAGTTAAGCTGTAACCATCAGAGATACATCGTGTTCAGTACCTCATTGCAACTGCCGAAACCCGGGATCGAACCAGGGACCTTTATATCTTCAGTCTAAGGCTCTCGCAACTTAGCTATTTCGGCCTACACTGGGCTCACATCCAATATTTTGTTTTGCAATGACTGTGTAATGAGGTAGCGCTAAATATTACAGGCATCATACAAATCACTCTTATCTACTGACCATTTAAAAGGTTGCATATTATTGTCATCATCAATGTTTTACCATTTGAGTTTAGCTGTAACTCTCAGAGATACATCGTGTTCAGTACCTCATTGCAACTGCCGAAACCCGGGATCGAACCAGGGACCTTTAGATCTTCAGTCTAACGTTCTCACAACTGAGCTATTTCGGCCTACACAGGGCTCACATCCAATATTTTGTTTTGCAATGACTGTGTAATGAGTTAGCGCTAAATATTAGAGGCATCATACAAATCACTCTTATCTACTGACCATTTAAAAGGTTTCATATTATTGTCATCGTCAATGTTTTCCCATTTGAGTTAAGCTGTAACCATCAGAGATACATTGTGTTCAGTACCTCATTGCAACTGCCGAAACCCGGGATCGAACCAGGGACCTTTAGATCTTCAGTCTAAGGCTGTCGCAACTGAGCTATTTCGGCCTACACTGGGCTCGCATCCAATATTTTGTTTTGCAATGACTGTGTAATGAGGTAGCGCTAAATATTACAGGTATCATACAAATCACTCTTATCTACTGACCATTTAAAAGGTTGCATATTATTGTCATCATCAATGTTTTCCCATTTGCGTTTAGCTTTAACCATCAGAGATACATCGTGTTCAGTACCTCATTGCAACTGCCGAAACCCGGGATCGAACCACGGACCTTTAGATCTTCAGTCTAACGCTCTCCCAACTGAGCTATTTCGGCCTACACAGGGGTCACATCCAATATTTTGTTTTGCAATGACTGTGTAATGAGGTAGCGCTAAATATTACAGGCATCATACAAATCACTCTTATCTACTGACCATTTAAAAGGTTGCATATTATTGTCATCATCAATGTTTTCCCATTTGAGTTTAGCTGTAACCATCAGAGATACATCGTGTTCAGTACCTCATTGCAACTGCCGAAACCCGGGATCGAACCAGGGACCTTTAGATCTTCAGTCTAACGCTCTCCCAACTGAGCTATTTCGGCCTACACAGGGCTCACATCCAATATTTTGTTTTGAAATTACTGTGTAATGAGGTAGCGCTAAATATTACAGGCATCATACAAATCACTCTTATCTACTGACCATTTAAAAGGTTTCATATTATTGTCATCGTCAATGTTTTCCCATTTGAGTTAAGCTGTAACCATCAGAGATACATCGTGTTCAGTACCTCATTGCAACTGCCGAAACCCGGGATCGAACCAGGGACCTTTAGATCTTCAGTCTAACGCTCTCCCAACTGAGCTATTTCGGCCTACACTGGGCTCATATCCAATATTTTGTTTTGCAATGACTGTGTAATGAGGTAGCGCTAAATATTAGAGGCATCATACAAACCACTCTTATCTACTGACCATTTAAAAGGTTGCATATTATTGTTATCATCTTCAATGTTTTCCCACGTGCGTAAGGGCTGTTACCATCAGAGACAGATCCTGTTCAGTACCTCATTGCAACTGCCGAAACCCGGGATCGAACCAGGGACCTTTAGATCTTCAGTCTAACGCTCTCCCAACTGAGCTATTTCGGCCTACACAGGGCTCACATCCATTTTTTTTTTGCAATGACTGTGTAATGAGGTAGCACTAAATATTAAAGGCATCATACAAAACACTCTTATCTACTGACCATTTAAAAGGTTTCATATTATTGTCATCTTCAATGTTTTCCCTTTTGAGTTTAGCTGTAACCATCAGAGATATATCGTATTCGGTACCTCATTGCAACTGCCGAAACCCGGGATCGAACCAGGGACCTTTAGATCTTCAGTCTAACGCTCTCCCAACTGAGCTATTTCGGCCTACACAGGGCTCACATCCAATATTTTGTTTTGCAATGACTGTGTAATGAGTTAGCGCTAAATATTAGAGGCATCATACAAATCACTCTTATCTACTGACCATTTAAAAGGTTTCATATTATTGTCATCATCAATGTTTTCCCATTTGAGTTTAGCTGTAACCATCAGAGATACATCGTGTTCAGTACCTCATTGCAACTGCCGAAAACCGGGATCGAACCAGGGACCTTTAGATCTTCAGTCTAACTCTCTCCCAACTGAGCTATTTCGGCCTACACAGAGCTCACATCCAATATTTTGTTTTGCAATGACTGTGTAATGAGGTAGCGCTAAATATTACAGGTATCATACAAATCACTCTTATCTACTGACCATTTAAAAGGTTGCATATCATTGTCATCATCAATGTTTTCCATTTGAGTTTAGCTGTAACCATCAGAGATACATCGTGTTCAGTACCTCATTGCAACTGCCGAAACCCGGGATCGAACCAGGGACCTTTAGATCTTCAGTCTAACGCTCTCCCAACTGAGCTATTTCGGCCTAAACAGGGGTCACATCTAATATTTTGTCTTGAAATGACTGTGTAATGAGGTAGCGCTAAATATTAGAGGCATTATACAAACCACTCTTATCTACTGACCATTTAAAAGGTTGCATATTATTGTCATCATCTTCAATGTTTTCCCATGTGCGTAAGGGCTGTTACCATCAGAGACAGATCCTGTTCAGTACCTCATTGAAACTGCCGAAACCCAGGATCGAACCAGGGACCTTTAGATCTTCAGTCTAACGCTCTCCCAACTGAGCTATTTCGGCCTACACAGAGCTCACATCCAATATTTTGTTTTGCAATGACTGTGTAATGAGTTAGCGCTAAATATTACAGGCATCATACAAATCACTCTTATCTACTGACCATTTAAAAGGTTGCATATTATTGTCATCGTCAATGTTTTCCCATTTGAGTTAAGCTGTAACCATCAGAGATACATCGTGTTCAGTACCTCATTGCAACTGCCGAAACCCGGGATCGAACCAGGGACCTTTATATCTTCAGTCTAAGGCTCTCGCAACTGAGCTATTTCGGCCTACACTGGGCTCACATCCAATATTTTGTTTTGCAATGACTGTGTAATGAGGTAGCGCTAAATATTACAGGCATCATACAAATCACTCTTATCTACTGACCATTTAAAAGGTTGCATATTATTGTCATGATCAATGTTTTACCATTTGAGTTTAGCTGTAACTCTCAGAGATACATCGTGTTCAGTACCTCATTTCAACTGCCGAAACCCGGGATCGAACCAGGGACCTTTAGATCTTCAGTCTAACGTTCTCACAACTGAGCTATTTCGGCCTACACAGGGCTCACATCCAATATTTTGTTTTGCAATGACTGTGTAATGAGTTAGCGCTAAATATTACAGGCATCATACAAATCACTCTTATCTACTGACCATTTAAAAGGTTGCATATTATTGTCATCGTCAATGTTTTCCCATTTGAGTTAAGCTGTAACCATCAGAGATACATCGTGTTCAGTACCTCATTGCAACTGCCGAAACCCGGGATCGAACCAGGGACCTTTATATCTTCAGTCTAAGGCTCTCGCAACTTAGCTATTTCGGCCTACACTGGGCTCACATCCAATATTTTGTTTTGCAATGACTGTGTAATGAGGTAGCGCTAAATATTACAGGCATCATACAAATCACTCTTATCTACTGACCATTTAAAAGGTTGCATATTATTGTCATCATCAATGTTTTACCATTTGAGTTTAGCTGTAACTCTCAGAGATACATCGTGTTCAGTACCTCATTGCAACTGCCGAAACCCGGGATCGAACCAGGGACCTTTAGATCTTCAGTCTAACGTTCTCACAACTGAGCTATTTCGGCCTACACAGGGCTCACATCCAATATTTTGTTTTGCAATGACTGTGTAATGAGTTAGCGCTAAATATTAGAGGCATCATACAAATCACTCTTATCTACTGACCATTTATAAGGTTTCATATTATTGTCATCGTCAATGTTTTCCCATTTGAGTTAAGCTGTAACCATCAGAGATACATTGTGTTCAGTACCTCATTGCAACTGCCGAAACCCGGGATCGAACCAGGGACCTTTAGATCTTCAGTCTAAGGCTGTCGCAACTGAGCTATTTCGGCCTACACTGGGCTCGCATCCAATATTTTGTTTTGCAATGACTGTGTAATGAGGTAGCGCTAAATATTACAGGTATCATACAAATCACTCTTATCTACTGACCATTTAAAAGGTTGCATATTATTGTCATCATCAATGTTTTCCCATTTGCGTTTAGCTTTAACCATCAGAGATACATCGTGTTCAGTACCTCATTGCAACTGCCGAAACCCGGGATCGAACCACGGACCTTTAGATCTTCAGTCTAACGCTCTCCCAACTGAGCTATTTCGGCCTACACAGGGGTCACATCCAATATTTTGTTTTGCAATGACTGTGTAATGAGGTAGCGCTAAATATTACAGGCATCATACAAATCACTCTTATCTACTGACCATTTAAAAGGTTGCATATTATTGTCATCATCATTGTTTTCCCATTTGAGTTTAGCTGTAACCATCAGAGATACATCGTGTTCAGTACCTCATTGCAACTGCCGAAACCCGGGATCGAACCAGGGACCTTTAGATCTTCAGTCTAACGCTCTCCCAACTGAGCTATTTCGGCCTACACAGGGCTCACATCCAATATTTTGTTTTGAAATTACTGTGTAATGAGGTAGCGCTAAATATTACAGGCATCATACAAATCACTCTTATCTACTGACCATTTAAAAGGTTTCATATTATTGTCATCGTCAATGTTTTCCCATTTGAGTTAAGCTGTAACCATCAGAGATACATCGTGTTCAGTACCTCATTGCAACTGCCGAAACCCGGGATCGAACCAGGGACCTTTAGATCTTCAGTCTAACGCTCTCCCAACTGAGCTATTTCGGCCTACACTGGGCTCATATCCAATATTTTGTTTTGCAATGACTGTGTAATGAGGTAGCGCTAAATATTAGAGGCATCATACAAACCACTCTTATCTACTGACCATTTAAAAGGTTGCATATTATTGTTATCATCTTCAATGTTTTCCCACGTGCGTAAGGGCTGTTACCATCAGAGACAGATCCTGTTCAGTACCTCATTGCAACTGCCGAAACCCGGGATCGAACCAGGGACCTTTAGATCTTCAGTCTAACGCTCTCCCAACTGAGCTATTTCGGCCTACACAGGGCTCACATCCATTTTTTTTTTGCAATGACTGTGTAATGAGGTAGCACTAAATATTAAAGGCATCATACAAAACACTCTTATCTACTGACCATTTAAAAGGTTTCATATTATTGTCATCTTCAATGTTTTCCCTTTTGAGTTTAGCTGTAACCATCAGAGATATATCGTATTCGGTACCTCATTGCAACTGCCGAAACCCGGGATCGAACCAGGGACCTTTAGATCTTCAGTCTAACGCTCTCCCAACTGAGCTATTTCGGCCTACACAGGGCTCACATCCAATATTTTGTTTTGCAATGACTGTGTAATGAGTTAGCGCTAAATATTAGAGGCATCATACAAATCACTCTTATCTACTGACCATTTAAAAGGTTTCATATTATTGTCATCATCAATGTTTTCCCATTTGAGTTTAGCTGTAACCATCAGAGATACATCGTGTTCAGTACCTCATTGCAACTGCCGAAAACCGGGATCGAACCAGGGACCTTTAGATCTTCAGTCTAACTCTCTCCCAACTGAGCTATTTCGGCCTACACAGAGCTCACATCCAATATTTTGTTTTGCAATGACTGTGTAATGAGGTAGCGCTAAATATTACAGGTATCATACAAATCACTCTTATCTACTGACCATTTAAAAGGTTGCATATCATTGTCATCATCAATGTTTTCCATTTGAGTTTAGCTGTAACCATCAGAGATACATCGTGTTCAGTACCTCATTGCAACTGCCGAAACCCGGGATCGAACCAGGGACCTTTAGATCTTCAGTCTAACGCTCTCCCAACTGAGCTATTTCGGCCTAAACAGGGGTCACATCTAATATTTTGTCTTGAAATGACTGTGTAATGAGGTAGCGCTAAATATTAGAGGCATTATACAAACCACTCTTATCTACTGACCATTTAAAAGGTTGCATATTATTGTCATCATCTTCAATGTTTTCCCATGTGCGTAAGGGCTGTTACCATCAGAGACAGATCCTGTTCAGTACCTCATTGAAACTGCCGAAACCCAGGATCGAACCAGGGACCTTTAGATCTTCAGTCTAACGCTCTCCCAACTGAGCTATTTCGGCCTACACAGAGCTCACATCCAATATTTTGTTTTGCAATGACTGTGTAATGAGTTAGCGCTAAATATTACAGGCATCATACAAATCACTCTTATCTACTGACCATTTAAAAGGTTGCATATTATTGTCATCGTCAATGTTTTCCCATTTGAGTTAAGCTGTAACCATCAGAGATACATCGTGTTCAGTACCTCATTGCAACTGCCGAAACCCGGGATCGAACCAGGGACCTTTATATCTTCAGTCTAAGGCTCTCGCAACTGAGCTATTTCGGCCTACACTGGGCTCACATCCAATATTTTGTTTTGCAATGACTGTGTAATGAGGTAGCGCTAAATATTACAGGCATCATACAAATCACTCTTATCTACTGACCATTTAAAAGGTTGCATATTATTGTCATGATCAATGTTTTACCATTTGAGTTTAGCTGTAACTCTCAGAGATACATCGTGTTCAGTACCTCATTTCAACTGCCGAAACCCGGGATCGAACCAGGGACCTTTAGATCTTCAGTCTAACGTTCTCACAACTGAGCTATTTCGGCCTACACAGGGCTCACATCCAATATTTTGTTTTGCAATGACTGTGTAATGAGTTAGCGCTAAATATTACAGGCATCATACAAATCACTCTTATCTACTGACCATTTAAAAGGTTGCATATTATTGTCATCGTCAATGTTTTCCCATTTGAGTTAAGCTGTAACCATCAGAGATACATCGTGTTCAGTACCTCATTGCAACTGCCGAAACCCGGGATCGAACCAGGGACCTTTATATCTTCAGTCTAAGGCTCTCGCAACTTAGCTATTTCGGCCTACACTGGGCTCACATCCAATATTTTGTTTTGCAATGACTGTGTAATGAGGTAGCGCTAAATATTACAGGCATCATACAAATCACTCTTATCTACTGACCATTTAAAAGGTTGCATATTATTGTCATCATCAATGTTTTACCATTTGAGTTTAGCTGTAACTCTCAGAGATACATCGTGTTCAGTACCTCATTGCAACTGCCGAAACCCGGGATCGAACCAGGGACCTTTAGATCTTCAGTCTAACGTTCTCACAACTGAGCTATTTCGGCCTACACAGGGCTCACATCCAATATTTTGTTTTGCAATGACTGTGTAATGAGTTAGCGCTAAATATTAGAGGCATCATACAAATCACTCTTATCTACTGACCATTTAAAAGGTTTCATATTATTGTCATCGTCAATGTTTTCCCATTTGAGTTAAGCTGTAACCATCAGAGATACATTGTGTTCAGTACCTCATTGCAACTGCCGAAACCCGGGATCGAACCAGGGACCTTTAGATCTTCAGTCTAAGGCTGTCGCAACTGAGCTATTTCGGCCTACACTGGGCTCGCATCCAATATTTTGTTTTGCAATGACTGTGTAATGAGGTAGCGCTAAATATTACAGGTATCATACAAATCACTCTTATCTACTGACCATTTAAAAGGTTGCATATTATTGTCATCATCAATGTTTTCCCATTTGCGTTTAGCTTTAACCATCAGAGATACATCGTGTTCAGTACCTCATTGCAACTGCCGAAACCCGGGATCGAACCACGGACCTTTAGATCTTCAGTCTAACGCTCTCCCAACTGAGCTATTTCGGCCTACACAGGGGTCACATCCAATATTTTGTTTTGCAATGACTGTGTAATGAGGTAGCGCTAAATATTACAGGCATCATACAAATCACTCTTATCTACTGACCATTTAAAAGGTTGCATATTATTGTCATCATCAATGTTTTCCCATTTGAGTTTAGCTGTAACCATCAGAGATACATCGTGTTCAGTACCTCATTGCAACTGCCGAAACCCGGGATCGAACCAGGGACCTTTAGATCTTCAGTCTAACGCTCTCCCAACTGAGCTATTTCGGCCTACACAGGGCTCACATCCAATATTTTGTTTTGAAATTACTGTGTAATGAGGTAGCGCTAAATATTACAGGCATCATACAAATCACTCTTATCTACTGACCATTTAAAAGGTTTCATATTATTGTCATCGTCAATGTTTTCCCATTTGAGTTAAGCTGTAACCATCAGAGATACATCGTGTTCAGTACCTCATTGCAACTGCCGAAACCCGGGATCGAACCAGGGACCTTTAGATCTTCAGTCTAACGCTCTCCCAACTGAGCTATTTCGGCCTACACTGGGCTCATATCCAATATTTTGTTTTGCAATGACTGTGTAATGAGGTAGCGCTAAATATTAGAGGCATCATACAAACCACTCTTATCTACTGACCATTTAAAAGGTTGCATATTATTGTTATCATCTTCAATGTTTTCCCACGTGCGTAAGGGCTGTTACCATCAGAGACAGATCCTGTTCAGTACCTCATTGCAACTGCCGAAACCCGGGATCGAACCAGGGACCTTTAGATCTTCAGTCTAACGCTCTCCCAACTGAGCTATTTCGGCCTACACAGGGCTCACATCCATTTTTTTTTTGCAATGACTGTGTAATGAGGTAGCACTAAATATTAAAGGCATCATACAAAACACTCTTATCTACTGACCATTTAAAAGGTTTCATATTATTGTCATCTTCAATGTTTTCCCTTTTGAGTTTAGCTGTAACCATCAGAGATATATCGTATTCGGTACCTCATTGCAACTGCCGAAACCCGGGATCGAACCAGGGACCTTTAGATCTTCAGTCTAACGCTCTCCCAACTGAGCTATTTCGGCCTACACAGGGCTCACATCCAATATTTTGTTTTGCAATGACTGTGTAATGAGTTAGCGCTAAATATTAGAGGCATCATACAAATCACTCTTATCTACTGACCATTTAAAAGGTTTCATATTATTGTCATCATCAATGTTTTCCCATTTGAGTTTAGCTGTAACCATCAGAGATACATCGTGTTCAGTACCTCATTGCAACTGCCGAAAACCGGGATCGAACCAGGGACCTTTAGATCTTCAGTCTAACTCTCTCCCAACTGAGCTATTTCGGCCTACACAGAGCTCACATCCAATATTTTGTTTTGCAATGACTGTGTAATGAGGTAGCGCTAAATATTACAGGTATCATACAAATCACTCTTATCTACTGACCATTTAAAAGGTTGCATATCATTGTCATCATCAATGTTTTCCATTTGAGTTTAGCTGTAACCATCAGAGATACATCGTGTTCAGTACCTCATTGCAACTGCCGAAACCCGGGATCGAACCAGGGACCTTTAGATCTTCAGTCTAACGCTCTCCCAACTGAGCTATTTCGGCCTAAACAGGGGTCACATCTAATATTTTGTCTTGAAATGACTGTGTAATGAGGTAGCGCTAAATATTAGAGGCATTATACAAACCACTCTTATCTACTGACCA
Source organism: Gymnoscopelus braueri (assembly GCF_963280865.1). Classification (NCBI taxonomy): domain Eukaryota; kingdom Metazoa; phylum Chordata; class Actinopteri; order Myctophiformes; family Myctophidae; genus Gymnoscopelus; species Gymnoscopelus braueri. Next base: position 11,016,050 of record NC_137607.1, read on the forward strand.
TTTAAAAGGTTGCATATTATTGTCATCATCTTCAATGTTTTCCCATGTGCGTAAGGGCTGTTACCATCAGAGACAGATCCTGTTCAGTACCTCATTGAAACTGCCGAAACCCAGGATCGAACCAGGGACCTTTAGATCTTCAGTCTAACGCTCTCCCAACTGAGCTATTTCGGCCTACACAGAGCTCACATCCAATATTTTGTTTTGCAATGACTGTGTAATGAGTTAGCGCTAAATATTACAGGCATCATACAAATCACTCTTATCTACTGACCATTTAAAAGGTTGCATATTATTGTCATCGTCAATGTTTTCCCATTTGAGTTAAGCTGTAACCATCAGAGATACATCGTGTTCAGTACCTCATTGCAACTGCCGAAACCCGGGATCGAACCAGGGACCTTTATATCTTCAGTCTAAGGCTCTCGCAACTGAGCTATTTCGGCCTACACTGGGCTCACATCCAATATTTTGTTTTGCAATGACTGTGTAATGAGGTAGCGCTAAATATTACAGGCATCATACAAATCACTCTTATCTACTGACCATTTAAAAGGTTGCATATTATTGTCATGATCAATGTTTTACCATTTGAGTTTAGCTGTAACTCTCAGAGATACATCGTGTTCAGTACCTCATTTCAACTGCCGAAACCCGGGATCGAACCAGGGACCTTTAGATCTTCAGTCTAACGTTCTCACAACTGAGCTATTTCGGCCTACACAGGGCTCACATCCAATATTTTGTTTTGCAATGACTGTGTAATGAGTTAGCGCTAAATATTACAGGCATCATACAAATCACTCTTATCTACTGACCATTTAAAAGGTTGCATATTATTGTCATCGTCAATGTTTTCCCATTTGAGTTAAGCTGTAACCATCAGAGATACATCGTGTTCAGTACCTCATTGCAACTGCCGAAACCCGGGATCGAACCAGGGACCTTTATATCTTCAGTCTAAGGCTCTCGCAACTTAGCTATTTCGGCCTACACTGGGCTCACATCCAATATTTTGTTTTGCAATGACTGTGTAATGAGGTAGCGCTAAATATTACAGGCATCATACAAATCACTCTTATCTACTGACCATTTAAAAGGTTGCATATTATTGTCATCATCAATGTTTTACCATTTGAGTTTAGCTGTAACTCTCAGAGATACATCGTGTTCAGTACCTCATTGCAACTGCCGAAACCCGGGATCGAACCAGGGACCTTTAGATCTTCAGTCTAACGTTCTCACAACTGAGCTATTTCGGCCTACACAGGGCTCACATCCAATATTTTGTTTTGCAATGACTGTGTAATGAGTTAGCGCTAAATATTAGAGGCATCATACAAATCACTCTTATCTACTGACCATTTATAAGGTTTCATATTATTGTCATCGTCAATGTTTTCCCATTTGAGTTAAGCTGTAACCATCAGAGATACATTGTGTTCAGTACCTCATTGCAACTGCCGAAACCCGGGATCGAACCAGGGACCTTTAGATCTTCAGTCTAAGGCTGTCGCAACTGAGCTATTTCGGCCTACACTGGGCTCGCATCCAATATTTTGTTTTGCAATGACTGTGTAATGAGGTAGCGCTAAATATTACAGGTATCATACAAATCACTCTTATCTACTGACCATTTAAAAGGTTGCATATTATTGTCATCATCAATGTTTTCCCATTTGCGTTTAGCTTTAACCATCAGAGATACATCGTGTTCAGTACCTCATTGCAACTGCCGAAACCCGGGATCGAACCACGGACCTTTAGATCTTCAGTCTAACGCTCTCCCAACTGAGCTATTTCGGCCTACACAGGGGTCACATCCAATATTTTGTTTTGCAATGACTGTGTAATGAGGTAGCGCTAAATATTACAGGCATCATACAAATCACTCTTATCTACTGACCATTTAAAAGGTTGCATATTATTGTCATCATCAATGTTTTCCCATTTGAGTTTAGCTGTAACCATCAGAGATACATCGTGTTCAGTACCTCATTGCAACTGCCGAAACCCGGGATCGAACCAGGGACCTTTAGATCTTCAGTCTAACGCTCTCCCAACTGAGCTATTTCGGCCTACACAGGGCTCACATCCAATATTTTGTTTTGAAATTACTGTGTAATGAGGTAGCGCTAAATATTACAGGCATCATACAAATCACTCTTATCTACTGACCATTTAAAAGGTTTCATATTATTGTCATCGTCAATGTTTTCCCATTTGAGTTAAGCTGTAACCATCAGAGATACATCGTGTTCAGTACCTCATTGCAACTGCCGAAACCCGGGATCGAACCAGGGACCTTTAGATCTTCAGTCTAACGCTCTCCCAACTGAGCTATTTCGGCCTACACTGGGCTCATATCCAATATTTTGTTTTGCAATGACTGTGTAATGAGGTAGCGCTAAATATTAGAGGCATCATACAAACCACTCTTATCTACTGACCATTTAAAAGGTTGCATATTATTGTTATCATCTTCAATGTTTTCCCACGTGCGTAAGGGCTGTTACCATCAGAGACAGATCCTGTTCAGTACCTCATTGCAACTGCCGAAACCCGGGATCGAACCAGGGACCTTTAGATCTTCAGTCTAACGCTCTCCCAACTGAGCTATTTCGGCCTACACAGGGCTCACATCCATTTTTTTTTTGCAATGACTGTGTAATGAGGTAGCACTAAATATTAAAGGCATCATACAAAACACTCTTATCTACTGACCATTTAAAAGGTTTCATATTATTGTCATCTTCAATGTTTTCCCTTTTGAGTTTAGCTGTAACCATCAGAGATATATCGTATTCGGTACCTCATTGCAACTGCCGAAACCCGGGATCGAACCAGGGACCTTTAGATCTTCAGTCTAACGCTCTCCCAACTGAGCTATTTCGGCCTACACAGGGCTCACATCCAATATTTTGTTTTGCAATGACTGTGTAATGAGTTAGCGCTAAATATTAGAGGCATCATACAAATCACTCTTATCTACTGACCATTTAAAAGGTTTCATATTATTGTCATCATCAATGTTTTCCCATTTGAGTTTAGCTGTAACCATCAGAGATACATCGTGTTCAGTACCTCATTGCAACTGCCGAAAACCGGGATCGAACCAGGGACCTTTAGATCTTCAGTCTAACTCTCTCCCAACTGAGCTATTTCGGCCTACACAGAGCTCACATCCAATATTTTGTTTTGCAATGACTGTGTAATGAGGTAGCGCTAAATATTACAGGTATCATACAAATCACTCTTATCTACTGACCATTTAAAAGGTTGCATATCATTGTCATCATCAATGTTTTCCATTTGAGTTTAGCTGTAACCATCAGAGATACATCGTGTTCAGTACCTCATTGCAACTGCCGAAACCCGGGATCGAACCAGGGACCTTTAGATCTTCAGTCTAACGCTCTCCCAACTGAGCTATTTCGGCCTAAACAGGGGTCACATCTAATATTTTGTCTTGAAATGACTGTGTAATGAGGTAGCGCTAAATATTAGAGGCATTATACAAACCACTCTTATCTACTGACCATTTAAAAGGTTGCATATTATTGTCATCATCTTCAATGTTTTCCCATGTGCGTAAGGGCTGTTACCATCAGAGACAGATCCTGTTCAGTACCTCATTGAAACTGCCGAAACCCAGGATCGAACCAGGGACCTTTAGATCTTCAGTCTAACGCTCTCCCAACTGAGCTATTTCGGCCTACACAGAGCTCACATCCAATATTTTGTTTTGCAATGACTGTGTAATGAGTTAGCGCTAAATATTACAGGCATCATACAAATCACTCTTATCTACTGACCATTTAAAAGGTTGCATATTATTGTCATCGTCAATGTTTTCCCATTTGAGTTAAGCTGTAACCATCAGAGATACATCGTGTTCAGTACCTCATTGCAACTGCCGAAACCCGGGATCGAACCAGGGACCTTTATATCTTCAGTCTAAGGCTCTCGCAACTGAGCTATTTCGGCCTACACTGGGCTCACATCCAATATTTTGTTTTGCAATGACTGTGTAATGAGGTAGCGCTAAATATTACAGGCATCATACAAATCACTCTTATCTACTGACCATTTAAAAGGTTGCATATTATTGTCATGATCAATGTTTTACCATTTGAGTTTAGCTGTAACTCTCAGAGATACATCGTGTTCAGTACCTCATTTCAACTGCCGAAACCCGGGATCGAACCAGGGACCTTTAGATCTTCAGTCTAACGTTCTCACAACTGAGCTATTTCGGCCTACACAGGGCTCACATCCAATATTTTGTTTTGCAATGACTGTGTAATGAGTTAGCGCTAAATATTACAGGCATCATACAAATCACTCTTATCTACTGACCATTTAAAAGGTTGCATATTATTGTCATCGTCAATGTTTTCCCATTTGAGTTAAGCTGTAACCATCAGAGATACATCGTGTTCAGTACCTCATTGCAACTGCCGAAACCCGGGATCGAACCAGGGACCTTTATATCTTCAGTCTAAGGCTCTCGCAACTTAGCTATTTCGGCCTACACTGGGCTCACATCCAATATTTTGTTTTGCAATGACTGTGTAATGAGGTAGCGCTAAATATTACAGGCATCATACAAATCACTCTTATCTACTGACCATTTAAAAGGTTGCATATTATTGTCATCATCAATGTTTTACCATTTGAGTTTAGCTGTAACTCTCAGAGATACATCGTGTTCAGTACCTCATTGCAACTGCCGAAACCCGGGATCGAACCAGGGACCTTTAGATCTTCAGTCTAACGTTCTCACAACTGAGCTATTTCGGCCTACACAGGGCTCACATCCAATATTTTGTTTTGCAATGACTGTGTAATGAGTTAGCGCTAAATATTAGAGGCATCATACAAATCACTCTTATCTACTGACCATTTAAAAGGTTTCATATTATTGTCATCGTCAATGTTTTCCCATTTGAGTTAAGCTGTAACCATCAGAGATACATTGTGTTCAGTACCTCATTGCAACTGCCGAAACCCGGGATCGAACCAGGGACCTTTAGATCTTCAGTCTAAGGCTGTCGCAACTGAGCTATTTCGGCCTACACTGGGCTCGCATCCAATATTTTGTTTTGCAATGACTGTGTAATGAGGTAGCGCTAAATATTACAGGTATCATACAAATCACTCTTATCTACTGACCATTTAAAAGGTTGCATATTATTGTCATCATCAATGTTTTCCCATTTGCGTTTAGCTTTAACCATCAGAGATACATCGTGTTCAGTACCTCATTGCAACTGCCGAAACCCGGGATCGAACCACGGACCTTTAGATCTTCAGTCTAACGCTCTCCCAACTGAGCTATTTCGGCCTACACAGGGGTCACATCCAATATTTTGTTTTGCAATGACTGTGTAATGAGGTAGCGCTAAATATTACAGGCATCATACAAATCACTCTTATCTACTGACCATTTAAAAGGTTGCATATTATTGTCATCATCAATGTTTTCCCATTTGAGTTTAGCTGTAACCATCAGAGATACATCGTGTTCAGTACCTCATTGCAACTGCCGAAACCCGGGATCGAACCAGGGACCTTTAGATCTTCAGTCTAACGCTCTCCCAACTGAGCTATTTCGGCCTACACAGGGCTCACATCCAATATTTTGTTTTGAAATTACTGTGTAATGAGGTAGCGCTAAATATTACAGGCATCATACAAATCACTCTTATCTACTGACCATTTAAAAGGTTTCATATTATTGTCATCGTCAATGTTTTCCCATTTGAGTTAAGCTGTAACCATCAGAGATACATCGTGTTCAGTACCTCATTGCAACTGCCGAAACCCGGGATCGAACCAGGGACCTTTAGATCTTCAGTCTAACGCTCTCCCAACTGAGCTATTTCGGCCTACACTGGGCTCATATCCAATATTTTGTTTTGCAATGACTGTGTAATGAGGTAGCGCTAAATATTAGAGGCATCATACAAACCACTCTTATCTACTGACCATTTAAAAGGTTGCATATTATTGTTATCATCTTCAATGTTTTCCCACGTGCGTAAGGGCTGTTACCATCAGAGACAGATCCTGTTCAGTACCTCATTGCAACTGCCGAAACCCGGGATCGAACCAGGGACCTTTAGATCTTCAGTCTAACGCTCTCCCAACTGAGCTATTTCGGCCTACACAGGGCTCACATCCATTTTTTTTTTGCAATGACTGTGTAATGAGGTAGCACTAAATATTAAAGGCATCATACAAAACACTCTTATCTACTGACCATTTAAAAGGTTTCATATTATTGTCATCTTCAATGTTTTCCCTTTTGAGTTTAGCTGTAACCATCAGAGATATATCGTATTCGGTACCTCATTGCAACTGCCGAAACCCGGGATCGAACCAGGGACCTTTAGATCTTCAGTCTAACGCTCTCCCAACTGAGCTATTTCGGCCTACACAGGGCTCACATCCAATATTTTGTTTTGCAATGACTGTGTAATGAGTTAGCGCTAAATATTAGAGGCATCATACAAATCACTCTTATCTACTGACCATTTAAAAGGTTTCATATTATTGTCATCATCAATGTTTTCCCATTTGAGTTTAGCTGTAACCATCAGAGATACATCGTGTTCAGTACCTCATTGCAACTGCCGAAAACCGGGATCGAACCAGGGACCTTTAGATCTTCAGTCTAACTCTCTCCCAACTGAGCTATTTCGGCCTACACAGAGCTCACATCCAATATTTTGTTTTGCAATGACTGTGTAATGAGGTAGCGCTAAATATTACAGGTATCATACAAATCACTCTTATCTACTGACCATTTAAAAGGTTGCATATCATTGTCATCATCAATGTTTTCCATTTGAGTTTAGCTGTAACCATCAGAGATACATCGTGTTCAGTACCTCATTGCAACTGCCGAAACCCGGGATCGAACCAGGGACCTTTAGATCTTCAGTCTAACGCTCTCCCAACTGAGCTATTTCGGCCTAAACAGGGGTCACATCTAATATTTTGTCTTGAAATGACTGTGTAATGAGGTAGCGCTAAATATTAGAGGCATTATACAAACCACTCTTATCTACTGACCATTTAAAAGGTTGCATATTATTGTCATCATCTTCAATGTTTTCCCATGTGCGTAAGGGCTGTTACCATCAGAGACAGATCCTGTTCAGTACCTCATTGAAACTGCCGAAACCCAGGATCGAACCAGGGACCTTTAGATCTTCAGTCTAACGCTCTCCCAACTGAGCTATTTCGGCCTACACAGAGCTCACATCCAATATTTTGTTTTGCAATGACTGTGTAATGAGTTAGCGCTAAATATTACAGGCATCATACAAATCACTCTTATCTACTGACCATTTAAAAGGTTGCATATTATTGTCATCGTCAATGTTTTCCCATTTGAGTTAAGCTGTAACCATCAGAGATACATCGTGTTCAGTACCTCATTGCAACTGCCGAAACCCGGGATCGAACCAGGGACCTTTATATCTTCAGTCTAAGGCTCTCGCAACTGAGCTATTTCGGCCTACACTGGGCTCACATCCAATATTTTGTTTTGCAATGACTGTGTAATGAGGTAGCGCTAAATATTACAGGCATCATACAAATCACTCTTATCTACTGACCATTTAAAAGGTTGCATATTATTGTCATGATCAATGTTTTACCATTTGAGTTTAGCTGTAACTCTCAGAGATACATCGTGTTCAGTACCTCATTTCAACTGCCGAAACCCGGGATCGAACCAGGGACCTTTAGATCTTCAGTCTAACGTTCTCACAACTGAGCTATTTCGGCCTACACAGGGCTCACATCCAATATTTTGTTTTGCAATGACTGTGTAATGAGTTAGCGCTAAATATTAGAGGCATCATACAAATCACTCTTATCTACTGACCATTTAAAAGGTTTCATATTATTGTCATCGTCAATGTTTTCCCATTTGAGTTAAGCTGTAACCATCAGAGATACATTGTGTTCAGTACCTCATTGCAACTGCCGAAACCCGGGATCGAACCAGGGACCTTTAGATCTTCAGTCTAAGGCTGTCGCAACTGAGCTATTTCGGTCTACACTGGGCTCACATCCAATATTTTGTTTTGCAATGACTGTGTAATGAGGTAGCGCTAAATATTACAGGTATCATACAAATCACTCTTATCTACTGACCATTTAAAAGGTTGCATATTATTGTCATCATCAATGTTTTCCCATTTGCGTTTAGCTTTAACCATCAGAGATACATCGTGTTCAGTACCTCATTGCAACTGCCGAAACCCGGGATCGAACCAGGGACCTTTAGATCTTCAGTCTAACGCTCTCCCAACTGAGCTATTTCGGCCTACACAGGGGTCACATCCAATATTTTGTTTTGCAATGACTGTGTAATGAGGTAGCGCTAAATATTACAGGCATCATACAAATCACTCTTATCTACTGACCATTTAAAAGGTTGCATATTATTGTCATCGTCAATGTTTTCCCATTTGAGTTAAGCTGTAACCATCAGAGATATATCGTGTTCAGTACCTCATTGCAACTGCCGAAACCCGGGATCGAACCAGGGACCTTTATATCTTCAGTCTAAGGCTCTCGCAACTGAGCTATTTCGGCCTACACTGGGCTCACATCCAATATTTTGTTTTGCAATGACTGTGTAATGAGGTAGCGCTAAATATTACAGGCATCATACAAATCACTCTTATCTACTGACCATTTAAAAGGTTGCATATTATTGTCATCATCAATGTTTTACCATTTGAGTTTAGCTGTAACTCTCAGAGATACATCGTGTTCAGTACCTCATTGCAACTGCCGAAACCCGGGATCGAACCAGGGACCTTTAGATCTTCAGTCTAACGTTCTCACAACTGAGCTATTTCGGCCTACACAGGGCTCACATCCAATATTTTGTTTTGCAATGACTGTGTAATGAGTTAGCGCTAAATATTAGAGGCATCATACAAATCACTCTTATCTACTGACCATTTAAAAGGTTTCATATTATTGTCATCGTCAATGTTTTCCCATTTGAGTTAAGCTGTAACCATCAGAGATACATTGTGTTCAGTACCTCATTGCAACTGCCGAAACCCGGGATCGAACCAGGGACCTTTAGATCTTCAGTCTAAGGCTGTCGCAACTGAGCTATTTCGGCCTACACTGGGCTCGCATCCAATATTTTGTTTTGCAATGACTGTGTAATGAGGTAGCGCTAAATATTACAGGTATCATACAAATCACTCTTATCTACTGACCATTTAAAAGGTTGCATATTATTGTCATCATCAATGTTTTCCCATTTGCGTTTAGCTTTAACCATCAGAGATACATCGTGTTCAGTACCTCATTGCAACTGCCGAAACCCGGGATCGAACCACGGACCTTTAGATCTTCAGTCTAACGCTCTCCCAACTGAGCTATTACGGCCTACACAGGGGTCACATCCAATATTTTGTTTTGCAATGACTGTGTAATGAGGTAGCGCTAAATATTACAGGCATCATACAAATCACTCTTATCTACTGACCATTTAAAAGGTTGCATATTATTGTCATCATCAATGTTTTCCCATTTGAGTTTAGCTGTAACCATCAGAGATACATCGTGTTCAGTACCTCATTGCAACTGCCGAAACCCGGGATCGAACCAGGGACCTTTAGATCTTCAGTCTAACGCTCTCCCAACTGAGCTATTTCGGCCTACACAGGGCTCACATCCAATATTTTGTTTTGAAATTACTGTGTAATGAGGTAGCGCTAAATATTACAGGCATCATACAAATCACTCTTATCTACTGACCATTTAAAAGGTTTCATATTATTGTCATCGTCAATGTTTTCCCATTTGAGTTAAGCTGTAACCATCAGAGATACATCGTGTTCAGTACCTCATTGCAACTGCCGAAACCCGGGATCGAACCAGGGACCTTTAGATCTTCAGTCTAACGCTCTCCCAACTGAGCTATTTCGGCCTACACTGGGCTCATATCCAATATTTTGTTTTGCAATGACTGTGTAATGAGGTAGCGCTAAATATTAGAGGCATCATACAAACCACTCTTATCTACTGACCATTTAAAAGGTTGCATATTATTGTTATCATCTTCAATGTTTTCCCACGTGCGTAAGGGCTGTTACCATCAGAGACAGATCCTGTTCAGTACCTCATTGCAACTGCCGAAACCCGGGAACGAACCAGGGACCTTTAGATCTTCAGTCTAACGCTCTCCCAACTGAGCTATTTCGGCCTACACAGGGCTCACATCCATTTTTTTTTTGCAATGACTGTGTAATGAGGTAGCACTAAATATTAAAGGCATCATACAAAACACTCTTATCTACTGACCATTTAAAAGGTTTCATATTATTGTCATCTTCAATGTTTTCCCTTTTGAGTTTAGCTGTAACCATCAGAGATATATCGTATTCGGTACCTCATTGCAACTGCCGAAACCCGGGATCGAACCAGGGACCTTTAGATCTTCAGTCTAACGCTCTCCCAACTGAGCTATTTCGGCCTACACAGGGCTCGCATCCAATATTTTGTTTTGCAATGACTGTGTAATGAGTTAGCGCTAAATATTAGAGGCATCATACAAATCACTCTTATCTACTGACCATTTAAAAGGTTTCATATTATTGTCATCATCAATGTTTTCCCATTTGAGTTTAGCTGTAACCATCAGAGATACATCGTGTTCAGTACCTCATTGCAACTGCCGAAAACCGGGATCGAACCAGGGACCTTTAGATCTTCAGTCTAACTCTCTCCCAACTGAGCTATTTCGGCCTACACAGAGCTCACATCCAATATTTTGTTTTGCAATGACTGTGTAATGAGGTAGCGCTAAATATTACAGGCATCATACAAATCACTCTTATCTACTGACCATTTAAAAGGTTGCATATTATTGTCATCATCAATGTTTTCCCATTTGAGTTTAGCTGTAACCATCAGAGATACATCGTGTTCAGTACCTCATTGCAACTGCCGAAACCCGGGATCGAACCAGGGACCTTTAGATCTTCAGTCTAACGCTCTCCCAACTGAGCTATTTCGGCCTACACAGGGCTCACATCCAATATTTTGTTTTGAAATTACTGTGTAATGAGGTAGCGCTAAATATTACAGGCATCATACAAATCACTCTTATCTACTGACCATTTAAAAGGTTTCATATTATTGTCATCGTCAATGTTTTCCCATTTGAGTTAAGCTGTAACCATCAGAGATACATCGTGTTCAGTACCTCATTGCAACTGCCGAAACCCGGGATCGAACCAGGGACCTTTAGATCTTCAGTCTAACGCTCTCCCAACTGAGCTATTTCGGCCTACACTGGGCTCATATCCAATATTTTGTTTTGCAATGACTGTGTAATGAGGTAGCGCTAAATATTAGAGGCATCATACAAACCACTCTTATCTACTGACCATTTAAAAGGTTGCATATTATTGTTATCATCTTCAATGTTTTCCCACGTGCGTAAGGGCTGTTACCATCAGAGACAGATCCTGTTCAGTACCTCATTGCAACTGCCGAAACCCGGGAACGAACCAGGGACCTTTAGATCTTCAGTCTAACGCTCTCCCAACTGAGCTATTTCGGCCTACACAGGGCTCACATCCATTTTTTTTTTGCAATGACTGTGTAATGAGGTAGCACTAAATATTAAAGGCATCATACAAAACACTCTTATCTACTGACCATTTAAAAGGTTTCATATTATTGTCATCTTCAATGTTTTCCCTTTTGAGTTTAGCTGTAACCATCAGAGATATATCGTATTCGGTACCTCATTGCAACTGCCGAAACCCGGGATCGAACCAGGGACCTTTAGATCTTCAGTCTAACGCTCTCCCAACTGAGCTATTTCGGCCTACACAGGGCTCGCATCCAATATTTTGTTTTGCAATGACTGTGTAATGAGTTAGCGCTAAATATTAGAGGCATCATACAAATCACTCTTATCTACTGACCATTTAAAAGGTTTCATATTATTGTCATCATCAATGTTTTCCCATTTGAGTTTAACTGTAACCATCAGAGATACATCGTGTTCAGTACCTCATTGCAACTGCCGAAAACCGGGATCGAACCAGGGACCTTTAGATCTTCAGTCTAACTCTCTCCCAACTGAGCTATTTCGGCCTACACAGAGCTCACATCCAATATTTTGTTTTGCAATGACTGTGTAATGAGGTAGCGCTAAATATTACAGGTATCATACAAATCACTCTTATCTACTGACCATTTAAAAGGTTGCATATCATTGTCATCATCAATGTTTTCCATTTGAGTTTAGCTGTAACCATCAGAGATACATCGTGTTCAGTACCTCATTGCAACTGCCGAAACCCGGGATCGAACCAGGGACCTTTAGATCTTCAGTCTAACGCTCTCCCAACTGAGCTATTTCGGCCTAAACAGGGGTCACATCTAATATTTTGTCTTGAAATGACTGTGTAATGAGGTAGCGCTAAATATTAGAGGCATTATACAAACCACTCTTATCTACTGACCATTTAAAAGGTTGCATATTATTGTCATCATCTTCAATGTTTTCCCATGTGCGTAAGGGCTGTTACCATCAGAGACAGATCCTGTTCAGTACCTCATTGAAACTGCCGAAACCCAGGATCGAACCAGGGACCTTTAGATCTTCAGTCTAACGCTCTCCCAACTGAGCTATTTCGGCCTACACAGAGCTCACATCCAATATTTTGTTTTGCAATGACTGTGTAATGAGTTAGCGCTAAATATTACAGGCATCATACAAATCACTCTTATCTACTGACCATTTAAAAGGTTGCATATTATTGTCATCGTCAATGTTTTCCCATTTGAGTTAAGCTGTAACCATCAGAGATACATCGTGTTCAGTACCTCATTGCAACTGCCGAAACCCGGGATCGAACCAGGGACCTTTATATCTTCAGTCTAAGGCTCTCGCAACTGAGCTATTTCGGCCTACACTGGGCTCACATCCAATATTTTGTTTTGCAATGACTGTGTAATGAGGTAGCGCTAAATATTACAGGCATCATACAAATCACTCTTATCTACTGACCATTTAAAAGGTTGCATATTGTCATCATCAATGTTTTACCATTTGAGTTTAGCTGTAACTCTCAGAGATACATCGTGTTCAGTACCTCATTGCAACTGCCGAAACCCGGGATCGAACCAGGGACCTTTAGATCTTCAGTCTAACGTTCTCACAACTGAGCTATTTCGGCCTACACAGGGCTCACATCCAATATTTTGTTTTGCAATGACTGTGTAATGAGTTAGCGCTAAATATTAGAGGCATCATACAAATCACTCTTATCTACTGACCATTTAAAAGGTTTCATATTATTGTCATCGTCAATGTTTTCCCATTTGAGTTAAGCTGTAACCATCAGAGATACATTGTGTTCAGTACCTCATTGCAACTGCCGAAACCCGGGATCGAACCAGGGACCTTTAGATCTTCAGTCTAAGGCTGTCGCAACTGAGCTATTTCGGTCTACACTGGGCTCACATCCAATATTTTGTTTTGCAATGACTGTGTAATGAGGTAGCGCTAAATATTACAGGTATCATACAAATCACTCTTATCTACTGACCATTTAAAAGGTTGCATATTATTGTCATCATCAATGTTTTCCCATTTGCGTTTAGCTTTAACCATCAGAGATACATCGTGTTCAGAACCTCATTGCAACTGCCGAAACCCGGGATCGAACCAGGGACCTTTAGATCTTCAGTCTAACGCTCTCCCAACTGAGCTATTTCGGCCTACACAGGGGTCACATCCAATATTTTGTTTTGCAATGACTGTGTAATGAGGTAGCGCTAAATATTACAGGCATCATACAAATCACTCTTATCTACTGACCATTTAAAAGGTTGCATATTATTGTCATCATCAATGTTTTCCCATTTGAGTTTAGCTGTAACCATCAGAGATACATCGTGTTCAGTACCTCATTGCAACTGCCGAAACCCGGGATCGAACCAGGGACCTTTAGATCTTCAGTCTAACGCTCTCCCAACTGAGCTATTTCGGCCTACACAGGGCTCACATCCAATATTTTGTTTTGAAATTACTGTGTAATGAGGTAGCGCTAAATATTACAGGCATCATACAAATCACTCTTATCTACTGACCATTTAAAAGGTTTCATATTATTGTCATCGTCAATGTTTTCCCATTTGAGTTAAGCTGTAACCATCAGAGATACATCGTGTTCAGTACCTCATTGCAACTGCCGAAACCCGGGATCGAACCAGGGACCTTTAGATCTTCAGTCTAACGCTCTCCCAACTGAGCTATTTCGGCCTACACTGGGCTCATATCCAATATTTTGTTTTGCAATGACTGTGTAATGAGGTAGCGCTAAATATTAGAGGCATCATACAAACCACTCTTATCTACTGACCATTTAAAAGGCTGCATATTATTGTTATCATCTTCAATGTTTTCCCACGTGCGTAAGGGCTGTTACCATCAGAGACAGATCCTGTTCAGTACCTCATTGCAACTGCCGAAACCCGGGATCGAACCAGGGACCTTTAGATCTTCAGTCTAACGCTCTCCCAACTGAGCTATTTCGGCCTACACAGGGCTCACATCCAATATTTTGTTTTGCAATGACTGTGTAATGAGTTAGCGCTAAATATTAGAGGCATCATACAAATCACTCTTATCTACTGACCATTTAAAAGGTTACATATTATTGTCATCATCAATGTTTTCCCATTTGAGTTTAGCTGTAACCATCAGAGATACATCGTGTTCAGTACCTCATTGCAACTGCCGAAAACCGGGATCGAACCAGGGACCTTTAGATCTTCAGTCTAACTCTCTCCCAACTGAGCTATTTCGGCCTACACAGAGCTCACATCCAATATTTTGTTTTGCAATGACTGTGTAATGAGGTAGCGCTAAATATTACAGGTATCATACAAATCGCTCTTATCTACTGACCATTTAAAAGGTTGCATATCATTGTCATCATCAATGTTTTCCATTTGAGTTTAGCTGTAACCTTCAGAGATACATCGTGTTCAGTACCTCATTGCAACTGCCGAAACCCGGGATCGAACCAGGGACCTTTAGATCTTCAGTCTAACGCTCTCCCAACTGAGCTATTTCGGCCTAAACAGGGGTCACATCTAATATTTTGTCTTGAAATGACTGTGTAATGAGGTAGCGCTAAATATTAGAGGCATTATACAAACCACTCTTATCTACTGACCATTTAAAAGGTTGCATATTATTGTCATCATCTTCAATGTTTTCCCATGTGCGTAAGGGCTGTTACCATCAGAGACAGATCCTGTTCAGTACTTCATTGAAACTGCCGAAACCCAGGATCGAACCAGGGACCTTTAGATCTTCAGTCTAACGCTCTCCCAACTGAGCTATTTCGGCCTACACAGAGCTCACATCCAATATTTTGTTTTGCAATGACTGTGTAATGAGTTAGCGCTAAATATTACAGGCATCATACAAATCACTCTTATCTACTGACCATTTAAAAGGTTGCATATTATTGTCATCGTCAATGTTTTCCCATTTGAGTTAAGCTGTAACCATCAGAGATACATCGTGTTCAGTACCTCATTGCAACTGCCGAAACCCGGGATCGAACCAGGGACCTTTATATCTTCAGTCTAAGGCTCTCGCAACTGAGCTATTTCGGCCTACACTGGGCTCACATCCAATATTTTGTTTTGCAATGACTGTGTAATGAGGTAGCGCTAAATATTACAGGCATCATACAAATCACCCTTATCTACTGACCATTTAAAAGGTTGCATATTATTGTCATCATCAATGTTTTACCATTTGAGTTTAGCTGTAACTCTCAGAGATACATCGTGTTCAGTACCTCATTGCAACTGCCGAAACCCGGGATCGAACCAGGGACCTTTAGATCTTCAGTCTAACGTTCTCACAACTGAGCTATTTCGGCCTACACAGGGCTCACATCCAATATTTTGTTTTGCAATGACTGTGTAATGAGTTAGCGCTAAATATTAGAGGCATCATACAAATCACTCTTATCTACTGACCATTTAAAAGGTTTCATATTATTGTCATCGTCAATGTTTTCCCATTTGAGTTAAGCTGTAACCATCAGAGATACATTGTGTTCAGTACCTCCTTGCAACTGCCGAAACCCGGGATCGAACCAGGGACCTTTAGATCTTCAGTCTAAGGCTGTCGCAACTGAGCTATTTCGGTCTACACCGGGCTCACATCCAATATTTTGTTTTGCAATGACTGTGTAATGAGGTAGCGCTAAATATTACAGGTATCATACAAATCACTCTTATCTACTGACCATTTAAAAGGTTGCATATTATTGTCATCATCAATGTTTTCCCATTTGCGTTTAGCTTTAACCATCAGAGATACATCGTGTTCAGTACCTCATTGCAACTGCCGAAACCCGGGATCGAACCAGGGACCTTTAGATCTTCAGTCTAACGCTCTCCCAACTGAGCTATTTCGGCCTACACAGGGGTCACATCCAATATTTTGTTTTGCAATGACTGTGTAATGAGGTAGCGCTAAATATTACAGGCATCATACAAATCACTCTTATCTACTGACCATTTAAAAGGTTGCATATTATTGTCATCATCAATGTTTTCCCATTTGAGTTTAGCTGTAACCATCAGAGATACATCGTGTTCAGTACCTCATTGCAACTGCCGAAACCCGGGATCGAACCAGGGACCTTTAGATCTTCAGTCTAACGCTCTCCCAACTGAGCTATTTCGGCCTACACAGGGCTCACATCCAATATTTTGTTTTGAAATTACTGTGTAATGAGGTAGCGCTAAATATTACAGGCATCATACAAATCACTCTTATCTACTGACCATTTAAAAGGTTTCATATTATTGTCATCGTCAATGTTTTCCCATTTGAGTTAAGCTGTAACCATCAGAGATACATCGTGTTCAGTACCTCATTGCAACTGCCGAAACCCGGGATCGAACCAGGGACCTTTAGATCTTCAGTCTAACGCTCTCCCAACTGAGCTATTTCGGCCTACACTGGGCTCATATCCAATATTTTGTTTTGCAATGACTGTGTAATGAGGTAGCGCTAAATATTAGAGGCATCATACAAACCACTCTTATCTACTGACCATTTAAAAGGTTGCATATTATTGTTATCATCTTCAATGTTTTCCCACGTGCGTAAGGGCTGTTACCATCAGAGACAGATCCTGTTCAGTACCTCATTGCAACTGCCGAAACCCGGGATCGAACCAGGGACCTTTAGATCTTCAGTCTAACGCTCTCCCAACTGAGCTATTTCGGCCTACACAGGGCTCACATCCAATATTTTGTTTTGCAATGACTGTGTAATGAGTTAGCGCTAAATATTAGAGGCATCATACAAATCACTCTTATCTACTGACCATTTAAAAGGTTACATATTATTGTCATCATCAATGTTTTCCCATTTGAGTTTAGCTGTAACCATCAGAGATACATCGTGTTCAGTACCTCATTGCAACTGCCGAAAACCGGAATCGAACCAGGGACCTTTAGATCTTCAGTCTAACTCTCTCCCAACTGAGCTATTTCGGCCTACACAGAGCTCACATCCAATATTTTGTTTTGCAATGACTGTGTAATGAGGTAGCGCTAAATATTACAGGTATCATACAAATCACTCTTATCTACTGACCATTTAAAAGGTTGCATATCATTGTCATCATCAATGTTTTCCATTTGAGTTTAGCTGTAACCATCAGAGATACATCGTGTTCAGTACCTCATTGCAACTGCCGAAACCCGGGATCGAACCAGGGACCTTTAGATCTTCAGTCTAACGCTCTCCCAACTGAGCTATTTCGGCCTACACTGGGCTCATATCCAATATTTTGTTTTGCAATGACTGTGTAATGAGGTAGCGCTAAATATTAGAGGCATCATACAAACCACTCTTATCTACTGACCATTTAAAAGGTTGCATATTATTGTTATCATCTTCAATGTTTTCCCACGTGCGTAAGGGCTGTTACCATCAGAGACAGATCCTGTTCAGTACCTCATTGCATCTGCCGAAACCCGGGATCGAACCAGGGACCTTTAGATCTTCAGTCTAACGCTCTCCCAACTGAGCTATTTCGGCCTACACAGGGCTCACATCCAATATTTTGTTTTGCAATGACTGTGTAATGAGTTAGCGCTAAATATTAGAGGCATCATACAAATCACTCTTATCTACTGACCATTTAAAAGGTTACATATTATTGTCATCATCAATGTTTTCCCATTTGAGTTTAGCTGTAACCATCAGAGATACATCGTGTTCAGTACCTCATTGCAACTGCCGAAAACCGGAATCGAACCAGGGACCTTTAGATCTTCAGTCTAACTCTCTCCCAACTGAGCTATTTCGGCCTACACAGAGCTCACATCCAATATTTTGTTTTGCAATGACTGTGTAATGAGGTAGCGCTAAATATTACAGGTATCATACAAATCACTCTTATCTACTGACCATTTAAAAGGTTGCATATCATTGTCATCATCAATGTTTTCCATTTGAGTTTAGCTGTAACCATCAGAGATACATCGTGTTCAGTACCTCATTGCAACTGCCGAAACCCGGGATCGAACCAGGGACCTTTAGATCTTCAGTCTAACGCTCTCCCAACTGAGCTATTTCGGCCTACACTGGGCTCATATCCAATATTTTGTTTTGCAATGACTGTGTAATGAGGTAGCGCTAAATATTAGAGGCATCATACAAACCACTCTTATCTACTGACCATTTAAAAGGTTGCATATTATTGTTATCATCTTCAATGTTTTCCCACGTGCGTAAGGGCTGTTACCATCAGAGACAGATCCTGTTCAGTACCTCATTGCAACTGCCGAAACCCGGGATCGAACCAGGGACCTTTAGATTTTCAGTCTAACGCTCTCCCAACTGAGCTATTTCGGCCTACACAGGGCTCACATCCAATATTTTGTTTTGCAATGACTGTGTAATGAGTTAGCGCTAAATATTAGAGGCATCATACAAATCACTCTTATCTACTGACCATTTAAAAGGTTACATATTATTGTCATCATCAATGTTTTCCCATTTGAGTTTAGCTGTAACCATCAGAGATACATCGTGTTCAGTACCTCATTGCAACTGCCGAAACCCGGGATCGAACCAGGGACCTTTAGATCTTCAGTCTAACGCTCTCCCAACTGAGCTATTTCGGCCTAAACAGGGGTCACATCTAATATTTTGTCTTGAAATGACTGTGTAATGAGGTAGCGCTAAATATTAGAGGCATCATACAAACCACTCTTATCTACTGACCATTTAAAAGGTTGCATATTATTGTCATCATCTTCAATGTTTTCCCATGTGCGTAAGGGCTGTTACCATCAGAGACAGATCCTGTTCAGTACCTCATTGAAACTGCCGAAACCCAGGATCTAACCAGGGACCTTTAGATCTTCAGTCTAACGCTCTCCCAACTGAGCTATTTCTGCCTACACAGAGCTCACATCCAATATTTTGTTTTGCAATGACTGTGTAATGAGGTAGCGCTAAATATTACAGGCATCATACAAATCACTCTTATCTACTGACCATTTAAAAGGTTGCATATTATTGTCATCATCAATGTTTTACCATTTGAGTTTAGCTGTAACTCTCAGAGATAAATCGTGTTCAGTACCTCATTGCAACTGCCGAAACCCGGGATCGAACCAGGGACCTTTAGATCTTCAGTCTAACGTTCTCACAACTGAGCTATTTCGGCCTACACAGGGCTCACATCCAATATTTTGTTTTGCAATGACTGTGTAATGAGTTAGCGCTAAATATTAGAGGCATCATACAAATCACTCTTATCTACTGACCATTTAAAAGGTTTCATATTATTGTCATCGTCAATGTTTTCCCATTTGAGTTAAGCTGTAACCATCAGAGATACATTGTGTTCAGTACCTCATTGCAACTGCCGAAACCCGGGATCGAACCAGGGACCTTTAGATCTTCAGTCTAAGGCTGTCGCAACTGAGCTATTTCGGTCTACACTGGGCTCACATCCAATATTTTGTTTTGCAATGACTGTGTAATGAGGTAGCGCTAAATATTACAGGTATCATACAAATCACTCTTATCTACTGACCATTTAAAAGGTTGCATATTATTGTCATCATCAATGTTTTCCCATTTGCGTTTAGCTTTAACCATCAGAGATACATCGTGTTCAGTACCTCATTGCAACTGCCGAAACCCGGGATCGAACCAGGGACCTTTAAATCTTCAGTCTAACGCTCTCCCAACTGAGCTATTTCGGCCTACACAGGGGTCACATCCAATATTTTGTTTTGCAATGACTGTGTAATGAGGTAGCGCTAAATATTACAGGCATCATACAAATCACTCTTATCTACTGACCATTTAAAAGGTTACATATTATTGTCATCATCAATGTTTTCCCATTTGAGTTTAGCTGTAACCATCAGAGATACATCGTGTTCAGTACCTCATTGCAACTGCCGAAACCCGGGATCGAAACCAGGGACCTTTAGATCTTCAGTCTAACGCTCTCCCAACTGAGCTATTTCGGCCTACACAGGGCTCACATCCAATATTTTGTTTTGAAATTACTGTGTAATGAGGTAGCGCTAAATATTACAGGCATCATACAAATCACTCTTATCTACTGACCATTTAAAAGGTTTCATATTATTGTCATCGTCAATGTTTTCCCATTTGAGTTTAGCTGTAACCATCAGAGATACATCGTGTTCAGTACCTCATTGCAACTGCCGAAACCCGGGATCGAACCAGGGACCTTTAGATCTTCAGTCTAACGCTCTCCCAACTGAGCTATTTCGGCCTACACAGGGCTCACATCCAATATTTTGTTTTGAAATTACTGTGTAATGAGGTAGCGCTAAATATTAGAGGCATCATACAAACCACTCTTATCTACTGACCATTTAAAAGGTTGCATATTATTGTTATCATCTTCAATGTTTTCCCACGTGCGTAAGGGCTGTTACCATCAGAGACAGATCCTGTTCAGTACCTCATTGCAACTGCCGAAACCCGGGATCGAACCAGGGACCTTTAGATCTTCAGTCTAACGCTCTCCCAACTGAGCTATTTCGGCCTACACAGGGCTCACATCCATTTTTTTTTTGCAATGACTGTGTAATGAGGTAGCACTAAATATTAAAGGCATCATACAAATCACTCTTATCTACTGACCATTTAAAAGGTTTCATATTATTGTCATCTTCAATGTTTTCCTATTTGAGTTAAGCTGTAACCATCAGAGATACATCGTGTTCAGTACCTCATTGCAACTGCAGAAACACGGGATCGAACCAGGGACCTTTAGATCTTCAGTCTAACGCTCTCCCAACTGAGCTATTTCGGCCTACACAAGGCTCATATCCAATATTTTGTTTTGCAATGACTTTGTAATGAGGTAGCGCTAAATATTACAGGCATCATACAAATCACTCTTATCTACTGACCATTTAAAAGGTTGCATATTATTGTCATCATCAATGTTTTCCCTTTTGAGTTTAGCTGTAACCATCAGAGATATATCGTATTCGGTACCTCATTGCAACTGCCGAAACCCGGGATCGAACCAGGGACCTTTAGATCTTCAGTCTAACGCTCTCCCAACTGAACTATTTCGGCCTACACAGGGCTCACATCCAATATTTTGTTTTGAAATTACTGTGTAATGAGGTAGCGCTAAATATTACAGGCATCATACAAATCACTCTTATCTACTGACCATTTAAAAGGTTTCATATTATTGTCATCGTCAATGTTTTCCCATTTGAGTTTAGCTGTAACCATCAGAGATACATCGTGTTCAGTACCTCATTGCAACTGCCGAAACCCGGGATCGAACCAGGGACCTTTAGATCTTCAGTCTAACGCTCTCCCAACTGAGCTATTTCGGCCTACACAGGGCTCACATCCAATATTTTGTTTTGAAATTACTGTGTAATGAGGTAGCGCTAAATATTAGAGGCATCATACAAACCACTCTTATCTACTGACCATTTAAAAGGTTGCATATTATTGTTATCATCTTCAATGTTTTCCCACGTGCGTAAGGGCTGTTACCATCAGAGACAGATCCTGTTCAGTACCTCATTGCAACTGCCGAAACCCGGGATCGAACCAGGGACCTTTAGATCTTCAGTCTAACGCTCTCCCAACTGAGCTATTTCGGCCTACACAGGGCTCACATCCAATATTTTGTTTTGAAATTACTGTGTAATGAGGTAGCGCTAAATATTAGAGGCATCATACAAACCACTCTTATCTACTGACCATTTAAAAGGTTGCATATTATTGTTATCATCTTCAATGTTTTCCCACGTGCGTAAGGGCTGTTACCATCAGAGACAGATCCTGTTCAGTACCTCATTGCAACTGCCGAAACCCGGGATCGAACCAGGGACCTTTAGATCTTCAGTCTAACGCTCTCCCAACTGAGCTATTTCGGCCTACACAGGGCTCACATCCATTTTTTTTTTGCAATGACTGTGTAATGAGGTAGCACTAAATATTAAAGGCATCATACAAATCACTCTTATCTACTGACCATTTAAAAAGGTTTCATATTATTGTCATCTTCAATGTTTTCCTATTTGAGTTAAGCTGTAACCATCAGAGATACATCGTGTTCAGTACCTCATTGCAACTGCAGAAACACGGGATCGAACCAGGGACCTTTAGATCTTCAGTCTAACGCTCTCCCAACTGAGCTATTTCGGCCTACACAAGGCTCATATCCAATATTTTGTTTTGCAATGACTTTGTAATGAGGTAGCGCTAAATATTACAGGCATCATACAAATCACTCTTATCTACTGACCATTTAAAAGGTTGCATATTATTGTCATCATCAATGTTTTCCCTTTTGAGTTTAGCTGTAACCATCAGAGATATATCGTATTCGGTACCTCATTGCAACTGCCGAAACCCGGGATCGAACCAGGGACCTTTAGATCTTCAGTCTAACGCTCTCCCAACTGAACTATTTCGGCCTACACAGGGCTCACATCCAATATTTTGTTTTGAAATTACTGTGTAATGAGGTAGCGCTAAATATTACAGGCATCATACAAATCACTCTTATCTACTGACCATTTAAAAGGTTTCATATTATTGTCATCGTCAATGTTTTCCCATTTGAGTTTAGCTGTAACCATCAGAGATACATCGTGTTCAGTACCTCATTGCAACTGCCGAAACCCGGGATCGAACCAGGGACCTTTAGATCTTCAGTCTAACGCTCTCCCAACTGAGCTATTTCGGCCTACACAGGGCTCACATCCAATATTTTGTTTTGAAATTACTGTGTAATGAGGTAGCGCTAAATATTAGAGGCATCATACAAACCACTCTTATCTACTGACCATTTAAAAGGTTGCATATTATTGTTATCATCTTCAATGTTTTCCCACGTGCGTAAGGGCTGTTACCATCAGAGACAGATCCTGTTCAGTACCTCATTGCAACTGCCGAAACCCGGGATCGAACCAGGGACCTTTAGATCTTCAGTCTAACGCTCTCCCAACTGAGCTATTTCGGCCTACACAGGGCTCACATCCAATATTTTGTTTTGAAATTACTGTGTAATGAGGTAGCGCTAAATATTAGAGGCATCATACAAACCACTCTTATCTACTGACCATTTAAAAGGTTGCATATTATTGTTATCATCTTCAATGTTTTCCCACGTGCGTAAGGGCTGTTACCATCAGAGACAGATCCTGTTCAGTACCTCATTGCAACTGCCGAAACCCGGGATCGAACCAGGGACCTTTAGATCTTCAGTCTAACGCTCTCCCAACTGAGCTATTTCGGCCTACACAGGGCTCACATCCATTTTTTTTTTGCAATGACTGTGTAATGAGGTAGCACTAAATATTAAAGGCATCATACAAATCACTCTTATCTACTGACCATTTAAAAGGTTTCATATTATTGTCATCTTCAATGTTTTCCTATTTGAGTTAAGCTGTAACCATCAGAGATACATCGTGTTCAGTACCTCATTGCAACTGCAGAAACACGGGATCGAACCAGGGACCTTTAGATCTTCAGTCTAACGCTCTCCCAACTGAGCTATTTCGGCCTACACAAGGCTCATATCCAATATTTTGTTTTGCAATGACTTTGTAATGAGGTAGCGCTAAATATTACAGGCATCATACAAATCACTCTTATCTACTGACCATTTAAAAGGTTGCATATTATTGTCATCATCAATGTTTTCCCTTTTGAGTTTAGCTGTAACCATCAGAGATATATCGTATTCGGTACCTCATTGCAACTGCCGAAACCCGGGATCGAACCAGGGACCTTTAGATCTTCAGTCTAACGCTCTCCCAACTGAACTATTTCGGCCTACACAGGGCTCACATCCAATATTTTGTTTTGAAATTACTGTGTAATGAGGTAGCGCTAAATATTACAGGCATCATACAAATCACTCTTATCTACTGACCATTTAAAAGGTTTCATATTATTGTCATCGTCAATGTTTTCCCATTTGAGTTTAGCTGTAACCATCAGAGATACATCGTGTTCAGTACCTCATTGCAACTGCCGAAACCCGGGATCGAACCAGGGACCTTTAGATCTTCAGTCTAACGCTCTCCCAACTGAGCTATTTCGGCCTACACAGGGCTCACATCCAATATTTTGTTTTGAAATTACTGTGTAATGAGGTAGCGCTAAATATTAGAGGCATCATACAAATCACTCTTATCTACTGACCATTTAAAAGGTTTCATATTATTGTCATCTTCAATGTTTTCCTATTTGAGTTAAGCTGTAACCATCAGAGATACATCGTATTCAGTACCTCATTGCAACTGCAGAAACACGGGATCGAACCAGGGACCTTTAGATCTTCAGTCTAACGCTCTCCCAACTGAGCTATTTCGGCCTACACAAGGCTCATATCCAATATTTTGTTTTGCAATGACTTTGTAATGAGGTAGCGCTAAATATTACAGGCATCATACAAATCACTCTTATCTACTGACCATTTAAAAGGTTGCATATTATTGTTATCATCTTCAATGTTTTCCCACGTGCGTAAGGGCTGTTACCATCAGAGACAGATCCTGTTCAGTACCTCATTGCAACTGCCGAAACCCGGGATCGAACCAGGGACCTTTAGATCTTCAGTCTAACGCTCTCCCAACTGAGCTATTTCGGCCTACACAGGGCTCACATCCATTTTTTTTTTGCAATGACTGTGTAATGAGGTAGCACTAAATATTAAAGGCATCATACAAATCACTCTTATCTACTGACCATTTAAAAGGTTTCATATTATTGTCATCTTCAATGTTTTCCTATTTGAGTTAAGCTGTAACCATCAGAGATACATCGTATTCAGTACCTCATTGCAACTGCAGAAACACGGGATCGAACCAGGGACCTTTAGATCTTCAGTCTAACGCTCTCCCAACTGAGCTATTTCGGCCTACACAAGGCTCATATCCAATATTTTGTTTTGCAATGACTTTGTAATGAGGTAGCGCTAAATATTACAGGCATCATACAAATCACTCTTATCTACTGACCATTTAAAAGGTTGCATATTATTGTCATCATCAATGTTTTCCCTTTTGAGTTTAGCTGTAACCATCAGAGATATATCGTATTCGGTACCTCATTGCAACTGCCGAAACCCGGGATCGAACCAGGGACCTTTAGATCTTCAGTCTAACGCTCTCCCAACTGAGCTATTTCGGCCTACACAGGGCACACATCCAATATTTTGTTTTGCAATGACTGTGTAATGAGTTAGCGCTAAATATTAGAGGCATCATACAAATCACTCTTATCTACTGACCATTTAAAAGGTTTCATATTATTGTCATCGTCAATGTTTTCCCATTTGAGTTAAGCTGTAACCATCAGAGATACATCGTGTTCAGTACCTCATTGCAACTGCCGAAACCCGGGATCGAACCAGGGACCTTTAGATCTTCAGTCTAACACTCTCCCAACTGAGATATTTCGGCCTACACAGGGCTCACATCCAATATTTTGTTTTGCAATGACTGTGTAATGAGGTAGCGCTAAATATTACAGGCATCATACAAATCACTCTTATCTACTGACCATTTAAAAGGTTTCTAATTATTGTCATCGTCAATGTTTTCCCATTTGAGTTTAGCTGTAACCATCAGAGATACATCGTGTTCAGTACCTCATTGCAACTGCCGAAACCCGGGATCGAACCAGGGACCTTTAGATCTTCAGTCTAACTCTCTCCCAACTGAGCTATTTCGGCCTACACAGAGCTCACATCCAATATTTTGTTTTGCAATGACTGTGTAATGAGGTAGCGCTAAATATTACAGGTATCTTACAAATCACTCTTATCTACTGACCATTTAAAAGGTTGCATATTATTGTCATCATCAATGTTTTCCCATTTGAGTTGAGCTGTAACCATCAGAGATACATCGTGTTCAGTACCTCATTGCAACTGCCGAAATCCGGGATCGAACCAGGGACCTTTAGATCTTCAGTCTAACGCTCTCCCAACTGAGCTATTTCGGCCTACACAGAGCTCAAATCCAATATTTTGTTTTGCAATGACTGTGTAATGAGGTAGCGCTAAATATTACAGGTATCATACAAATCACTCTTATCTACTGACCAATTAAAAAGGTTGCATCTTTTTGTCATCATCAATATTTTCCCATTTGAGTTTAGCTGTAACCATCAGAGATACATCGTGTTCAGTACCTCATTGCAACTGCCGAAACACAGGATCGAACCAGGGACCTTTAGATCTTCAGTCTAACGCTCTCCCAAATGAGCTATTTCGGCCTACACAGAGCTCATATCCAATATTTTGTTTTGCAATGACTGTGTAATGAGGTAGCGCTAAATATTACAGGCATCATACAAATCACTCTTATCTACTGACCATTTAAAAGGTTGCATATTATTGTCATCATCAATGTTTTCCCATTTGAGTTTAGCTGTAACCATCAGAGATACATCGTGTTCAGTACCTCATTGCAACTGCCGAAACACAGGATCGAACCAGGGACCTTTAGATCTTCAGTCTAACGCTCTCCCAAATGAGCTATTTCGGCCTACACAGGGGTCACATCTAATGTTTGTCTTGCAATGACTGTGTAATGAGGTAGCGCTAAATATTACAGGCATCATACAAATCACTCTTATCTACTGACCATTTAAAAGGTTGCATATTATTGTCATCATCAATGTTTTCCCTTTTGAGTTTAGCTGTAACCATCAGAGATACATCGTATTCGGTACCTCATTGCAACTGCCGAAACCCGGGATCGAACCAGGGACCTTTAGATCTTCAGTCTAACGCTCTCCCAACTGAGCTATTTCGGCCTACACTGGGCTCACATCCAATATTTTGTTTTGCAATGACTGTGTAATGAGGTAGCGCTAAATATTACAGGCATAATACAAATCACTCTTATCTACTGACCATTTAAAAGGTTGCATATTATTGTCATCATCAATGTTTTCCATTTGAGTTTAGCTGTAACCATCAGAGATAGATCGTGTTCAGTACCTCATTGCAACTGCCGAAACGCGGGATCGAACCAGGGACCTTTAGATCTTCAGTCTAACGCTCTCCCAACTGAGCTATTTCGGCCTAAACAGGGGTCACATCTAATGTTTTGTCTTGCAATGACTGTGTAATGAGGTAGCGCTAAATATTAGAGGCATCATACAAACCACTCTTATCTACTGACCATTTAAAAGGTTGCATATTATTGTTATCATCTTCAATGTTTTCCCACGTGCGTAAGGGCTGTTACCATCAGAGACAGATCCTGTTCAGTACCTCATTGCAACTGCCGAAACCCGGGATCGAACCAGGGACCTTTAGATCTTCAGTCTAACGCTCTCCCAACTGAGCCATTTCGGCCTAAACAGGGGTCACATCTAATGTTTTGTCTTGAAATGACTGTGTAATGAGGTAGCGCTAAATATTAGAGGCATCATACAAACCACTCTTATCTACTGACCATTTAAAAGGCTGCATATTATTGTCATCATCTTCAATGTTTTCCCATGTGCGTAAGGGCTGTTACCATCAGAGACAGATCCTGTTCAGTACCTCATTGCAACTGCCGAAACCCGGGATCGAACCAGGGAACTTTAGATCTTCAGTCTAACGCTCTCCCAACTGAGCTATTGCGGCCTACACAGGGCTCACATCCAATATTTTGTTTTGCAATGACTGTGTAATGAGTTAGCGCTAAATATTACAGGCATCATACAAATCACTCTTATCTACTGACCATTTAAAAGGTTGCATATTATTGTCATCATCAATGTTTTCCCATTTGAGTTTAGCTGTAACTATCAGAGATACATCGTGTTCAGTACCTCATTGCAACTGCCGAAACCCGGGATCGAACCAGGGACCTTTAGATCTTCAGTCTAAGGCTGTCGCAACTGAGCTATTTCGGCCTACACTGGGCTCACATCCAATATTTTGTTTTGCAATGACTGTGTATTGAGGTAGCGCTAAATATTACAGGCATCATAGAAATCACTCTTATCTACTGACCATTTAAAAGGTTGCATATTATTGTCATCATCAATGTTTTCCCATTTGAGTTTAGCTTTAACCATCAGAGATACATCGTGTTCAGTACCTCATTGCAACTGCCGAAACCCGGGATCGAACCAGGGACCTTTAGATCTTCAGTCTAACGCTCTCCCAACTGAGCTATTTCGGCCTACACAGGGCTCACATCCAATATTTTGTTTTGCAATGACTGTGTAATGAGGTAGCGCTAAATATTACAGGCATCATACAAATCACTCTTATCTACTGACCATTTAAAAGGTTGCATATTATTGTCATCATCAATGTTTTCCCATTTGAGTTTAGCTGTAACCATCAGAGATACATCGTGTTCAGTACCTCATTGCAACTGCCGAAACCCGGGATCGAACCAGGGACCTTTAGATCTTCAGTCTAACGCTCTCCCAACTGAGCTATTTCGGCCTACACAGGGCTCACATCCAATATTTTGTTTTGCAATGACTGTGTAATGAGGTAGCGCTAAATATTACAGGCATCATACAAATCACTCTTATCTACTGACCATTTAAAAGGTTGCATATTATTGTCATCATCAATGTTTTCCCATTTGAGTTTAGCTGTAACTATCAGAGATACATCGTGTTCAGTACCTCATTGCAACTGCCGAAACCCGGGATCGAACCAGGGACCTTTAGATCTTCAGTCTAAGGCTGTCGCAACTGAGCTATTTCGGCCTACACTGGGCTCACATCCAATATTTTGTTTTGCAATGACTGTTTAATGAGGTAGCGCTAAACATTCCAGGCATCATACAAATCACTCTTATCTACTGACCATTTCAAAGGTTGCATATTATTGTCATCATCAATGTTTTCCCATTTGAGTTGAGCTGTAACCATCAGAGATACATCGTGTTCAGTACCTCATTGCAACTGCCGAAACCCGGGATCGAACCAGGGACCTTTAGATCTTCAGTCTAACGCTCTCCCAACTGAGCTATTTCGGCCTACACTGGGCTCAAATCCAATATTTTGTTTTGCAATGATTGTGTATTGAGGTAGCGCTAAATATTACAGGCATCATAGAAATCACTCTTATCTACTGACCATTTAAAAGGTTGCATATTATTGTCATCATCAATGTTTTCCCATTTGAGTTTAGCTTTAACCATCAGAGGAGATACATCGTGTTCAGTACCTCATTGCAACTGCTGAAACCCGGGATCGAACCAGGGACCTTTAGATCTTCAGTCTAACGATCTCCCAACTGAGCTATTTCGGCCTACACAGGGCTCACATCCAATATTTTGTTTTGCAATGACTGTGTAATGAGGTAGCGCTAAATATTACAGGCATCATACAAATCACTCTTATCTACTGACCATTTAAAAGGTTGCATATTATTGTCATCATCAATGTTTTCCCATTTGAGTTTAGCTGTAACCATCAGAGATACATCGTGTTCAGTACCTCATTGCAACTGCCGAAACCCGGGATCGAACCAGGGACCTTTAGATCTTCAGTCTAACGCTCTCCCAACTGAGCTATTTCTGCCTACACAGGGCTCACATCCAATATTTTGTTTTGCAATGACTGTGTAATGAGGTAGCGCTAAATATTACAGGCATCATACAAATCACTCTTATCTACTGACCATTTAAAAGGTTCCATATTATTGTCATCATCAATGTTTTCCCATTTGAGTTTAGCTGTAACCATCAGAGATACATCGTGTTCAGTACCTCATTGCAACTGCCGAAACCCGGGATCGAACCAGGGACCTTTAGATCTTCAGTCTAACGCTCTCCCAACTGAGCTATTTCGGCCTACACAGGGCTAACATCCAATATTTTGTTTTGAAATTACTGTGTAATGAGGTAGCGCTAAATATTACAGGCATCATACAAATCACTCTTTTCTACTGACCATTTAAAAGGTTGCATATTATTGTCATCATCAATGTTTTCCCATTTGAGTTTAGCTTTAACCATCAGAGGAGATACATCGTGTTCAGTACCTCATTGCAACTGCTGAAACCCGGGATCGAACCAGGGACCTTTAGATCTTCAGTCTAACGCTCTCCCAACTGAGCTATTTCGGTCTACACAGGGCTCACATCCAATATTTTGTTTTGCAATGACTGTGTAATGAGGTAGCGCTAAATATTACAGGCATCATACAAATCACTCTTATCTACTAACCATTTAAAAGGTTGCATATTATTGTCATCATCAATGTTTTCCCATTTGAGTTTAGCTGTAACCATCAGAGATACATCGTGTTCAGTACCTCATTGCAACTGCCGAAACCCGGGATCGAACCAGGGACCTTTAGATCTTCAGTCTAACGCTCTCCCAACTGAGCTATTTCGGCCTACACAGGGCTCACATCCAATATTTTGTTTTGCAATGACTGTGTAATGAGGTAGCGCTAAATATTACAGGCATCATACAAATCACTCTTATCTACTGACCATTTAAAAGGTTCCATATTATTGTCATCATCAATGTTTTCCCATTTGAGTTTAGCTGTAACCATCAGAGATACATCGTGTTCAGTACCTCATTGCAACTGCCGAAACCCGGGATCGAACCAGGGACCTTTAGATCTTCAGTCTAACGCTCTCCCAACTGAGCTTTTTCGGCCTACACAGGGCTCACATCCAATATTTTGTTTTGCAATGACTGTGTAATGAGGTAGCGCTAAATATTACAGGCATCATACAAATCACTCTTATCTACTGACCATTTAAAAGGTTGCATATTATTGTCATCATCAATGTTTTCCCTTTTGAGTTTAGCTGTAACCATCAGAGATAGATCGTATTCGGTACCTCATTGCAACTGCCGAAACCCGGGATCGAACCAGGGACCTTTAGATCTTCAGTCTAACGCTCTCCCAACTGAGCTATTTCGGCCTACACAGGTCTCACATCCAATATTTTTTTTTGCAATGACTGTGTAATGAGGTAGCGCTAAATATTACAGGCATCATACAAATCACTCTTATCTACTGACCATTTAAAAGGTTTCATATTATTGTCAATGTTTTCCCATTTGAGTTAAGCTGTAACCATCAGAGATACATCGTGTTCAGTAGCTCATTGCAACTGCCGAAACCCGGGATCGAACCAGGGACCTTTAGATCTTCAGTCTAACGCTCTCCCAACTGAGCTATTTCGGCCTACACAGGGCTCACATCCAATATTTTGTTTTGCAATGACTGTGTAATGAGGTAGCGCTAAATATTACAGGCATCATACAAATCACTCTTATCTACTGACCATTTAAAAGGTTGCATATTATTGTCATCATCAATGTTTTCCCATTTGAGTTTAGCTGTAACTATCAGAGATACATCGTGTTCAGTACCTCATTGCAACTGCCGAAACCCGGGATCGAACCAGG
Source organism: Gymnoscopelus braueri (assembly GCF_963280865.1). Taxonomy (NCBI): domain Eukaryota; kingdom Metazoa; phylum Chordata; class Actinopteri; order Myctophiformes; family Myctophidae; genus Gymnoscopelus; species Gymnoscopelus braueri. Next base: position 11,048,060 of record NC_137607.1, read on the forward strand.
GACCTTTAGATCTTCAGTCTAAGGCTGTCGCAACTGAGCTATTTCGGCCTACACTGGGCTCACATCCAATATTTTGTTTTGCAATGACTGTTTAATGAGGTAGCGCTAAACATTCCAGGCATCATACAAATCACTCTTATCTACTGACCATTTCAAAGGTTGCATATTATTGTCATCATCAATGTTTTCCCATTTGAGTTGAGCTGTAACCATCAGAGATACATCGTGTTCAGTACCTCATTGCAACTGCCGAAACCCGGGATCGAACCAGGGACCTTTAGATCTTCAGTCTAACGCTCTCCCAACTGAGCTATTTCGGCCTACACTGGGCTCAAATCCAATATTTTGTTTTGCAATGATTGTGTATTGAGGTAGCGCTAAATATTACAGGCATCATAGAAATCACTCTTATCTACTGACCATTTAAAAGGTTGCATATTATTGTCATCATCAATGTTTTCCCATTTGAGTTTAGCTTTAACCATCAGAGGAGATACATCGTGTTCAGTACCTCATTGCAACTGCTGAAACCCGGGATCGAACCAGGGACCTTTAGATCTTCAGTCTAACGATCTCCCAACTGAGCTATTTCGGCCTACACAGGGCTCACATCCAATATTTTGTTTTGCAATGACTGTGTAATGAGGTAGCGCTAAATATTACAGGCATCATACAAATCACTCTTATCTACTGACCATTTAAAAGGTTGCATATTATTGTCATCATCAATGTTTTCCCATTTGAGTTTAGCTGTAACCATCAGAGATACATCGTGTTCAGTACCTCATTGCAACTGCCGAAACCCGGGATCGAACCAGGGACCTTTAGATCTTCAGTCTAACGCTCTCCCAACTGAGCTATTTCTGCCTACACAGGGCTCACATCCAATATTTTGTTTTGCAATGACTGTGTAATGAGGTAGCGCTAAATATTACAGGCATAATACAAATCACTCTTATCTACTGACCATTTAAAAGGTTCCATATTATTGTCATCATCAATGTTTTCCCATTTGAGTTTAGCTGTAACCATCAGAGATACATCGTGTTCAGTACCTCATTGCAACTGCCGAAACCCGGGATCGAACCAGGGACCTTTAGATCTTCAGTCTAACGCTCTCCCAACTGAGCTATTTCGGCCTACACAGGGCTAACATCCAATATTTTGTTTTGAAATTACTGTGTAATGAGGTAGCGCTAAATATTACAGGCATCATACAAATCACTCTTTTCTACTGACCATTTAAAAGGTTGCATATTATTGTCATCATCAATGTTTTCCCATTTGAGTTTAGCTTTAACCATCAGAGGAGATACATCGTGTTCAGTACCTCATTGCAACTGCTGAAACCCGGGATCGAACCAGGGACCTTTAGATCTTCAGTCTAACGCTCTCCCAACTGAGCTATTTCGGTCTACACAGGGCTCACATCCAATATTTTGTTTTGCAATGACTGTGTAATGAGGTAGCGCTAAATATTACAGGCATCATACAAATCACTCTTATCTACTAACCATTTAAAAGGTTGCATATTATTGTCATCATCAATGTTTTCCCATTTGAGTTTAGCTGTAACCATCAGAGATACATCGTGTTCAGTACCTCATTGCAACTGCCGAAACCCGGGATCGAACCAGGGACCTTTAGATCTTCAGTCTAACGCTCTCCCAACTGAGCTATTTCGGCCTACACAGGGCTCACATCCAATATTTTGTTTTGCAATGACTGTGTAATGAGGTAGCGCTAAATATTACAGGCATCATACAAATCACTCTTATCTACTGACCATTTAAAAGGTTCCATATTATTGTCATCATCAATGTTTTCCCATTTGAGTTTAGCTGTAACCATCAGAGATACATCGTGTTCAGTACCTCATTGCAACTGCCGAAACCCGGGATCGAACCAGGGACCTTTAGATCTTCAGTCTAACGCTCTCCCAACTGAGCTTTTTCGGCCTACACAGGGCTCACATCCAATATTTTGTTTTGCAATGACTGTGTAATGAGGTAGCGCTAAATATTACAGGCATCATACAAATCACTCTTATCTACTGACCATTTAAAAGGTTGCATATTATTGTCATCATCAATGTTTTCCCTTTTGAGTTTAGCTGTAACCATCAGAGATAGATCGTATTCGGTACCTCATTGCAACTGCCGAAACCCGGGATCGAACCAGGGACCTTTAGATCTTCAGTCTAACGCTCTCCCAACTGAGCTATTTCGGCCTACACAGGTCTCACATCCAATATTTTTTTTTGCAATGACTGTGTAATGAGGTAGCGCTAAATATTACAGGCATCATACAAATCACTCTTATCTACTGACCATTTAAAAGGTTTCATATTATTGTCAATGTTTTCCCATTTGAGTTAAGCTGTAACCATCAGAGATACATCGTGTTCAGTAGCTCATTGCAACTGCCGAAACCCAGGATCGAACCAGGGACCTTTAGATCTTCAGTCTAACGCTCTCCCAACTGAGCTATTTCGGCCTACACTGGGCTCACATCCAATATTTTGTTTTGCAATGACTGTGTAATGAGGTAGCGCTAAATATTACAGGCATCATACAAACCACTCTTATCTACTGACCATTTAAAAGGTTGCATATTATTGTCATCATCTTCAATGTTTTCCCATGTGCGTAAGGGCTGTTACCATCAGAGACAAATCCTGTTCAGTACCTCATTGCAACTGCCGAAACCCGGGATCGAACCAGGGACCTTTAGATCTTCAGTCTAACGCTCTCCCAACTGAGCTATTTCGGCCTACACAGGTCTCACATCCAATATTTTTTTTTGCAATGACTGTGTAATGAGGTAGCGCTAAATATTACAGGCATCATACAAATCACTCTTATCTACTGACCATTTAAAAGGTTTCATATTATTGTCAATGTTTTCCCATTTGAGTTAAGCTGTAACCATCAGAGATACATCGTGTTCAGTAGCTCATTGCAACTGCCGAAACCCAGGATCGAACCAGGGACCTTTAAATCTTCAGTCTAACGCTCTCCCAACTGAGCTATTTCGGCCTACACTGGGCTCACATCCAATATTTTGTTTTGCAATGACTGTGTAATGAGGTAGCGCTAAATATTACAGGCATCATACAAATCACTCTTATCTACTGACCATTTAAAAGGTTGCATATTATTGTCATCATCAATGTTTTCCCTTTTGAGTTTAGCTGTAACCATCAGAGATACATCGTGTTCAGTACCTCATTGCAACTGCCGAAACCCGGGATCGAACCAGGGACCTTTAGATCTTCAGTCTAACGCTCTCCCAACTGAGCTATTTCGGCCTACACAGAGCTCACATCTAATGTTTGTCTTGCAATGACTGTGTAATGAGGTAGCGCTAAATATTACAGGCATCATACAAATCACTCTTATCTACTGACCATTTAAAAGGTTGCATATTATTGTTATCATCTTCAATGTTTCCCCATGTGAGTATGGGCTGTTACCATCAGAGACTGATCCTGTTCAGTACCTCATTGCAACTGCCGAAACCCGGGATCGAACCAGGGACCTTTAGATCTTCAGTCTAACGCTCTCCCAACTGAGCTATTTCGGCTTACACAAGGCTCACATCCAATATTTTGTTTTGCAATGACTGTGTAATGAGGTAGCGCTAAATATGACAGGCATCATACAAATCACTCTTATCTACTGACCATTTAAAATGTTGCATATTATTGTCATCATCAATGTTTTCCCATTTGAGTTTAGCTGTAACCATCAGAGATACATCGTATTCAGTACCTCATTGCAACTGCCGAAACCCGGGATCGAACCAGGGACCTTTAGATCTTCAGTCTAACGCTCTCCCAACTGAGCTATTTCGGCCTACACATCCAATATTTTGTTTTGCAATGACTGTGTAATGAGGTAGCGCTAAATATTACAGGCATCATACAAATCACTCTTATCTACTGACCATTTAAAAGGTTGCATATTATTGTCATCATCAATGTTTTCCCATTTGAGTTTAGCTGTAACCATCAGAGATACATCGTGTTCAGTACCTCATTGCAACTGCCGAAACCCGGGATCGAACCAGGGACCTTTAGATCTTCAGTCTAACGCTCTCCCAACTGAGCTATTTCGGCTTACACAAAGCTCACATCCAATATTTTGTTTTGCAATGACTGTGTAATGAGGTAGCGCTAAATATTACAGGCATCATACAAATCACTCTTATCTACTGACCATTTAAAAGGTTGCATATTATTGTCATCATCAATGTTTTCCCATTTGAGTTTAGCTGTAACCATCAGAGATACATCGTGTTCAGTACCTCATTGCAACTGCCGAAACCCGGGATCGAACCAGGGACCTTTAGATCTTCAGTCTAACGCTCTCCCAACTGAGCTATTTCTGCCTACACAGGGCTCACATCCAATATTTTGTTTTGCAATGACTGTGTAATGAGGTAGCGCTAAATATTACAGGCATCATACAAATCACTCTTATCTACTGACCATTTAAAAGGTTGCATATTATTGTCATCATCAATGTTTTCCCATTTGAGTTTAGCTTTAACCATCAGAGGAGATACATCGTGTTCAGTACCTCATTGCAACTGCTGAAACCCGGGATCGAACCAGGGACCTTTAGATCTTCAGTCTAACGCTCTCCCAACTGAGCTATTTCGGTCTACACAGGGCTCACATCCAATATTTTGTTTTGCAATGACTGTGTAATGAGGTAGCGCTAAATATTACAGGCATCATACAAATCACTCTTATCTACTAACCATTTAAAAGGTTGCATATTATTGTCATCATCAATGTTTTCCCATTTGAGTTTAGCTGTAACCATCAGAGATACATCGTGTTCAGTACCTCATTGCAACTGCCGAAACCCGGGATCGAACCAGGGACCTTTAGATCTTCAGTCTAACGCTCTCCCAACTGAGCTATTTCGGCCTACACAGGGCTCACATCCAATATTTTGTTTTGCAATGACTGTGTAATGAGGTAGCGCTAAATATTACAGGCATCATACAAATCACTCTTATCTACTGACCATTTAAAAGGTTCCATATTATTGTCATCATCAATGTTTTCCCATTTGAGTTTAGCTGTAACCATCAGAGATACATCGTGTTCAGTACCTCATTGCAACTGCCGAAACCCGGGATCGAACCAGGGACCTTTAGATCTTCAGTCTAACGCTCTCCCAACTGAGCTTTTTCGGCCTACACAGGGCTCACATCCAATATTTTGTTTTGCAATGACTGTGTAATGAGGTAGCGCTAAATATTACAGGCATCATACAAATCACTCTTATCTACTGACCATTTAAAAGGTTGCATATTATTGTCATCATCAATGTTTTCCCTATTGAGTTTAGCTGTAACCATCAGAGATAGATCGTATTCGGTACCTCATTGCAACTGCCGAAACCCGGGATCGAACCAGGGACCTTTAGATCTTCAGTCTAACGCTCTCCCAACTGAGCTATTTCGGCCTACACAGGTCTCACATCCAATATTTTTTTTTGCAATGACTGTGTAATGAGGTAGCGCTAAATATTACAGGCATCATACAAATCACTCTTATCTACTGACCATTTAAAAGGTTTCATATTATTGTCAATGTTTTCCCATTTGAGTTAAGCTGTAACCATCAGAGATACATCGTGTTCAGTAGCTCATTGCAACTGCCGAAACCCAGGATCGAACCAGGGACCTTTAGATCTTCAGTCTAACGCTCTCCCAACTGAGCTATTTCGGCCTACACTGGGCTCACATCCAATATTTTGTTTTGCAATGACTGTGTAATGAGGTAGCGCTAAATATTACAGGCATCATACAAACCACTCTTATCTACTGACCATTTAAAAGGTTGCATATTATTGTCATCATCTTCAATGTTTTCCCATGTGCGTAAGGGCTGTTACCATCAGAGACAAATCCTGTTCAGTACCTCATTGCAACTGCCGAAACCCGGGATCGAACCAGGGACCTTTAGATCTTCAGTCTAACGCTCTCCCAACTGAGCTATTTCGGCCTACACAGGTCTCACATCCAATATTTTTTTTGCAATGACTGTGTAATGAGGTAGCGCTAAATATTACAGGCATCATACAAATCACTCTTATCTACTGACCATTTAAAAGGTTTCATATTATTGTCAATGTTTTCCCATTTGAGTTAAGCTGTAACCATCAGAGATACATCGTGTTCAGTAGCTCATTGCAACTGCCGAAACCCAGGATCGAACCAGGGACCTTTAGATCTTCAGTCTAACGCTCTCCCAACTGAGCTATTTCGGCCTACACTGGGCTCACATCCAATATTTTGTTTTGCAATGACTGTGTAATGAGGTAGCGCTAAATATTACAGGCATCATACAAATCACTCTTATCTACTGACCATTTAAAAGGTTGCATATTATTGTCATCATCAATGTTTTCCCTTTTGAGTTTAGCTGTAACCATCAGAGATACATCGTGTTCAGTACCTCATTGCAACTGCCGAAACCCGGGATCGAACCAGGGACCTTTAGATCTTCAGTCTAACGCTCTCCCAACTGAGCTATTTCGGCCTACACAGAGCTCACATCTAATGTTTGTCTTGCAATGACTGTGTAATGAGGTAGCGCTAAATATTACAGGCATCATACAAATCACTCTTATCTACTGACCATTTAAAAGGTTGCATATTATTGTTATCATCTTCAATGTTTCCCCATGTGAGTATGGGCTGTTACCATCAGAGACAGATCCTGTTCAGTACCTCATTGCAACTGCCGAAACCCGGGATCGAACCAGGGACCTTTAGATCTTCAGTCTAACGCTCTCCCAACTGAGCTATTTCGGCTTACACAAGGCTCACATCCAATATTTTGTTTTGCAATGACTGTGTAATGAGGTAGCGCTAAATATGACAGGCATCATACAAATCACTCTTATCTACTGACCATTTAAAATGTTGCATATTATTGTCATCATCAATGTTTTCCCATTTGAGTTTAGCTGTAACCATCAGAGATACATCGTATTCAGTACCTCATTGCAACTGCCGAAACCCGGGATCGAACCAGGGACCTTTAGATCTTCAGTCTAACGCTCTCCCAACTGAGCTATTTCGGCCTACACATCCAATATTTTGTTTTGCAATGACTGTGTAATGAGGTAGCGCTAAATATTACAGGCATCATACAAATCACTCTTATCTACTGACCATTTAAAAGGTTGCATATTATTGTCATCATCAATGTTTTCCCATTTGAGTTTAGCTGTAACCATCAGAGATACATCGTGTTCAGTACCTCATTGCAACTGCCGAAACCCGGGATCGAACCAGGGACCTTTAGATCTTCAGTCTAACGCTCTCCCAACTGAGCTATTTCGGCTTACACAAAGCTCACATCCAATATTTTGTTTTGCAATGACTGTGTAATGAGGTAGCGCTAAATATGACATGCATCATACAAATCACTCTTATCTACTGACCATTTAAAATGTTGCATATTATTGTCATCATCAATGTTTTCCCATTTGAGTTTAGCTGTCACCATCAGAGATACAACGTATTCGGTACCTCATTGCAACTGCCGAAACCCGGGATCGAACCATGGGACCTTTAGATCTTCAGTCTAACGCTCTCCCAACTGAGCTATTTCGGCCTACACAGGGCTCACATCCAATATTTTGTTTTGCAATGACTGTGTAATGAGGTAGCGCTAAATATTACAGGCATCATACAAATCACTCTTATCTACTGACCATTTAAAAGGTTGCATATTATTGTCATCATCAATGTTTTCCCTTTTGAGTTTAGCTGTAACCATCAGAGATACATCGTATTCGGTACCTCATTGCAACTGCCGAAACCCGGGATCGAACCAGGGACCTTTAGATCTTCAGTCTAACGCTCTCCCAACTGAGCTATTTCGGCCTACACAGGGCTCACATCCAATATTTTGTTTTGCAATGACTGTGCAATGAGGTAGCGCTAAATATTACAGGCATCATACAAATCACTCTTATCTACTGACCATTTAAAAGGTTTCATATTATTGTCATCGTCAATGTTTTCCCATTTGAGTTAAGCTGTAACCATCAGAGATACATCGTGTTCAGTACCTTATTGCAACTGCCGAAACCCGGGATCAAACCAGGGACCTTTAGATCTTCAGTCTAACGCTCTACCAAATGAGCTATTTCGGCCTACACTGGGCTCACATCCAATATTTTGTTTTGCAATGACTGTGTAATGAGGTAGCGCTAAATATTACAGGCATCATACAAATCACTCTTATCTACTGACCATTTAAAAGGTTGCATATTATTGTTGTCATCAATGTTTTTCCTTTTGAGTTTAGCTGTAACCATCAGAGATACATCGTATTCGGTACCTCATTGCAACTGCCGAAACCCGGGATCGAACCAGGGACCTTTAGATCTTCAGTCTAACGCTCTCCCAACTGAGCTATTTCGGCCTACACTGGGCTCAAATCCAATATTTTGTTTTGCAATGACTGTGTAATGAGGTAGCGCTAAATATTACAGGCATCATACAAATCACTCTTATCTACTGACCATTTAAAAGGTTGCATATTATTGTTATCATCTTCAATGTTTTCCCATGTGAGTATGGGCTGTTACCATCAGAGAGAGATCCTGTTCAGTACCTCATTGCAACTGCCGAAACCCGGGATCGAACCAGGGACCTTTAGATCTTCAGTCTAACGCTCTCCCAACTGAGCTATTTCAGCCTACACTGGGCTCACATCCAATATTTTGTTTTGCAATGACTGTGTAATGAGGTAGCGCTAAATATTACAGGCATCATACAAATCACTCTTATCTACTGACCATTTAAAAGGTTGCATATTATTGTCATCATCAATGTTTTCCCTTTTGAGTTTAGCTGTAACCATCAGAGATACATCGTATTCGGTAACTCATTGCAACTGCCGAAACCCGGGATCGAACCAGGGACCTTTAGAGCTTCAGTCTAACGCTCTCCCAACTGAGCTATTTCGGCCTACACTGGGCTCACATCTAATGTTTTGTCTTGCAATGACTGTGTAATGAGGTAGCGCTAAATATTAGAGGCATCATACAAACCACTCTTATCTACTGACCATTTAAAAGGTTGCATATTATTGTCATCATCTTCAATGTTTTCCCATGTGCGTAAGGGCTGTTACCATCAGAGACAGATCCTGTTCAGTACCTCATTGCAACTGCCGAAACCCGGGATCGAACCAGGGACCTTTAGATCTTCAGTCTAACGCTCTCCCAACTGAGATATTTCGGCGTACACAGGACTGACATCCAATATTTTGTTTTAAAAATGACTGTGTAATGAGGTAGCGCTAAATATTACAGGCATCATACAAATCACTTTTATCTACTGACCATTTAAAAGGTTTCATATTATTGTCATCGTCAATGTTTTCCCATTTGAGTTAAGCTGTAACCATCAGAGATACATCGTGTTCAGTACCTCATTGCAACTGCCGAAACCCGGGATCGAACCAGGGACCTTTAGATCTTCAGTCTAACGCTCTCCCAACTGAGCTATTTCGGCCTACACAGGGCTCACATCCAATATTTTGTTTTAAAAAATGACTGTGTAATGAGGTAGCGCTAAATATTACAGGCATCATACAAATCACTCTTATCTACTGACCATTTAAAAGGTTGCATATTATTGTCATCATCAATATTTTCCCATTTGAGTTTAGCTGTAACCATCAGAGATACATCGTGTTCAGTACCTCATTGCAACTGCCGAAACCCGGGATCGAACCAGGGACCTTTAGATCTTCAGTCTAACGCTCTCCCAACTGAGCTATTTCGGCCTACACAGGGCTCACATCTAATGTTTTGTCTTGCAATGACTGTGTAATGAGGTAGCGCTAAATATTACAGGCATCATACAAACCACTCTTATCTACTGACCATTTAAAAGGTTGCATATTATTGTCATCATCTTCAATGTTTTCCCATGTGCGTAAGGGCTGTTACCATCAGAGACAGATCCTGTTCAGTACCTCATTGCAACTGCCGAAACCCGGGATCGAACCAGGGACCTTTAGATCTTCAGTCTAACGCTCTCCCAACTGAGCTATTTCGGCCTACACAGGGCTCACATCCAATATTTTGTTTTAAAAATGACTGTGTAATGAGGTAGCGCTAAATATTACAGGCATCATACAAATCACTCTTATCTACTGACCATTTAAAAGGTTGCATATTATAGTCATCGTCAATGTTTTCCCATTTGAGTTAAGCTGTAACCATCAGAGATACATCGTGTTCAGTACCTCATTGCAACTGCCGAAACCCGGGATCGAACCAGGGACCTTTAGATCTTCAGTCTAACGCTCTCCCAACTGAGCTATTTCGGCCTACACAGGGCTCACATCCAATATTTTGTTTTGCTATGACTGTGTAATGAGGTAGCGCTAAATATTAGAGGCATCATACAAACCACTCTCATCTACTGACCATTTAAAAGGTTGCATATTATTGTCATCATCTTCAATGTTTTCCCATGTTAGTAAGGGTTGTTACCATCAGAGACAGATCCTGTTCAGTACCTCATTGCAACTGCCGAAACCCGGGATCGAACCAGGGACCTTTAGATCTTCAGTCTAACGCTCTCCCAACTGAGCTATTTCGGCCTACACAGGGCTCACATCCAATATTTTGTTTTAAAAATGACTGTGTAATGAGGTAGCGCTAAATATTACAGGCATCATACAAATCACTCTTATCTACTGACCATTTAAAAGGTTTCATATTATTGTCATCGTCAATGTTTTCCCATTTGAGTTAAGCTGTAACCATCAGAGATACATCGTGTTCAGTACCTCATTGCAACTGCCGAAACCCGGGATCGAACCAGGGACCTTTAGATCTTCAGTCTAACGCTCTACCAAATGAGCTATTTCGGCCTACACTGTGCTCACATCCAATAGTTTGTTTTGCAATGACTGTTTAATGAGGTAGCGCTAAATATTACAGGCATCATACAAATCACTCTTATCTACTGACCATTTAAAAGGTTGCATATTATTGTTGTCATCAATGTTTTTCCTTTTGAGTTTAGCTGTAACCATCAGAGATACATCGTATTCGGTACCTCATTGCAACTGCCGAAACCCGGGATCGAACCAGGGACCTTTAGATCTTCAGTCTAACGCTCTCCCAACTGAGCTATTTCGGCCTACACTGGGCTCACATCCAATATTTTGTTTTGCAATGACTGTGTAATGAGGTAGCGCTAAATGTTACAGGCATCATACAAATCACTCTTATCTACTGACCATTTAAAAGGTTGCATATTATTGTCATCATCTTCAATGTTTTCCCATGTTAGTAAGGGTTGTTACCATCAGAGACAGATCCTGTTCAGTACCTCATTGCAACTGCCGAAACCGGGGATCGAACCAGGGACCTTTAGATCTTCAGTCTAACGCTCTCCCAACTGAGCTATTTCGGCCTACACAGGGCTCACATCCAATATTTTGTTTTAAAAATGACTGTGTAATGAGGTAGCGCTAAATATTACAGTCATCATACAAATCACTCTTATCTACTGACCATTTAAAAGGTTTCATATTATTGTCATCGTCAATGTTTTCCCATTTGAGTTAAGCTGTAACCATCAGAGATACATCGTGTTCAGTACCTCATTGCAACTGCCGAAACCCGGGATCGAACCAGGGACCTTTAGATCTTCAGTCTAACGCTCTACCAAATGAGCTATTTCGGCCTACACTGGGCTCACATCCAATATTTTGTTTTGCAATGACTGTTTAATGAGGTAGCGCTAAATATTACAGGCATCATACAAATCACTCTTATCTACTGACCATTTAAAAGGTTGCATATTATTGTTGTCATCAATGTTTTTCCTTTTGAGTTTAGCTGTAACCATCAGAGATACATCGTATTCGGTACCTCATTGCAACTGCCGAAACCCGGGATCGAACCAGGGACCTTTAGATCTTCAGTCTAACGCTCTCCCAACTGAGCTATTTCGGCCTACACTGGGCTCACATCCAATATTTTGTTTTGCAATGACTGTGTAATGAGGTAGCGCTAAATATTACAGGCATCATACAAATCACTCTTATCTACTGACCATTTAAAAGGTTGCATATTATTGTTATCATCTTCAATGTTTTCCCATGTGAGTATGGGCTGTTACCATCAGAGAGAGATCCTGTTCAGTACCTCATTGCAACTGCCGAAACCCGGGATCGAACCAAGGACCTTTAGATCTTCAGTCTAACGCTCTCCCAACTGAGCTATTTCAGCCTACACTGGGCTCACATCCAATATTTTGTTTTGCAATGACTGTGTAATGAGGTAGCGCTAAATATGACAGGCATCATACAAATCACTCTTATCTACTGACCATTTAAAATGTTGCATATTATTGTCATCATCAATGTTTTCCCATTTGAGTTTAGCTGTCACCGTCAGAGATACATCGTATTCGGTACCTCATTGCAACTGCCGAAACCCGGGATCGAACCAGGGATCTTTAGATCTTCAGTCTAACGCTCTCCCAACTGAGCTATTTCGGCCTACACTGGGCTCACATCTAATGTTTTGTCTTGCAATGACTGTGAATGAGGTAGCGCTAAATATTAGAGGCATCATACAAACCACACTTATCTACTGACCATTTAAAAGGTTGCATATTATTGTCATCATCTTCAATGTTTTCCCATGTGCGTAAGGGCTGTTACCATCAGAGACAGATCCTGTTCAGTACCTCATTGCAACTGCCGAAACCCGGGATCGAACCAGGGACCTTTAGATCTTCAGTCTAACGCTCTCCCAACTGAGCTATTTCGGCCTACACAGGGCTCACATCCAATATTTTGTTTTGCAATGACTGTGTGCGCTAAATATAACAGGCATCATACAAATCACTCTTATCTACTGACCATTTAAAAGGTTGCATATTATTGTCATCATCAATGTTTTCCCATTTGAGTTTAGCTGTAACCATCAGAGATACATTGTGTTCAGTACCTCATTGCAACTGCCGAAACCCGGGATCGAACCAGGGACCTTTAGATCTTCAGTCTAACGCTCTCCCAACTGAGCTATTTCGGCCTACACTGGGCTCACATCCAATATTTTGTTTTGCAATGACTGTGTAATGAGGTAGCGCTAAATATTACAGGCATCATACAAATCACTCTTATCTACTGACCATTTAAAAGGTTGCATATTATTGTTATCATCTTCAATGTTTTCCCATGTGAGTATGGGCTGTTACCATCAGAGACAGATCCTGTTCAGTACATCATTGCAACTGCCGAAACCCGGGATCGAACCAGGGACCTTTAGATCTTCAGTCTAACGCTCTCCCAACTGAGCTATTTCGGCTTACACAAGGCTCATATCCAATATTTTGTTTTGCAATGACTGTGTAATGAGGTAGCGCTAAATATGACAGGCATCATACAAATCACTCTTATCTACTGACCATTTAAAATGTTGCATATTATTGTCATCATCAATGTTTTCCCATTTGAGTTTAGCTGTCACCATCAGAGATATATCGTATTCGGTACCTCATTGCAACTGCCGAAACCCGGGATCGAACCAGGGACCTTTAGATCTTCAGTCTAACGCTCTCCCAACTGAGCTATTTCGGCCTACACAGGGCTCACATCCAATATTTTGTTTTGCAATGACTGTGTAATGAGGTAGCGCTAAATATTACAGGCATCATACAAATCACTCTTATCTACTGACCATTTAAAAGGTTGCATATTATTGTCATCATCAATGTTTTCCCTTTTGAGTTTAGCTGTAACCATCAGAGATACATCGTATTCGGTACCTCATTGCAACTGCCGAAACCCGGGATCGAACCAGGGACCTTTAGATCTTCAGTCTAACGCTCTCCCAACTGAGCTATTTCGGCCTACACAGGGCTCACATCCAATATTTTGTTTTGCAATGACTGTGCAATGAGGTAGCGCTAAATATTACAGGCATCATACAAATCACTCTTATCTATTGACCATTTAAAAGGTTGCATATTATTGTTATCATCTTCAATGTTTTCCCTTGTGAGTATGGGCTGTTACCATCAGAGAGAGATCCTGTTCAGTACCTCATTGCAACTGCCGAAACCCGGGATCGAACCAAGGACCTTTAGATCTTCAGTCTAACGCTCTCCCAACTGAGCTATTTCAGCCTACACTGGGCTCACATCCAATATTTTGTTTTGCAATGACTGTGTAATGAGGTAGCGCTAAATATGACAGGCATCATACAAATCACTCTTATCTACTGACCATTTAAAAGGTTGCATATTATTGTTATCATCTTCAATGTTTTCCCATGTGAGTATGGGCTGTTACCATCAGAGAGAGATCCTGTTCAGTACCTCATTGCAACTGCCGAAACCCGGGATCGAACCAAGGACCTTTAGATCTTCAGTCTAACGCTCTCCCAACTGAGCTATTTCAGCCTACACTGGGCTCACATCCAATATTTTGTTTTGCAATGACTGTGTAATGAGGTAGCGCTAAATATGACAGGCATCATACAAATCACTCTTATCTACTGACCATTTAAAATGTTGCATATTATTGTCATCATCAATGTTTTCCCATTTGAGTTTAGCTGTCACCGTCAGAGATACATCGTATTCGGTACCTCATTGCAACTGCCGAAACCCGGGATCGAACCAGGGACCTTTAGATCTTCAGTCTAACGCTCTCCCAACTGAGCTATTTCGGCTTACACGGGACTCACATCTAATGTTTTGTCTTGCAATGACTGTGTAATGAGGTAGCGCTAAATATTAGAGGCATAATACAAACCACACTTATCTACTGACCATTTAAAAGGTTGCATATTATTGTCATCATCTTCAATGTTTTCCCATGTGCGTAAGGGCTGTTACCATCAGAGACAGATCCTGTTCAGTACCTCATTGCAACTGCCGAAACCCGGGATCGAACCAGGGACCTTTAGATCTTCAGTCTAACGCTCTCCCAACTGAGCTATTTCGGCCTACACAGGGCTCACATCCAATATTTTGTTTTGCAATGACTGTGTGCGCTAAATATAACAGGCATCATACAAATCACTCTTATCTACTGACCATTTAAAAGGTTGCATATTATTGTCATCGTCTTCAATGTTTTCCCATGTGCGTAAGGGCTGTTACCATCAGAGACAGATCCTGTTCAGTACCTCACTGCAACTGCCGAAACCCGGGATCGAACCAGGGACCTTTAGATCTTCAGTCTAACGCTCTCCCAACTGAGCTATTTCGGCCTACACAGGGCTCACATCCAATATTTTGTTTTGCAATGACTGTGTGCGCTAAATATAACAGGCACCATACAAATCACTCTTATCTACTGACCATTTAAAAGGTTGCATATTATTGTCATCGTCTTCAATGTTTTCCCATGTGCGTAAGGGCTGTTACCATCAGAGACAGATCCTGTTCAGTACCTCACTGCAACTGCCGAAACCCGGGATCGAACCAGGGACCTTTAGATCTTCAGTCTAACGCTCTCCCAACTGAGCTATTTCGGCCTACACAGGGCTCACATCCAATATTTTGTTTTGCAATGACTGTGTGCGCTAAATATTACAGGCATCATACAAATCACTCTTATCTACTGACCATTTAAAAGGTTGCATATTATTGTCATCATCAATGTTTTCCCATTTGAGTTTAGCTGTAACCATCAGAGATACATTGTGTTCAGTACCTCATTGCAACTGCCGAAACCCGGGATCGAACCAGGGACCTTTAGATCTTCAGTCTAACGCTCTCCCAACTGAGCTATTTCGGCCTACACTGGGCTCACATCCAATATTTTGTTTTGCAATGACTGTGTAATGAGGTAGCGCTAAATATTACAGGCATCATACAAATCACTCTTATCTACTGACCATTTAAAAGGTTGCATATTATTGTTATCATCTTCAATGTTTTCCCATGTGAGTATGGGCTGTTACCATCAGAGACAGATCCTGTTCAGTACATCATTGCAACTGCCGAAACCCGGGATCGAACCAGGGACCTTTAGATCTTCAGTCTAACGCTCTCCCAACTGAGCTATTTCGGCTTACACAAGGCTCATATCCAATATTTTGTTTTGCAATGACTGTGTAATGAGGTAGCGCTAAATATGACAGGCATCATACAAATCACTCTTATCTACTGACCATTTAAAATGTTGCATATATTATTGTCATCATCAATGTTTTCCCATTTGAGTTTAGCTGTCACCATCAGAGATATATCGTATTCGGTACCTCATTGCAACTGCCGAAACCCGGGATCGAACCAGGGACCTTTAGATCTTCAGTCTAACGCTCTCCCAACTGAGCTATTTCGGCCTACACAGGGCTCACATCCAATATTTTGTTTTGCAATGACTGTGTAATGAGGTAGCGCTAAATATTACAGGCATCATACAAATCACTCTTATCTACTGACCATTTAAAAGGTTGCATATTATTGTCATCATCAATGTTTTCCCTTTTGAGTTTAGCTGTAACCATCAGAGATACATCGTATTCGGTACCTCATTGCAACTGCCGAAACCCGGGATCGAACCAGGGACCTTTAGATCTTCAGTCTAACGCTCTCCCAACTGAGCTATTTCGGCCTACACAGGGCTCACATCCAATATTT
This sequence comes from Gymnoscopelus braueri, assembly GCF_963280865.1. NCBI lineage: Eukaryota > Metazoa > Chordata > Actinopteri > Myctophiformes > Myctophidae > Gymnoscopelus > Gymnoscopelus braueri. Next base: position 11,064,734 of record NC_137607.1, read on the forward strand.
TGTTTTGCAATGACTGTGCAATGAGGTAGCGCTAAATATTACAGGCATCATACAAATCACTCTTATCTATTGACCATTTAAAAGGTTGCATATTATTGTTATCATCTTCAATGTTTTCCCTTGTGAGTATGGGCTGTTACCATCAGAGAGAGATCCTGTTCAGTACCTCATTGCAACTGCCGAAACCCGGGATCGAACCAAGGACCTTTAGATCTTCAGTCTAACGCTCTCCCAACTGAGCTATTTCAGCCTACACTGGGCTCACATCCAATATTTTGTTTTGCAATGACTGTGTAATGAGGTAGCGCTAAATATGACAGGCATCATACAAATCACTCTTATCTACTGACCATTTAAAAGGTTGCATATTATTGTTATCATCTTCAATGTTTTCCCATGTGAGTATGGGCTGTTACCATCAGAGAGAGATCCTGTTCAGTACCTCATTGCAACTGCCGAAACCCGGGATCGAACCAAGGACCTTTAGATCTTCAGTCTAACGCTCTCCCAACTGAGCTATTTCGGCTTACACTGGACTCACATCTAATGTTTTGTCTTGCAATGACTGTGTAATGAGGTAGCGCTAAATATGACAGGCATCATACAAATCACTCTTATCTACTGACCATTTAAAAGGTTGCATATTATTGTCATCATCTTCAATGTTTTCCCATGTGCGTAAGGGCTGTTACCATCAGAGACAGATCCTGTTCAGTACCTCATTGCAACTGCCGAAACCCGGGATCGAACCAGGGACCTTTAGATCTTCAGTCTAACGCTCTCCCAACTGAGCTATTTCGGCCTACACAGGGCTCACATCCAATATTTTGTTTTGCAATGACTGTGTGCGCCAAATATAACAGGCATCATACAAATCACTCTTATCTACTGACCATTTAAAAGGTTGCATATTATTGTCATCGTCTTCAATGTTTTCCCATGTGCGTAAGGGCTGTTACCATCAGAGACAGATCCTGTTCAGTACCTCATTGCAACTGCCGAAACCCGGGATCGAACCAGGGACCTTTAGATCTTCAGTCTAACGCTCTCCCAACTGAGCTATTTCGGCCTACACAGGGCTCACATCCAATATTTTGTTTTGCAATGACTGTGTGCGCTAAATATTACAGGCATCATACAAATCACTCTTATCTAGTGACCATTTAAAAGGTTGCATATTATTGTCATCATCAATGTTTTCCCATTTGAGTTTAGCTGTAACCATCAGAGATACATCGTGTTCAGTACCTCATTGCAACTGCCGAAACCCGGGATCGAACGAGGGACCTTTAGATCTTCAGTCTAACGCTCTCCCAACTGAGCTATTTCGGCCTACACTGGGCTCACATCCAATATTTTGTTTTGCAATGACTGTGTAATGAGGTAGCGCTAAATATTACAGGCATCATACAAATCACTCTTATCTACTGACCATTTAAAAGGTTGCATATTATTGTTATCATCTTCAATGTTTTCCCATGTGAGTATGGGCTGTTACCATCAGAGACAGATTCTGTTCAGTACATCATTGCAACTGCCGAAACCCGGGATCGAACCAGGGACCTTTAGATCTTCAGTCTAACGCTCTCCCAACTGAGCTATTTCGGCTTACACTGGGCTCACATCCAATATTTTGTTTTGCAATGACTGTGTAATGAGGTAGCGCTAAATATTACAGGCATCATACAAATCACTCTTATCTAATGACCATTTAAAAGGTTGCATATTATTGTCATCGTCAATTTTTTCCCATTTGAGTTAAGCTGTAACCATCAGAGATACATCGTGTTCAGTACCTCATTGCAACTGCCGAAACCCGGGATCGAACCAGGGACCTTTGGATCTTCAGTCTAACGCTCTCCCAACTGAGCTATTTCGGCTTACACTGGGCTCACATCCAATATTTTGTTTTGCAATGATTGTGTAATGAGGTAGCGCTAAATATTACAGGCATCATACAAATCACTCTTATCTACTGACCATTTAAAAGGTTGCATATTATTGTCATCATCAATGTTTTCCCATTTGAGTTTAGCTGTAACCATCAGAGATACATTGTGTTCAGTACCTCAGTGCAACTGCCGAAACCCGGGATCGAACCAGGGACCTTTAGATCTTCAGTCTAACGCTCTCCCAACTGAGCTATTTCGGCCTACACTGGGCTCACATCCAATATTTTGTTTTGCAATGACTGTGTAATGAGGTAGCGCTAAATATTACAGGCATCATACAAATCACTCTTATCTACTGACCATTTAAAAGGTTGCATATTATTGTTATCATCTTCAATGTTTTCCCATGTGAGTATGGGCTGTTACCATCAGAGACAGATCCTGTTCAGTACATCATTGCAACTGCCGAAACCCGGGATCGAACCAGGGACCTTTAGATCTTCAGTCTAACGCTCTCCCAACTGAGCTATTTCGGCTTACACAAGGCTCATATCCAATATTTTGTTTTGCAATGACTGTGTAATGAGGTAGCGCTAAATATGACAGGCATCATACAAATCACTCTTATCTACTGACCATTTAAAATGTTGCATATTATTGTCATCATCAATGTTTTCCCATTTGAGTTTAGCTGTCACCATCAGAGATATATCGTATTCGGTACCTCATTGCAACTGCCGAAACCCGGGATCGAACCAGGGACCTTTAGATCTTCAGTCTAACGCTCTCCCAACTGAGCTATTTCGGCCTACACAGGGCTCACATCCAATATTTTGTTTTGCAATGACTGTGTAATGAGGTAGCGCTAAATATTACAGGCATCATACAAATGACTCTTATCTACTGACCATTTAAAAGGTTGCATATTATTGTCATCATCAATGTTTTCCCTTTTGAGTTTAGCTGTAACCATCAGAGATACATCGTATTCGGTACCTCATTGCAACTGCCGAAACCCGGGATCGAACCAGGGACCTTTAGATCTTCAGTCTAACGCTCTCCCAACTGAGCTATTTCGGCCTACACAGGGCTCACATCCAATATTTTGTTTTGCAATGACTGTGCAATGAGGTAGCGCTAAATATTACAGGCATCATACAAATCACTCTTATCTATTGACCATTTAAAAGGTTGCATATTATTGTTATCATCTTCAATGTTTTCCCATGTGAGTATGGGCTGTTACCATCAGAGACAGATCCTGTTCAGTACATCATTGCAACTGCCGAAACCCGGGATCGAACCAGGGACCTTTAGATCTTCAGTCTAACGCTCTCCCAACTGAGCTATTTCGGCCTACACAGGGCTCACATCCAATATTTTGTTTTGCAATGACTGTGTGCGCTAAATATTACAGGCATCATACAAATCACTCTTATCTACTGACCATTTAAAAGGTTGCATATTATTGTCATCATCAATGTTTTCCCATTTGAGTTTAGCTGTAACCATCAGAGATACATCGTGTTCAGTACCTCATTGCAACTGCCGAAACCCGGGATCGAACGAGGGACCTTTAGATCTTCAGTCTAACGCTCTCCCAACTGAGCTATTTCGGCCTACACTGGGCTCACATCCAATATTTTGTTTTGCAATGACTGTGTAATGAGGTAGCGCTAAATATTACAGGCATCATACAAATCACTCTTATCTACTGACCATTTAAAAGGTTGCATATTATTGTTATCATCTTCAATGTTTTCCCATGTGAGTATGGGCTGTTACCATCAGAGACAGATTCTGTTCAGTACATCATTGCAACTGCCGAAACCCGGGATCGAACCAGGGACCTTTAGATCTTCAGTCTAACGCTCTCCCAACTGAGCTATTTCGGCCTACACAGGGCTCACATCCAATATTTTGTTTTGCAATGACTGTGTAATGAGTTAGCGCTAAATATTAGAGGCATCATACAAATCACTCTTATCTACTGACCATTTAAAAGGTTGCATATTATTGTCATCATCAATGTTTTCCCATTTGAGTTTAGCTGTAACCATCAGAGATACATTGTGTTCAGTACCTCATTGCAACTGCCGAAACCCGGGATCGAACCAGGGACCTTTAGATCTTCAGTCTAACGCTCTCCCAACTGAGCTATTTCGGCCTACACTGGGCTCACATCCAATATTTTGTTTTGCAATGACTGTGTAATGAGGTAGCGCTAAATATTACAGGCATCATACAAATCACTCTTATCTACTGACCATTTAAAAGGTTGCATATTATTGTTATCATCTTCAATGTTTTCCCATGTGAGTATCGGCTGTTACCATCAGAGACAGATCCTGTTCAGTACATCATTGCAACTGCCGAAACCCGGGATCGAACCAGGGACCTTTAGATCTTCAGTCTAACGCTCTCCCAACTGAGCTATTTCGGCTTACACAAGGCTCATATCCAATATTTTGTTTTGCAATGACTGTGTAATGAGGTAGCGCTAAATATGACAGGCATCATACAAATCACTCTTATCTACTGACCATTTAAAATGTTGCATATTATTGTCATCATCAATGTTTTCCCATTTGAGTTTAGCTGTCACCATCAGAGATATATCGTATTCGGTACCTCATTGCAACTGCCGAAACCCGGGATCGAACCAGGGACCTTTAAATCTTCAGTCTAACGCTCTCCCAACTGAGCTATTTCGGCCTACACAGGGCTCACATCCAATATTTTGTTTTGCAATGACTGTGTAATGAGGTAGCGCTAAATATTACAGGCATCATACAAATGACTCTTATCTACTGACCATTTAAAAGGTTGCATATTATTGTCATCATCAATGTTTTCCCTTTTGAGTTTAGCTGTAACCATCAGAGATACATCGTATTCGGTACCTCATTGCAACTGCCGAAACCCGGGATCGAACCAGGGACCTTTAGATCTTCAGTCTAACGCTCTCCCAACTGAGCTATTTCGGCCTACACAGGGCTCACATCCAATATTTTGTTTTGCAATGACTGTGCAATGAGGTAGCGCTAAATATTACAGGCATCATACAAATCACTCTTATCTATTGACCATTTAAAAGGTTGCATATTATTGTTATCATCTTCAATGTTTTCCCATGTGAGTATGGGTTGTTACCATCAGAGACAGATCCTGTTCAGTACATCATTGCAACTGCCGAAACCCGGGATCGAACCAGGGACCTTCAGATCTTCAGTCTAACGCTCTCCCAACTGAGCTATTTCGGCTTACACAAGGCTCACATCCAATATTTTGTTTTGCAATGACTGTGTAATGAGGTAGCGCTAAATATGACAGGCATCATACAAATCACTCTTATCTACTGACCATTTAAAATGTTGCATATTATTGTCATCATCAATGTTTTCCCATTTGAGTTTAGCTGTCACCATCATAGATACATCGTATTCGGTACCTCATTGCAACTGCCGAAACCCGGGATCGAACCAGGGACCTTTAGATCTTCAGTCTAACGCTCTCCCAACTGAGCTATTTCGGCCTACACAGGGCTCACATCCAATATTTTGTTTTGCAATGACTGTGCAATGAGGTAGCGCTAAATATTACAGGCATCATACAAATCACTCTTATCTACTGACCATTTAAAAGGTTGCATATTATTGTCATCATCAATATTTTCCCATTTGAGTTTAGCTGTAACCATCAGAGATACATCGTATTCGGTACCTCATTGCAACTGCCGAAACCCGGGATCGAACCAGGGACCTTTAGATCTTCAGTCTAACGCTCTCCCAACTGAGCTATTTCGGCCTACACAGGGCTCACATCCAATATTTTGTTTTGCAATGACTGTGCAATGAGGTAGCGCTAAATATTACAGGCATCATACAAATCACTCTTATCTATTGACCATTTAAAAGGTTGCATATTATTGTTATCATCTTCAATGTTTTCCCTTGTGAGTATGGGCTGTTACCATCAGAGACAGATCCTGTTCAGTACATCATTGCAACTGCCGAAACCCGGGATCGAACCAGGGACCTTTAGATCTTCAGTCTAACGCTCTCCCAACTGAGCTATTTCGGCCTACACTGGGCTCACATCCAATATTTTGTTTTGCAATGACTGTGTAATGAGGTAGCGCTAAATATTACAGGCATCATACAAATCACTCTTATCTACTGACCATTTAAAAGGTTGCATATTATTGTTATCATCTTCAATGTTTTCCCATGTGAGTATGGGCTGTTACCATCAGAGAGAGATCCTGTTCAGTACCTCATTGCAACTGCCGAAACCCAGGATCGAACCAAGGACCTTTAGATCTTCAGTCTAACGCTCTCCCAACTGAGCTCTTTCAGCCTACACTGGGCTCACATCCAATATTTTGTTTTGCAATGACTGTGTAATGAGGTAGCGCTAAATATGACAGGCATCATACAAATCACTCTTATCTACTGACCATTTAAAATGTTGCATATTATTGTCATCATCAATGTTTTCCCATTTGAGTTTAGCTGTCACCGTCAGAGATACATCGTATTCGGTACCTCATTGCAACTGCCGAAACCCGGGATCGAACCAGGGACCTTTAGATCTTCAGTCTAACGCTCTCCCAACTGAGCTATTTCGGCTTACACTGGACTCACATCTAATGTTTTGTCTTGCAATGACTGTGTAATGAGGTAGCGCTAAATATTAGAGGCATCATACAAACCACACTTATCTACTGACCATTTAAAAGGATGCATATTATTGTCATCATCTTCAATGTTTTCCCATGTGCGTAAGGGCAGTTACCATCAGAGACAGATCCTGTTCAGTACCTCATTGCAACTGCCGAAACCCGGGATCGAACCAGGGACCTTTAGATCTTCAGTCTAACGCTCTCCCAACTGAGCTATTTCGGCCTACACAGGGCTCACATCCAATATTTTGTTTTGCAATGACTGTGTGCGCCAAATATAACAGGCATCATACAAATCACTCTTATCTACTGACCATTTAAAAGGTTGCATATTATTGTCATCGTCTTCAATGTTTTCCCATGTGCGTAAGGGCTGTTACCATCAGAGACAGATCCTGTTCAGTACCTCATTGCAACTGCCGAAACCCGGGATCGAACCAGGGACCTTTGGATCTTCAGTCTAACGCTCTCCCAACTGAGCTATTTCGGCTTACACTGGGCTCACATCCAATATTTTGTTTTGCAATGATTGTGTAATGAGGTAGCGCTAAATATTACAGGCATCATACAAATCACTCTTATCTACTGACCATTTAAAAGGTTGCATATTATTGTCATCATCAATGTTTTCCCATTTGAGTTTAGCTGTAACCATCAGAGATACATTGTGTTCAGTACCTCAGTGCAACTGCCGAAACCCGGGATCGAACCAGGGACCTTTAGATCTTCAGTCTAACGCTCTCCCAACTGAGCTATTTCGGCCTACACTGGGCTCACATCCAATATTTTGTTTTGCAATGACTGTGTAATGAGGTAGCGCTAAATATTACAGGCATCATACAAATCACTCTTATCTACTGACCATTTAAAAGGTTGCATATTATTGTTATCATCTTCAATGTTTTCCCATGTGAGTATGGGCTGTTACCATCAGAGACAGATCCTGTTCAGTACATCATTGCAACTGCCGAAACCCGGGATCGAACCAGGGACCTTTAGATCTTCAGTCTAACGCTCTCCCAACTGAGCTATTTCGGCTTACACAAGGCTCATATCCAATATTTTGTTTTGCAATGACTGTGTAATGAGGTAGCGCTAAATATGACAGGCATCATACAAATCACTCTTATCTACTGACCATTTAAAATGTTGCATATTATTGTCATCATCAATGTTTTCCCATTTGAGTTTAGCTGTCACCATCAGAGATATATCGTATTCGGTACCTCATTGCAACTGCCGAAACCCGGGATCGAACCAGGGACCTTTAGATCTTCAGTCTAACGCTCTCCCAACTGAGCTATTTCGGCCTACACAGGGCTCACATCCAATATTTTGTTTTGCAATGACTGTGTAATGAGGTAGCGCTAAATATTACAGGCATCATACAAATGACTCTTATCTACTGACCATTTAAAAGGTTGCATATTATTGTCATCATCAATGTTTTCCCTTTTGAGTTTAGCTGTAACCATCAGAGATACATCGTATTCGGTACCTCATTGCAACTGCCGAAACCCGGGATCGAACCAGGGACCTTTAGATCTTCAGTCTAACGCTCTCCCAACTGAGCTATTTCGGCCTACACAGGGCTCACATCCAATATTTTGTTTTGCAATGACTGTGCAATGAGGTAGCGCTAAATATTACAGGCATCATACAAATCACTCTTATCTATTGACCATTTAAAAGGTTGCATATTATTGTTATCATCTTCAATGTTTTCCCATGTGAGTATGGGCTGTTACCATCAGAGACAGATCCTGTTCAGTACATCATTGCAACTGCCGAAACCCGGGATCGAACCAGGGACCTTTAGATCTTCAGTCTAACGCTCTCCCAACTGAGCTATTTCGGCCTACACAGGGCTCACATCCAATATTTTGTTTTGCAATGACTGTGTGCGCTAAATATTACAGGCATCATACAAATCACTCTTATCTACTGACCATTTAAAAGGTTGCATATTATTGTCATCATCAATGTTTTCCCATTTGAGTTTAGCTGTAACCATCAGAGATACATCGTGTTCAGTACCTCATTGCAACTGCCGAAACCCGGGATCGAACGAGGGACCTTTAGATCTTCAGTCTAACGCTCTCCCAACTGAGCTATTTCGGCCTACACTGGGCTCACATCCAATATTTTGTTTTGCAATGACTGTGTAATGAGGTAGCGCTAAATATTACAGGCATCATACAAATCACTCTTATCTACTGACCATTTAAAAGGTTGCATATTATTGTTATCATCTTCAATGTTTTCCCATGTGAGTATGGGCTGTTACCATCAGAGACAGATTCTGTTCAGTACATCATTGCAACTGCCGAAACCCGGGATCGAACCAGGGACCTTTAGATCTTCAGTCTAACGCTCTCCCAACTGAGCTATTTCGGCCTACACAGGGCTCACATCCAATATTTTGTTTTGCAATGACTGTGTAATGAGTTAGCGCTAAATATTAGAGGCATCATACAAATCACTCTTATCTACTGACCATTTAAAAGGTTGCATATTATTGTCATCATCAATGTTTTCCCATTTGAGTTTAGCTGTAACCATCAGAGATACATTGTGTTCAGTACCTCATTGCAACTGCCGAAACCCGGGATCGAACCAGGGACCTTTAGATCTTCAGTCTAACGCTCTCCCAACTGAGCTATTTCGGCCTACACTGGGCTCACATCCAATATTTTGTTTTGCAATGACTGTGTAATGAGGTAGCGCTAAATATTACAGGCATCATACAAATCACTCTTATCTACTGACCATTTAAAAGGTTGCATATTATTGTTATCATCTTCAATGTTTTCCCATGTGAGTATCGGCTGTTACCATCAGAGACAGATCCTGTTCAGTACATCATTGCAACTGCCGAAACCCGGGATCGAACCAGGGACCTTTAGATCTTCAGTCTAACGCTCTCCCAACTGAGCTATTTCGGCTTACACAAGGCTCATATCCAATATTTTGTTTTGCAATGACTGTGTAATGAGGTAGCGCTAAATATGACAGGCATCATACAAATCACTCTTATCTACTGACCATTTAAAATGTTGCATATTATTGTCATCATCAATGTTTTCCCATTTGAGTTTAGCTGTCACCATCAGAGATATATCGTATTCGGTACCTCATTGCAACTGCCGAAACCCGGGATCGAACCAGGGACCTTTAAATCTTCAGTCTAACGCTCTCCCAACTGAGCTATTTCGGCCTACACAGGGCTCACATCCAATATTTTGTTTTGCAATGACTGTGTAATGAGGTAGCGCTAAATATTACAGGCATCATACAAATCACTCTTATCTACTGACCATTTAAAAGGTTGCATATTATTGTCATCATCAATATTTTCCCATTTGAGTTTAGCTGTAACCATCAGAGATACATCGTATTCGGTACCTCATTGCAACTGCCGAAACCCGGGATCGAACCAGGGACCTTTAGATCTTCAGTCTAACGCTCTCCCAACTGAGCTATTTCGGCCTACACAGGGCTCACATCCAATATTTTGTTTTGCAATGACTGTGCAATGAGGTAGCGCTAAATATTACAGGCATCATACAAATCACTCTTATCTATTGACCATTTAAAAGGTTGCATATTATTGTTATCATCTTCAATGTTTTCCCTTGTGAGTATGGGCTGTTACCATCAGAGACAGATCCTGTTCAGTACATCATTGCAACTGCCGAAACCCGGGATCGAACCAGGGACCTTTAGATCTTCAGTCTAACGCTCTCCCAACTGAGCTATTTCGGCCTACACTGGGCTCACATCCAATATTTTGTTTTGCAATGACTGTGTAATGAGGTAGCGCTAAATATTACAGGCATCATACAAATCACTCTTATCTACTGACCATTTAAAAGGTTGCATATTATTGTTATCATCTTCAATGTTTTCCCATGTGAGTATGGGCTGTTACCATCAGAGAGAGATCCTGTTCAGTACCTCATTGCAACTGCCGAAACCCAGGATCGAACCAAGGACCTTTAGATCTTCAGTCTAACGCTCTCCCAACTGAGCTATTTCAGCCTACACTGGGCTCACATCCAATATTTTGTTTTGCAATGACTGTGTAATGAGGTAGCGCTAAATATGACAGGCATCATACAAATCACTCTTATCTACTGACCATTTAAAATGTTGCATATTATTGTCATCATCAATGTTTTCCCATTTGAGTTTAGCTGTCACCGTCAGAGATACATCGTATTCGGTACCTCATTGCAACTGCCGAAACCCGGGATCGAACCAGGGACCTTTAGATCTTCAGTCTAACGCTCTCCCAACTGAGCTATTTCGGCTTACACTGGACTCACATCTAATGTTTTGTCTTGCAATGACTGTGTAATGAGGTAGCGCTAAATATTAGAGGCATCATACAAACCACACTTATCTACTGACCATTTAAAAGGTTGCATATTATTGTCATCATCTTCAATGTTTTCCCATGTGCGTAAGGGCAGTTACCATCAGAGACAGATCCTGTTCAGTACCTCATTGCAACTGCCGAAACCCGTGATCGAACCAGGGACCTTTAGATCTTCAGTCTAACGCTCTCCCAACTGAGCTATTTCGGCCTACACAGGGCTCACATCCAATATTTTGTTTTGCAATGACTGTGTGCGCCAAATATAACAGGCATCATACAAATCACTCTTATCTACTGACCATTTAAAAGGTTGCATATTATTGTCATCGTCTTCAATGTTTTCCCATGTGCGTAAGCGCTGTTACCATCAGAGACAGATCCTGTTCAGTACCTCATTGCAACTGCCGAAACCCGGGATCGAACCAGGGACCTTTAGATCTTCAGTCTAACGCTCTCCCAACTGAGCTATTTCGGCTTACACTGGGCTCACATCCAATATTTTGTTTTGCAATGACTGTGTAATGAGGTAGCGCTAAATATTACAGGCATCATACAAATCACTCTTATCTACTGACCATTTAAAAGGTTGCATATTATTGTCATCGTCAATTTTTTCCCATTTGAGTTAAGCTGTAACCATCAGAGATACATCGTGTTCAGTACCTCATTGCAACTGCCGAAACCCGGGATCGAACCAGGGACCTTTGGATCTTCAGTCTAACGCTCTCCCAACTGAGCTATTTCGGCTTACACTGGGCTCACATCCAATATTTTGTTTTGCAATGATTGTGTAATGAGGTAGCGCTAAATATTACAGGCATCATACAAATCACTCTTATCTACTGACCATTTAAAAGGTTGCATATTATTGTCATCATCAATGTTTTCCCATTTGAGTTTAGCTGTAACCATCAGAGATACATTGTGTTCAGTACCTCATTGCAACTGCCGAAACCCGGGATCGAACCAGGGACCTTTAGATCTTCAGTCTAACGCTCTCCCAACTGAGCTATTTCGGCCTACACTGGGCTCACATCCAATATTTTGTTTTGCAATGACTGTGTAATGAGGTAGCGCTAAATATTACAGGCATCATACAAATCACTCTTATCTACTGACCATTTAAAAGGTTGCATATTATTGTTATCATCTTCAATGTTTTCCCATGTGAGTATGGGCTGTTACCATCAGAGACAGATCCTGTTCAGTACATCATTGCAACTGCCGAAACCCGGGATCGAACCAGGGACCTTTAGATCTTCAGTCTAACGCTCTCCCAACTGAGCTATTTCGGCTTACACAAGGCTCATATCCAATATTTTGTTTTGCAATGACTGTGTAATGAGGTAGCGCTAAATATGACAGGCATCATACAAATCACTCTTATCTACTGACCATTTAAAATGTTGCATATTATTGTCATCATCAATGTTTTCCCATTTGAGTTTAGCTGTCACCATCAGAGATATATCGTATTCGGTACCTCATTGCAACTGCCGAAACCCGGGATCGAACCAGGGACCTTTAGATCTTCAGTCTAACGCTCTCCCAACTGAGCTATTTCGGCCTACACAGGGCTCACATCCAATATTTTGTTTTGCAATGACTGTGTAATGAGGTAGCGCTAAATATTACAGGCATCATACAAATGACTCTTATCTACTGACCATTTAAAAGGTTGCATATTATTGTCATCATCAATGTTTTCCCTTTTGAGTTTAGCTGTAACCATCAGAGATACATCGTATTCGGTACCTCATTGCAACTGCCGAAACCCGGGATCGAACCAGGGACCTTTAGATCTTCAGTCTAACGCTCTCCCAACTGAGCTATTTCGGCCTACACAGGGCTCACATCCAATATTTTGTTTTGCAATGACTGTGTGCGCTAAATATTACAGGCATCATACAAATCACTCTTATCTACTGACCATTTAAAAGGTTGCATATTATTGTCATCATCAATGTTTTCCCATTTAAGTTTAGCTGTAACCATCAGAGATACATCGTGTTCAGTACCTCATTGCAACTGCCGAAACCCGGGATCGAACGAGGGACCTTTAGATCTTCAGTCTAACGCTCTCCCAACTGAGCTATTTCGGCCTACACTGGGCTCACATCCAATATTTTGTTTTGCAATGACTGTGTAATGAGGTAGCGCTAAATATTACAGGCATCATACAAATCACTCTTATCTACTGACCATTTAAAAGGTTGCATATTATTGTTATCATCTTCAATGTTTTCCCATGTGAGTATGGGCTGTTACCATCAGAGACAGATTCTGTTCAGTACATCATTGCAACTGCCGAAACCCGGGATCGAACCAGGGACCTTTAGATCTTCAGTCTAACGCTCTCCCAACTGAGCTATTTCGGCCTACACAGGGCTCACATCCAATATTTTGTTTTGCAATGACTGTGTAATGAGTTAGCGCTAAATATTAGAGGCATCATACAAATCACTCTTATCTACTGACCATTTAAAAGGTTGCATATTATTGTCATCATCAATGTTTTCCCATTTGAGTTTAGCTGTAACCATCAGAGATACATTGTGTTCAGTACCTCATTGCAACTGCCGAAACCCGGGATCGAACCAGGGACCTTTAGATCTTCAGTCTAACGCTCTCCCAACTGAGCTATTTCGGCCTACACTGGGCTCACATCCAATATTTTGTTTTGCAATGACTGTGTAATGAGGTAGCGCTAAATATTACAGGCATCATACAAATCACTCTTATCTACTGACCATTTAAAAGGTTGCATATTATTGTTATCATCTTCAATGTTTTCCCATGTGAGTATCGGCTGTTACCATCAGAGACAGATCCTGTTCAGTACATCATTGCAACTGCCGAAACCCGGGATCGAACCAGGGACCTTTAGATCTTCAGTCTAACGCTCTCCCAACTGAGCTATTTCGGCTTACACAAGGCTCATATCCAATATTTTGTTTTGCAATGACTGTGTAATGAGGTAGCGCTAAATATGACAGGCATCATACAAATCACTCTTATCTACTGACCATTTAAAATGTTGCATATTATTGTCATCATCAATGTTTTCCCATTTGAGTTTAGCTGTCACCATCAGAGATATATCGTATTCGGTACCTCATTGCAACTGCCGAAACCCGGGATCGAACCAGGGACCTTTAGATCTTCAGTCTAACGCTCTCCCAACTGAGCTATTTCGGCCTACACAGGGCTCACATCCAATATTTTGTTTTGCAATGACTGTGTAATGAGGTAGCGCTAAATATTACAGGCATCATACAAATGACTCTTATCTACTGACCATTTAAAAGGTTGCATATTATTGTCATCATCAATGTTTTCCCTTTTGAGTTTAGCTGTAACCATCAGAGATACATCGTATTCGGTACCTCATTGCAACTGCCGAAACCCGGGATCGAACCAGGGACCTTTAGATCTTCAGTCTAACGCTCTCCCAACTGAGCTATTTCGGCCTACACAGGGCTCACATCCAATATTTTGTTTTGCAATGACTGTGCAATGAGGTAGCGCTAAATATTACAGGCATCATACAAATCACTCTTATCTATTGACCATTTAAAAGGTTGCATATTATTGTTATCATCTTCAATGTTTTCCCATGTGAGTATGGGTTGTTACCATCAGAGACAGATCCTGTTCAGTACATCATTGCAACTGCCGAAACCCGGGATCGAACCAGGGACCTTTAGATCTTCAGTCTAACGCTCTCCCAACTGAGCTATTTCGGCTTACACAAGGCTCACATCCAATATTGTGTTTTGCAATGACTGTGTAATGAGGTAGCGCTAAATATGACAGGCATCATACAAATCACTCTTATCTACTGACCATTTAAAATGTTGCATATTATTGTCATCATCAATGTTTTCCCATTTGAGTTTAGCTGTCACCATCATAGATACATCGTATTCGGTACCTCATTGCAACTGCCGAAACCCGGGATCGAACCAGGGACCTTTAGATCTTCAGTCTAACGCTCTCCCAACTGAGCTATTTCGGCCTACACAGGGCTCACATTCAATATTTTGTTTTGCAATGACTGTGCAATGAGG
Organism: Gymnoscopelus braueri; assembly: GCF_963280865.1. Taxonomy (NCBI): domain Eukaryota; kingdom Metazoa; phylum Chordata; class Actinopteri; order Myctophiformes; family Myctophidae; genus Gymnoscopelus; species Gymnoscopelus braueri. The sequence continues at coordinate 11,079,761 of NC_137607.1, forward strand.
TAGCGCTAAATATTACAGGCATCATACAAATCACTCTTATCTACTGACCATTTAAAAGGTTGCATATTATTGTCATCATCAATATTTTCCCATTTGAGTTTAGCTGTAACCATCAGAGATACATCGTATTCGGTACCTCATTGCAACTGCCGAAACCCGGGATCGAACCAGGGACCTTTAGATCTTCAGTCTAACGCTCTCCCAACTGAGCTATTTCGGCCTACACAGGGCTCACATCCAATATTTTGTTTTGCAATGACTGTGCAATGAGGTAGCGCTAAATATTACAGGCATCATACAAATCACTCTTATCTATTGACCATTTAAAAGGTTGCATATTATTGTTATCATCTTCAATGTTTTCCCTTGTGAGTATGGGCTGTTACCATCAGAGACAGATCCTGTTCAGTACATCATTGCAACTGCCGAAACCCGGGATCGAACCAGGGACCTTTAGATCTTCAGTCTAACGCTCTCCCAACTGAGCTATTTCGGCCTACACTGGGCTCACATCCAATATTTTGTTTTGCAATGACTGTGTAATGAGGTAGCGCTAAATATTACAGGCATCATACAAATCACTCTTATCTACTGACCATTTAAAAGGTTGCATATTATTGTTATCATCTTCAATGTTTTCCCATGTGAGTATGGGCTGTTACCATCAGAGAGAGATCCTGTTCAGTACCTCATTGCAACTGCCGAAACCCGGGATCGAACCAAGGACCTTTAGATCTTCAGTCTAACGCTCTCCCAACTGAGCTATTTCAGCCTACACTGGGCTCACATCCAATATTTTGTTTTGCAATGACTGTGTAATGAGGTAGCGCTAAATATGACAGGCATCATACAAATCACTCTTATCTACTGACCATTTAAAATGTTGCATATTATTGTCATCATCAATGTTTTCCCATTTGAGTTTAGCTGTCACCGTCAGAGATACATCGTATTCGGTACCTCATTGCAACTGCCGAAACCCGGGATCGAACCAGGGACCTTTAGATCTTCAGTCTAACGCTCTCCCAACTGAGCTATTTCGGCTTACACTGGACTCACATCTAATGTTTTGTCTTGCAATGACTGTGTAATGAGGTAGCGCTAAATATTAGAGGCATCATACAAACCACACTTATCTACTGACCATTTAAAAGGTTGCATATTATTGTCATCATCTTCAATGTTTTCCCATGTGCGTAAGGGCTGTTACCATCAGAGACAGATCCTGTTCAGTACCTCATTGCAACTGCCGAAACCCGGGATCGAACCAGGGACCTTTAGATCTTCAGTCTAACGCTCTCCCAACTGAGCTATTTCGGCCTACACAGGGCTCACATCCAATATTTTGTTTTGCAATGACTGTGTGCGCCAAATATAACAGGCATCATACAAATCACTCTTATCTACTGACCATTTAAAAGGTTGCATATTATTGTCATCGTCTTCAATGTTTTCCCATGTGCGTAAGGGCTGTTACCATCAGAGACAGATCCTGTTCAGTACCTCATTGCAACTGCCGAAACCCGGGATCGAACCAGGGACCTTTAGATCTTCAGTCTAACGCTCTCCCAACTGAGCTATTTCGGCCTACACAGGGCTCACATCCAATATTTTGTTTTGCAATGACTGTGTGCGCTAAATATTACAGGCATCATACAAATCACTCTTATCTAGTGACCATTTAAAAGGTTGCATATTATTGTCATCATCAATGTTTTCCCATTTGAGTTTAGCTGTAACCATCAGAGATACATCGTGTTCAGTACCTCATTGCAACTGCCGAAACCCGGGATCGAACGAGGGACCTTTAGATCTTCAGTCTAACGCTCTCCCAACTGAGCTATTTCGGCCTACACTGGGCTCACATCCAATATTTTGTTTTGCAATGACTGTGTAATGAGGTAGCGCTAAATATTACAGGCATCATACAAATCACTCTTATCTACTGACCATTTAAAAGGTTGCATATTATTGTTATCATCTTCAATGTTTTCCCATGTGAGTATGGGCTGTTACCATCAGAGACAGATTCTGTTCAGTACATCATTGCAACTGCCGAAACCCGGGATCGAACCAGGGACCTTTAGATCTTCAGTCTAACGCTCTCCCAACTGAGCTATTTCGGCCTACACAGGGCTCACATCCAATATTTTGTTTTGCAATGACTGTGTAATGAGTTAGCGCTAAATATTAGAGGCATCATACAAATCACTCTTATCTACTGACCATTTAAAAGGTTGCATATTATTGTCATCATCAATGTTTTCCCATTTGAGTTTAGCTGTAACCATCAGAGATACATTGTGTTCAGTACCTCATTGCAACTGCCGAAACCCGGGATCGAACCAGGGACCTTTAGATCTTCAGTCTAACGCTCTCCCAACTGAGCTATTTCGGCCTACACTGGGCTCACATCCAATATTTTGTTTTGCAATGACTGTGTAATGAGGTAGCGCTAAATATTACAGGCATCATACAAATCACTCTTATCTACTGACCATTTAAAAGGTTGCATATTATTGTTATCATCTTCAATGTTTTCCCATGTGAGTATCGGCTGTTACCATCAGAGACAGATCCTGTTCAGTACATCATTGCAACTGCCGAAACCCGGGATCGAACCAGGGACCTTTAGATCTTCAGTCTAACGCTCTCCCAACTGAGCTATTTCGGCTTACACAAGGCTCATATCCAATATTTTGTTTTGCAATGACTGTGTAATGAGGTAGCGCTAAATATGACAGGCATCATACAAATCACTCTTATCTACTGACCATTTAAAATGTTGCATATTATTGTCATCATCAATGTTTTCCCATTTGAGTTTAGCTGTCACCATCAGAGATATATCGTATTCGGTACCTCATTGCAACTGCCGAAACCCGGGATCGAACCAGGGACCTTTAGATCTTCAGTCTAACGCTCTCCCAACTGAGCTATTTCGGCCTACACAGGGCTCACATCCAATATTTTGTTTTGCAATGACTGTGTAATGAGGTAGCGCTAAATATTACAGGCATCATACAAATGACTCTTATCTACTGACCATTTAAAAGGTTGCATATTATTGTCATCATCAATGTTTTCCCTTTTGAGTTTAGCTGTAACCATCAGAGATACATCGTATTCGGTACCTCATTGCAACTGCCGAAACCCGGGATCGAACCAGGGACCTTTAGATCTTCAGTCTAACGCTCTCCCAACTGAGCTATTTCGGCCTACACAGGGCTCACATCCAATATTTTGTTTTGCAATGACTGTGCAATGAGGTAGCGCTAAATATTACAGGCATCATACAAATCACTCTTATCTATTGACCATTTAAAAGGTTGCATATTATTGTTATCATCTTCAATGTTTTCCCATGTGAGTATGGGTTGTTACCATCAGAGACAGATCCTGTTCAGTACATCATTGCAACTGCCGAAACCCGGGATCGAACCAGGGACCTTTAGATCTTCAGTCTAACGCTCTCCCAACTGAGCTATTTCGGCTTACACAAGGCTCACATCCAATATTTTGTTTTGCAATGACTGTGTAATGAGGTAGCGCTAAATATGACAGGCATCATACAAATCACTCCTATCTACTGACCATTTAAAATGTTGCATATTATTGTCATCATCAATGTTTTCCCATTTGAGTTTAGCTGTCACCATCATAGATACATCGTATTCGGTACCTCATTGCAACTGCCGAAACCCGGGATCGAACCAGGGACCTTTAGATCTTCAGTCTAACGCTCTCCCAACTGAGCTATTTCGGCCTACACAGGGCTCACATTCAATATTTTGTTTTGCAATGACTGTGCAATGAGGTAGCGCTAAATATTACAGGCATCATACAAATCACTCTTATCTACTGACCATTTAAAAGGTTGCATATTATTGTCATCATCAATATTTTCCCATTTGAGTTTAGCTGTAACCATCAGAGATACATCGTATTCGGTACCTCATTGCAACTGCCGAAACCCGGGATCGAACCAGGGACCTTTAGATCTTCAGTCTAACGCTCTCCCAACTGAGCTATTTCGGCCTACACAGGGCTCACATCCAATATTTTGTTTTGCAATGACTGTGCAATGAGGTAGCGCTAAATATTACAGGCATCATACAAATCACTCTTATCTATTGACCATTTAAAAGGTTGCATATTATTGTTATCATCTTCAATGTTTTCCCTTGTGAGTATGGGCTGTTACCATCAGAGACAGATCCTGTTCAGTACATCATTGCAACTGCCGAAACCCGGGATCGAACCAGGGACCTTTAGATCTTCAGTCTAACGCTCTCCCAACTGAGCTATTTCGGCCTACACTGGGACACATCCAATATTTTGTTTTGCAATGACTGTGTAATGAGGTAGCGCTAAATATTACAGGCATCATACAAATCACTCTTATCTACTGACCATTTAAAAGGTTGCATATTATTGTTATCATCTTCAATGTTTTCCCATGTGAGTATGGGCTGTTACCATCAGAGAGAGATCCTGTTCAGTACCTCATTGCAACTGCCGAAACCCGGGATCGAACCAAGGACCTTTAGATCTTCAGTCTAACGCTCTCCCAACTGAGCTATTTCAGCCTACACTGGGCTCACATCCAATATTTTGTTTTGCAATGACTGTGTAATGAGGTAGCGCTAAATATGACAGGCATCATACAAATCACTCTTATCTACTGACCATTTAAAAGGTTGCATATTATTGTCATCATCAATGTTTTCCCATTTGAGTTTAGCTGTCACCGTCAGAGATACATCGTATTCGGTACCTCATTGCAACTGCCGAAACCCGGGATCGAACCAGGGACCTTTAGATCTTCAGTCTAACGCTCTCCCAACTGAGCTATTTCGGCTTACACTGGACTCACATCTAATGTTTTGTCTTGCAATGACTGTGTAATGAGGTAGCGCTAAATATTAGAGGCATCATACAAACCACACTTATCTACTGACCATTTAAAAGGTTGCATATTATTGTCATCATCTTCAATGTTTTCCCATGTGCGTAAGGGCTGTTACCATCAGAGACAGATCCTGTTCAGTACCTCATTGCAACTGCCGAAACCCGGGATCGAACCAGGGACCTTTAGATCTTCAGTCTAACGCTCTCCCAACTGAGCTATTTCGGCCTACACAGGGCTCACATCCAATATTTTGTTTTGCAATGACTGTGTGCGCCAAATATAACAGGCATCATACAAATCACTCTTATCTACTGACCATTTAAAAGGTTGCATATTATTGTCATCGTCTTCAATGTTTTCCCATGTGCGTAAGGGCTGTTACCATCAGAGACAGATCCTGTTCAGTACCTCATTGCAACTGCCGAAACCCGGGATCGAACCAGGGACCTTTAGATCTTCAGTCTAACGCTCTCCCAACTGAGCTATTTCGGCCTACACAGGGCTCACATCCAATATTTTGTTTTGCAATGACTGTGTGCGCTAAATATTACAGGCATCATACAAATCACTCTTATCTAGTGACCATTTAAAAGGTTGCATATTATTGTCATCATCAATGTTTTCCCATTTGAGTTTAGCTGTAACCATCAGAGATACATCGTGTTCAGTACCTCATTGCAACTGCCGAAACCCGGGATCGAACGAGGGACCTTTAGATCTTCAGTCTAACGCTCTCCCAACTGAGCTATTTCGGCCTACACTGGGCTCACATCCAATATTTTGTTTTGCAATGACTGTGTAATGAGGTAGCGCTAAATATTACAGGCATCATACAAATCACTCTTATCTACTGACCATTTAAAAGGTTGCATATTATTGTTATCATCTTCAATGTTTTCCCATGTGAGTATGGGCTGTTACCATCAGAGACAGATTCTGTTCAGTACATCATTGCAACTGCCGAAACCCGGGATCGAACCAGGGACCTTTAGATCTTCAGTCTAACGCTCTCCCAACTGAGCTATTTCGGCTTACACTGGGCTCACATCCAATATTTTGTTTTGCAATGACTGTGTAATGAGGTAGCGCTAAATATTACAGGCATCATACAAATCACTCTTATCTACTGACCATTTAAAAGGTTGCATATTATTGTCATCGTCAATTTTTTCCCATTTGAGTTAAGCTGTAACCATCAGAGATACATCGTGTTCAGTACCTCATTGCAACTGCCGAAACCCGGGATCGAACCAGGGACCTTTGGATCTTCAGTCTAACGCTCTCCCAACTGAGCTATTTCGGCTTACACTGGGCTCACATCCAATATTTTGTTTTGCAATGATTGTGTAATGAGGTAGCGCTAAATATTACAGGCATCATACAAATCACTCTTATCTACTGACCATTTAAAAGGTTGCATATTATTGTCATCATCAATGTTTTCCTATTTGAGTTTAGCTGTAACCATCAGAGATACATTGTGTTCAGTACCTCATTGCAACTGCCGAAACCCGGGATCGAACCAGGGACCTTTAGATCTTCAGTCTAACGCTCTCCCAACTGAGCTATTTCGGCCTACACTGGGCTCACATCCAATATTTTGTTTTGCAATGACTGTGTAATGAGGTAGCGCTAAATATTACAGGCATCATACAAATCACTCTTATCTACTGACCATTTAAAAGGTTGCATATTATTGTTATCATCTTCAATGTTTTCCCATGTGAGTATGGGCTGTTACCATCAGAGACAGATCCTGTTCAGTACATCATTGCAACTGCCGAAACCCGGGATCGAACCAGGGACCTTTAGATCTTCAGTCTAACGCTCTCCCAACTGAGCTATTTCGGCTTACACAAGGCTCATATCCAATATTTTGTTTTGCAATGACTGTGTAATGAGGTAGCGCTAAATATGACAGGCATCATACAAATCACTCTTATCTACTGACCATTTAAAATGTTGCATATTATTGTCATCATCAATGTTTTCCCATTTGAGTTTAGCTGTCACCATCAGAGATATATCGTATTCGGTACCTCATTGCAACTGCCGAAACCCGGGATCGAACCAGGGACCTTTAGATCTTCAGTCTAACGCTCTCCCAACTGAGCTATTTCGGCCTACACAGGGCTCACATCCAATATTTTGTTTTGCAATGACTGTGTAATGAGGTAGCGCTAAATATTACAGGCATCATACAAATGACTCTTATCTACTGACCATTTAAAAGGTTGCATATTATTGTCATCATCAATGTTTTCCCTTTTGAGTTTAGCTGTAACCATCAGAGATACATCGTATTCGGTACCTCATTGCAACTGCCGAAACCCGGGATCGAACCAGGGACCTTTAGATCTTCAGTCTAACGCTCTCCCAACTGAGCTATTTCGGCCTACACAGGGCTCACATCCAATATTTTGTTTTGCAATGACTGTGCAATGAGGTAGCGCTAAATATTACAGGCATCATACAAATCACTCTTATCTATTGACCATTTAAAAGGTTGCATATTATTGTTATCATCTTCAATGTTTTCCCATGTGAGTATGGGCTGTTACCATCAGAGACAGATCCTGTTCAGTACATCATTGCAACTGCCGAAACCCGGGATCGAACCAGGGACCTTTAGATCTTCAGTCTAACGCTCTCCCAACTGAGCTATTTCGGCCTACACAGGGATCACATCCAATATTTTGTTTTGCAATGACTGTGTGCGCTAAATATTACAGGCATCATACAAATCACTCTTATCTACTGACCATTTAAAAGGTTGCATATTATTGTCATCATCAATGTTTTCCCATTTGAGTTTAGCTGTAACCATCAGAGATACATCGTGTTCAGTACCTCATTGCAACTGCCGAAACCCGGGATCGAACGAGGGACCTTTAGATCTTCAGTCTAACGCTCTCCCAACTGAGCTACTTCGGCCTACACTGGGCTCACATCCAATATTTTGTTTTGCAATGACTGTGTAATGAGGTAGCGCTAAATATTACAGGCATCATACAAATCACTCTTATCTACTGACCATTTAAAAGGTTGCATATTATTGTTATCATCTTCAATGTTTTCCCATGTGAGTATGGGCTGTTACCATCAGAGACAGATTCTGTTCAGTACATCATTGCAACTGCCGAAACCCGGGATCGAACCAGGGACCTTTAGATCTTCAGTCTAACGCTCTCCCAACTGAGCTATTTCGGCCTACACAGGGCTCACATCCAATATTTTGTTTTGCAATGACTGTGTAATGAGTTAGCGCTAAATATTAGAGGCATCATACAAATCACTCTTATCTACTGACCATTTAAAAGGTTGCATATTATTGTCATCATCAATTGTTTTCCCATTTGAGTTTAGCTGTAACCATCAGAGATACATTGTGTTCAGTACCTCATTGCAACTGCCGAAACCCGGGATCGAACCAGGGACCTTTAGATCTTCAGTCTAACGCTCTCCCAACTGAGCTATTTCGGCCTACACTGGGCTCACATCCAATATTTTGTTTTGCAATGACTGTGTAATGAGGTAGCGCTAAATATTACAGGCATCATACAAATCACTCTTATCTACTGACCATTTAAAAGGTTGCATATTATTGTTATCATCTTCAATGTTTTCCCATGTGAGTATGGGCTGTTACCATCAGAGACAGATCCTGTTCAGTACATCATTGCAACTGCCGAAACCCGGGATCGAACCAGGGACCTTTAGATCTTCAGTCTAACGCTCTCCCAACTGAGCTATTTCGGCTTACACAAGGCTCATATCCAATATTTTGTTTTGCAATGACTGTGTAATGAGGTAGCGCTAAATATGACAGGCATCATACAAATCACTCTTATCTACTGACCATTTAAAATGTTGCATATTATTGTCATCATCAATGTTTTCCCATTTGAGTTTAGCTGTCACCATCAGAGATATATCGTATTCGGTACCTCATTGCAACTGCCGAAACCCGGGATCGAACCAGGGACCTTTAGATCTTCAGTCTAACGCTCTCCCAACTGAGCTATTTCGGCCTACACAGGGCTCACATCCAATATTTTGTTTTGCAATGACTGTGTAATGAGGTAGCGCTAAATATTACAGGCATCATACAAATGACTCTTATCTACTGACCATTTAAAAGGTTGCATATTATTGTCATCATCAATGTTTTCCCTTTTGAGTTTAGCTGTAACCATCAGAGATACATCGTATTCGGTACCTCATTGCAACTGCCGAAACCCGGGATCGAACCAGGGACCTTTAGATCTTCAGTCTAACGCTCTCCCAACTGAGCTATTTCGGCCTACACAGGGCTCACATCCAATATTTTGTTTTGCAATGACTGTGCAATGAGGTAGCGCTAAATATTACAGGCATCATACAAATCACTCTTATCTATTGACCATTTAAAAGGTTGCATATTATTGTTATCATCTTCAATGTTTTCCCATGTGAGTATGGGTTGTTACCATCAGAGACAGATCCTGTTCAGTACATCATTGCAACTGCCGAAACCCGGGATCGAACCAGGGACCTTTAGATCTTCAGTCTAACGCTCTCCCAACTGAGCTATTTCGGCTTACACAAGGCTCACATCCAATATTTTGTTTTGCAATGACTGTGTAATGAGGTAGCGCTAAATATGACAGGCATCATACAAATCACTCTTATCTACTGACCATTTAAAATGTTGCATATTATTGTCATCATCAATGTTTTCCCATTTGAGTTTAGCTGTCACCATCATAGATACATCGTATTCGGTACCTCATTGCAACTGCCGAAACCCGGGATCGAACCAGGGACCTTTAGATCTTCAGTCTAACGCTCTCCCAACTGAGCTATTTCGGCCTACACAGGGCTCACATCCAATATTTTGTTTTGCAATGACTGTGCAATGAGGTAGCGCTAAATATTACAGGCATCATACAAATCACTCTTATCTACTGACCATTTAAAAGGTTGCATATTATTGTCATCATCAATATTTTCCCATTTGAGTTTAGCTGTAACCATCAGAGATACATCGTGTTCAGTACCTCATTGCAACTGCCGAAACCCGGGATCGAACCAGGGACCTTTAGATCTTCAGTCTAACGCTCTCCCAACTGAGCTATTTCGGCCTACACAGGGCTCACATCTAATGTTTTGTCTTGCAATGACTGTGTAATGAGGTAGCGCTAAATATTACAGGCATCATACAAACCACTCTTATCTACTGACCATTTAAAAGGTTGCATATTATTGTCATCATCTTCAATGTTTTCCCATGTGCGTAAGGGCTGTTACCATCAGAGACAGATCCTGTTCAGTACCTCATTGCAACTGCCGAAACCCGGGATCGAACCAGGGACCTTTAGATCTTCAGTCTAACGCTCTCCCAACTGAGCTATTTCGGCCTACACAGGGCTCACATCCAATATTTTGTTTTAAAAATGACTGTGTAATGAGGTAGCGCTAAATATTACAGGCATCATACAAATCACTCTTATCTACTGACCATTTAAAAGGTTTCATATTATTGTCATCGTCAATGTTTTCCCATTTGAGTTAAGCTGTAACCATCAGAGATGCATCGTGTTCAGTACCTCATTGCAACTGCCGAAACCCGGGATCGAACCAGGGACCTTTAGATCTTCAGTCTAACGCTCTCCCAACTGAGCTATTTCGGCCTACACAGGGCTCACATCCAATATTTTCTTTTGCAATAAATGTGTAATGAGGTAGCGCTAAATATTACAGGCATCATACAAATCACTCTTATCTACTGACCATTTAAAAGGTTGCATATTATAGTCATCGTCAATGTTTTCCCATTTGAGTTAAGCTGTAACCATCAGAGATACATCGTGTTCAGTACCTCATTGCAACTGCCGAAACCCGGGATCGAACCAGGGACCTTTAGATCTTCAGTCTAACGCTCTCCCAACTGAGCTATTTCGGCCTACACAGGACTCACATCCAATATTTTGTTTTGCTATGACTGTGTAATGAGGTAGCGCTAAATATTAGAGGCATCATACAAACCACTCTCATCTACTGACCATTTAAAAGGTTGCATATTATTGTCATCATCTTCAATGTTTTCCCATGTTAGTAAGGGTTGTTACCATCAGAGACAGATCCTGTTCAGTACCTCATTGCAACTGCCGAAACCCGGGATCGAACCAGGGACCTTTAGATCTTCAGTCTAACGCTCTCCCAACTGAGCTATTTCGGCCTACACAGGGCTCACATCCAATATTTTGTTTTAAAAATGACTGTGTAATGAGGTAGCGCTAAATATTACAGGCATCATACAAATCATTCTTATCTACTGACCATTTAAAAGGTTTCATATTATTGTCATCGTCAATGTTTTCCCATTTGAGTTAAGCTGTAACCATCAGAGATGCATCGTGTTCAGTACCTCATTGCAACTGCCGAAACCCGGGATCGAACCAGGGACCTTTAGATCTTCAGTCTAACGCTCTCCCAACTGAGCTATTTCGGCCTACACAGGGCTCACATCCAATATTTTGTTTTAAAAATGACTGTGTAATGAGGTAGCGCTAAATATTACAGGCATCATACAAATCACTCTTATCTACTGACCATTTAAAAGGTTGCATATTATAGTCATCGTCAATGTTTTCCCATTTGAGTTAAGCTGTAACCATCAGAGATAAATCGTGTTCAGTACCTCATTGCAACTGCCGAAACCCGGGATCGAACCAGGGACCTTTAGATCTTCAGTCTAACGCTCTCCCAACTGAGCTATTTCGGCCTACACAGGGCTCACATCCAATATTTTGTTTTGCAATGACTGTGCAATGAGGTAGCGCTAAATATTACAGGCATCATACAAATCACTCTTATCTACTGACCATTTAAAAGGTTGCATATTATTGTCATCATCAATATTTTCCCATTTGAGTTTAGCTGTAACCATCAGAGATACATCGTGTTCAGTACCTCATTGCAACTGCCGAAACCCGGGATCGAACCAGGGACCTTTAGATCTTCAGTCTAACGCTCTCCCAACTGAGCTATTTCGGCCTACACAGGGCTCACATCTAATGTTTTGTCTTGCAATGACTGTGTAATGAGGTAGCGCTAAATATTACAGGCATCATACAAACCACTCTTATCTACTGACCATTTAAAAGGTTGCATATTATTGTCATCATCTTCAATGTTTTCCCATGTGCGTAAGGGCTGTTACCATCAGAGACAGATCCTGTTCAGTACCTCATTGCAACTGCCGAAACCCGGGATCGAACCAGGGACCTTTAGATCTTCAGTCTAACGCTCTCCCAACTGAGCTATTTCGGCCTACACAGGGCTCACATCCAATATTTTCTTTTGCAATAAATGTGTAATGAGGTAGCGCTAAATATTACAGGCATCATACAAATCACTCTTATCTACTGACCATTTAAAAGGTTGCATATTATAGTCATCGTCAATGTTTTCCCATTTGAGTTAAGCTGTAACCATCAGAGATACATCGTGTTCAGTACCTCATTGCAACTGCCGAAACCCGGGATCGAACCAGGGACCTTTAGATCTTCAGTCTAACGCTCTCCCAACTGAGCTATTTCGGCCTACACAGGACTCACATCCAATATTTTGTTTTGCTATGACTGTGTAATGAGGTAGCGCTAAATATTAGAGGCATCATACAAACCACTCTCATCTACTGACCATTTAAAAGGTTGCATATTATTGTCATCATCTTCAATGTTTTCCCATGTTAGTAAGGGTTGTTACCATCAGAGACAGATCCTGTTCAGTACCTCATTGCAACTGCCAAAACCCGGGATCGAACCAGGGACCTTTAGATCTTCAGTCTAACGCTCTCCCAACTGAGCTATTTCGGCCTACACAGGGCTCACATCCAATATTTTGTTTTACAAATTACTGTGTAATGAGGTAGCGCTAAATATTACAGGCATCATACAAATCACTCTTATCTACTGACCATTTAAAAGGTTTCATATTATTGTCATCGTCAATGTTTTCCCATTTGAGTTAAGCTGTAACCATCAGAGATGCATCGTGTTCAGTACCTCATTGCAACTGCCGAAACCCGGGATCGAACCAGGGACCTTTAGATCTTCAGTCTAACGCTCTCCCAACTGAGCTATTTCGGCCTACACAGGGCTCACATCCAATATTTTGTTTTAAAAATGACTGTGTAATGAGGTAGCGCTAAATATTACAGGCATCATACAAATCACTCTTATCTACTGACCATTTAAAAGGTTGCATATTATTGTCATCGTCAATGTTTTCCCATTTGAGTTAAGCTGTAACCATCAGAGATACATCGTGTTCAGTACCTCATTGCAACTGCCGAAACCCGGGATCGAACCAGGGACCTTTAGATCTTCAGTCTAACGCTCTACCAAATGAGCTATTTCGGCCTACACTGGGCTCACATCCAATATTTTGTTTTGCAATGACTGTTTAATGAGGTAGCGCTAAATATTACAGGCATCATACAAATCACTCTTATCTACTGACCATTTAAAAGGTTGCATATTATTGTTGTCATCAATGTTTTTCCTTTTGAGTTTAGCTGTAACCATCAGAGATACATCGTATTCGGTACCTCATTGCAACTGCCGAAACCCGGGATCGAACCAGGGACCTTTAGATCTTCAGTCTAACGCTCTCCCAACTGAGCTATTTCGGCCTACACTGGGCTCACATCCAATATTTTGTTTTGCAATGACTGTGTAATGAGGTAGCGCTAAATATTACAGGCATCATACAAATCACTCTTATCTACTGACCATTTAAAAGGTTGCATAATTATTATTGTTATCATCTTCAATGTTTTCCCATGTGAGTATGGGCTGTTACCATCAGAGAGAGATCCTTTTCAGTACCTCATTGCAACTGCCGAAACCCGGGATCGAACCAAGGACCTTTAGATCTTCAGTCTAACGCTCTCCCAACTGAGCTATTTCAGCCTACACTGGGCTCACATCCAATATTTTGTTTTGCAATGACTGTGTAATGAGGTAGCGCTAAATATGACAGGCATCATACAAATCACTCTTATCTACTGACCATTTAAAAGGTTGCATATTATTGTCATCATCAATGTTTTCCCATTTGAGTTTAGCTGTAACCATCAGAGATACATCGTGTTCAGTACCTCATTGCAACTGCCGAAACCCGGGATCGAACGAGGGACCTTTAGATCTTCAGTCTAACGCTCTCCCAACTGAGCTATTTCGGCCTACACTTGGCTCACATCCAATATTTTGTTTTGCAATGACTGTGTAATGAGGTAGCGCTAAATATTACAGGCATCATACAAATCACTCTTATCTACTGACCATTTAAAAGGTTGCATATTATTGTTATCATCTTCAATGTTTTCCCATGTGAGTATGGGCTGTTACCATCAGAGACAGATTCTGTTCAGTACATCATTGCAACTGCCGAAACCCGGGATCGAACCAGGGACCTTTAGATCTTCAGTCTAACGCTCTCCCAACTGAGCTATTTCGGCTTACACAAGGCTCACATCCAATATTTTGTTTTGCAATGACTGTGTAATGAGGTAGCGCTAAATATGACAGGCATCATACAAATCACTCTTATCTACTGACCATTTAAAATGTTGCATATTATTGTCATCATCAATGTTTTCCCATTTGAGTTTAGCTGTCACCATCAGAGATACATCGTATTCGGTACCTCATTGCAACTGCCGAAACCCGGGATCGAACCAGGGACCTTTAGATCTTCAGTCTAACGCTCTCCCAACTGAGCTATTTCGGCCTACACAGGGCTCACATCCAATATTTTGTTTTGCAATGACTGTGTAATGAGGTAGCGCTAAATATTACAGGCATCATCATACAAATCACTCTTATCTACTGACCATTTAAAAGGTTGCATATTATTGTCATCATCAATGTTTTCCCTTTTGAGTTTAGCTGTAACCATCAGAGATACAGCGTATTCGGTACCTCATTGCAACTGCCGAAATCCGGGATCGAACCAGGGACCTTTAGATCTTCAGTCTAACGCTCTCCCAACTGAGCTATTTCGGCCTACACAGGGCTCACATCCAATATTTTGTTTTGCAATGACTGTGCAATGAGGTAGCGCTAAATATTACAGGCATCATACAAACCACACTTATCTACTGACCATTTAAAAGGTTGCATATTATTGTCATCATCTTCAATGTTTTCCCATGTGCGTAAGGGCTGTTACCATCAGAGACAGATCCTGTTCAGTGCCTCATTGCAACTGCCGAAACCCGGGATCGAACCAGGGACCTTTAGATCTTCAGTCTAACGCTCTCCCAACTGAGCTATTTCGGCCTACACAGGGCTCACATCCAATATTTTGTTTTGCAATGACTGTGTGCGCTAAATATTACAGGCATCATACAAATCACTCTTATCTACTGACCATTTAAAAGGTTGCATATTATTGTCATCGTCTTCAATGTTTTCCCATGTGCGTAAGGGCTGTTACCATCAGAGACAGATCCTGTTCAGTACCTCATTGCAACTGCCGAAACCCGGGATCGAACCAGGGACCTTTAGATCTTCAGTCTAACGCTCTCCCAACAGAGCTATTTCGGCCTACACAGGGCTCACATCCAATATTTTGTTTTGCAATGACTGTGTGCGCTAAATATTACAGGCATCATACAAATCACTCTTATCTACTGACCATTTAAAAGGTTGCATATTATTGTCATCGTCAATGTTTTCCCATTTGAGTTAAGCTGTAACCATCAGAGATACATCGTGTTCAGTACCTCATTGCAACTGCCGAAACCCGGGATCGAACCAGGGACCTTTAGATCTTCAGTCTAACGCTCTCCCAACTGAGTTATTTCGGCTTACACTGGGCTCACATCCAATATTTTGTCTTGCAATGACTGTGTAATGAGGTAGCGCTAAATATTACAGGCATGATACAAATCACTCTTATCTACTGACCATTTAAAAGGTTGCATATTATTGTCATCATCAATGTTTTCCCATTTGAGTTTAGCTGTAACCATCAGAGATACATCGTGTTCAGTACCTCATTGCAACTGCCGAAACCCGGGATCGAACCAGGGACCTTTAGATCTTCAGTCTAACGCTCTCCCAACTGAGTTATTTCGGCTTACACTGGGCTCACATCCAATATTTTGTTTTGCAATGACTGTGTAATGAGGTAGCGCTAAATATTACAGGCATCATACAAATCACTCTTATCTACTGACCATTTAAAAGGTTGCATATTATTGTCATCATCAATGTTTTCCCATTTGAGTTTAGCTGTAACCATCAGAGATACATCGTGTTCAGTACCTCATTGCGACTGCCGAAACCCGGGATCAAACCAGGGACCTTTAGATCTTCAGTCTAACGCTCTCCCAACTGAGCTATTTCGGCCTACACTGGGCTCACATCCAATATTTTGTTTTGCAATGACTGTGTAATGAGGTAGCGCTAAATATTACAGGCATCATACAAATCACTCTTATCTACTGACCATTTAAAAGGTTGCATATTATTGTTATCATCTTCAATATTTTCCCATGTGAGTATGGGCTGTTACCATCAGAGACAGATCCTGTTCAGTACATCATTGCAACTGCCGAAACCCGGGATCGAACCAGGGACCTTTAGATCTTCAGTCTAACGCTCTCCCAACTGAGCTATTTCGGCTTACACAAAGCTCACATCCAATATTTTGTTTTGCAATGACTGTGTAATGAGGTAGCGCTAAATATGACATGCATCATACAAATCACTCTTATCTACTGACCATTTAAAATTTTGCATATTATTGTCATCATCAATGTTTTCCCATTTGAGTTTAGCTGTCACCATCAGAGATACATCGTATTCGGTACCTCATTGCAACTGCCGAAACCCGGGATCGAACCATGGGACCTTTAGATCTTCAGTCTAACGCTCTCCCAACTGAGCTATTTCGGCCTACACAGGGCTCACATCCAATATTTTGTTTTGCAATGACTGTGCAATGAGGTAGCGCTAAATATTACAGGCATCATACAAATCACTCTTATCTACTGACCATTTAAAAGGTTGCATATTATTGTCATCATCAATATTTTCCCATTTGAGTTTAGCTGTAACCATCAGAGATACATCGTGTTCAGTACCTCATTGCAACTGCCGAAACCCGGGATCGAACTAGGGACCTTTAGATCTTCAGTCTAACGCTCTCCCAACTGAGCTATTTCGGCCTACACAGGGGTCACATCTAATGTTTTGTCTTGCAATGACTGTGTAATGAGGTAGCGCTAAATATTAGAGGCATCATACAAACCACTCTTATCTACTGACCATTTAAAAGGTTGCATATTATTGTCATCATCTTCAATGTTTTCCCATGTGCGTAAGGGCTGTTACCATCAGAGACGGATCCTGTTCAGTACCTCATTGCAACTGCCGAAACCCGGGATCGAACCAGGGACCTTTAGATCTTCAGTCTAACTCTCTCCCAACTGAGCTATTTCGGCGTACACAGGGCTCACATCCAATATTTTGTTTTAAAAATGACTGTGTAATGAGGTAGCGATAAATATTACAGGCATCATACAAATCACTTTTATCTACTGACCATTTAAAAGGTTTCATATTATTGTCATCGTCAATGTTTTCCCATTTGAGTTAAGCTGTAACCATCAGAGATACATCGTGTTCAGTACCTCATTGCAACTGCCGAAACCCGGGATCGAACCAGGGACCTTTAGATCTTCAGTCTAACGCTCTCCCAACTGAGCTATTTCGGCCTACACAGGGCTCACATCCAATATTTTGTTTTAAAAATGACTGTGTAATGAGGTAGCGCTAAATATTACAGGCATCATACAAATCACTCTTATCTACTGACCATTTAAAAGGTTTCATATTATTGTCATCGTCAATGTTTTCCCATTTGAGTTAAGCTGTAACCATCAGAGATACATCGTGTTCAGTACCTCATTGCAACTGCCGAAACCCGGGATCGAACCAGGGACCTTTAGATCTTCAGTCTAACGCTCTACCAAATGAGCTATTTCGGCCTACACTGGGCTCACATCCAATATTTTGTTTTGCAATGACTGTGTAATGAGGTAGCGCTAAATATTACAGGCATCATACAAATCACTCTTATCTACTGACCATTTAAAAGGTTGCATATTATTGTTGTCATCAATGTTTTTCCTTTTGTGTTTAGCTGTAACCATCAGAGATACATCGTATTCGGTACCTCATTGCAACTGCCGAAACCCGGGATCGAACCAGGGACCTTTAGATCTTCAGTCTAACGCTCTCCCAACTGAGCTATTTCGGCCAACACTGGGCTCACATCCAATATTTTGTTTTGCAATGACTGTGTAATGAGGTAGCGCTAAATATTACAGCCATCATACAAATCACTCTTATCTACTGACCATTTAAAAGGTTGATATTATTGTTATCATCTTCAATGTTTTCCCATGTGAGTATGGGCTGTTACCATCAGAGAGAGATCCTGTTCAGTACCTCATTGCAACTGCCGAAACCCGGGATCGAACCAGGGACCTTTAGATCTTCAGTCTAACTCTCTCCCAACTGAGCTATTTCAGCCTACACTGGGCTCACATCCAATATTTTGTTTTGCAATGACTGTGTAATGAGGTAGCGCTAAATATTACAGGCATCATACAAATCACTCTTATCTACTGACCATTTAAAAGGTTGCATATTATTGTTGTCATCAATGTTTTTCCTTTTGAGTTTAGCTGTAACCATCAGAGATACATCGTATTCGGTACCTCATTGCAACTGCCGAAACCCGGGATCGAACCAGGGACCTTTAGATCTTCAGTCTAACGCTCTCCCAACTGAGCTATTTCGGCCTACACTGGGCTCACATCCAATATTTTGTTTTGCAATGACTGTGTAATGAGGTAGCGCTAAATATTACAGCCATCACACAAATCACTCTTATCTACTGACCATTTAAAAGGTTGCATATTATTGTCATCATCAATGTTTTCCCTTTTGAGTTTAGCTGTAACCATCAGAGATACATCGTATTCGGTACCTCATTGCAACTGCCGAAACCCGGGATCGAACCAGGGACCTTTAGATCTTCAGTCTAACGCTCTCCCAACTGAGCTACTTCGGCCTACACAGGGCTCACATCCAATATTTTGTTTTGCAATAAATGTGTAATGAGGTAGCGCTAAATATTACAGGCATCATACAAATCACTCTTATCTACTGACCATTTAGAAGGTTGCATATTATAGTCATCGTCAATGTTTTCCCATTTGAGTTAAGCTGTAACCATCAGAGATACATCGTGTTCAGTACCTCATTGCAACTGCCGAAACCCGGGATCGAACCAGGGACCTTCAGATCTTCAGTCTAACGCTCTCCCAACTGAGCTATTTCGGCCTACACTGGGCTCACATCCAATATTTTGTTTTGCAATGACTGTGTAATGAGGTAGCGCTAAATATTTACAGGCATCATACAAATCACTCTTATCTACTGACCATTTAAAATGTTGCATATTATTGTCATCATCAATTATTTCCCATTTGAGTTTAGCTGTCACCATCAGAGATACATCGTATTCGGTACCTCATTGCAACTGCCGAAACCCGGGATCGAACCAGGGACCTTTAGATCTTCAGTCTAACGCTCTCCCAACTGAGTTATTTCGGCCTACACAGGGCTCACATCCAATATTTTGTTTTGCAATGACTGTGCAATGAGGTAGCGCTAAATATTACAGGCATCATACAAATCACTCTTATCTACTGACCATTTAAAAGGTTGCATATTATTGTCATCATCAATATTTTCCCATTTGAGTTTAGCTGTAACCATCAGAGATACATCGTGTTCAGTACCTCATTGCAACTGCCGAAACCCGGGATCGAACCAGGGACCTTTAGATCTTCAGTCTAACGCTCTCCCAACTGAGCTATTTCGGCCTACACAGGGCTCACATCTAATGTTTTGTCTTGCAATGACTGTGTAATGAGGTAGCGCTAAATATTACAGGCATCATACAAACCACTCTTATCTACTGACCATTTAAAAGGTTGCATATTATTGTCATCATCTTCAATGTTTTCCCACGTGCGTAAGGGCTGTTACCATCAGAGACAGATCCTGTTCAGTACCTCATTTCAACTGCCGAAACCCGGGATCGAACCAGGGACCTTTAGATCTTCAGTCTAACGCTCGCCCAACTGAGCTATTTCGGCCTACACAGGGCTCACATCCAATATTTTGTTTTAAAAATGACTGTGTAATGAGGTAGCGCTAAATATTACAGGCATCATACAAATCACTCTTATCTACTGACCATTTAAAAGGTTTCATATTATTGTCATCGTCAATGTTTTCCCATTTGAGTTAAGCTGTAACCATCAGAGATACATCGTGTTCAGTACCTCATTGCAACTGCCGAAAGCCGGGATCGAACCAGGGACCTTTAGATCTTCAGTCTAACGCTCTCCCAACTGAGCTATTTCGGCCTACACAGGGCTCACATCCAATATTTTCTTTTGCAATGACTGTTTAATGAGGTAGCGCTAAATATTACAGGCATCATACAAATCACTCTTATCTACTGACCATTTAAAAGGTTGCATATTATAGTCATTGTCAATGTTTTCCCATTTGAGTTAAGCTGTAACCATCAGAGATACATCGTGTTCAGTACCTCATTGCAACTGCCGAAACCCGGGATCGAACCAGGGACCTTTAGATCTTCAGTCTAACGCTCTCCCAACTGAGCTATTTCGGCCTACACAGGGCTCACATCTAATGTTTTGTCTTGCAATGACTGTGTAATGAGGTAGCGCTAAATATTACAGGCATCATACAAACCACTCTTATCTACTGACCATTTAAAAGGTTTCATATTATTGTTATCGTCAATGTTTTCCCATTTGAGTTAAGCTGTAACCATCAGAGATACATCGTGTTCAGTACCTCATTGCAACTGCCGAAACCCGGGATCGAACCAGGGACCTTTAGATCTTCAGTCTAACGCTCTCCCAAATGAGCTATTTCGGCCTACACAGGGGTCACATCTAATGTTTTGTCTTGCAATGACTGTGTAATGAGGTAGCGCTAAATATTAGAGGCATCATACAAACCACTCTTATCTACTGACCATTTAAAAGGTTGCATATTATTGTCATCATCTTCAATGTTTTCCCATGTGCGTAAGGGCTGTTACCATCAGAGACAGATCCTGTTCAGTACCTCATTGCAACTGCCGAAACCCGGGATCGAACCAGGGACCTTTAGATCTTCAGTCTAACGCTCTCCCAACTGAGCTATTTCGGCCTACACAGGGCTCACATCCAATATTTTGTTTTGCAATGACTGTGTGCGCTAAATATTACAGGCATCATACAAATCACTCTTATCTACTGACCATTTAAAAGGTTGCATATTATTGTCATCGTCAATGTTTTCCCATTTGAGTTAAGCTGTAACCATCAGAGATACATCGTGTTCAGTACCTCATTGCAACTGCCGAAACCCGGGATCAAACCAGGGACCTTTAGATCTTCAGTCTAACGCTCTCCCAACTGAGCTATTTCGGCTTACACTGGGCTCACATTCAATATTTTGTCTTGCAATGACTGTGTAATGAGGTAGCGCTAAATATTACAGGCATCATACAAATCACTCTTATCTACTGACCATTTAAAAGGTTGCATATTATTGTCATCATCAATGTTTTCCCATTTGAGTTTAGCTGTAACCATCAGAGATACATCGTGTTCAGTACCTCATTGCAACTGCCGAAATCCGGGATCGAACCAGGGACCTTTAGATCTTCAGTCTAACGCTCTCCCAACTGAGCTATTTCGGCCTACACTGGGCTCACATCCAATATTTTGTTTTTCAATGACTGTGTAATGAGGTAGCGCTAAATATTACAGGCATCATACAAATCACTCTTATCTACTGACCATTTAAAAGGTTGCATATTATTGTTATCATCTTCAATGTTTTCCCATGTGAGTATGGGCTGTTACCATCAGAGACAGATCCTGTTCAGTACATCATTGCAACTGCCGAAACCCGGGATCGAAACAGGGACCTTTAGATCTTCAGTCTAACGCTCTCCCAACTGAGCTATTTCGGCTTACACAAGGCTCACATCCAATATTTTGTTTTGCAATGACTGTGTAATGAGGTAGCGCTAAATATGACAGGCATCATACAAATCACTCTTATCTACTGACCATTTAAAATGTTGCATATTATTGTCATCATCAATGTTTTCCCATTTGAGTTTAGCTGTCACCATCAGAGATACATCGTATTCGGTACCTCTTTGCAACTGCCGAAACCCGGGATCGAACCAGGGACCTTTAGATCTTCAGTCTAACGCTCTCCCAACTGAGCTATTTCGGCCTACACTGGGCTCACATCCAATATTTTGTTTTGCAATGACTGTGTAATGAGGTAGCGCTAAATATTACAGGCATCATACAAATCACTCTTATCTACTGACCATTTAAAAGGTTGCATATTATTGTTATCATCTTCAATGTTTTCCCATGTGAGTATGGGCTGTTACCATCAGAGACAGATCCTGTTCAGTACATCATTGCAACTGCCGAAACCCAGGATCGAACCAGGGACCTTTAGATCTTCAGTCTAACGCTCTCCCAACTGAGCTATTTCGGCCTACACAGGGCTCACATCCAATATTTTGTTTTGCTATGACTGTGTAATGAGGTAGCGCTAAATATGACAGGCATCATACAAATCACTCTTATCTACTGACCATTTAAAAGGTTGCATATTATTGTCATCATCAATATTTTCCCATTTGAGTTTAGCTGTAACAATCAGAGATACATCGTGTTCAGTACCTCATTGCAACTGCCGAAACCCGGGATCGAACCAGGGACCTTTAGATCTTCAGTCTAACGCTCTCCCAACTGAGCTATTTCGGCCTACACAGGGGTCACATCTAATGTTTTGTCTTGCAATGACTGTGTAATGAGGTAGCGCTAAATATTAGAGGCATCATACAAACCACACTTATCTACTGACCATTTAAAAGGTTGCATATTATTGTCATCATCTTCAATGTTTTCCCTTGTGCGTAAGGGCTGTTACCATCAGAGACAGATCCTGTTCAGTACCTCATTGCAACTGCCGAAACCCGGGATCGAACCAGGGACCTTTAGATCTTCAGTCTAACGCTCTCCCAACTGAGCTATTTCGGCCTACACAGGGCTCACATCCAATATTTTGTTTTGCAATGACTGTGTGCGCTAAATATTACAGGCATCATACAAATCACTCTTATCTACTGACCATTTAAAAGGTTGCATATTATTGTCATCGTCAATGTTTTCCCATTTGAGTTAAGCTGTAACCATCAGAGATACATCGTGTTCAGTACCTCATTGCAACTGCCGAAACCCGGGATCGAACCAGGGACCTTTAGATCTTCAGTCTAACGCACTCCCAACTGAGCTATTTCGGCTTACACTGGGCTCACATTCAATATTTTGTTTTGCAATGACTGTGTAATGAGGTAGCGCTAAATATGACAGGCATCATACAAATCACTCTTATCTACTGACCATTTAAAAGGTTGCATATTATTGTCATCATCAATATTTTCCCATTTGAGTTTAGCTGTAACAATCAGAGATACATCGTGTTCAGTACCTCATTGCAACTGCCGAAACCCGGGATCGAACCAGGGACCTTTAGATCTTCAGTCTAACGCTCTCCCAACTGAGCTATTTCGGCCTACACAGGGGTCACATCTAATGTTTTGTCTTGCAATGACTGTGTAATGAGGTAGCGCTAAATATTAGAGGCATCATACAAACCACACTTATCTACTGACCATTTAAAAGGTTGCATATTATTGTCATCATCTTCAATGTTTTCCCATGTGCGTAAGGGCTGTTACCATCAGAGACAGATCCTGTTCAGTACCTCATTGCAACTGCCGAAACCCGGGATCGAACCAGGGACCTTTAGATCTTCAGTCTAACGCTCTCCCAACTGAGCTATTTCGGCCTACACAGGGCTCACATCCAATATTTTGTTTTGCAATGACTGTGTGCGCTAAATATTACAGGCATCATACAAATCACTCTTATCTACTGACCATTTAAAAGGTTGCATATTATTGTCATCGTCAATGTTTTCCCATTTGAGTTAAGCTGTAACCATCAGAGATACATCGTGTTCAGTACATCATTGCAACTGCCGAAACCCAGGATCGAACCAGGGACCTTTAGATCTTCAGTCTAACGCTCTCCCAACTGAGCTATTTCGGCCTACACAGGGCTCACATCCAATATTTTGTTTTGCTATGACTGTGTAATGAGGTAGCGCTAAATATGACAGGCATCATACAAATCACTCTTATCTACTGACCATTTAAAAGGTTGCATATTATTGTCATCATCAATATTTTCCCATTTGAGTTTAGCTGTAACAATCAGAGATACATCGTGTTCAGTACCTCATTGCAACTGCCGAAACCCGGGATCGAACCAGGGACCTTTAGATCTTCAGTCTAACGCTCTCCCAACTGAGCTATTTCGGCCTACACAGGGGTCACATCTAATGTTTTGTCTTGCAATGACTGTGTAATGAGGTAGCGCTAAATATTAGAGGCATCATACAAACCACACTTATCTACTGACCATTTAAAAGGTTGCATATTATTGTCATCATCTTCAATGTTTTCCCATGTGCGTAAGGGCTGTTACCATCAGAGACAGATCCTGTTCAGTACCTCATTGCAACTGCCGAAACCCGGGATCGAACCAGGGACCTTTAGATCTTCAGTCTAACGCTCTCCCAACTGAGCTATTTCGGCCTACACAGGGCTCACATCCAATATTTTGTTTTGCAATGACTGTGTGCGCTAAATATTACAGGCATCATACAAATCACTCTTATCTACTGACCATTTAAAAGGTTGCATATTATTGTCATCGTCAATGTTTTCCCATTTGAGTTAAGCTGTAACCATCAGAGATACATCGTGTTCAGTACCTCATTGCAACTGCCGAAACCCGGGATCGAACCAGGGACCTTTAGATCTTCAGTCTAACGCACTCCCAACTGAGCTATTTCGGCTTACACTGGGCTCACATTCAATATTTTGTTTTGCAATGACTGTGTAATGAGGTAGCGCTAAATATTACAGGCATCATACAAATCACTCTTATCTACTGACCATTTAAAAGTTTGCATATTATTGTCATGATCAATGTTTTCCCATTTGAGTTTAGCTGTAACCATCAGAGATACATCGTGTTCAGTACCTCATTGCAACTGCTGAAACCCGGGATCAAACCAGGGACCTTTAGATCTTCAGTCTAACGCTCTCCCAAATGAGCTATTTCGGCTTACACTGGGCTCACATTCAATATTTTGTTTTGCAATGACTGTGTAATGAGGTAGCGCTAAATATTACAGGCATCATACAAATCACTCTTATCTACTGACCATTTAAAAGGTTGCATATTATTGTCATCATCAATGTTTTCCCATTTGAGTTTAGCTGTAACCATCAGAGATACATCGTGTTCAGTACCTCATTGCAACTGCCGAAACCCGGGATCGAACCAGGGACCTTACGCTCTCCCAACTGAGCTATTTCGGCCCACACTGGGCTCACATCCAATATTTTGTTTTGCAATGACTGTGTAATGAGGTAGCGCTAAATATTACAGGCATCATACAAATCACTCTTATCTACTGACCATTTAAAAGGTTGCATATTATTGTTATCATCTTCAATGTTTTCCCATGTGAGTATGGGCTGTTACCATCAGAGACAGATCCTGTTCAGTACATCATTGCAACTGCCGAAACCCGGGATCGAACCAGGGACCTTTAGATCTTCAGTCTAACGCTCTCCCAACTGAGCTATTTCGGCTTACACAAGGCTCACATCCAATATTTTGTTTTGCAATGACTGTGTAATGAGGTAGCGCTAAATATGACAGGCATCATACAAATCACTCTTATCTACTGACCATTTAAAATGTTGCATATTATTGTCATCATCAATGTTTTCCCATTTGAGTTTAGCTGTCACCATCAGAGATACATCGTATTCGGTACCTCATTGCAACTGCCGAAACCCTGGATCGAACCAGGGACCTTTAGATCTTCAGTCTAACGCTCTCCCAACTGAGCTATTTCGGCCTACACAGGGCTCACATCCAATATTTTGCTTTAAAAATGACTGTGTAATGAGGTAGCGCTAAATATTACAGGCATCATACAAATCACTCTTATCTACTGACCATTTAAAAGGTTTCATATTATTGTCATCGTCAATGTTTTCCCATTTGAGTTAAGCTGTAACCATCAGAGATACATCGTGTTCAGTACCTCATTGCAACTGCCGAAACCCGGGATCGAACCAGGGACCTTTAGATCTTCAGTCTAACGCTCTACCAAATGAGCTATTTCGGCCTACACTGGGCTCACATCCAATATTTTGTTTTGCAATGACTGTGTAATGAGGTAGCGCTAAATATTACAGGCATCATACAAATCACTCTTATCTACTGACCATTTAAAAGGTTGCATATTATTGTTGTCATCAATGTTTTTCCTTTTGAGTTTAGCTGTAACCATCAGAGATACATCGTATTCGGTACCTCATTGCAACTGCCGAAACCCGGGATCGAACCAGGGACCTTTAGATCTTCAGTCTAACGCTCTCCCAACTGAGCTATTTCGGCCTACACTGGGCTCACATCCAATATTTTGCTTTAAAAATGACTGTGTAATGAGGTAGCGCTAAATATTACAGGCATCATACAAATCACTCTTATCTACTGACCATTTAAAAGGTTTCATATTATTGTCATCGTCAATGTTTTCCCATTTGAGTTAAGCTGTAACCATCAGAGATACATCGTGTTCAGTACCTCATTGCAACTGCCGAAACCCGGGATCGAACCAGGGACCTTTAGATCTTCAGTCTAACGCTCTACCAAATGAGCTATTTCGGCCTACACTGGGCTCACATCCAATATTTTGTTTTAAAATGACTGTGTAATGAGGTAGCGCTAAATATTACAGGCATCATACAAATCACTCTTATCTACTGACCATTTAAAAGGTTGCATATTATTGTTGTCATCAATGTTTTTCCTTTTGAGTTTAGCTGTAACCATCAGAGATACATCGTATTCGGTACCTCATTGCAACTGCCGAAACCCGGGATCGAACCAGGGACCTTTAGATCTTCAGTCTAACGCTCTCCCAACTGAGCTATTTCGGCCTACACTGGGCTCACATCCAATATTTTGTTTTGCAATGACTGTGTAATGAGGTAGCGCTAAATATTACAGGCATCATACAAATCACTCTTATCTACTGACCATTTAAAAGGTTGATTATTATTGTCATCATCAATGTTTTCCCTTTTGAGTTTAGCTGTAACCATCAGAGATACATCGTGTTCAGTACCTCATTGCAACTGCCGAAACTCGGGATCGAACTAGGGACCTTTAGATCTTCAGTCTAACGCTCTCCCAACTGAGCTATTTCGGCCTACACAGGGGTCACATCTAATGTTTTGTCTTGCAATGACTGTGTAATGAGGTAGCGCTAAATATTAGAGGCATCATACAAACCACTCTTATCTACTGACCATTTAAAAGGTTGCATATTATTGTCATCATCTTCAATGTTTTCCCATGTGCGTAAGGGCTGTTACCATCAGAGACAGATCCTGTTCAGTACCTCATTGCAACTGCCGAAACCCGGGATCGAACCAGGGACCTTTAGATCTTCAGTCTAACGCTCTCCCAACTGAGCTATTTCGGCCTACACAGGGCTCACATCCAATATTTTGTTTTGCAATGACTGTGTGCGCTAAATATTACAGGCATCATACAAATCACTCTTATCTACTGACCATTTAAAAGGTTGCATATTATTGTCATCGTCAATGTTTTCCCATTTGAGTTAAGCTGTAACCATCAGAGATACATCGTGTTCAGTACCTCATTGCAACTGCTGAAACCCGGGATCAAACCAGGGACCTTTAGATCTTCAGTCTAACGCTCTCCCAAATGAGCTATTTCGGCTTACACTGGGCTCACATTCAATATTTTGTTTTGCAATGACTGTGTAATGAGGTAGCGCTAAATATTACAGGCATCATACAAATCACTCTTATCTACTGACCATTTAAAAGGTTGCATATTATTGTCATCATCAATGTTTTCCCATTTGAGTTTAGCTGTAACCATCAGAGATACATCGTGTTCAGTACCTCATTGCAACTGCCGAAACCCGGGATCGAACCAGGGACCTTACGCTCTCCCAACTGAGCTATTTCGGCCCACACTGGGCTCACATCCAATATTTTGTTTTGCAATGACTGTGTAATGAGGTAGCGCTAAATATTACAGGCATCATACAAATCACTCTTATCTACTGACCATTTAAAAGGTTGCATATTATTGTTATCATCTTCAATGTTTTCCCATGTGAGTATGGGCTGTTACCATCAGAGACAGATCCTGTTCAGTACATCATTGCAACTGCCGAAACCCGGGATCGAACCAGGGACCTTTAGATCTTCAGTCTAACACTCTCCCAACTGAGCTATTTCGGCTTACACAAGGCTCACATCCAATATTTTGTTTTGCAATGACTGTGTAATGAGGTAGCGCTAAATATTACAGGCATCATACAAATCACTCTTATCTACTGACCATTTAAAAGGTTTCATATTATTGTCATCGTCAATGTTTTCCCATTTGAGTTAAGCTGTAACCATCAGAGATACATCGTGTTCAGTACCTCATTGCAACTGCCGAAACCCGGGATCGAACCAGGGACCTTTAGATCTTCAGTCTAACGCTCTACCAAATGAGCTATTTCGGCCTACACTGGTCTCACATCCAATATTTTGTTTTGCAATGACTGTGTAATGAGGTAGCGCTAAATATTACAGGCATCATACAAATCACTCTTATCTACTGACCATTTAAAAGGTTGCATATTATTGTTGTCATCAATGTTTTTCCTTTTGAGTTTAGCTGTAACCATCAGAGATACATCGTATTCGGTACCTCATTGCAACTGCCGAAACCCGGGATCGAACCAGGGACCTTTAGATCTTCAGTCTAACGCTCTCCCAACTGAGCTATTTCGGCCTACACTGGGCTCACATCCAATATTTTGCTTTAAAAATGTCTGTGTAATGAGGTAGCGCTAAATATTACAGGCATCATACAAATCACTCTTATCTACTGACCATTTAAAAGGTTTCATATTATTGTCATCGTCAATGTTTTCCCATTTGAGTTAAGCTGTAACCATCAGAGATACATCGTGTTCAGTACCTCATTGCAACTGCCGAAACCCGGGATCGAACCAGGGACCTTTAGATCTTCAGTCTAACGCTCTACCAAATGAGCTATTTCGGCCTACACTGGGCTCACATCCAATATTTTGTTTTGCAATGACTGTGTAATGAGGTAGCGCTAAATATTACAGGCATCATACAAATCACTCTTATCTACTGACCATTTAAAAGGTTGCATATTATTGTTGTCATCAATGTTTTTCCTTTTGAGTTTAGCTGTAACCATCAGAGATACATCGTATTCGGTACCTCATTGCAACTGCCGAAACCCGGGATCGAACCAGGGACCTTTAGATCTTCAGTCTAACGCTCTCCCAACTGAGCTATTTCGGCCTACACAGGGCTCACATCCAATATTTTGTTTTGCAATGACTGTGTGCGCTAAATATTACAGGGATCATACAAATCACTCTTATCTACTGACCATTTAAAAGGTTGCATATTATAGTCATCGTCAATGTTTTCCCATTTGAGTTTAGCTGTCACCATCAGAGATACATCGTATTCGGTACCTCATTGCAACTGCCGAAACCCGGGATCGAACCAGGGACCTTTAGATCTTCAGTCTAACGCTCTCCCAACTGAGCTATTTCGGCCTACACAGGGCTCACATCCAATATTTTGTTTTGCAATGACTGTGTAATGAGGTAGCGCTAAATATTACAGGCATCATACAAATCACTCTTATCTACTGACCATTTAAAAGGTTGCATATTATTGTCATCATCAATGTTTTCCCTTTTGAGTTTAGCTATAACCATCAGAGATACATCGTATTCGGTACCTCATTGCAACTGCCGAAACCCGGGATCGAACCAGGGACCTTTAGATCTTCAGTCTAACGCTCTCCCAACTGAGCTATTTCGGCCTACACAGGGCTCACATCCAATATTTTGTTTTGCAATGACTGTGCAATGAGGTAGCGCTAAATATTACAGGCATCATACAAATCACTCTTATCTACTGACCATTTAAAAGGTTGCATATTATTGTCATCATCAATATTTTCCCATTTGAGTTTAGCTGTAACCATCAGAGATACATCGTGTTCAGTACCTCATTGCAACTGCCGAAACCCGGAATCGAACCAGGGACCTTTAGATCTTCAGTCTAACGCTCTCCCAACTGAGCTATTTCGGCCTACACAGGGGTCACATCTAATGTTTTGTCTTGCAATGACTGTGTAATGAGGTAGCGCTAAATATTAGAGGCATCATACAAACCACTCTTATCTACTGACCATTTAAAAGGTTTCATATTATTGTCATCATCTTCAATGTTTTCCCATGTGCGTAAGGGCTGTTACCATCAGAGACAGATCCTGTTCAGTACCTCATTGCAACTGCCGAAACCCGGGATCGAACCAGGGACCTTTAGATCTTCAGTCTAACGCTCTCCCAACTGAGCTATTTCGGCCTACACAGGGCTCACATCCAATATTTTGTTTTGCAATGACTGTGTGCGCTAAATATTACAGGCATCATACAAATCACTCTTATCTACTGACCATTTAAAAGGTTGCATATTATTGTCATCGTCAATGTTTTCCCATTTGAGTTAAGCTGTAACCATCAGAGATACATCGTGTTCAGTACCTCATTGCAACTGCCGAAACCCGGGATCGAAAGAGGGACCTTTAGATCTTCAGTCTAACGCTCTCCCAACTGAGCTATTTCGGCTTACACTGGGCTCACATTCAATATTTTGTTTTGCAATGACTGTGTAATGAGGTAGCGCTAAATATTACACGCATCATACAAATCACTCTTATCTACTGACCATTTAAAAGGTTGCATATTATTGTCATCATCAATGTTTTCCCATTTGAGTTTAGCTGTAACCATCAGAGATACATCGTGTTCAGTACCTCATTGCAACTGCCGAAACCCGGGATCGAAACAGGGACCTTTAGATCTTCAGTCTAACGCTCTCCCAACTGAGCTATTTCGGCCTACACAGGGGTCACATCTAATGTTTTGTCTTGCAATGACTGTGTAATGAGGTAGCGCTAAATATTAGAGGCATCATACAAACCACTCTTATCTACTGACCATTTAAAAGGTTGCATATTATTGTCATCATCTTCAATGTTTTCCCATGTGCGTAAGGGCTGTTACCATCAGAGACAGATCCTGTTCAGTACCTCATTGCAACTGCCGAAACCCGGGATCGAACCAGGGACCTTTAGATCTTCAGTCTAACGCTCTCCCAACTGAGCTATTTCGGCTTACACTGGGCTCACATTCAATATTTTGTTTTGCAATGACTGTGTAATGAGGTAGCGCTAAATATTACAGGCATCATACAAATCACTCTTATCTACTGACCATTTAAAAGGTTGCATATTATTGTCATCATCAATGTTTTCCCATTTGAGTTTAGCTGTAACCATCAGAGATACATCGTGTTCAGTACCTCATTGCAACTGCCGAAACCCGGGATCGAACCAGGGACCTTTAGATCTTCAGTCTAACGCTCTCCCAACTGAGCTATTTCGGCCCACACTGGGCTCACATCCAATATTTTGTTTTGCAATGACTGTGTAATGAGGTAGCGCTAAATATTACAGGCATCATACAAATCATTCTTATCTACTGACCATTTAAAAGGTTGCATATTATTGTTATCATCTTCAATGTTTTCCCATGTGAGTATGGGCTGTTACCATCAGAGACAAATCCTGTTCAGTACATCATTGCAACTGCCGAAACCCGGGATCGAACCAGGGACCTTTAGATCTTCAGTCTAACGCTCTCCCAACTGAGCTATTTCGGCTTACACAAGGCTCACATCCAATATTTTGTTTTGCAATGACTGTGTAATGAGGTAGCGCTAAATATGACAGGCATCATACAAATCACTCTTATCTACTGACCATTTAAAATGTTGCATATTATTGTCATCATCAATGTTTTCCCATTTGAGTTTAGCTGTCACCATAATAGATACATCGTATTCGGTACCTCATTGCAACTGCCGAAACCCGGGATCGAACCAGGGACCTTTAGATCTTCAGTCTAACGCTCTCCCAACTGAGCTATTTCGGCCTACACAGGGCTCACATCCAATATTTTGCTTTAAAAATGACTGTGTAATGAGGTAGCGCTAAATATTACAGGCATCATACAAATCACTCTTATCTACTGACCATTTAAAAGGTTTCATATTATTGTCATCGTCAATGTTTTCCCATTTGAGTTAAGCTGTAACCATCAGAGATACATCGTGTTCAGTACCTCATTGCAACTGCCGAAACCCGGGATCGATCCAGGGACCTTTAGATCTTCAGTCTAACGCTCTACCAAATGAGCTATTTCGGCCTACACTGGGCTCACATCCAATATTTTGTTTTGCAATGACTGTGTAATGAGGTAGCGCTAAATATTACAGGCATCATACAAATCACTCTTATCTACTGACCATTTAAAAGGTTGCATATTATTGTTGTCATCAATGTTTTTCCTTTTGAGTTTAGCTGTAACCATCAGAGATACATCGTATTCGGTACCTCATTGCAACTGCCGAAACCCGGGATCGAACCAGGGACCTTTGGATCTTCAGTCTAACGCTCTCCCAACTGAGCTATTTCGGCCTACACTGGGCTCACATCCAATATTTTGTTTTGCAATGACTGTGTAATGAGGTAGCGCTAAATATTACAGGCATCATACAAATCACTCTTATCTACTGACCATTTAAAAGGTTGCATATTATTGTTATCATCTTCAATGTTTTCCCATGTGAGTATGGGCTGTTACCATCAGAGAGAGATCCTGTTCAGTACCTCATTGCAACTGCCGAAACCCGGGATCGAACCAGGGACCTTTAGATCTTCAGTCTAACGCTCTCCCAACTGAGCTATTTCAGCCTACACTGGGCTCACATCCAATATTTTGTTTTGCAATGACTGTGTAATGAGGTAGCGCTAAATATTACAGGCATCATACAAATCACTCTTATCTACTGACCATTTAAAAGGTTGATTATTATTGTCATCATCAATATTTTCCCTTTTGAGTTTAGCTGTAACCATCAGAGATACATCGTATTCGGTACCTCATTGCAACTGCCGAAACCCGGGATCGAACCAGGGACCTTTAGATCTTCAGTCTAACGCTCTCCCAACTGAGCTATTTCGGCCTACACAGGGCTCACATCTAATGTTTTTTCTTGCAATGACTGTGTAATGAGGTAGCGCTAAATATTAGAGGCATCATACAAACCACACTTATCTACTGACCATTTAAAAGGTTGCATATTATTGTCACCATCTTCAATGTTTTCCCATGTGCGTAAGGGCTGTTACCATCAGAGACAGATCCTGTTCAGTACCTCATTGCAACTGCCGAAACCCGGGATCGAACCAGGGACCTTTAGATCTTCAGTCTAACGCTCTCCCAACTGAGCTATTTCGGCCTACACAGGGCTCACATCCAATATTTTGTTTTGCAATTACTGTGTAATGAGGTAGCACTAAATATTACAGGCATCATACAAATCACTCTTATCTACTGACCATTTAAAAGGTTTCATATTATTGTCATCGTCAATGTTTTCCCATTTGAGTTAAGCTGTAACCATCAGAGATACATCGTGTTCAGTACCTCATTGCAACTGCCGAAACCCGGGTTCGAACCAGGGACCTTTAAATCTTCAGTCTAACGCTCTCCCAACTGAGCTATTTCGGCCTACACAGGGCTCACATCCAATATTTTGTTTTGCAATTACTGTGTAATGAGGTAGCACTAAATATTACAGGCATCATACAAATCACTCTTATCTACTGACCATTTAAAAGGTTTCATATTATTGTCATCGTCAATGTTTTCCCATTTGAGTTAAGCTGTAACCATCAGAGATACATCGTGTTCAGTACCTCATTGCAACTGCCGAAACCCGGGTTCGAACCAGGGACCTTTAAATCTTCAGTCTAACGCTCTCCCAACTGAGCTATTTCGGCCTACACAGGGGTCACATTTAATATTTTGTTTTGAAATGATTGTGTAATGAGGTAGCGCTAAATATTAAAGGAATCATACAAATCACTCTTATCTACTGACCATTTAAAAGGTTTCATATTATTGTCATCGTCAATGTTTTCCCATTTGAGTTAAGCTGTAACCATCAGAGATACATCGTGTTCAGTACCTCATTGTAACTGCCGAAACCCGGGATCGAACCAGGGACCTTTAGATCTTCAGTCTAACGCTCTCCCAACTGAGCTATTTCGGCCTACACAGGGCTCACATCCAATATTTTGTTTTGCAATTACTGTGTAATGAGGTAGCACTAAATATTACAGGCATCATACAAATCACTCTTATCTACTGACCATTTAAAAGGTTTCATATTATTGTCATCGTCAATGTTTTCCCATTTGAGTTAAGCTGTAACCATCAGATACATCGTGTTCAGTACCTCATTGCAACTGCCGAAACCCGGGATCGAACCAGGGACCTTTAGATCTTCAGTCTAACGCTCTCCCAACTGAGCTATTTCGGCCTACACAGGGGTCACATCTAATGTTTTGTCTTGCAATGACTGTGTACTGAGGTAGCGCTAAATATTAGAGGCATCATACAAACCACTCTTATCTACTGACCATTTAAAAGGTTGCATATTATTGTCATCATCTTCAATGTTTTCCCATGTGCGTAAGGGATGTTACCATCAGTGACAGATCCTGTTCAGTACCTCATTACAACTGCCGAAACCCGGGATCGAACCAGGGACCTTTAGATCTTCAGTCTAACGCTCTCCCAACTGAGCTATTTCGGCCTACACAGGGCTCACATCCAATATTTTGTTTTGCAATTACTGTGTAATGAGGTAGCACTAAATATTACAGGCATCATACAAATCACTCTTATCTACTGACCATTTAGAAGGTTTCATATTATTGTCATCGTCAATGTTTTCCCATTTGAGTTAAGCTGTAACCATCAGAGACAGATCCTGTTCAGTACCTCATTGCAACTGCCGAAACCCGGGATCGAACCAGGGACCTTTAGATCTTCAGTCTAACGCTCTCCCAACTGAGCTATTTCTGCCTACACAGGGGTCACATCTAATATTTTGTTTTGAAATGATTGTGTAATGAGGTAGCGCTAAATATTAAAGGAATCATACAAATCACTCTTATCTACTGACCATTTAAAAGGTTGCATATTATTGTCATCATATTCAATGTTTTCCCATGTGAGTAAGGGCTGTTACCATCAGAGACAGATCCTGTTCAGTACCTCATTGCAACTGCCGAAACCCAGGATCGAACCAGGGATCTTTAGATCTTCAGTCTAACGCTCTCCCAACTGAGCTATTTCGGCCTACACAGGGGTCACATCTAATATTTTGTTTTGCAATGACTGTGTAATGAGGTTGCGCTAACTATTACAGGCATCATACAAACCACTCTTATCTACTGACCATTTAAAAGGTTGCATATTATTGTCATCATCAATATTTTCCCATTTGAGTTTAGCTGTAACCATCAGAGATACATCGTGTTCAGTACCTCATTGCAACTGCCGAAACCCGGGATCGAACCAGGGACCTTTAGATCTTCAGTCTAACGCTCTCCCAACTGAGCTATTTCGGCCTACACAGGGGTCACATCTAATGTTTTGTCTTGCAATGACTGTGTACTGAGGTAGCGCTAAATATTAGAGGCATCATACAAACCACTCTTATCTACTGACCATTTAAAAGGTTGCATATTATTGTCATCATCTTCAATGTTTTCCCATGTGCGTAAGGGCTGTTACCATCAGAGACAGATCCTGTTCAGTACCTCATTACAACTGCCGAAACCCGGGATCGAACCAGGGACCTTTAGATCTTCAGTCTAACGCTCTCCCAACTGAGCTATTTCGGCCTACACAGGGCTCACATCCAATATTTTGTTTTGCAATTACTGTGTAATGAGGTAGCACTAAATATTACAGGCATCATACAAATCACTCTTATCTACTGACCATTTAAAAGGTTTCATATTATTGTCATCGTCAATGTTTTCCCATTTGAGTTAAGCTGTAACCATCAGAGATACATCGTGTTCAGTACCTCATTGCAACTGCCGAAACCCGGGATCGAACCAGGGACCTTTAAATCTTCAGTCTAACGCTCTCCCAACTGAGCTATTTCGGCCTACACAGGGGTCACATCTAATATTTTGTTTTGAAATGATTTTGTAATGAGGTAGCGCTAAATATTACAGGAATCATACAAATCACTCTTATCTACTGACCATTTAAAAGGTTGCATATTATTGTCATCATATTCAATGTTTTCCCATGTGAGTAAGGGCTGTTACCATCAGAGACAGATCCTGTTCAGTACCTCATTGCAACTTCCGAAACCCAGGATCGAACCAGGGATCTTTAGATCTTCAGTCTAACGCTCTCCCAACTGAGCTATTTCGGCCTACACAGGGGTCACATCTAATATTTTGTTTTGCAATGACTGTGTAATGAGGTTGCGCTAACTATTACAGGCATCATACAAACCACTCTTATCTACTGACCATTTAAAAGGTTGCATATTATTTTCATCATCTTCAATGTTTTCCCATGTGAGTAAGGGCTGTAACCATCAGAGACAGATCCTGTTCAGTACCTCATTGCAACTGCCGAAACCCGGGACGAACCAGGGACCTTTAGATCTTCAGCCAAACGCTCTCCCAACTGAGCTATTTTGGCCTACAAAGGGGTCACATCAAATAGTCTGTTTTGGAATGACTTTGTATTGAGGTAGCACTAACTATTACAGGCATCATACAAACCCCTCTTATGAACTGACCACTTAAAAGGTTGCATAATATTGTCAACGTCAATGTCTTCCCATTTGAGTTTAGCTGTAACCATCAGAGATACATTGTGTTCAGTACCTCATTGCAACTGCCGAAACCCAGTATCGAACCAGGGACCTTTATTTCAGTCTAACGCTCTCCCAACTGGCAGGCTACTAGTCCTACATACTTACACCTACAAACCCCATTCAAAACTTTAAAATGTTCATTACTGTGGACATGTTTGCCTGAAAACGAATGTTTGAAATGTTTCATAGCGTTAGAATTGTACTCCTTTAAAGGTTCAGAGATTTATAATGGAGGTAAAGATTTTGGGACCTCAAAAAAACACTTTCACCTTGAAACTCCATTCACAGTTCAAAAATTCAACCTTACTGTGGACATGCATCCTTGAGATGTTTTACTTTGAAATGATTTGTAGTTTTTGAAATATTTAACTTTAAGCGCCCAATGCATTGTCAATGCGGCAATGGACATGGGGGGACGTGGGAATGACCCATCACATTCATGTAATGTCAATGTACAAAGCTTAGTTTGCTTGTCTACTGTCATTACCATTAGTTGTGGTAAAGACTCTATAGCCGTAGAACCATTTACAGTTATCGTTCTTGGTGTGGAGGGACAGCCCTCTACACTTATTTACATTTCACATCACATTTGTCATTGTGTAAAATGATCTAAAACACAGCATGAGCACTTGATAGTGTCAGGTTACTTTAAGTCAAAGCGGGGATCAAACTGGCGACCTTAGGATCCATACTTCCCCTTCTTAGAAACGCTAGTTTTAACATTGCAATGCTTTTTGAAAATATTCTGATACATAATTGCTTGCAGCAGGATTTTACATGAAACTGAGTTAGAATTGCATCCATTCCCTTCCTTTTTCTCAAAATGTCTCTCCTTCCCCTTTCTTCTCTTTATCTTCTTCCCCACTTCTCCCCCTCCTTCCATCTTGTCCCCCCCCATTCACAGTTTCCCCAGCTTTAGCTCAGTTGGGAGAGCGTTTGATCCCGGGTTTCGGCAGTTGCAATGAGGTACTGAACACAATGTATCTCTGATGGTTGCAATTAAACTCAAACGGGAAAAAATTGACGATGACAATAATATGCAACCTTTTAAATGGTCAGTAGATAAGAGTGGTTTGTATACTGCCTGTATTATTTAGCGCTACCTCATTACACAGTCATAGCAAAACATAATATTGAATGTGAGACTTGTGTAGGCCGAAATAGCTCAGTTGGGACAGCGTTAAACTGAGGATCTTAAGATCCCAGGTTCGATCCTGGGTTTCGGCAGTTGCAATGAGGTACTGAACACAATGTATCTCTGATGGTTACAGCTAAACTCAAATGGGAAAAAAAATTACGATGGCAATAATATGCAACCTTTTAAATGGTCAGTACATAAGAGTGGTTTATATAATCCCTGTAATATGTAGCGCTACATCATTCCAAAACAAAATATTGGATGTGACCCCAGTGTTTAGGCTGAAATAGCTCAGTTGAGAGAGCTTTTGACTGAAGATCTAAAGGTCCCTAGTTCGATCCCGGGGTTTTGGCAGTTGCAATGAGGTACTGAACAGGATTTGTCTCTGATGGTTACAGCCCTTACTCACATGAGGAAAATTGACAATAATATGCAACCTTTTAAATGACAATAATATGCAACTTTTTAAATGGTCAGTAGATAAGAGTGGTTTGTATAATGCCTGTATTATTTAGCGCTACCTCATTACACAGTCATTGCAAAGCAAAATATTGGATGTGAGCCCTGTGTAGGCCGAAATAGCTCATTTGGGAGAGCGTTCGACTGAAGATCTAAAGGTCCCTGGTTCAATCCTGGGTTTCGGCAGTTGCAATGAGGTAGTGAACGCGATATATCGCTGATGGTTACAGTTAAACTCAAATGGGAAAAAGTTGATGGCTTTGGCCTCCTGCCACCTCCACCCATCCTGTGGGCTCTGTTGCCAGCTCCACCGCCGGCCCTGCTGCCTCTGCCACCTCCACCCATCATGTGGGCCCTGCTGCCAGCTCTAGTCAGACTGCTACACAGCTGGTAAGAGCTTGAACAGCATAAAATCAAATGTTCGAATGTCTTGCTTATACCACTTGTGTAAATGTTTCATTTATGATGTTTGTATTCTCAGGCTGTGGCCTCCTGCCAACCCCCTGCCACCTCCACCCAACCTGTGGGCTCTGCTGCCTCATGCCAGCCTCCTGCCAGCTCCCTTCAACCTGCTACCTGCTACCTCAGAGGTGCCTGAGGCACAGCTGGTATGTGCTTAGAAAAATAATGAAATTGTAATAAAGCTGTTAAAGCTTATATACCACTAGTGTAAATGTAATTTTGTTATTTGTATTTACAGGCTGTGGATGAGCGTAACATTCCAGGCATGGATCATGTGGACCGGCAAGCAGAGTATCTGGTGGAGTTGCACAGTCAAACCACTTTGACTTTGAGCCAACAACAAGTCGGCACCATTACGGGTTTGTGGTAGAACCTTTTGCCTTATGACCGCCAGCGGTTGGTCTTCGCTGCCAGACACAAGGACAGACTTTCTGTGGGGAAGTTCAAGTCTACTAAGAAAAGAGCAGAGTTCACACCTGGGGTGGACAGCCTTAAGCGGAGTGTCCTGGCATCGCCTGGTTCCAATGCCCAGTTTCCAGACTGCTGCCGGCTAATAGAGTCCATATTCATTAGACTCTGTCGTCTTCACAAGAGTCCAACGAAACGCAGACAGGGATCAGTGAGTAGGTGGACTCTTATGCTTGACAGCTACAGCAACATTCGAGCTCTGATTCATAATAATGGTGCGATTATGTGGGACACAGATTTGCAGCTGATAAATGACCAGCGGGCAAAACGGCAGGTTGTCAGCCTGCTCCTGCAGGGAATCAACCTGCCTCCTCCTTTGCCTCTGGCTTCTGAGCCGCTTCGCCCAGCCACTGTTCGCCCTACTGCTGCTGTTCCGCTTCGCCCAGCCACTGTTTGCCCTCTGCTTCCCTCAGCCAGTGTTCACGGAACTGCTGCTGTTCCTCTACAACGTGGCCCTCAACCTATGCAGGCACACAAGAGGCAAGCTGTAGCCCCCCTCCCTGCTGCCATACCCCCAATCCGGCCAAGACTGTTGGGCCAGAGACAGATTCTACCCAAACCACACGTTTCTGGGCCTGTCATTCTTCTTTCTTTTGCTCCATCTGCACCTCTCCTGCCACCTGCCAGTAGTCGCCCTGCCTCTAAGGCCTCTAAGGTACGCTTTAACAAGAGGAAGGTTGTGGCTAACTCTTGTAGGAAATGTGGCCAGTTTAGAATTGCAGCAACTGGGCACAGCCAGTACAGGGGCACAATTTATTGTCCAAATACGGAGACGCTGTCTTTAAGGGACTGGCTTGATCAAATAAAAACATCAAAAATTTTGCTACAATAACATTCAAGCTCTGATTCATAATAATGGAGCGACTACAGTAACATTCAAGCTCTGATTCATAATAATAGACGACTGCTGTACACAGATTTGCAGCTGATAACTGAATCTAGTTTTACTTGTTGTATCAAACTTGTGCAATAAGTCGTGGCTTTTTTATGTTTTATGTTGCGTTGATGCTGCTACTATTTATGTCAAATGTTTTTCAACTATCCACAGTATCTAAAACAGTATGGAACATTTCACCTCTACACATCAACTGAGACACTGTGCACTGATTTATTTTGAAGTTCCAAAATTATCTAACTCAGTTGGCAAAAAAAAATCCTTTAAGTTTAAAGCTCCCTCTGACTGGAACAATCTAACCTTGAGATTACCTGTTCATGCTTTGACCAAATCATCATAACATCTCTATTAACCAATGATCCATTTAAGTTATCTGTGTATTACTGTTGTAAGTGTTGTTGTTGGTGTTGTTGTTGTTGTGTTATTGTTGTATCTTGTCTTGTCTTGTGTTGTTTTGCCTTTTTTTTTTTTAACTGTCTGTGAAATGTTGT
The DNA here is from genome assembly GCF_963280865.1 of Gymnoscopelus braueri. Taxonomy (NCBI): domain Eukaryota; kingdom Metazoa; phylum Chordata; class Actinopteri; order Myctophiformes; family Myctophidae; genus Gymnoscopelus; species Gymnoscopelus braueri. The sequence continues at coordinate 11,120,845 of NC_137607.1, forward strand.
GTCTACATGTATGAAAAATGTATCTCTGTAATCTGTGGATCCCCTCGAAAACGAGATGGTGCATCTCAAGGGGTTATTTCCAATAAAATATCACGGCATATCACGGCACGCAAACATGTAAGTCATTCCCCCTAAAGATACAGGATGTCAATAGGAAAATGTTAAGAAAATATCCGTTTCGATTAGGACAAACTGAAAATAACTTTATACTTGAACCCTTTTATCCCTATTTTGGGGGGAACATTCACCAAAAATAGCAGATCTGCAAGCTCACAACGCGTCACCATTTGACGTGTGTGTGTGTGTGTGTGTGTGTGCGTGCGTGCGTGCGTGTGTGTGTGTGTACTTAAGTACAATTTTGAGGTACTTGTACTTTACAAGAGTATTTCCAATTTGTAATACTTTTACTTCTACTCCACTTGGTGGAAAGTAACTAAGTACATGTTCTCAAGTAGTGTACTTAAGTACAATTTTGAGGTACTTGTACTTTACTAGAGTATTTCCAATTTGTAATACTTTTACTTCTACTCCACTACATCTCAGAGGCAAATATTGTACTTTTTACTCCACTACAATTATTTGAAAACTTTAGTTACTAGTTACTTTGTAGATTTAGATTATTATTACAGAACCACTTCAGCCCTATTTAAACTTTGACAATTTGAAAATAGCCGATCTACAAGCCCACAACGCGTCACAAAGTGACGCATTGTGGGCTTGTAGATCGCTATTTTCAAAAGATTTTTATACATTTTATATATTTAAAACTTTTGAAATGGGACCTTCTGCATAACGAGTACTTTTACTTTTGGTACTTTACGTACATTTTGATACCAATACTTGAGTACCTTTACTCAAGTACAGTTTGAAATCCAGACTTTTACTTGTAACAGAGTATTTCTACATTGCAGTATTGTTTCTTTTACTTAAGTAAAACATTTAGTAGTTTTTCCACCACTGTGTATGTGTATGGATGTGTGTGTGTGTGTGTGTGTGTGTGTGTGTGTGTGTGTGTGTGTGTGTGTGTGTGTGTGTGTGTGTGTGTGTGTGTGTGTGTGTGTGTGTGTGTGTGTGTGCGTGTGTGTGCGTGTCTGTGTCCACTTGTTTCCTCTTCAGTGTATCATTTACGGTTTCACAACTCGGGTACTTCCCAGCAACTGTCTGTCACACAACTAGGTCTAATGTCACTGTAACTATAGGGCGACCATCCTCCGACCATTTGCATTTGACTGTTCACCGCCGTCAGAGGAGGATCAGAGAGAGAGAGAGAGAGAGACATCTACCAGACTGCAGAAAAACAACAATGCTGAAACCTGGAATGAAGTCACACGGATCAGGTACTGTTTCTACGACACTTTAAAGTTGTTAAGCTTCTTTAGCTACAACATGAGGGAATTACAAAACAGATGTACTGCTATATAACATCTGTCGGGTGGAAACCTCATTATGTCCAAAACAGGGTTCAAATTCAAAAACAGCAAAATGAGCAGATCTTCAGACCCCCCAAAAAAGAAAAAAAGTTAGAATTATGGAGATAAAAGGTTTCTGCCCGACCGCAACGATAAGCTGTTTAAACATGGGTATCACAGCTGTAAGTTGTGACATCTCTGGATTTAGTCTTTTTAGTCGTTTTTTCACGGAACAGTTGAAATATTCCACATGGCAGTCTGTGGTTCTCTGGTCTCAGTCATTTTCATGTCAAGGACCAGCACATTGTCAGTGGAAACACAGTGTCATTTTAGATTTATGCGTTGGCTAATTAGAAACACTTTGGGGGATAAGTGTTTGAAAAATGATGAGAGGGGGGGGGGGGGTCCCTGGCACACAGGTCCCTGAAAAAAAATATTTTTACAGGGGGGGTCCGCGCGGCCAAATACACATCAATTTGGGGGTCCTTGGCACACAAATATTTGAGAAACACTGATTTAGAAAGCGTTTGTAGAATCAGCCTCAGACTTGTGCAAATCTTTGATATGTATTTGTTTAAAGCAAACATTTGCAACTCAAATCTGTGCTTCTGGGGGGTTTCTGGAACAATACATTTTGAGATGGGGGTCCTCCGCCAAATACATATCTAAAAATGTTTTTTTTTTAAAAACAGTATGTTGCTATATCAGTGGTGCTCCAACTTTTCCATGTCAAGGACCCCCAAAATGATATGTAGCCTATTTGGCCAAGGACCCCCATCTCAAAATATGTCATTCCAGGGAACCCCAGAAGCACAGATCGGAGTTAAAAATGTTCGCTTTAAAAACATAAAAACCCTATTTTTTTAATGGCCAAAGAAATCTAAAAATGGCACAGATGCGTTCCCTGGTCTTAATGGGTTAATAGAATGAGGTCTCATGATGACCAGAAGTGTCGCAGGAACATTTAACCACGTGAACCCCAGCGTCCCTATTCTGGGCGAGTCATCATAATATGGCGCAATAGTTACACATCTGGCAAAAATACACAAAATCTACAAGCTTGTAGATCTGCTGTTTTCACGATTGACTTACGACAGAGTAGTGTTTAAGTTGTTAAGATACAAAGTATGCTTGACTGCTTTTCATTACTCAATGAGTAAGTGTAACAGTCAATTAGATGTTTTAAGTAGTCATGATGTAGGCAAATGCTTTTTCTATATAATATATCAGACCAAGGACCCTAATGGAAACAAGACCGCAAGGACTTTTTTGGCCGGACCTTTTAGACAAAATATTATAAATGTAATTGTGCTTTTTTTTTTTTTTTTGCCTAATAAAATATTCAATCAATCAATCAGAGCAGGGGTCTTCGACGTTTTTCAGACCAAGGACCCCTTGGCTGAGAGAGAGATGAAGTAGGGACCCCCACTATACTATTCATATTGTATAAAATTGTGTTGCAGATTAAACCTTTTCTTATATCTCATAGATAGCTTCATAGACTTGTTTGACAGCACTATAATATGTTGAATTCATGTTAATGTGGATTTTCAGACATTTAACCACTCAGTAAACTTGACCTTTCACTCTGTACTTGGTCTGCTCTTTTTTTCCCTCTACAGCAAACCACTTTGCCGAGAATAGCCAATCTACAAGCTCAGCGCGAGGCGTTGTGTGCTTGTAGAATTGCTATTTGTGGCTAAATGTTCCATTCAGAATAGGGAATTTAGGGTTCAAGTGGTTAAAATAAAAAATAAAAAAATCACCCAAAGATTTAGAGACCCCCCTGCAGTAACCCTGACAACCCCCTTGGGGTCCCGAACCCCCTGTTGAAGACCCCTGTAATAAGTAATTGTGTTTTTTGTTATGAAGAATCAAACATTCTGTTTAATCAAAGTCGAGAGGCCTGACTGTGTGAGTGCTTCTGAAACTGACTGCAGTAGAGGAAAAGAGGAAGTTCAGTTTAAGAGGATGTGCAACCGAGAAAAGGGGAAGTTCTGGTAGAGGATCTGTGTCTCTCTCTGTGTGTGTGTGTGTGTGTGTGTGTGTGTGTGTGTGTGTGTGTGTGTGTGTGTGTGTGTGAATGTGCGTGTGCTTGCGTCAAAGGAGCTCTGACACATGGTTGCCAAGGGCCTTTTTACAGCATTTCTGAATGTGCTGGTTTCTTACATTTGCAGCCATTTTTTAACTGTAGCCAATGGTGGAAAGTTTTACATTTACCCAAGTACTGTACTTAAGTACAGTTGTGATGTACTTTTACTTTACTTGAGTATTTCCATTTTTCAATACTTTTTACTTGTACACCGCTACATCTCAAATATTCAAATATTGTACTTGTTTACACCACTACAATAATTTTACACCTTTAGTTAACTTTACTTTGTATACACCACTACAATAATTGTACACCTTTAGTTACTAGTTACTTTGTATACACCACTAAAATAATTGTACACCTTTAGTTACTAGTTACTTTGTATATTTATATTATTGTTACACAACAGGCATTAGAACCACTTTACTGATTGGACCAGCATAACAAGTTACTGAATGCTACATCTTTTTCTATTTTCTTTATGTGCCTCTACTGGTGACAGCAATGGACGGAGACGTTATGGTTTCAGATCGTCCGTCTGTCCGTCCGTCCGTTCTCGTGATTAGAGGTAAGGTGATCAAAGGTCAAAAGGTAAGGCGACTCACATAGGACCCACAACAAAAAATAAAATAAAAAAATAATAACAATAATAAGAAAATAAACACATTTAAAGGTCAACCATTTTTCAACCTATCTTCTATAAGATTTCTGTCTACTCACTCTGTGTCTCAGAGGAGGGCTGTGGACAGTTCAGAAACCCGCCTACCAGTGGACAAGTTTGGTCATTTTAAACAAGATTTCAGACTTTTATTTTGTTCTTAATGGAAGAACAATGGCTTCTATTTCAAAGTGCTAACATTCCAGGAAGAGAAACACACCTTTTAGTGTGGACATACATGGCCGTAAACTCAGGCCCGGATTGCAGCCCGCTGGGAAAATAAGTTATAATAAATTATATTACTGTGTTTTTGTGTTGTGTGTTGGGGAGTTGGTCGATATTTCTAGCTGATCCTTTTTCATGGTTTTGTGTTGAAGAGCTTTTCAGAAGATTTAAATTGTTTATCAATAGATTATTTTTCTGACAAGCTGTCAAAGAACAGTGTGACAGATTGCGTTGTAAGTCTACAGTAAGGTCTTTGCGTGACATGCACCATCAGCTGACGTGATACCACGAAATGCAGCTTACTGGGAGACAAAAGAAACCAAAGGGACACTGTAACTCTCAGATGTACAGACCCGCAAGGGTCCTTTTAGAGCCCTGGTGGGCCCTAACACCCTAACCTAGATTCTCTGCGTTGAGAATCAGTGGCCTACATGGCCTTCATTTTGGAGGCTAAGTCTCCATTGTGGATGATTAAAGCTTCCACACTGGATCATGGCACTGCGATAGTTAGATTTGTATCAAAATCAACTACCACTGCATAGTTGAAGCTCCTAATTGATCTTATATGCAGTGGTTCTAAAACATTTTCAAACTGATATGTATTTGGCCACGAACCTCCTGTCAAAGAAGGAAATCGGAAATAGCAGAACTACAAGCTCAATGCGTTGCAATGTAATACATTTTGAGCTTGTAAATCAGCTATATTTGTATGAAAATTGGTTAAAGTGGTTAAACTCATCATCATTTTAGCTGGGGACCCCCTGAAAACCCCTCAAAGATCTCAGGGGGGTCCCCGGACCATACTTTGAGGATCACTGATATTATGATTCTGGATGTTAACGTCTTTTCTGCTGGTGATTTCCATAGCCCGCCACGTGGAGAGACCTACTGTATCCAGAGAGATGACATCAACAACGTCAAAGGAACAGCAAGAGATGGGCGAGGGACATGGACTGCTTCACGCAAACCTGAACCCTGTGGGACAGTTGAACAGGAAAGGCATGTACTGTGTTATTTACTGGCGATTTAAACAAGTTGCACAGAGCATGTGCTGTTATGCACTATTTTGGTGGTTTAATGACAATGAAATATCGATAGATGCCAAAAAAATAAAACAAGGGCCACAATGGAAATAAGTCTTTGACTTTGTTGTGTTTTTATATTTGATGTGTTATCTCAGGGGAAAGCATGTATCTCTTGTACTCCCCCCCCTCCCCCATCTAAATCAATCAATCAATCAATCTATAACTGGATAAATGATGTATGAAACAGACTCTAGGCCTAGATCAATTTGCAGATAGTGTGAGGTGCTTATGAAATGCTTATACAATGAGATTGTTAGGTGCTTATGAAATGCTTATACAATGAGATCGTTAGTCATGTTAGACCTACTATTTTTATGTTGTCAGTTTGCAATAGAACACAGCTGGCATGTTATTTCAAAAATGTTTTGGGTTTCATTAATGATGATGTCTTCCCTCACTTTCCATCCCAGATGCATACCCTGCCCAGTTATCAACGAATAAACAGACCTACTGTGACCAGGGTGGGGAAAATGTCTGCACAAGCAAGAAACTCAAAATAGACCAGCAAACCCCTATAGAAGAGAAGTCCTACCACTGTGACCACTGTGAGAAAAGCTTCCGCCAGAGATGTAATCTCCAACGTCACCGGAGAACTCATACAGGAGAGAAGCCTTTTGACTGTGACCAGTGTGGGAAAAGGTTCGGCAGAAAAAGCCATCTCAAAGGTCACCAGAGAATGCACACAGTGGGGAAACCCCGCCACTGTGACAAGTGTGGGGCAATGTTTACCACAACCTATGAACTCAAAAGTCACAAGAAAATTCATAGAGGGGAGAAGCTCCACAACTGTGTCCATTGTGGGAAAAAATTCAGCCAGAGCTATCTACTCAAACGTCACCAGAGATGCCATACAGCGGAGAAGCCCTTTCACTGTGACCAATGTGGGAAAAAGTTCAACATGAGCAGTAATCTCATATGTCACCAGAGGTTTCATACAGGAGAGAAGCCCTACCACTGTGACCAATGTGGAAAAAGTTTTAGCCGGAGCAGTCAACTCAAAAGTCACCAGAGAATTCATACGGGAGAAAAGCCCTACCACTGTGACGAATGTGGGAAAAGGTTCAGCACGACCGGTAATCTCAAAAGTCACCAGATAATTCATACAGGAGACAAGCCCTATGACTGTGACCAATGTGGGAAAAGATTCAGCACAAACAGTAATCTCAAAATTCACCAGATCATGCATACTGGAGAGAAGCCCTACCATTGTGACCAGTGTGAGAAAACGTTCAGCACAACCAGTAATCTCAGATGTCACCAGAGAATTCATACAGGAGAGAAGCCCTTCCACTGCAGTGAATGTGGGGCAAGCTTCCGTCTTCTAAATACTTACAAGTATCACCAGATGAGAATGCATACTGGAGAGACACCCTTTCATTGTTAACAGCATGGGGAAAGAGCAGTCATCTCATTGTTAACAGCATGGGGAAAGAGCAGTCATCTCAAACAACACCAGACAATTCATACAGGACAGAAGCCCTATCACTGTCGCCACTGTGGGATCAAGTTCAGCCAGAGAAGTAACCTAAACACAACACCAGAGCATTCATACAGGAGAGAAGCACTTACACTAAAGCATTTAAACCATATACTGTGTTCCTAAGGGCTCAATTCATACAGGACAGAAGCCCTATCATTGTCGCCAAGTGGGATCAAGTTCAGCCAGAGAAGTATCCTAAAACAACACCAGAGCATTCATACAGGAGAGAAGCACTTACACTAAAGCACTTAGGTAAAGCACTTAAAGAGGTGTTTTTCATGTGTCTATGAGGCTGATAGAACTTCATTAAGCCCCCTGGTGGTGTTTTTATGGTGTTTTATGTCTTCTCTGACTATTTTGAGTTTCTACCTGGAGGCTGAAACCTTGAGGGTCAAATGTGCCAATAGAGAAACAGCGTTTTAGTGACATAGTAAAAACATACCCTCCCCCTCATTATCATAACACAACAGGTGTGGGCAAGAGGAGGAGGAGGGACTAGGACAGGTGGGTGGTGCTAAGGTGGTGGAGGAGGTGCTAAGGTGAGACCCAGGTATACTTAATGAACTGGAGGCATGTCCACATAAAAACATAATTTTAACAATTTCTGTACACTTTTTTGAAAAAAATCTTCCTCCTAGTATAACCATAATACCTGATGATTATGTTTTAGGGGGGGGGGGATTTTCACTGAACCCTACATACTGCTGTCAGCATGCAGTGTTTTTTCAAGCTTCAAGCTGAAAATAGTTCACATTTTGGAGAGGATTGCCGCTCATTAATGTCATGTTTGATGCCCCTGATTGTGTCTGACAAGCCAGTCATTTACCCAGTCATTTACAACCTCATGTTTAGCATTGTTTAAGCTAGGCTATTTTGTGCTTATAACACAGCTGACAGGATGTTTGAGCATAGCAACGGTTGACAGGTTCGAACTTCGTGGCTCGTGGGCATGATTTTCAAAGAGCTCCTCCGCTCATAAAATGCTTTCTGTTGACATAACCTAATTTACAATTTAGGCATTTAGCACTTAATCCAGAGCAATGTACTGTTAAGTAAGGTAAACACTAGGTAATACATCAAATGCATAGAAATAGTAATCTAGTAATCATCAGTCTAAACAGTATAATATACCATATGCCAATACTTTAAAGCCACTGTATAATGTAACTCTGAAGCAGTTCAGGTCACATGTTTTATATGTTGTTGTTGTTGTTTTTTGGGGGGGGATGTTCAAAATTTCAATACAGCAATGCATTACATATTAAAGGTTCTATGACATTCATTTTGGGGGTTTTATGACCTCAATTACACCCAAAAAATCTGAACTTTGAACATTCAGTGGATTTTCTGTGGTCTGGGGTTTTCTGAATAATTAGGCTGAAAAGTAATCTGAGCTTGGCCCTTCGGCAGTGAGGTCACAGACGATTAATCCCGCCCACTCTCCTCCTCGCCCCTCCCCTCCCCTATCCTTTCCTTTGGGGGGGGGGAGCGGAGCAGAGGCGATGATTGACAGGCAAAATCCCTCACCAGCGACACCCGCAGGCAAATATTTCTTTTTTCATTGCAGTTGAAAAGGCTTTAGAAATGTGAGAGAAAAACACCTGCCATGGATCAATGGAGTGGAATTTTTTGTTAAAACTTTCTATACACGTTTGAAGGACCATGACAAAGACTTTTAATGTGTGGTAAAACTGAACATCATGAAACCTTTAAGAAAATATACTTCATAATTTGTACTTTTGAATACTTACGTACTTGTACTTTGTCCAAACTACTTTGTCCACCAATGGAAAAGGGTAACTGATTGATTTAAACAATTTATTAGGAATAACCGACGCACAGGATGATGCTAAAAATCAATGAAATGTTGTGACATTATGTAACCTTGTATCTCCATATTTCTTCTTTATATTTCTTCTTTATTTTCCATAAATCATTGCTGTCAGGCAGATACCTTGTATCATGTAATCTCCATATTTTAACTTTTAAATGTTTGTTTTTGGTAACGTAATGCCCTACTTTGTCCTACTACAGTGTCAGACAAAAAAAAATAGCAGATCTACAAGCTCAAAAGGCATTGCATCGTGACGTGTTTTGAGTGTGTAGATATCTGCTATTTTGGAATTTGAATCCTAGAAAAGTAAAAAGTAAAAATGGACACACAGGGTTTCCACTTGACAGCTACTAAATTAATGCCCTAGTTTATACCTAAGTAGCAATGCATTGTGAACTTGTAAAATGGCTATTTTTGCTATTAAAGGACCACTTTAATCAATTGTAGCACTTTGAGATTTGTGAACATTGAAAAAGCGTGTTACAAATAAAATGTATTGTTTAAATTTAAAGTGAGTTACAAATAAAATGTATTATTATGATGATTATGATTATTATTATTATTATTATTATTATTAAGCACATTGTGTACCATGACGCTGTCATGCAGTTGCTCAGAACCAGAACCCAACATGCACCCGACCTGCCATTTAGACATGTGTTTTCAGGACGCTTGTATCTGTCACACAGGTAATCGCAAACTTACTACGCACTAAATACTATGAACACAGGTGTACATATTGATTTATATTCAGCTGTTGTTTATAAACATCATATTTTTTAATGATCATCATACACAGGTGTGTTCTCACTGCCACCACAAACGAGAGTGGAACAGCCAGTCCTACATTGGGAACACCCCAGCTTGAAATAATTAGCTGTCAGAAGCAGTGGCCTTCAATGGTGAGTCTTATGTTGAGATTCACAAGGTTAAAATATTTTGGTATACAACTCATTCAACTCACAGTCCTACATTGGGAACACCCCAGCTTGAAATGATTAGCTGTCAGAAGCAGTGGCCTTCAATGGTGAGTCTTATGTTGAGATTCACAAGGTTAAAATATTTTGGTATACAACTCATTCAACTCACAGTCCTACATTGGGAACACCCCAGCTTGAAATAATTAGCTGTCAGAAGCAGTGGCCTTCAATGGTGAGTCTTATGTTGAGATTCACAAGGTTAAAATATTTTGGTATACAACTCATTCAACTCAACTCAAACTTTATTTATAAAGCACACCAAAGTGCTGGTACAACTGCTGGTACAACTGGTGCTGGTACAACTGGTACAACTGAGGTTCGGGAGGTTGGACCAAGGAGAAATCAACCACACACAACTCTAACCAGCCAGTGCCACTGGCAACTCCACCCCGTGCCACACTGTGCCAACCACTCACTTATCTCCAATCAAGCTGACAACTCCTTCCCTGCCAACCCCCGCGGTATTTAAACCCAGATTTAAAAAATGGTGGTGTGCATAGTTTCCAGTATGGTGCATAGTTTCCAGTAAACAAGCACACTACTGATGTTCACTACTTGAGAGAATTTAGTACACTATTTGAGATAATTTAGTAGAATACAATTGTGTGCCTGAGCTTGGAAAAAATGTTTGGACCGCGACAGAGGTGCATAGTCTCAAGCGAACTTGAGCCACGAGAAGCACCACCGAGCGCGCGTTGCCGTGCTGAACGTTGCGAAATTTGCTTGAGCCTACTCAGCCCTGGCCGAGTTATGTACCGATAGGCACAGCATCGTAAATTATCCCCCCCCCCCCTTAGGCAATGCCAGTGCCGAGCATTATTTTCCACCACCGAGTACTGCATAACTAGGGGCGAGCGAAGCAGGGGGCATGGCGAGGCTACTGAGACATGTGGGGAAACACACGGTCGCCTCTCGGACACCCGTGAGCGGCCATAAATCTCCCGCTAATGCCGACCAGGCGTCAAAATGGTGGATTAGTGTGAGAACGGTTCCTATTTACTGCTCATTGCTCGCTCGGATCCGGTCTAGAGCCCGCCTACTGTCTCTCTAATTGCACACTAACCGGAACTGCAACCTACAACGCCTCCTTTACCTCCTCTTGGTTAGTTCTCATTTGTCGCTGGACTGTCAATCTGGCAAAATGTATTAATCTCATTGACTCAGCTGTAAGAAAGGCGAGCGTATCTACTAGTGACTGCTGCTGCTTTTGATACAAGACGCGCGAGGAGAGAATTAATAATTACGTTTAACAGCAAATATTTGTTATAGTTTAAGTGTGATGTTGTGTTGAGATTGCATTTGAGTACATTTAGCAAATTCAGATATAATTTCCGTCGAGTAGTATAGGCTAATGTAGCTACACTAGCTGATGGTGTGGCTAATAGTTTTTTTTTACTTGACGTCAGTTTAGCCTAATACAGCAGACAGCAGGACATATTAAGTTGCTGATTTCAAAGGTACAAGTTGGTCAACAACAGTGTTGTATTGGTGAATTGCACGTTTCAGCTGATCTACAAGCTCACGACATGGCGCGAAGCGATAAGTTGTGAGCTTGTAGATCAGCTATTTTCACTAGTTTGGGTCCCAGGGAAAAGGCCAATTTCTCTATTGAATGTCAGTCTCCAGGTTTTCTTCAGAATATGTATGACTTTGATTTGCTATGACACTATGTATGGCACATTATGAGTCCACTAGCACAAGTGGTTCTCAAATGTTTTATTTGCAAGGACCACCATAGCTCTGAGAGTGTACAAAATGCATGGACCATTTGGTTTCATTTGTACACTCTCAAGAGTTACAGACCTGTTATATGGTCATTTAGGGCTAGCTCTTTGTGTTTCTGGTAATATTATTGTTCACTCATTTTGTATGGCTGTTGCAACAATTACATTTTGCCCAAAATGTCCACCACAAGACAGCATGGTGATGACCCCTGGGACCCCTGGTTGTAACCTATAGGTTGTTATACCTTTCAGTCTGGGACTTGGACGCAGAAAATGGCAGATCTGCAAAATTGTAGCGCGTCGCTGTGAGCTTGCATATTGCTATTTTCACTCGTTTGGGTCCCAGGGAAACGGCTAAGTTCTGTATTGTCTTGAGCAATTCTCGAAAAGTTTGTTTGCACTCTGTCCTTTTCCATTGTAACAAATGTCAACTTGGCATAGACCTTTCCCATGTCAATGCAAAATTGACTGTCCTTTTCCATTGTAACAAATGTCAACTTGGCATAGACCTTTCCCATGTCTATTCCAAATTGACTGTCCTATTCAACGTACCATGTCATCTTGGCATGACCCTTTCCCATGTCAATGCCAATTTGACAGTCCTTTTGAAATGTACAATGACATTGGATTGCATATAGTGATGCAAGTCCCTCAGTGTTTGACAAAAGGGACACCATGTTAAAGCAGTGTCATTGTGGTTTCAGGGGAAGGCCAAGCAGGCAACACGAAAGAAGACAGCTCCAGCCCTCTGCCCCTTCCCCGGGTGCGGACTAGTGAGGTCCGACATGAAGATGCATTTGCAAACAACTCACCATCTGCAAAACCGAGAGGAGAAAGTTATTTTCCTCAAGTTGGCCAGGGGGAGGACCAAAATCAACTTGGTTCCTTGCCCCACCTGCCAAAAAAAAAACCCAAAACTGGAAAGGCACCTTGAAATTCATGTGAAGGGGGAGGAGGACCCTGCAGAGCGGGCCCGCACTCTCAGGCTCCTCTTGCACCTCGCCACCTGGCAGGAGGTGAAGAGGTTACTTGGAGAGCTGCCGGCCTCTGCCCCAGCTGTTGCAGTGGTCTCCACCTTCGATTTATACGAAGGAACCCCGGCGGTGGCCCAGGTAGCCCCGGTTCCTGATCCCTCTGGGGGACCTCCCATCTCCCCCAGAGGACCGAACCCCTCCCCAAACGGTCCATGTATCTCTGCCGGCGCAGGCGGCAGAGATCCAGGGAGGCCCGCCGTGAAATGGAGGACACTATGGAGAAGCTGGAGCAGGCTAAAGAAAAGTGGAAGGCCAAATATTTTGCCATGCGGCGTTCTCTAGAGGTCTGTATTCATCTGTGTGTGTGCGTGCGTGTGTCCATCTGGCTGTCTGGTTGTCTGACTGCCTTTGTTTAATCTCGCCAGGTGGAGAGTCGCGAGGGGAAGGCCAAGAAGCGGCCTGCCTTAGAGGTCTGTATTCATCTGTGTGTGTGTGCGTGCGTTTGTCCATCTGATTGTCTGGTTGTCTGACTGCCTTTGTTTAATCTCGCCAGGTGGAGAGTCGCGAGGGGAAGGCCAAGAAGCGGCCTGCCTTAGAGGTCTGTATTCATCTGTGTGCGTGTGTCCATCTGGCTGTCTGACTGCCTTTGTTTAATCTCGCCAGGTGGAGAGTCGCGAGGGGAAGGCCAAGAAGCGGCATGCCTTAGAGGTTTGTATTCATCTGTGTGCGTGTTTGCGTGTGTCCATCTGGCTGTCTGGTTTCAAAAATGGTGAAAATGGTGGTCTGGTTAAAAAATTCTATACATTTTTTTTTTGTAATTCGAAAAACAGACGATCTACACGGTCATAGGCACGCTGTAGATCGGCTGTTTTTTGAATTATAAATAAAAATTATATATAATTTTATTTGCGATAAATAATTGCGATTCATAATTTTAAGAGCGATCTACACGCTCATAGGCACAGCGTGCCTATGAGCGTGTAGATCCGCTGTTTTTTGACAGCTAAAAAAAAAATACTAGTCCTGGTACCATATCCAAACTTAGGATTAAGTTTCGTGAGACTGGTGGTGAAGTCAAAGACCGACCCAAAAGTGGACACCCCAGGAATACCGGTTATTTACTCTTGCCGTACTGAGGACCCTGAAACTGAGTGTAAAATTAGTGAAGTGTATGGCCAACATGTTTCTTTTTCTTATCCTTATTTTGTCCTTTGTCTGTGGAGTTATTTGTCAAAATTTCTCATTGCAGCTTTACATGTTTTTGTCTTGCAGCCTATGTCCTGAGATGTGCAACATTGCCCGGGTGGACCAACATCACCGACTGCAAAATCTAGAAAGCCTTCATAAATAAGTGTAGGGCCAGAGGAGGGAAAGACGAACAGTAGTATGTATACTTTCTCCATGTACACTTTTTATTAATTTTTTTATTTTTTTGTTTTGTTTTTCATGCTGCTATGGCTCAGTTGTAACTGAAATCAAAAATAAATCTGTTTTTCTTTTCTTTTTTTCTTTCTTTCTTTCTTTTTTTTTTCGTGACACTTTATCTCTTTTCCCGATTGGCTGAAATTGTTCTCTCTGTGAATGTTTTTCTGTTAATAATAATAGCCATTATGCTACATGAGCACAGGCCGTTTAACCAATTTAAAGCCTGGCCTCCCTATGTTGTTGTTGTTGTTGGGCATGTCACCCCCCCCCCCATGCGAAAGAAAAGTTAGAACATTTCAAACAAGCGTATCCACATTTTCCAAAATCTCAACTAAAACAATAGCACACATCGTGTGCTTATAGAGATTGTCCATTTTCCCTATTCCATCATTTGATGAAGTACAGTATACAGTATAGCCAGGGATTACAGAGGATGCCCACCTACTGACCAACACATAGCAATTACAATCAAGGATGCTGGAAGACTGTCCCCTGGCTTATTATATTGATTGCTTGCTGTTATGATAATCATCCTCTGAACGTGAATACAGCAGATGTGAATGTTTTTCTATTATTGTAACACAAGGCACTTTGACTGTCTTTCTGTTATTGTAACAAGGCACTTTCTGATATCTACCTCGGTTGAGTAATGTTTGTTTTTATAGTTTTATTGTTTTTAAAGTGTGTCACTCTTTTATTTATTTTTATCATTACGGAAGAGTTGTTAACTGCTGTAAATGTGTCCCTGTGTTAAAAATAAATTTTGTACTGTTAAACTGATCAATGATGTCTATTTTTTTCAGAAATCTGAGTATTAATTGTATAATTCTTAATTGTTTCTCATAATTCTCATGTGTGTCTCAGATCGAGGTCTCATATAGCTCCATTAATGCATCCAATAGAAATAAATGAGATGAGGAAGAGATATTGAACTCACAATGATGAGATCTCTATAAGGGCTCATTATTCTCAGATGTTTCTTATTATGTTTCTCAGATTCCCTTCAATGAAGGCTCCGGATGAGATCTCCTCTGTTTATCATACTTCTCAAATACTTCTCAAGTTATTGCCTGAACCAAACTTAGTTATCTTAGACTTAGTATCTCATTCTCATCTCTCTCTATTGCTCCTAGTTTTGTTCTTAGGAGTAATAGGGCAGCAGCAAATGATCACAGAATGATATACAAACGAGAAGGCAATAGTTATGTCTCAGAGTTGAGATTCAGCAATAGATAAGCAACAAAAATTTTGCTATGGGTAGTACTGTGGGAGAGTGCAATCTTAAATGCTCCAAGCAACAACGGTGAATACCAACTGAACAGTGACAAAACAAGAGTGAATTCCACCAGAAAAGTCTAACAGGCCATTTTGGCACATTTTTGTTCGGAGCTACCCACACATTTTCCTATGTTGCTCATTCCATGAATTCCCGATGTTTAGAAGCTGTACCTTGGTCCTCTTTGCTCTAACGTCCTATAGCATTGCCTGTCAGCTACCAACCAAGCATTGCCTGACGGCTACCAACCAAGATTCAGAAGATGGCCTCTCGGGTAAATCTGAAGATAATGTTCGAAACGTCCAACGCTAACCTAGCGTACTTGGCAGTGCCAGAGAATGGTTGCAACCGCGTTGACATCGATGCGCTCGACATCAACCAATTGTAGCATTGGAGAAGGCAGACAGATACAAGGGGGCCCGACTAGGGCCTGTACCTCGAGCGGCTCACATCAACACATGGGCCGCTGCGGTGAACTTCTGGATATTAAATGGGAGCAAGTACAAAGTCTACCTGTCAAAAAAAGGTTATAAGCCAACCCGTTTCTTTCCCTACCCTGCTTATGCTGATCTTATCCAACACGCCCCACCAAACGCAGCACCCATACCATCACTGCGAGATCTCCACATCAGAAGACATGCACAGGTGGTGAAATTTGTGCTTTATGCTTAACCCATTGAGACCTGTTGCTACCTATACGTTGTTATACCTTTCAATCCGGGAGCCACCTCTGTGTCTCATCAGCTGTTGCAATACATATAGTAACATCATTTTTTATTTGTTTTTTTAGTAAGAATTTGAAAATTTTCAGAAAACTATGGTTAGGTTTTAGAAGGCGTTTTTTGAATTGGCCTCAGGTCTAAATGGGTTAATAACGATGGTACAATAAAAAGTGATTAAAAAAAAACAAAAAAAAACAAAAACCTGTACCTTGTTGTAAAGGTGACGAAATCAACGATTAAAATGATATAAAACACCTTACTGATTGGTATTATTAAAAGGAAGATATAATGGCCCAAATTCAAGTTTCCTTACATTTTGTGAGCAGTTTATATATGTCGGGTGGAGAACTCATATGTCCAAAACTTACTTTTCAGGATTCAAATAAAAAAGTAGCAGATCTGAAAACACGTTGTTTTGCGCTGCGTTTCGAGCTTGTAGATCTGCTACTTTTGATCCTTTCGTGTGAAGCTGTAGTATGATCAAGTAGGGCGTTAATTTATGAAAAAACACATTAGAATAATGGAGATAAGGACTTTCTGCCTGACGGCAACGATATACATACGCTTACATTTTGCATCAGGCCTTAACAGAGAATCACAGATCGTGCTGATCCTGTTCACGTCAAACTTCATCGGCATGTGCTTCAGCCGCTCGCTGCACTACTATGTCTACGTGTGTTACTTCCACACCCTGCCCTAACTCCTGTGGAGCGGCGGGGTCAAGAAGCATGCAGGCCTGTGGGGGTAAGGAAGATCTACAACTCTTGAGTCGCATGGATGCTCAAAACAACGGAATGTTGTGCGACGTGCCTTAAGAGATGCAAGGAGAGGAATAGGCATTTTCATGTGTTTTTGTTTATTTATTTTTGGATAATTGAACAAACCGAGTTTAGTGGCCGACTAGGCATTGTGTGAATTTGTGAATGTTTTGCTGTGGTGAATGTTCTCTTAATGAAAGGTTTTGTTACATGTATGTGTAATATACTGTATATAGTTGCTGATCTGCCAGGAACCTTGCATCTCAATATTTAAACTTTTTTTAATTTTTATTAATGCCCTATACTTCATCATATCGTAATAAGTTCGTAATGCAACACGTGAGCTTGTACTGATATTTTTGCCATTTGAAAGAGATTTAAGTGAAATTGAGTAAAATCACTGAGTTAAAAGTCTTTATCCACGCTGCGTAATGGCAAGGCTACAGCCAGGCAAACGAGGTGGCAAGGTTCTGGTACATGAGCGATATCGCTACCAAAAAAACGAAACAAAAGGTGCCAAAATATACTGGCGGTGTTGGAAAAAGACCTGCAATGTCTTCATGCAAACCGCCATGTTCAACATGGATGAAGACAATCCACATATCATCATTTTAACCGTACCAGACCACAATCACCGGGATGATGGTGATGTTGTTTCAACCACTGCCATTATACAGAGGATGATTTTGGAGTTACCTCTTACTGCTTAAATGACCTGCACAGGTCAAACCAATATGATTTGACGGTGCTCCAGAGTGAGGAGTCCCCCCAGGCAAATGCTGAGGTGAGGGACTCCATCACGAAGTGTGCTGGCCCAGCAGGTCATGATGGAT
Organism: Gymnoscopelus braueri; assembly: GCF_963280865.1. Classification (NCBI taxonomy): domain Eukaryota; kingdom Metazoa; phylum Chordata; class Actinopteri; order Myctophiformes; family Myctophidae; genus Gymnoscopelus; species Gymnoscopelus braueri. The sequence continues at coordinate 11,138,323 of NC_137607.1, forward strand.
CAACGTCCGGTTGTATCTTTATTTCTTAAAGAGGCATTATTTGTATTTTATTTCTTACAGAGGCATTATTTGTATTTCATTTCTTACAGAGGCATTATTTGTATTTTATTTCTTATTGGCATTATTTGTATTTCATTTCTTACAGAGCTATTATTTGTATTTTATTTCTTATTGGCATTATTTGTATTTTATTTCTTACAGAGGCATTATTAGTTCCAGACTATAGTAATCTTCCAACTTTATTCTTTCTTTCTTTCTTTCTTTCTATATAAACTTTATTTCTTGTAGGATGTTCTAGATTGTTTTTAATGCATTTTAATAGTCGTATGGGTTCTTAAACAAGTATTCTGTATAGCCTATGGACTATAAAGTTTAATGTATTTTCTTCATTTGTTTCTATCTTTATGTTTGGTCTTTTTAAATGTAAGTTTTAAATGTATGCATTGTTTTTACATGTGGACCCCAGGAAGACTAGCACTAAGGTGCTTTAGGGCACTGCTAATGGGGATCTGAACAAATACATACATAATTAAACAAGAGTGGATGAAGGAGATATATATAATTACTGTCACAGTTCGGGCTTCGCCTCTCCTCCGGCCCCGCCCCCCCCTCTCGTCACTAACTTTGTGCCTGTTTGTGAGTCGGTTTTGAGCCTTTGTTGTCCGCGGCTCTCGCGGCTGGTGGCCCTTGTGCCTAATGACTTTGCTTTATTAATCTCTCCCTAGCCTCGATCTCCAGGCTTTTATTGCTTAGTTTTGCTAAAAAATAAAAGCCTGGCCCAACTATAGCCTGTACTGGGTATGAGGAAGTGTTTCATTTCCCAACCAACCAGAGTGCAGTGGGCGTCGCTCGTAATGTTGTGTTAACGGGGCGGGGGTTGACGGACAGATCGGTGAACCAATGGGATCATGCGCAGTCTCTCGCCGGCTCTATACACACGCCCCTTTATACACGAAATCAGGAGGGTTGCAGCAGGCTAATCTCTCCCAGCCGGTGCCCTGTGCTTGGACATTGTATTGTTTGGTGTGCTACCTGTCCTGTGTGTTTTCCCTCTGTGTCTGAGGGTTCAGGTTTTCGTTCCTGCCTGGGTTTATTCAGTAAAGTCCTTGTTTCCCGTTACATCTGTGTCTGTGTCCTGCATTTGGGTCCTACCTTTGTTTGTTCGTCAGCTCACCGTGACAGAATGTCCAAGCCCTACTTGGACCCAGCGGGACACGCGTCCGTCGCCTGCCAGACCGATGGCTTCGGGCTCGGTCGGCCTGCCCTGGAGGACAGGTTAGATCTGATTATGGACATGTTGAATTGCATGGACTCGCGCCTGCTCCACATGGAGACCACGCTGGCCGGCGGCCATGCTGGTCCGGACCCAGGACATCTGGGAGCGGGTCATCCAGGGGTCGGGTCCGCCTCAGCGTTCTGGAGTGGCGATGTCGGTCCGCTCCAGCGCGCGCGCCACGTGCGGCGGCTCTTCCAGCGAGCCGAGTTCGGGCGTGCATCCCGTGGCATCTTCCTCCTCGGAGGCGTCGTTCTCCTCGTCCTCTCCAGTTCCACGGGAGTGGTCTCCTCCCCGTCCTCGGATCCGCGAGAAGGTTCGCCGTCCTAGGTCTCTGTCGGCGGAGAGTGGCCACTTCCCCCGCGAGCGGGAGAGAGCCCCGCGTCGGCGGGGCGTCCCGACGCGCCACCGCTCCACGCCTCGTCCGTGTCCTGTCCCTGCCGTGCCACCTCGTCAGATTCATGTTCCGGCCGTGTCTCTTCGTCCTTGTTCTGCCCCGTCGGTGCCGTCTGTTCCGTCTCCCGGGTGGGAGGTCCCGCCGGAGCCACTCGCCGCCGCGCTCGGGTCCCCGAGCGAGTTGGAGACGGAAAAGGAACGGCGGAGCCGATTAGGTCTTTGTTTCTACTGTGGCGTGGGGGACCACCACATTAACAACTGCCTGGTGAGGCCCCCACGTCCCAAGAAGTGAAGAAAGTTAAGTTCTTGTTTTGTTTTGTTCTGCGCCTTTTCTTAAGGTAGTTTTTCGTTCAGTTTTGGTTTTGGCTCACCTCCTCTGCCTCCTGTTTTTCCTCCTGTCTTCTCTTTCCTCCTGTCCTGTCTCCAGCTCCTGTTTCGTCCCGGGTCGGCGGCGGCGAACGACGGGCGGCCCGCCGGGACGTCCGAACCTGGACGGGCACCGCCAGTGTCCAGGTGCGGTGTTCGGTCCTTCTGACTGGTCCGCGGTCCCGGCGGGGCCGTTCGTGTCCCGTTTTCCGGTCGTCGCTGTCCGGGGACTTTCCTCTTCTGCCTTGGTTTTGGTTCTGCCCCCCCCCCCCCCCCCACCTGCTCGCCTGCCGTCCGGGCTTCTCCAGTCGCCTTCCGGCTGGTCAACAAAGGCTCAAAACCGACTCACAAACAGGCACAAAGTTAGTGACGAGAGGGGGGGGGCGGGGCCGGAGGAGAGGCGAAGCCCGAACTGTGACAGTACCTCCCCCCCACGGGACGACTTCCAGGCGTCCCAGAACCAGAATGGGGGGGGGGCAGAGAAGCGGACCAGAGCCTCCGGTGGGGAGAGGGCAGAGACAGAACTGGGGGGGGGGGGGGGGGGGGAGGGCGCTGCCAGGGCTCTGCGCGGAGGATTTCGGCACAGAGGGCGCAAGCAGGACCAGAGGGGGGGGGGGGGGGGGGGGGGGGGCGCTGCCAGGGCTCTGCGCGGAGGACGTCGGCACAGAGGGCACAAGCAGGACCAGAACAGAGGCACGGGTCGAGGCCGGAACGGCCACCCGGGTCCGGCCGGACAACGGCAGGAGAGGTCCGGAATGGCAGGCGAGGAACCGGGGCAGAGAGGCGGAGCTCGAAGCAGGAGGACCACCGGGTCCTGCCCTCTCCCCACCGGAGGCTCTGGTCCGCTTCTCTGCCCCCCCCCCCCATTCTGGTTCTGGGACGCCTGGAAGTCGTCCCGTGGGGGGGAGGTACTGTCACAGTTCGGGCTTCGCCTCTCCTCCGGCCCCGCCCCCCCCTCTCGTCACTAACTTTGTGCCTGTTTGTGAGTCGGTTTTGAGCCTTTGTTGTCCGCGGCTCTCGCGGCTGGTGGCCCTTGTGCCTAATGACTTTGCTTTATTAATCTCTCCCAGCCGGTGCCCTGTGCTTGGACATTGTATTGTTTGGTGTGCTACCTGTCCTGTGTGTTTTCCCTCTGTGTCTGAGGGTTCAGGTTTTCGTTCCTGCCTGGGTTTATTCAGTAAAGTCCTTGTTTCCCGTTACATCTGTGTCTGTGTCCTGCATTTGGGTCCTACCTTTGTTTGTTCGTCAGCTCACCGTGACAGTTACAGGGTGAATGGAGAACCAGGGTGATTGAAGAAGGCTCGCTCGTTTTTACCACCCACCCAGCAATTGTGTAGAAGGAACACTAGAGGGAGCCACAAGCCAGGCTTGTGCACAAGCATATATGGCCGCGACCACACACACACACACAGTCACACACACACACGCGTGCACACGCGCACGCGCTCATGCTTTCAATGGACTGTTAAGATACTTTTATTGTGTTCTGCTGGCTTTTGTTTTAGTTTCTCCCTGACACACACACACACACACACACACACATAGTGATCCATGAAAATAACTATTCTGTCCCTATCGGTTTACAACTCGAACGGCGCTGTGTCGACTAGTAGAGCATCGGCCGGTCAGCGCGGGCACTCGGCGCGCCTCCTCGGCCTGAAGCTCTACTGAGTCGGCGCGCCTCCGTCATGGACAAGCGTGTGCGTGTGAACGTGTGTTCAGCGTTCCCCTAGCGTAGCTTCCTGGTTGCTATGTGGGGGGGAACAACAAAAGACAGGTCCGCGTCGCATCAAAGCCCCGCCTCGCAGCGCCGCGTCCTCCTTCTCCTCCTCCTCCTCCTCGCGAGCCTCGCTAATAAACCCTGTCTCGAAAAGCCCCGCATCGCCCCGAAGCCCCGTGCCTAAAGACAAGCGCTCTGTCTTCAATCACCCTGGCTCTCCAAACACCCTGTGACATATATATATATATATATATATATATATGTATATATATATATATATATATATATATATATATATATATATATATATATAGTCACTGTCGGGTGGAGACCTCCTATGTCCAAAACTTACTTTTCAGGATTCAAATAAAAAAGTAGCAGATCGACAAGCTGAAAACGATTTGCTTCGCGCTGCGTTTCGAGCTTGTAGATCTGCTACTTTTGATCCTTTTGTGTGAAGCTGTAGTATGATCAAGTAGGGCGTTAATTTATGAAAAAACACATTAGAATATGGAGATAAGGGCTTTCTGCCTGACGGCAACGATATACATACGCTTACATTTTGCATCAGGCCTTAACAGAGAATCACAGATTGTGCTGATCCTATTCACATCAAACTTCATTGGCATGTGCTTCAGCCGCTCGCTGCACTACTATGTCTACGTTTGTTACTTCCACACCCTGCCCTACCTCCTGTGGAGCGGCGGGGTCAAGAAGCTTGCAGGCCTGTTGGGGTGAGGGGAACTGAACCACTTATATATATATTTTTTTCTTACGAATATGGGGTGACAGGGCTTTCTCTAAGCTGCCCCACCCTCGCAATGTTTAAACCACACTCAAACCCACCCAGACTTGCATTTCCCTAACTAATTCAAACCTCCCTTTTTAATTTGTACATTTTTGTTTTGCTTATTATTTTTAGTTACTTATTTTCGCTATGTACATTGCATTTATTATTAAGCCTGTTAACAATTTTGAAAATAGGGCTTAATAGTCATGAAACCCTAGGCTGATTGAGTAGTCTGTCTTAAAAACTACAGCAGGGTAAAAACATGGCAGGCTGCATGAGGCAGACGAATACATATCATTTCGGGGGTTCTTCACATGAAGTTTGAGAACCCCTGGTGAAGAAGAAAATACCCACATTTTTAACATGTTCTTTTCTGCTTCCAGGTTGCTGATCCTGGGTATGATAGAGTGGTCGTGGAACAGGTGGCAGTGGGACACCTACCCGTTGTAATCGACACGGTGATAACAGCGAGAGACGTTGCGGACAAACCATAAAATCCAGACTGCTCACCAAAGAGCTGTTTGGAATTTCCCATTATCTCTCCCCCATCCTGACATCAAAGATGACAACCAGGAAGGAACGGCAGATCTTGCTAGAAAGCAGGCCTTGGAGATCATTCAGGCAGATGGCCGTCACCTCCACAAGGCACACTGCCCCCTTTGTGAACTCCCCCCCCCACACACACACACCCACAGAGACATTTCCCCTCTCCCTCTTTTTGAGCGCATGGAAAATTATGTTTTCACCACAAAGAAGACATTACACGTGACCTCATGGAGAGACATGTGGACAATAATGGACAATAATGTGAAAATGTAGTACTATGCTGTATTTCCAGATGCTTGGTGTGTAGAAGTGACCTGGGCATGAACCAAGGGGCCCATGGCTGATCTCGGTCATAAAATCCACTGAAGGGTCTGCTTCCCCCTCCGGTGACTCAGAGTCAGCAATCCCACAGCAGATAAGGAATTTACATATAGAGAGGACTTGGAAACACTTCAAAGACATTTTGGGGCATAAAGGCTCTTCACAAACCACACTCTTGGCTCAAAGCCGCCAAGGGATGATCTCCCTGGCTCTCCCATCACCAACCAAGGACGAGGAGGGTTAACCAGCCTTCCTAGGGCTCTTCAACACGGGACCTCCTGTCGGCTCCATCCAACCAACGACGCGATCCAAGGGACACACAAGTCCCCGTAGCACGGAGGCCTACCACGGCCTCACTCTCGTCTACCCGCGGCAGCGAGCACCGAAAGAGCACCAGTGCGCCCTTCTCCAAGAGGACATCACCGCGGTCAACTCGGCAACCCGGCCTCCGCCGACGCCAACTCAGTATTGCCTTTGCACTGAGATTCCCGAACTCTGAGACCACTCGCTAGAACCAGTGCCAAGTTGGGCTTTAAAGCGCGCCTGTGTACCTTTCTCCCGAAATCCAGAGTCTCCGGACTCAGGCCCCTATCCAGGGTCTAAAGGTGTGTTGAACCATTTTGATTTGTGCATTAATCTTAAGGCGACGTTACTGTGTTTACAAGAGAATATCTGTTATAGTTGAGCATAGCTCAGAAGGTTTTATAATAATGCATCCCCAATGCGATTCCTTCTTTTACTCTCTGTGACTTTTTCTCTCTCCTGTTTTCTTATCTCCCCACATTAACTCCATACACAACATAAGTTTCTGTTTCCCAAGCGTTGCTTTATAAATACTTGTAACGGTGAAGTCTGAATAAACCCAATTTTATTGTGACAAGGAAAGTAATGATGTTTGGTGTCTTTTGTCCAACCAGTTAAAGATTATCTCTCTCTGATTAAAATGACATTTATATAAACCTGTCCAAGAACTCACGTTACATTACAGTGACGTAAAGTTTCAATAATAATAATATATATATATATATCTATATGTATGTATTATTATATTGTAATTGATTCATAAATTATATTTATATGGTTTATGAGATAATTACGTCCTGTGTTCATATGCTGCGATCTCATCCAGTGTCATGATCATTACACCGTCCACCAACCTCAGCTCAGTGTTGCTTCACCTCTGTCACCTCTACATGCTGATGTCCCTGTGGCTGGCCCCTGGCAAAGCCAAGCAGCATTAAAATGTAACAAGATTTTCCAGGGAGAAAGAGAAAATAGTGAACATAGCAGATCTACAACTCTTGTAGATCTGCTCTTTTAACTATATGTTATTTTTCCGAGCCTGTGGCGCTGTCGCGTACTTCTGACGCAATGAAAAGAGTTGCAGTTAATAAAATGTCTGCGGTCTGCGTACTGTGATTGTTTAGGAAGACGCACAAGACTACATCCACTTCCTTGTTTACGTTTTGTGGCAACGCTATTGTGTCGGCGAGTCGCATGGATGCTCAAAACTTGGAATGTTGTGCGACGTGCCTTGAGAGATGCAAGGAGACAAATAGGCATTTTCAGGTGTTTTTATTTTAATTTTTTTTAAATAATTGAACAAACCGAGTTTAGTGGCCGAATAGGCATTATCGAGTGTTTTTAGTTTTTTGATAATTGAACAAACGAAATGTGAATTTGTGAATGTTTTGCTGTGGTGCATGTTCTCTTAATGAAAGGTTTTGTTACAGTATAACAATGTAACTTTTTAATGACGCACACAGACAGGAAAGGCAACAGAAAAAAACTTCACATAATTTACAATAATGCAATTTCACAATATTTATCTGTGGAACAGGGTCAAACTAAATGTAATGCCTCAACTCCTACAATTCCAAGTGATTCTCAGGGTGGAGGTCCCCAGTTTAAAAATGAGTTTGGAGGGTCCCCAGTTGAAATAATAGATTATTTTGGAGGGTCCCCAGTTCAAATATGATTATTTTGGGGGGTCAGTTTAAATATGATTACACCATCAAACTGATCATCATTGTCAAAATATTATATATCAAATGTTCCCTGTGCCTATTTCAATGGCGTGGCCAAGAGACTGACGCCGTCATCATAATCCTCCTCCTCATCATCCACTTTTGGCTATAGACCAGTACATTTTCAGGTCAGTTTGGCTTCGGTGGTAGACTCAATAACAAACAGTTTAAAGCACAACAGACAGAGTGTTTGCATTTGCGCCTAGTGGACACTGATCTTCTCTGTAAGAAAGTCCTAAAGATTCCTACTCTAAGCCACACCCTGTCTTTTGACTGACAGCTCCCTCTCGCCCAATCTGGGCCATTAAACTATCTGTATATGTATCAATCTATCTATCTATCTATCTATCTATCTATCTATCTATCTATCTATCTTTCTATCTATGTATGTATCTATGTATCTATCCATCTATGTATCTATGTATCTAGCTATCTATGTATCTATCTATCTATGTAGCTATGTATCTATCTATCTATGTATCTATCTATCTATCTATGTATCTATCTATCTATGTAGCTATCTATCTATCTATCTATCTATGTATCTATCTATGTATCTATCTATGTATCTATCTATCTATGTATCTATCTATGTATCTATCTATGTATCTATCTATGTATCTATCTGTTTAACTGTATTTTTCTCAGACTCTTTGTAGAATGGCTTACCTTCCAGCTTTCCGGACTCAGGCCTTTAGCTCCGAGCTCACCCTTAAGGCTTCACCTGAGGCAGAGAGGGTTGCCGCCCGCATCGGCAAGGGCAAGGGGTCCACGACTGTTAAGAAGTCTGAAGTGGTGGAGAAGGAGGCAAAGGAGCGCATCCTTCAGGCCTGAGGAGACCCCCTGAGTGAGATCCAGTTTGGTATATACCGGGGTCAGACATTCAAGTGGCTGTTGAGCCAAGCCTTGGGATGGGTGGTAAAGATAGTGGCGTCCCACCAGAAGGAGAGAGCCAGTGGTGACACTACACACGGTCCCCTCATGGACAACAAAGATGCCCTCCAGTCGTACGCCGTGTTGTTCCGACAGGTAGCGACTTACATCAGGGAGCGTAGGGCCCTGGAGGCCTCTTTGCCAGCGAGGGTGAATGACGAGTGTGTGGTGAATTTGCAACAGTGGAAGGGCAAAGGTGTCACCTTCAGTGTTCTTTACGAGTCCACCAACCAGGAGAGTCGAGGGTAAGTTTGAGGACCACGATGTAAACAAGCCTTAGGGCTTTATTGTGTTTTTATCACCGTGATATTTTGTCTGCTGTATGTATGGAAGTGCTGATGTCCTCTTGCCTGTTATCTGTTAAGTACTGAAAGTGATGTCAAAGATGATGTGATGACGTTTGTGGACTTAGGCGCTCCTTTGTTGCTGTCATGTCTGTCAGGTATGTGCAGTTTGTGAGGACACATGCGGTCATCACGCAGGGGAGTGGGTTCCATAAACTGAAGAACTATGTGTTGGCCCTGGACCAGGAGATGGCAGCTCAAACGCCCACCCAGCAGCGCGCAAGTAATGAATCTGTTTACAAAGTGTATAACCAATGTCCAACTGATTGCAGGAATTTACATATCAAAATGTGTTTTATCCCTTTGTGTTCAAGCACGAGCAGCATCCCGTCCTCAGTCCGTAGAGGAAGAGGACAAGGAGTTGCTCTCTGCCGCTCAAGAGGTCGATGCTCTGGGTGAGTACACTTTTGTGCGCTCGTGCACACTCACTCACTCACACACACACACACACACACACATACACACACACGCACACACACACCCATATAGAAATATATTTTTAATAAATAACCATGTCTGTTTATATTATTTGTATTTATTAGCTGTCCATGGATAATGTCGATAGTGAATCAGGTAATATCAGTTGCGATAACAATTGGTAAGTGTGGTCCCGGGCGTTAGTTATCTGTAGCTGCATGGCTTTGCTGCTCTGGAAAATTGATGTGGCTGATTCAAACATTTCATTCAGTCATCTCTTCATCGTATCGTAATGCTCTAATAATGAATGTGCTATCATGAGCTAGGGTGCTTTGACTGTGTCTTTGTGTAGTTCCCTGCACTGTAGAACATGTAGCTGTGTTGTGAATAATCCCATTTGTCTGAGAGACACTGTCTTAAGAGTAATTGCACATTTAACCTGAACTAAGATTAATAGTTAAACGTTTTCACCCTCAGTCGCTGCTCATATCACTGTCTGTCCTCAGGCCATGCTGTGCCATTTCTAATTTCACTAAAATAGGACCTAGGCTTAATGAAATTCAGCACATTGTCATGTCGGCTTCATGATGTAATAAGGTATAACACGCTTCCCTACTTTGCTGGGGGAAAATGCGCTTTGCGTGAAAGAGTGGCTGTGAGTCTCTCCTTTGCAGTAGCCAGAGCCAAGACACCAGCTGCTGCGTCGTCGTCTGCTGCCTCGTCTGCTACGGCTCCAAGAGGGCCAAGAGAGCCTCTTCCCCAGCCGCCAGCCTCCAGTGCAGAGGTCAAGTATCCCTACATTTATTCATCACTATGCAATTGTGGATTTCCCTTGTGTGTATTGCCGTACTGACATTTCTGTTCTAGCTGCTGCCGAAGGGGTGGCGGAAGACCCTGCCAGTGGAGCAGCAGGGCTGGCTGGGGCAGGCCATGTTCAGGTGGACGCCCACAGGGATCGACCTCACCGACAAGAAGATGTGGTGGTTCCCCCCTGGACCTCGACCCAACTACACTCAGCCCCCCGCCTCAGCCAACGACTTCCTTCAGCGTCCGTTCTTCCTCTGGATGCCCTATAAGTATGATGTGTATATGGGGTATTTTGTGCAGTGTGTTGTGTTGTACTCCTAACTTAGCTTTTCATTGCTTTAATATGACTTGTATTTGAACAGGCGATTGGGACACAAATTGGTTTGCCCTAGCGGCTGTAAAGCCATCGCCGACAGCAACGATGGGAACCCCCTCACAGGCGCTGGGTTATACCAGACTGTCCGGAGGGTGCTGGACGCCAATGGATGGTACTACATGGGCACGGAGTACCTGGAGTGCAACAAGTGTCGCAAGAAGGTGGCAGCCTGGGCACAGGGCATCATAGAGCAGCTGGACCTTCCTCACCAGACGGAATTCCCAGCCGTTCTAACGTACAAGTAAGCAGATGCAATTGACAGTCTTTGGAGTACGTAACGGCCACATTTCACAGCATATATTTGTATGAGTGGGTGACAAATGATCTTTGTCCCAGGTTGTCCTGTGACAAGCGGGTGATTGGCGCACTGAAGCAGCGGACGCTTGGGAACAGTCCGACTCGCCTCCACGCTCAGCTGATGGAGCAGCACACAGAGGAGTGGATGTCACGATCCATGCTCTACCTCTCGGTGCTCGACCTCAACACCAGCTTTGTGGGTGTGACGCTGCAGAGGCAGGTGACTCTTCCTCCCATGCACCCGGTTCCCTGCGTGCCCTGGCTGCTGTCTGTCTATGTCAGGGAGGCCATCACCAGACTGGAGGAGACAAAGGCCAGGGTCACATCCATCTTTGGCGAGATTCTGAAGATGGACTCCACCAAGAAGGCAAGCTTTGATTACAATAGCATTAATATTCACCCACGTTGGCACCCTAGCCGAAATAGCCAATCTACAAGCTCACAGTGCGCTGCGTTGAGAGCTTGTAGATCGGCTATTTTCGTCAAAGACATGTGGTGGCGTGGGGAAGAAGGGGGTGCAAGTATGGACACCAGTCTACCCCGGTCATCAAAGTACATAATGGTTTAAGTGGCTAAAGCACGGGTTAACTCATTCTGTCTAATCTAAGTTAGTATTACAGGCCATGCAGGGTGCTCATTACAGGCCACTCGATTGTTAATGTCTGATTCTTTTTTTTTTAGATGACAAAGAAGCTGGCGGGTGACGCTGGAGACTGGGCTGCCTGGGTGACCAACATGGGCAATGAGCGTGGGCAGGTGCTCATGTCTGTGCTGCCCATGGCTGAAGGTCTGATGCGACGCTACAGAGATGCAGGTGATGTACATGGTCTTTTATGTTTTTACCCCCCCTTTTTTTTGTACATAATTTTATCTTTTACCTCCTGTTTCTTTTTATAATGATATTTGAACTGTGATGCCACTATATATGTCTATGAATTGAATATCAAGGACCTCAATGGAAACAAGACCGCAAGGACTTTTATGAACGGACCTTTTAGACAAAGTATTTTTAATGTAACTGTGCTGTTTTAGGTTTTACATGTTCTGCCTAATAAAATATTCAATCAATCAATTAGGTGAGGCCCCTCCTAAGGTCCTGTACGTCGATCGGGACTGCTGCATCACCACCGGACAGTGCCATGTGGCGGCCACGTTCCACGAATGGGATCAGCTCATCGTCAGGCTGGACGTGTGGCATCTCATGCGACGCTTCGCCCGGGGTGTCACCACGGACAGCCACCCGCTGTACGGCCTCTTCATGGCGCAGCTGTCCTTCGCCATATTTGAGTGGGACAGTGTCGATGTGGCGCGCCTGGAAGAAGCCAAGCGGTCTGAGGAGGGGAGGGACGCCCACATCCATCTCTCCGCCAGAGAGCTGGCCTGTCACTGCCGCCGCAGCACTCGAAGTGCGGTAGAGATGGAGCGGCTGATCCAGGAGGTGCTGGACTCCTTCTGGGACATGAAGGACACCATTCCCAGATAATAGCCTAACGTATAAACAATGCTCTCTGAGCCTGAGGAGTGAGCCGGAGCCTTGACATGCCATTAAATTATTTAATTGGGTGAAGAGTGCAATGGCGCACCTTCAGGTCGCTAACAGCCGGGGAGGGAAAGCCCTCATATTATATAATTATCGCTACCTCCGCAACAAATGCACAGAGTTAAAAATGTACTGGCGGGTTTGCGACAAGCTGAACAGCCAAAGATAATGGCAGGCAGTAAGTACAGACCCAGGAATAGGTACAATTTCCTAAGATGGCAAGGAATTACAGAGGTGAAGAGAATCAGGCTCACGCAATTACAGAACCAAGCAATTGCGACCCTCCAGTCAGTGTCTGACGTAGAAATGTTGCTTACGCAGTACGAGAGTAAACGGCTGAGGTCGAAGATACAGGACCTCGTAAGGGCAGAACGACAAGCCCGCGGCTCACCGTCTTATGACCCTATGCTTCACCCTGTAGGATCTGTCCAGAAAATGGATGAATATGACCAGGACAAAGTCGCCAATTGCAAGCGCGATAAGAAAACCGCGAAAGATCGACTGGCGATCGTGCAGAAGAGAATCGCTGCCTGTAAAAATGCCATCCCTACCTTAAAGAATGCACGGCTGATCAGGCGTCAGAATTTCCCAGCGGCACGCTGATACTGACAAAATGTAAAAAAATAAATGCCTCAAGTGAGAAAAATGTACTGGTGTGGGTGCAACGTATATGTGCACACGTGGTGGCTAAATGTTGAGGCGAACAATCCAGCCATCGTTGTGGTAAAGCCTCCAGGAGACCACGTGGCGGAGGAGGATCTGGTCGCCACCACAGCTCTGATTGGGCAGATGTTTGAGCAGATAGCCAGCCTGTGTTCCAGGAGTGGACTAATGTCCATGGGTCCACCCTGGGTTACGTGGATGGGGGGTGGAGCTCAATTGGAGCCTGGTGCCGAAGAACCAAAAAGAGCCATCCGGATAAATGCTTGAGCAGGTGGCGGCTAATCCAACTGAGGTGTTCAAGCTTTTCTTTTTTTAACATTCCAAAATCAGAGACCAAATTGCATCCTGCTTCTCAGCTGTTCTTTTGTGGTCAATGGTTGGTTCTGCCTTTTGGAAAGTGATTTTTTTGGTATATCTCTTCAGTTTTGCAAAGTTAACACTGTCATCTGGAAAACGGCCCGAGATGTAAATAGAGCAGTGGTTTTAAGTTAAATTAGCCCAGAGTTTGAGTGAGCAAATCCAGTCTGCTCTGCATGTTCAGCATTACGTGAAGCGGGTCTATGACCAGGTAGTTGCCGAAGCTGCAGAAGTGCGGCATATGCCGCCCTTTAATTCTACACAATTGCGACTGGAGAGACTGCGGGCTAACCTCATGCCTGACACACTGTCCATTGCTCCATCAGAGGTGGAGGAGTACTGGAAGGAAGAGTGGAGGAATAAGGAAGATAAGTGTGATCTCATTGAGCGTGAGAAGGAGGAGAGGATGGAGGAATGGGAGTCTCTTGTGGCAAACTTATTTTCACTCCGTAAGGTGGAGAAGAGGGAGACGCTGCAATAGTGGGAAAAGAAGGTGGATGAATGGGAGGCCATTGAGGAGGAGAAGGTGGAGATGAAGGAAGAATGGGAGTCTCTTGTGGTAAACAGGGGAGGCTGATGGGTCAACAACATTGACGTTACTACTGTAGATAGGAGGACAAGTGGAGACACTTTCTCAGAGGAACAGGAGGATGTACTTGGAAGACCAAAGGAGGCTGTAATCTCAACGTTGACATTACTAGCATGTGGAATAGTCAAATTATCTAATAGAAGAAAGAACAAAGAGGGACAAAGTGAAGTTGCAGAGGGACACCAGCAACTCTATCTGGCGGTAGATATACAATATTTACAGGACTACAGACACAAGATGGCTCGCGGTCAAAAAAGAGAGGAGACAATGCCGCCATGCCAGTGGAAATAAGCATTAATCTCCAATGGGTTACCAGATTGATGCATAAGTCTGAACATTCGTAATTAAAAGTCTGTCTGGTAATCATATGCAGTATAAGCAAATGCTGTGATGTGACCAATATGCCATTTATGTTGCCCCCTGGACCGCCAGGCAACATTCTGGATTGAAACTACACACTGCACCATGTTCAGGACGTGGTTCGCAAGGATCTCATCGAGAGGATGATCAATGAAGACCCAGAGAAAAGACCTAAAGTGAAGGAATGCTTGGCTCACCCCTACTTCTGGTCAGACAAATGGTACAATAAACAGGAAAACATCCCACTGCACACATTAAGTACTTTTTAATGCATATTCACTAAAATCTCAATGTTATTACATTTAATAGCATGGCTTAATCACAACCCCTGCTCATCTTTAACACATTGCCTGCCAATCGCGTAGATTTACGTGAATCTAATTATAGTCGCAGCGTGCCAATCGCGTATATCTAGGCGAAGTGGTCTTTTCAGTAGTTTGTGTTATATTAGGTCCTCGGGCAACTTGGGGGTTAATATCTTTCGTGTAGATGATGTAGAAGTTGAAAAAAAAATATTATTTTCACAATATTTACCTGTGGAACAGAGTCAAACAAAATAGGGGTCCCCAGTTCAAATAATTATTTTGGGGGGTCTGATTGATTGATTGAATTTTTTATTAGGCAAAAGAATGTAAAACAACACAGTTACATTTATAATACTTTCGTCTAAAAGGTCCGACTTTCTTGCGGACTTGTTTCCGTTGGGGTCCTTGAATTAATTTCATAGACATATATAGTAGCAACTAAACAGTTAAAAAATCAACATAAAAATACAGAGAAAAAATACCACTATGTACAAAACATAAAAAAAAAATAAAAAAAATATATAAACAAGACCAGGAGACCTGGTTCTGCCAGACCCAGACTTCACATGACGTGCCAGCCTGTGTCTATGCCCATGTATGGACGAAAGGGGGACAGACTTTTATGGCTGGGGCCTAAGGACAAAGTGACCAAAACCAGTTTTTTGTCCATGTATGGAGAAAACAGGTACAAAACATGCCCATGTATGGACGAAAGGGGGACAGACTTTTATGGCTGGGGCCTAAGGACAAAGTGACCAAAACCAGTTTTTTGTCCATGTATGGAGAAAACAGGTACAAAACATGCCCATGTATGGACGAAAGGGGGACAGACTTTTACGGCTGGGGCCTAAGGACAAAGTGACCATGCCCATGTATGGACGAAACAGGTACAAAGCCTCATGTAAGCCGACCCCTTGGGTCTGGAGCCGTAGCCCTCATGTGAAGAAGCTGGATGCTGCCCTCAACACCGCCCTACGGACCGTCTCCGGATGTCTACGAGCCACTCCAACAAACCAACTGCCTGTCCTCGCTGGAATCGCTCCAGCAGAGGTCAGACGAGAAGCCGCCACGCTGGCCCTCGCTCGGAAGGCACAGATGAGTGAATCCCACCTCCTCCACAAGGTCATCACGGAGACACCACAGCGCGCGCGCCTCAAGTCCCGGCGCCCCTTTGCCACACAGGCCCAGGAACTGCTCCGCACAACACCAGCAGACACCTCCAAGGCTTCCTGGGTGAAGGCAAGATGGAGGGAGCAGTGGAAGGCAGCAGAACCATCCAGGCTTCACAAATACATCGAGGACCCAGCAGATGTTCCTGGCCAGCACCTCCCACGCAAGGAGTGGACAACCCTCAATCGCCTGAGGACAGGTGTGGGACGTTTCAATGCATCAATGCACAAGTGGGGTCTCACAGACAATGCCCAATGCGAATGTGGGGATCCAGAACAGACTGTGGAACACGTTATGACCAGCTGCCCCAAATACCGGCCACCTAATGGTGATCGTGGTTTAATTGACCTAGACAATGACACACTGGACTGGCTTGCTGCAACGGAGCTGAAGGTCTAAGGACATACGACAGAAGAAGGGGCTGGCAAAAAGGGGGGGAGGGGGGTCGTCTGTCTACCGGGAAACTGGTACTACCTCCTCTTATTGCCTCCAGAAAGATGAGTTTTTTTGCTGTTTTAAATGAGCCCAGCGAACTGCATTTTTTGAGGGATGGGGTTAGACTATTCCATACCTTGGTGGCCGTGCTGTAGAAGGAGAAGAATTTGCCCATGTTTGTTTTATGGGTGGGTGGAACCAGATTGTTGTTTACGCTCCCTCTAGTTTCGTGCCTGTGGGTGTCACTAACTTTTGGGTATTTAGACAGATATGCGGGTATAGGGGGCATTTCGGGCAAATCTGCATTTAAGATTTTGAAGACATTTTTAGTTGTTTAACCCTGTCTTCCACCCTGAGCCAGCCTAGGCTGGCAAAGTGAGTGGGAGAGAGGTGGGTCATGGGCCCCAGTCCGAGAAGTAGTCGAATCAGTTTGTTTTGGGAGGTTTGAAGCTTAGTCTTCAGTGACACTGAGGTGTTGGAGTACCAAGAGGAGCAAGCATAGTCAAAAAGGGGCTGAATCAGGGCCCCTGAGAGGGTCCTGAGGGCCTGAGGGTTGACAAAAGAGGAAACTCTGCCCATAAATCTGGTTCTCTGGTTTACTCTTTTGACCACCTTTGTTTCCATGCTTTCACCTGTCAGGTATTTGTCAAGAATACATCCCAAATAGGTAATCTCTTCTTTGCTAGAGATGATTGTGTCATCGACTTTGATCTTGAAGTCATTTACCTGAGGGAATGTTTGGTCCCAAAGAGAATGGATTCAGTTTTCCCAAAGTGTAGTGACAGTTTGTTATCGGTAAGCCAGGTACAGATTTGAGAGTTCAGAGCTGAGAGCTTCCTCAACTTGCAACTTGTCCTCACCCGAGATCAGGAGTGCCGAGTCATCAGCGTTTGCAGTTTGCAGTTACAGGCAGCATTCATGTCGTTAATGTATAGTAGGAACAGTAACGGACCTAGAATGCTGCCTTGACTAACCCCGCAGCTCACCGGGAGGGATGAGGACATGGTTCCGTTGATGTCAACCACTTGCTCTCTACCCTCCAAGTAAGATCTCATCCAATTTAGTGATGTGCAATCAAAACCAATCGCCCTCAGCTTATCAAGTAGAATTGAGTGGTTTACAGTGTCAAACGCCTTTTGGAGGTCCAGCATGACCATGCCGCACTAGTTGCCCGAGTCTATACGTTTGATGTAGTCGGTCAAATACAGTAGACATGTGTCAGTGGAGTGGAATGTTCTGAAGCCCGATTGGAATTCAAACAACAGTTTACGCTCGCCGAGGTAGCTGTTGATTTGTTCTTGGATTAATCGCTCTATAACCTTTGAGACGGAACAAAGGATGGAAACAGGCCTATAGTTGCCAGGATCTAGTTTGCTTCCTTTTTTATTTAGAGGGATTACTCTTGCTAACTTGAATTCTTGTGGGACGTGACACTGACTGGTCATAGCCTGAAAAGGTTGAGAACCACTGCATAGATTATTGAACCAGGTCCATTTGGTTGCAAATGTTTTAGTGAACAAAGACAACTCACTGTGTGAGAGAGAGACAGACAGACAGAGAGACAAACAGACAGCGGGGAGGAAGAGAGGAATAAGTAGAAGAGATGGCTTGTAGATCTGCTATTTTCACAATATGTATCTGTGGAACCGAGTTAAACAAAATGGGGGTCCCCAGTTCAAATATGATTATTTTGGGGGGGTCACAGCCTGAAAAGGTTGAGAACTGCATAGATTATTGAATCAGGTCCATTTGGTTGCAAATGTTTTTGTGAACAAAGAATCTCACTGCGTGAGAGAGAGACAGACAGAGAGACAGACAGACAGAGGGTAGGAAGAGAGGAAGAAGAAGAGAGGGCTTGAAAGTCTGCTATTTTCACAATATTTATCTCTCTACAAGCTCAGTTAAATCTTGTAGATCTGCTATTTGTGGCTATGAATACAGGTGTGGCTTGAGATTTTGACTTGCCCATTGGTGTGGCTTGGGCACAACAGGTTTGAAAACCACTGCAGTATAGAATATTGGACTGGAAAATAAGTGTTCTCATGAAGCTCTCGATGACCGATGTATTGATCTTGCACTTTGAATTATTATTATTTATTATTTGATGTATATAACTTGAGTTGAAAAACTTTGTTTGAAATGAGCTGAAATAAGCTTTTCACTTTGGAGTGAAACAGAGCCATAAATGTCCATTCAAAAGCATTTTTATTTATTTATTTGTTTATAAACAAGTATTGTTTACATGACTGATGTCAATGAAGGCGCAAAATAAATGTCAAAGAAATGAAATCATTTTATGCCTCTAAAGTGTGTCTTTCACTAAAATGCTCATAACTCTGAATCTAAAGAAAAAGGCTGTTTTTGGTGAAAACCAAGCAGTATTCAACTACCTCTAGCTAAAAAATAGTAATAATAGTAGTCATAGCACAAAATATTCTGTGGGTCCTCAGTGTGAGTCAGAATGGTCAAAATTCCTGGCATTGGCTGGCACTGTTATATAAAACCCTTTGGCAGGGAATGTGTTAACAGTTTGATCAAACACTATGTTTTCCAGTCTACGTATTTTTTACTGTAAGTACTTTTTAAAAAATGTTATTCCAGGAGAGAAACGATAGTTCTGAACCTTTTTCAAGGTTCAGAACTATCGAAATTCAAACCAGAACCTCATCAGGGGATTAGAGCAGTGTGCTGAGAAGGGACTATTCGACGCATGGAAAACCAAGGTGACCAAAGCATCAATCTGGGTTCACTTCTGTCTTTATGTCCAAAAGAGTTTTTGCACACTTTATTTTTGTCTACAGTATATGGTGGATGATGAGTGCGAAGAGGAGGATGCGGAGGAAGCCCCATCCTGTATACATCCTTTTGCAGGAATCCTTGCATGAGATGACTGTGGAAGATGACGCAGATACGTTCCTGGAAGTCTTCGATAGCGTGGCAACAGAATAAGTGGACATAGGACCTGAAGGCATGGCGATTGCTACCTGGCCTGACGACCCACTCACCTCACAACCTCTCACTTCATTAAGGTCTCTTAGATCAGAAAATGAGACCCTTAAAAGTGCAGCGAGGACCTTAACTGCCTATCCTACCCTAAATGACCTTAACCCTAACCCCTCTCTTCTGATTAGAAGAGGGCAGGAATCGGGGGTGTCGTAAGACCTTCATGTACCCCCATAGGGGACGCACTTGCCAGGTCGATTGACAGGGCGAAGGTAGAAGTCTCTTGTCTCCTAAAAGAGTGTGTGTGTGTGTGTGTGTGTGTGTGTGTGTGTGTGTGTGTGTGTGTGTGTGTGTGTGTGTGTGTGTGTGTATATATATATATATGCTGGTGATGCTGGTGACAGCCGGTTCCTCAATCTATTCTAGCAGCTGGTCCGTTAGAAAGATGCATGATATGAGGAACTTTTGTTTATATTTTTAATTGAGAAGTATTCTCTGTTGTATGTATGCAAGACCATTCTTTGTTCAAAGGTAAAATTATGTGTTGATTTAAAACCTTTATTTTAATTTAAGATGAATTTATGTCTTCCCTCTGTATGGCACAGTTATATATAATAAGCTATTTAATGTAAGACTTGAAAGACTTACAGTTATGAGTGTGGTTTAAAAGTGCTCTAGGCTACCTTTAAAATGTCATTGTTCAAAAATAAAACAGTACAAACAAGTATTGCTTTCTATTCTAACGGGGGGAAACCTCATATCCAAAACTGTTACTTTTCAGGATTCAAATTTAAAAGTAGCAAAAGTAGCAGATCTACAAGTTCAGTTGTGGATCGTTTTTGTGTGACGTAGTATGATCAAGAAGGGCGTTAATTTACGAAAAAACACAAAGAATTAGAGTATGGAGATAAGAGGTTTCTGCCCGACAGCAACGATTTACAGATCGGTTCATCATTCATACAACCTTGGTCAATGTTTCAGCATTACACATAAAAAGGTTGAATAAATGTTCCCATTTTCCACTTCCTCCCACATACACCCTGTTGTACCTCTGCGTACCCATAGGGCAGTGGTTCTCAGACTTTTACATGTCAAGGACCCCCAAATTGACACTTATTATCCCGCGGAACCCCATTTGATAACATATGCAGGGACCCCCATAAGAGAATATTTTTACAACTCTAGCAATGATTCTCAACCATTTTCATTTCAAGGACCCCCAGTTTGACATGCATCAGGCTAAGGACCCCCATTTAATGGCATTTCTATCTCTGGGACAACAATTTATATTGTAAAATAAGTGTTTAACTCTGATTGTGTACAAATGGAACCAAATGGACCTATTAGGGTTCATTTGGTTCCATTTGTACACACTCAGAGTAACAGACCCATAATCCATTTGGTTCCTAATATTACCCATAATTTAGCTGGGGACCCCTTGGAACTCCCTCAAGGACCCCTGGGGGTCTACTTTGAGAACCAATGCCAAGGGGTATTGGTACATGATAAACATAGAACTCTAACTGATGACACAGAAATCACACTGACATTGAATGATGAACCAAGAACTCTGCCCATACAGGGGAGTTTAAGTAGACACAGCACTAACAGGACACAGGTGAAACTCAAAGCACAATCAACACAGGATTGGACAAGACTAACAGAACACAGGTGAACCAGATGACCAATAATCAGTGAAACGAGACAACACGGGTAACAATCTACAAGGGCAGACAGGAAGGCACAAACACTACTACAAAATAAGATGCACAAGTAACAACTGGGGAATTAACAGACTCAGACCTGACACAGAACATGCTACACACAGAGTTTCAGAAGTAAATGTAAATCAGGCAAACAAAACTAAAACCTAAACCAAACTGGGAAATACATGTCCAAGTTGACAAACATTGTCCAAGTCCAAAGGTTGCGGAGCAGGCCTTGACACGCGTACCCTGTTGTACCTCTCTCTGCGTATCCATAGGGTACACGTAACCCCATTTGAGAAACACTGCATTAGATAAACACCTCTGGCTAACTCACAGCGTGTCGCATGTGAGCTTGTAGATCAGCTATTTTCAAATAGGTGATGTATATAGGGTTAAAAGAAAAACGTGTTTAATTTTGTATAATTGTATAATTTGCGCAATTTCTACCTGTCAAAAAAAAGGTTTACATACATAATTTCCCCTTGTAATAGTAAGATAATAACATTAAGGACAATTTTGCACTTTATTATTGACACTGTTGGTTGGTTGTAATGTGAAAGCGACAGTGCCACTGACACTGGTTTAGCTGCGCCTGCACGCTTACTGTAATTAATTTGCTGGGGTGAACTGGTTTAGAGTAATTGGTATTGTACAGCATGGTCAAGTTGGACAATGTAGCTCTGTTTTCATCTTGTGTATCATGGATGAAAAGATTAAAAGTCTTATTCTTTATATGTTTGTGAAGTGACGCTAAATGGTCTATAGTAATTTACGGGACCGTACCTATGTTCCCCAGGTTCTATGTTCCCCAGGTTCTATGTTCCCCGCAAAAAAGGTTCTATGTTCCCCACTTACCAAAAAAGGTTCTATGTTCCCTGGGTTCTGTTCCCCTTTTACCTAAAAAAAGGTTCTATGTTCCCCGTTTACCCCAAAAAAGGTTCTATGTTCCCCATTAACAAAAAAAAGGTTCTTTGTTCCCCGCTCACCCAAAAATGCAGGAAAAATACATTTTTAATTTCCAATTATTAATAACATCTCTGAACACACACAACTGAACATAATGGGGAGGAATTACTATCAGAAACTTGCCCGCCCCTTTCCCCTGGCGGCCATCTTGGACAAAAATTGTACCATATGATAATAAGCATTGGTGAGGACCAATTATATGAAGATATGTTGAAAATGGGTGAAAATGGGTTGTCCTTTAAGCTTGCATAATTGTCTCCACCAGGCCGAAAGGCATGGCGAGAGAGTATGTTTTACCCCTGTCCATCCGTCCGTCCGTGTGTGTGTCCTGTCCGTGTGTTACCAGCTAATCTCCGGCACCATTGGCCCGCTCGCTGTGTAACTGTGCACACACACTCCCTCGATACAATTCAGAACCTCTGCCCCAAATTTTTCACATGGGCCTGTTATAGCGCCACCAGGAGGCCGATTTGTGCAAAACCCATTTTTTTACATTACTCCTACAGATTGTATCCAAACGCCATGCAAATCGTTACACAGTATCTCTATAGTCATGTGATCAACCCGGATCTGTCCGATTTCCCATATTCCATCCTGATTGGCTAAGGTTGGCTTCCAAAGTTTGCAGGATTGGTCCGTTTTGAACAAAATGCCTCGAATCATGAACGCAGCTTGCAATTTCCGTGAAATTTCACACGCACATTCCCACTAGGCCGAGGAAGAAATGCCACCCATTTCACATTGCCCTGTTGTAGCGCCACCAGCAGGTCTAATTTAGCAAAACACATTTTTGGAACAAAATGCCACAAATCATAAATGCAGTGTCCGATTGCCGTGAAAGGCCTAGGAAGTAATGGCACCCTTTTCACATTGGCCTAATATACCGCCACCAGGAGGCCACAATAACGTACCTGACCTGGCGTAGACCTGTGCTCCGAGGAGCACTTTTTCTAGTTGTATTTATTTTTGTGTGTAAAAAACTTTGTAACTTTTTGTCTCCGCCAGGCCGAAAGGCATGGCGATAGAGTATGTTTTAACCTCCGTCCGTCCGTCCGTCCGTCCGTCCGTCCGTCCGTCCGTCCGTCCGTCCAGCCTCATGGTGGCGCTATAACTGGCCGATTTGCATTTTTAACTATAACTGCACCGATCTGCGTGAAACTTTGCACGCACACTCCCTAGAGGCCAAGAAAAAACATCTGGACTGCATTTTTCACATCTGCTTTTTACAGCGCCACCAGGAGGCCGACTTATGTAAAATACATTTTTGGAGATTATTCCTTCAGATTCTGTCCAAAAAACACGCAAATTGGTACACTGCATCTCCATAGTCATGTGATTCTGATGGATCTGTCCGATATTTCATATTCCATCCTATTTGGCTTACAGTGGCTTCCAAAGTTTGCAGGATTGGTCAGTTTTGAACAAAATGCCTCAAAACATGAACGCAGTGTGCAATTTCCGTGAAATTTTGCATGCAGATTCCCACTAGGCCGAGGAAGAAATGCCCCCCTTTTCACATTCACATTGGCCTGTTATAGCGCCACCAGCAGGTCTAATTTAGCAAAACACATTTTTGGAACAAAATGCCTCAAATCATGAATGCAGTGTCCCATTGAAAGGCCTAAGAAGAAATGCCACCCTTTTCACATTGGCCTATTATAGCGCCACCAGGAGGCCACAATAACCTACCTGCTCCGAGGAGCACTTTTTAAAGTTTTATATGCTTTATAAATTAAGCACTTTGAAACTGAAGATGATGGCCAATGTTGATGATAGTAAAAATGATAATAACATCGTATCGATATCGTGAGCCCAATATCGTGTATCGTATCATATGTACCGTGAAATTAATGTATCGTGACACCCCTAAATAGATTTTGAGTCATGTCAAAGAAGTTTTCAAAACATAATATTTTTACACTTTAAAAATTGAAAAATTACAAATAACTAATGGGTATAAATACATGTATTTAAACCTTTTTAAATGTCTCACCATTTCCTGCATTTTTGGGTGAGCGGGGAACATAGAACCTTTTTTTGGTTGAGTGGGGAACATAGAACCTTTTTTAGAACCTTTTTTGGTTGAGTGGGGAACATAGAATCTTTTTTTGGATGAGTGGGGAACATAGAACCCTTTTTTGTTTGAGCGGGGAACATAGAACCCGGGGAACATAGAACCTTTTTTTGGGGGGGAGGGGAACATAGAACCTGGGGAACATAGGTACGGTCCCGTAATTTACTATGACTGCTTTGAAGCAAGGACTTCCACATATTCACAATTAAGACAAGTATTAATCTGAATAGTGTATTGAGCATTTCTACTCAAGTTACTTCAGTAATGATATGGGTTATTGTGGAACATCTTCCCTCCGTTAGCATAAGACAATGTACTACATTTCTGGTGTGAAATTGCTATACAATCTGTTTGTTTACATACACTAATGCAGCGTGGTTCTATGCAGTGTTGCCATGTCGGCTTATTATAAGAGATAGACTTTGGGCTTGTTTTTCTGTAAAGTCTCTTGTAAATGTTGGTAGTTGTTGTTTTTGGGCTCGTTTCTAACGTGTACTTGCTTATTTAGACTTGCTTCCATTATTATTATTTTTTTTATTATTTTAACCAGTGGTTCTCAAATATTTTCATGAAAATGTTGTGCCAGGGAGCATGTGTTAGAATGTTTAAAAAAATACTAATAGTCCATATATTCCACATTTTATTGCTAGAGTTTTTGAAAATAGCAAATCTACAAGCAAGCTCACAACGCATCACGACACATTGTGAGCTTGTAGATCTGCTATTTTCAAATAGCCAATGCAGGCCTGGATTTAAAGTACTTATGTGGCCTGCAGTTGCTTCTTTTGGGCATGTTCTCCTAGACCTGGTTGTGTATTTCTCACGAAATATGGCAACACTGGTTCTACAGTTCTGCACCAGAGCCGACATGAACCACGACATCACACATTTTATCGTTTCCTCCGTATTGTATGTATACACGGAGCCGCGAGGTGTAGCGTTTTAAAAGATTTCCACTCTGGAATGGGTTTTCACTTTGCGCTTTCAACCCCCTATAATGCAGATGCCGTCTAAACGGAAGGCACATCTATATTTTATTTTGATGTTTTCTCCAGACACTGTTGTCGTCTACACTGGGCCTTGGAATGACTTCAATTGTAAAAGAACATGAATAAATATAGGCACTCAGGTTCACCTATACAGGTGAAACCCTTACAAAGAAGACAGACAACTTGGACACACTGACAGTGTTTTACAAGCTGTACACATGGTCTACAGTCACATTTATAGTAGAGGCCCCAATCAAGAGAGAACAGCTACAGGTGAGCCTCCCAGGTGAAATTAGTATCTAATCATGGCCAACAGGGAGGGGGAGAGAGGAGACATTTACTTGAATAGCGAGTGAGTGCACTTTAGTCATATTTTTGAACGGGTACTTTACCTCAGTATTTGTATTTCACTCCAAAACATTTCAACGACACATTTTACTTTACTTTTGACCCCACTACTTTTCTAGAAAGGGAAAAAAGTTCAATATGAATTAAAACATTGGGGAAACTATGCATAAAATAACTGAATGAGGTTAAATGTGAACACCATAGAGTACAGAAGTCCTGACGTCACTCGTCCATCCCCTGGTTCGTAAAGTAATTTCGCTATGGAGAATAACATTGGGTCATCTTAGAATCGTCTCATATAAGAATTGTGGTCCAAAAATAAACAAACTGTCTTGGCGATATTGTCAGGGAGGTGGCTCTGTATCGTTTATGATAGTCAGTCACTCATATTTGAAACAGTCTGTTTCTGGCGAAAATTTAACTAATTCGTCGGAAGTAACATTAGCGTTTTATCACCGTCAGTTGATGCTTCATAGAGTCAAACCGCCGGGGTCATTTGTTTATTTTTGGAACACAGTTCTTATTTGACGCGATATTAAACACGTCGATGGGAATTCAGAACGGGGGGGAAAAACCGCGACCCAGGTAGGATGTGTAAATTACGTCAGACTTCGGTGCTCTATAGGGGTGGCAGTTGCCATCCCCTGAAACCCCAAATGACGCCCCTGGTCGAGAGCTGTGTGGACAAGGTACTAGGAAGCTATGCTTTAAAGTGTACTAAGCACACTGACTCTCCCAACAAATCAATGTATATCCTATATTAAAATTGGCTAATGGGAGGGCGGGTGGACCACGGCCACATCACTCTGATTCAGACATAACCATAAACAAACCTGATACGCCCATATAATAGGCATTTCACTATGACTATGACGTGCATGATCCAAGCAATATGCCCGTATATGGGTATGCCAATATATGGCTTCAGGGATCTCCATATATGGGCATAAAAGAGACAAGGACTGACCGATACAGAGATCTCCACATATGGGAATAAAAGGGACACAGATACTCTGACAAAGCCCCCGACACTATGACAAACAAAAATTACAAACATTGGTCACTGTTAAGAGAGGATTTCACGCCATTAGAATGTTCACATTAGATGGGTTCCCAAGAGGTTAGAGTGAGCGAGAGGTAAAGTGCTCATGTGGCCTGCAGCTGCTTCTTTTGGGCTTGTTCTCCTTGACCTGGTTGCATATTTCTCACAAAATATGGCAACACTGCTTCTACATTTCTGCACCAGAGCCGACGTACAAACATTGGTCACTGAGGCAGTATGCATACCGCAAAAACAGATCCACCGACGACGCTATTGCCATGGCTCTCCACACCGTCCTCTCGCACATGGACAACAAGCTGCTGAAGGACAAATATGTACGTATGCTGTTCGTGGACTACAGCTCAGCATTCAACACCATTGTCCCAGCAATACTTGACAAAAAGCTCAGAGACCTAGGGCTACACCCAAGCATGTGCGACTGGATACAGGACTTCTTGTCCAACCGACATCAGGTGGTGAGAATGGGCAGCATCACATCCGACCCCCTGACCCTCAACACCGGAGCACCCCAGGGATGCGTGCTGAGCCCCCTCCTCTACTCCCTGTACACGTATGACTGCATAGCCACACATGTCTCCAACACCATCATAAAGTACGCGGACGACACGACAGTGATAGGCCGAATCGTCAACAACGACGAGTCTGACTACAGAGAGGAGATCAAATCACTAGCACACTGGTGCCGGGAGAACAACCTCTCTCTTAACGTCGACAAGACCAAAGAACTGATCGTGGACTTCAGGAGGCCGCGGAGAGACCATGCGCCCATCCTCATCGACGGTGCTGCAGTGGAAAGGGTCAGCGAGTTCAAGTTCCTCGGAGTACACATCGAGGAGGACCTCAAATGGGAGAGGCACTCCACACACGTGAGGAAAAAGGCTCAGCAGCGACTGTACTGGCTCCGCCGCCTGAAGAAGCTCGGAGTAGGACGTCGCATCCTCAGGCTATACTACAACAGTTCTGTCGAAGGCATCCTAACAGGCTGTGTCACGGCCTGGTACGGGAACTGCACTGCCCGAGAAAAGATCAGCCTACAACGAGTAGTGCGATCGGCAGAGCGGATAATGGGAATCGAGCTCCCAGCGCTCCAGGAACTGTACAAAAAGCGGTGCGTGGTCAAAGCCAAGCGCATCATCAAGGACAAGCACCACCCAAGTCACAGACTGTTCAACCCCCTACAACGACCGCGACCGGGCAAGGGGCTCTACCGCAGTATCAAGAGTTCCACCACCAGGTACTGGTGTAGTTTCAATCCGGCTGCTGTCAGAATGCTGAATGGGGCATAAGCCTGAATGAGGCATAGGCCTTGTTCAGCAGCCTGACAACAGGCAGCGCAGACTTTTTCTGGCTCTTCCTGAACACACCTGTGGATTATACCAGGGACAATGACTTGGACTTTAGCCCCCCCTCGGACACACCTGTGGACTACACCAGGTACAAATGACTTTTTGTTGCACTCCCTCATGGAGCTACATGCGGATTATACTAGGGTCAGTCCACTCTAGGTGGACACGCACTGACCTTTTGCACCTTAATCCCTTGTATAACGCACTGACTTTTTTTGGTCTTTTTTTATTGTGCTCCTTTTCCTCTAAGCACCTTAACGTCCATTGTCTATCATGCACAGTATAAGTATAACATGCACAGTATACAATACATTGCTGCTATGCTCAGGCACCTTAGTTTAGTTTTTTTTAGTTTTTATTATCTCAGGTTTTTGTAAATATGTAGATAACTTGTCTGGCCTTCTGTTGCTCTCTTGTTTTGATCTCCTTCCCACTTACCCCCCACCCTCTTCTTCTCCCCCCCCCCTCTTCTTTCTATGGAAACTAACGTTGCGATGGGAACGATGTACAAAAAAGAATTTCACCCACTTTTTTACCTTGTAAACCTGTGATGTGACAATAAAACTGATTCTGATTCTGATTCTGATTCTGATTTCACGCCATTAGATTGTTCACATTAGATGGGCTCCCAAGAGGTTAGAGTGAGCGACCTCGTGTACTCCATATTTAGACATAATGGTTAACCTGGAACTCCATATATGGTCATGGTTGATGTGGAGCTCCACATATGAAGCCACCTGAATCGTCGAGTCTGGCATCATACTGACACAGATTAGATGACACACACAGCATAGTTGGGTGTAGCTGTGATGAGAACTCCATATATGGTTATGGCTGAGTCATTGTGACATGAGGGATGACATCCCGCTAGCACAGTAAAAAAGGAGCAAACACAGTCACAGAGGAATCAGACTTGTGGAGCAGCGACCTTGGAGTAGCACAGCGACTGATTTGTTTTATATGAAAATGTCATGAATGATCCACATGACAATGTCAACAGCGCCTGAACCAATGTCAACGTCTACAGCTACGGATCAACCCGCACCTACACCGTTGTTAAAGGGCTGCTGGAGCTGTCGGATCCTCTCCGGCGGTGCATTGCTTCTGTCCGCCGCGTATGTGTACAGTGGAGCCCGCAAGGCGATGGTCCGAGGCAGCCCGACCGCCGTGGGGACAGTGTTTCAGATTAGTTTAGCTTTGGCATTGGCTTCCTGGGGAGTCGTCGTCATCGCAGACCCAGTAGGAAAATCACACAGGAGTGACAGGAAGACATGAAGATTAAAGTACATCATGAACTGAATAGATAGAACAAATATCTTTACTGATTACAGGCCAAGCAGAATCAACACAATCTCGTTCCAGACTGACAGAATGGTGTCCTGCAATGACTGTAAATAAACCTGTCCTGATGATATTCTTACGTATCCACAGCTCTTTGCTGCAGGAACGTTGTCTGGGGTGTTCACCACAGCCATCATGGCTCCCGGAGAGCGTATTGAATACGCTGTACAGGTCCAGACAGCATCTGGAGAGGTGAAACATGCAGGGCCCATGGATTGTGCCAAACAGCTGTACAAAGTCTCTTTCTTTGGATTTGGCCTCGGAAAGAGGAAAGTTACAGCAAAAAAGCCCCAATGATATTATTACAAACCCATAGCTCTGCATATTGCTATGAAGTTCCTGAATGTGGTAACATTTAATTGATTCTACAGAGGCACTGCTCTGACACTTATGCGAGACATGCCATCAAATGGGATGTACTTAATGACCTATGAATGGTTTAAGAACATTCTCAGGCCAGCAGGAAAGAGTCACAATAAGCTCAGTGTTCCGAGTATTTTATTTGCAGGAGGAGTAGCTGGGATTGCTAACTGGGCTGTGGCAATTCCACCTGATGTTTTCAAGTCTCGTTACCAAACCGCTCCCGAGGGAAAGTATCCAAATGGGTTCCGGGATTTTCTACGTGAGCTGATTAAGGAGGAGGGCCTGGCCTCTCTTTATAAAAGGCTTCACTGCTGTCATGCTCAGAGCTTTCTTTCCCTGCCAATGCAGCTTGTTTCTTAGGATTTGAAGTTGCTATTAAGTTCCTGAATTGGGCAGCACCTAATTTATGATGAATAAGTGTACTGAATCCCATCCGTTAGATACCATAAAAGTGCGTTTGCAGACTCAGCCAATGCCTAAACCTGGAGAGATCCCCATTTATACAGGATTCATCGAGAAAGACAGTAACGAAAGGTGGTGTGAACATCCTATATAAATGTATGGCAGCCCCAATAATCAGATAAATGTATTATTTATAAATCTGGCATCATTCATAGGCTGGCGAAGAGCGCCCTCTAGCATAATCAATAATAACACCATGATGACGTGATATTACGTCTTTGGCAGTCAATATGTTAAGAAGTTGTCATCATGGGTTCCCAAGAGGTTAGAGTGAGTGACCTCATGAACTCCATATTCGGATATACGTAATGGTTAACCAAGAACTCCAGATACAGCATGGTCTTGGTTGACGTGGAGCTCCACATTATGGAGCCACCTGAATCGTTTGAGTCTGACATCATACTGACACAGATTAGATTAAATACACCATATTTGGGTGTAGCTGTGATGATAACTCTATATGGTTATGGCTGAATCATTGTGACATTTCATTTCATTTCATTTTATTTTTACATGAGTGGGAGAGGAAAACGCAGTAAAGGTGGAATCACACTCGTGGAGCAGCGACCTTGGAGTAGCACAGCAACTGATTCTCTTCAGACATTGGGAAATACAGAGCGATCACAATGTTACACAGGACGTTCAGGAATGCTTTCAACCGGACACCGGGAAGACCCTCTATCCTGTTAAGACCACTGGGTTCATCTAGTGCAGAAAGCAAGACGAATGTGAAGATAGAGGAGTCTACAGAGGAGTATACATTTGTGGAACGACTGATCCCACGATCACGGGTCCCCACTCCTCCGAAACACGACGGTCCTTCCCCCTCTGGTTGGGTCCCTCCATTCGAGTCACCTCCAGACCTGCCTTACATGATCCGTCGTTCTCGGATGCACAACATTCCCGTCTACACCGATATCACCAACGGCAGCCGCAAGACAACCCTTGTGCGAAAGGTAGAAGGGGACATATGGGCCCTGGAGAAGGATGTCAAGGAGTACTTGAAAGAAGTCACTGGCAAGGATTTACCGACACAAGTTAACGAGGTGACCATGACAGTTCGTGTCAAGGGCCATTTTGATTCAGAGTTGAAGGCCTGGCTATTGAAAAAGGGATTTTGATGATTTTGTGGAAGAACTGATTCAGTTGTACAGTTCTTCTGACAGTGACAACCATGCCATATTATGTATTTGATCTTTTGGTGGATTGTGGATATGGTGAGGAGTCTACTAGAGTTCAATGGGCCAGCTGTCACTGTATCATGCACTCGCCTCAGTACCCAGGTATTTGTACTGTATCACTCAACCAACCGACAAAAACTTTTCCTTCTATCGAGGGACATGCCAGTCATGCCAGTATATTAAAATCTGCCCTGGTGCAACTGTATTACACCATATTGATATTGTGTGAAATGATCGTCTATAACTATTGGGACCGAGCATCTGGATGCAACTTCTGCTGCTGATTTTCTTTTTTTCTGTTGTGTTGTTTTGGGCTTGTTTCTACAGTATAGTTGCTTGTTTGGGCTTGCTTCCTACAGTCGTTGTGGACCCCCAAATTAATATGTATTTATCCACGGGTCCCCATCTGAAACGATTTTGTGCCAGGGACCCCATACAAGATTTGTGTATTTAAAATGTTTCAAACATATTCCAAATATTTCACATTTTCTTTCACGATTTTTTTGAAAATAGCACATTTACAAGCTCACAACATAATCACATTGCGATTTGGTGTGAGCTTGAAGACCAGTTGTAGATCGTTTGTAGATCTGCTGTTTTACAAGCCAAGGGAGTGATATGTCGAGAGGGAAGTCGGTCGGTTGTCCAAAACCAAAGTGTGGCAATGGATCTCCATATATGAAGATCTCTGAACATTCAGAATCTCTGTGTGAATCGCCCGACCGATTGCGGCCAGTACTATGACGTCATAATGACGACATCAGGCATCTCCATATACGGGCATACAAGGGACACAGAGGCTTGTAAAAGGCCTCTGTGGTCGGCCACCGTAGTTGGTCGAAGAGTGTGTGGAGAGGAGCCCATTCTCCACAGGCCCTCCACCCATGCCGCTGCTAGCCTACCTGAAGAGCCTGTTCCTCCCACAGCTGCTGATGGGCTTCGTGTTCGGCTTCGTGTTCGTGGTGAGCGGCCTCATCATTAACCTCATCCAGCTGTGCACCTGCGTCCTGTGGCCCGTCAACAAGCAGCTCTACCGCAGGATCAACTGCAGGCTCTCTTACTCTCTCTGGAGCCAGCTCGTGATGCTGCTGGAGTGGTGGTCAGGCACAGAATGCACGCTCTACACCGATCGAGCCACGGTGGACAGATTCGGCAAGGAGCACGCCGTCGTCATCCTCAACCACAGCTTCGAGATAGACGCCCTCTGTGGTTGGACCATGTGCGAAAGATACGGGGTCCTGGGGAGCTCAAAGGTGCTGGCCAAACACGAGCTGCTGAAGGTTCCCCTGGTCGGCTGGACCTGGTATTTCCTGGAGATTGTCTTCTGCAAGAGGAAGTGGGAGGAAGACAGAGAGACGGTCATCGGAGGCCTGAACCGGCTCAAGGACTACCCCGAATTCATGTGGTTCCTGCTGTATTGTGAGGGCACCCGCTTTACGGAGAAGAAGCATGAAATCAGCATGCAGGTGGCAGAGAGTAAAGGTCTGCCCAAACTCAAGTACCACCTGCTGCCCCGCACCAAAGGCTTCACCACCACACTAACGTGTCTCAGGGGAACAGTAAGTGCTGTCTATGACGTGACGCTAAACTTCAAAGACAAGCAAACGCCCACTCTGCGGGGCATCTTCCAAGGAAAGAAATACAAAGCCGACATGAGCGTAAGGCGGTTCCCTGTGGAGGATATCCCGGACGGGGAGAGGGAGTGTGCCAACTGGCTCCATAAGCTCTACCAGGAGAAAGATGCACTACAAGAGCACTATCAGAAGGAGGGCTCTTTCCCAGGACCCACCATTATCCCGGCCCGCCGGCCATGGACGGGCCTCAACTTCCTGTTCTGGGCAACTCTACTGCTGTCGCCGCTCATCAACTTTGCCTGCGGCGTGGCCGTCAGCGGCTCGCCCCTCCTCATCATCGGCTTCATACTCTTCCTCGTTGTGGCCAACGTAGCGACCCGCCGCCTGATCGGCGTCACCGAGGTGAAGAAAACCGGCTCCAGCTACGGTGACTAAGAGGGCAAGAGACAAAAGTAGTTACACCCCCGCCCCCCCTTCCTCCCAGTGTATGGTGGTATCTATACTGCTCACATTTTGGCTGCTCCCCCCCACCTTCCACCGCCACCTCCACTTCTGTGAATGCCACTTGTCATCGTCCAATCAGGGACAGAGCTGCAGCGTTCATCTTCTTGCCCTTGGGAGCCCCAGCCAATCAACAACTTCTTTGTCCTCATTTCATTCCATCTGATGGGTGGAGGGTATTTGTTTCTACTTTTGAAAGTTCATGGTTTGATGCCACACCGTGCAAGCAATGCTGATAGGGTTGGAGCTCATGTGTTCCCCCTTTTATTATAATTACTTTACTTATTTTTTCCCTGCAACGTTGATGAGCCAGCACAAATGACAATTTCACCCGCTTTTACTTGTAATTGTGTGAAGTACAGATTGATTTGATTGATTTGAAACTGTGTTCAGCAGCAGAGACAGACACACTAAATGGCTTTTGGAGATAGAAATGAGGGAATGGTGTGTGTTTTAACCTGAATTTAACAGGCTGCCCTCAACAAGAATGACATCATCTAGTACCCGGCCACAGATACAGGCACCTACTTACAAAATGTCTATTTATTTTTCTTTTTTCACTTGCACATCCATGGGTCCGTTTCACTAAGCTGTTTGTAAATATCAGTGTAAATAATGTGTACATAAGGTGACTTAAGGAGGGTGTATTTTCTCTAAGCAAAAACCGACGTGGCGTTCACAAAGTGGTGTGCAAATCCCTGACATGTGCGGATCACAGTTGTTCCTCATTTTTGCCTGAAGGTCAGAGGCGTGTTCTTATGGAAGATCCTTTGCATTGCTCCACCCCCCATTTAAGACCATAAAGCTGTTAACACTCACAATATGGGTGTAAACAGCTTAGTGAATCGGGCCCATGTCTTTTTGTTTCAAATACAATCATCTTTATTTTTATTCAACCTTTTTTTTATTAACACATCTTTGATAGCTCCGTGTGACAGTATCTGAGACAGTTTGTATCAGAGTTAAAAGGTGCGTATTCCAGAGCAAAATGGACATGTGGAAATTCAACCATTTATTGAAACATTTTCATTTCTTTTTTTTTTGACAAAAGTCAGTTAATCAACTTTAATAAAAATAAATGACACTGTGATTTGATCTTTTGGCTAAGTAATCCACTTAGTGACACTTTGAGTCAACTTTTATTTATTCATATTTTTTTTTTCTAAGTCTATTTTTAACATTTTTTTCCAATTACATAATTAAGAATATTAAAATTATTTGATCACAAAAAGGACGCAGGCAGGCAGACAGAGATATCCATAGATAGGCATGAAAGGGACACAGACAGACAGGAACAACAGATATTTTTCTACTCCCAGCACTTTGGATTTGAAATGAATTACTATGTTAAGTGTCAACAGTAAGAAACAGCTCAACAGCTTGTCAGCACATCTCAAAATGTCATAATACCTGTTCAGTCAGTCGTGATAAAATCGAATTGGTTCAAGTTCGACTGGGTAAATAGAGCCCAATGCATACTGCTCCAGAATGCATAGTGCTCCAGAACAACCCAGTTCGACTGGGTAAAATACTGCTCCAGAACAACCAACATCAGTTCGGTTCGGCTGGCCACAGACTGCAATATGAAGTCATTCAGAAGTCCAGGTGGGTAGGATCAGAACGAAATACCTCCGTCACAAATTTCCGCAGTCGCGGCCCTGATTTCCAGGTATTGTTTTTCGGTCCCAGCATTGCTGATGGCTGCAGTGTAGCTTACACACTGCCTGAGTGAGTCTCCACTCACCACCGAACTGTTCGGTGGCAATATGACAACCGAACTGACTAATGTTGTTCTGGTGTAAGGATAATAATGATAACTAGAAAGTACTGTTCCTGAAGAAACAGTCTGGGATCGCTAAGAATGTTGCTGGTATTGAGTATTGATAGTGTTAGTAGTGTTATAGTAGGGTCATAATACAATGACATCAGTATTATGACGTCACTAGAATGGCATTACCATTCACTAGAATGGCATGCATTATGACGTCACTAAATGGCACTTCTCCATTGAAATTACCCAAAACGGGGGGAATAATAATAATAACTAGAAAATGTGCTCCTCGGAGCACAAGTCTCCGCCAGCAGACCCGTGCTATTTTAATAGCACGGGTCGTCTTGGTAGAATGGGTCGTCTTGGTAGAATGCGCGTGGTTTTTGGTGTTCTGCAGGGGCGACTGAATATGTAGTGTCTGCATCTAAAAAATGTTCTTCTTGAAGCAATGTGTCATGGGAGTCGTCGTAATTGACTGGTTTGTTCAAATGCTTGTCTGTCTTCTTCATCTTCATTGTCTTGAACAGTTTCAGCAGTTGATTGGTGTGTTTGATCTATGTCAGTTTTCTCTAGTGCTACATAATGTATTTGATCAAGGTGGCCAATTGTTACAGTATTAAGACTTCGGCCTTGTTGTGGGATCAATTCAACTCTATAGTCCTCTTCTGTGTTACTGTTGTAGATGAGTATGCTTTCTTAGCTTTGGCCTTCTGCGCCTTTGCTTGACCAATGTTAGGTGTTCTCAGAGCGACACACACACGCACGGACGGGTGATTTGTTCCAATCAACGAAAACAAATCCTATAAATAGGTGTGTCACTTTTGAAGTGACACACCTATTTATAGGATTTTATTTCGTCATGCGTCCCTCTAGCCAATCAAAGGCATTGGTGTCAACATATTGACACGTGTCACGTGGAGCTTGACCAATGTTAGCTTGGCTAGGGGCCATGCTAACACACGGCGGGACGAAGCGAAAACATACTCTCCACCTCCGGCGGAGACAATAAATAGTGAAGATAACATTAGTGTGATCGCTAAAGCGATCCCACAATGATCGCTAAAGCGATCCCACATTGAGCTTCAATTACATTCGGGACGATATGTGAGGGCCACTCACATGCAGCCCTCACACCTACGCCGCAATGCCGATCCAACCAATATGTCTTTGTCAGAATATACGTTGTACCGTCTATCTGTGTCCCTTGTGTGCCCATACATGGAGATGTCATGTCGTGGAGATGTCATACTGCCACCGAACAGTTTGGTGGCAGTATGAAATACAACCAAACTGACTTCTGTTGTTCTGGTGTAAGGATAATAATCATAATGAGCTTTAATTACATTCGGGAGAATAAGCTGCCATCACATCTAGAGTTCGGGCCGCTACGGGGCCCTCACACCTACGCCGCAATGCCGATCCGACCAATTTGTCTGAGTCATAGTGTTGTGGGCTCTGACAGATACATAGATCCGGTTGTCCAGAGCCCCAGATCCGCTTGCTATGCCTATATATGGTCATGTGCATAGATGACATCTCCATATCTGGGCACATGACCAGCTCTGGACAACTGGATCTATGTATCTGTCAGTCATTGTCCCTATTATGCCCATGGGCCTAAATGGAGATAACTGATGTCATCAGTATATGCCCATATATGGGCATGCCCCCATGCCATGACGACACATTGAGGTTAGACAACACACTCCATATTTGGGAGTAGCTGCATTGGGAACTCCTTATATGATTATGGCTGAGTCATTATGACGATCTTGATGACGTGGTCCGCCCAGCCATTTTTAATAAGATATAGAAATGCACTTTATAAAGTGCTGAACAATACAGCAACATTGTTAACAGATTACAAACAACAACAACAGCAGCAACATAAGATGCTAATTAAGACCGGGTACTAGGTTCAGAGGATCTTAGAATATACTAAGATACTAAGATAGTGATAAATAGACCACAGACCATGATTTAAAGATTTAATTGCCGGCTGGCTTGTATTCACACCGTGGTCATCCCTATGTTCCCTGGGTTCTATGTTCCCCGCTTACCTTAAGGTTAGAGTTAGGGTTGTAAGCAGGGAACATAGAACCCGGGTAACATATGATACGGTCCCTTTACAACAAAGATGAAATGGCAGGCACCTTATAAACAGACAATGAAATTAACAAATGAACGTGCACTGTACACAGGTAAGTCTTCAAGTACTCTTACTATCTTCCTGACTCTCCTTATCCCTCTCTTTCCCCCGACATAGTCAAGGCAGCCGCCCACCCTAGAGCAGTGTTGCCCCATTACTGTAATCGGATTACTTAGTACTAGGGGTGGGACGATATGGGTACCTCACGATACGATATATATCACGATATTAGGCCCACGAAAACAATATATATCACGATATTCGACGATATTCGATATATTGCGATATCACGATATTCGATATATATTGCAAGAAATTTCACCAACGATATATCACGATATCTGAAAATATCGATATATTGCGATATCACGATATATTGCATGAAATTTCACCAACGATATATCACGATAGTCCTTGTATTCAATTCATAAACACATAA
Organism: Gymnoscopelus braueri; assembly: GCF_963280865.1. Taxonomy (NCBI): domain Eukaryota; kingdom Metazoa; phylum Chordata; class Actinopteri; order Myctophiformes; family Myctophidae; genus Gymnoscopelus; species Gymnoscopelus braueri. Next base: position 11,175,574 of record NC_137607.1, read on the forward strand.
AATAGCACCAAACAGTTCAAAATCATCATTACACAAATACAGAGTAGGAAAAACAGCGTATCACAAAAAAAAAAAACTGGAGGAGTTCTTCAACTTGCCTGTGAACTGGGGAGAGACCACTGTCAAATCAGGCGCACCGTGGGATGCCCACTGAGGACAAAAAGCAATGAAGACTTACATAAACTCTGGTATATACTCTTGAAAGAAAACAACATGCTCCTCACCCTTGAGCGAGCAGGAGTCAAAAAGGCAGCATGTCCCGATGCCCAGCCTAGAGTGATTAAAAAAGATTAAGCGGTCAATGCCTAGGCTGGAGTCAGTGGTGATGGAAAGAGAGATGGCCCTACGCTTGTTACAGACGGGCCAGGAGAAAGCCCAGCCACGAGCCTGGAGAAACTATGTATTTGGACGGGTCAACTGGTACACATTCAGAGAGTATCCAGTTCCTTGGTACATGAACAGAGGACACAAGAAGAAGAGGTTCTTCACACCACCATTCGTTGAGCCACACATACAGCTCCGTATAGAGAAACATCTTAAGGCGAGGGCCAGGAAGATCAGCCACGAGAGGAAAGAGCTGGCTCTACTCAAGAACAAGTTTCCTCACATGAAGGTTTCTTAATGTGTCATATAAATGAATTTGACCATTTTATATTTGACTACTCAGTTGCTTAATTTGAAAATGAAAATATCCAAGAGCCACACGCAGGCACGCACGCACGCACGCACGCGCACGCACGCGCGCACACACACACACACACACACACACACACACACACACACACACACACACACACACACACACACACACACACACACACACACACACACACACACACCAGTGGTGAAAGTGGCTGACAGTTCTTGCCGGAACTGACGTGCGAGCGTGCGCACGGTTATTTGGCGGATTTTGGTACTTTATTTCGGGTTTAGGGTTAGGCCTGATTTTACCGATTTATTATCAAAAAAATACATAATAATTTAAAAAATATGTTTATTTTTGCCAAATCGATTGGGTGCACCAGGCCCACCCATGGCTCCACCCCTGGCACAAAACATTTTCAGATGGGGGTCCATCATGGCTAAAATCAAATGTATTCAAATATTTTGAAAATAGCAGATCTATAAGCTAACAACGCGTTGCTTGTGAGCTTGTAGATTGGCTATTTTCAAATTCCCAAAGTTTAAATAGGGCTGAAGTGGTTTATGTATGTTTTGTTATAATAATTAAAATCTACAAAGTATTAGTAGTAACTAAAGTTTTCAAATAATTGTAGTGGAGTAAAAGTATAATAGTTGCCTCTGAGATGTATTGGAATAGAAGTAAAAATATTGCAAATTGGAAATACTCCAGTCAAGTAAAAAATACCTTAAAATTATACTCGAGTGTACTTGAGTACACAAAAGTGTGTTCTCTTTCGTCATCTTTGCAGAAGGTGAGTAAGTAATTAATCTAATGCTGACATCGGTGGAAAGTAACTAAGTAGTAATTAGTTACTTAGTTACTTTCCACCGATGTCAGCATTAGATTAATTACTTACTCACCTTCTGCAAAGATGACGAAAGAGAACACACTTTTGTTCCATAGGCCCACATTGTCTTGGTTTCAGAGAGCATGGTGGTAAATATGAACTTTTGCCCCAAAGTCTTTATATTCCAAAATGTCCCACGTCCCGACGTCCGTGTTATTTACTTTTTACTTAAGCTAAGCATGGAGTTTGAGAACGTAGGCTTGCGTTAGTCAAGCGGCCCCCAGAAATCAGTGTCCTTTCAAAACTATGTGCATTTCAAAATAATAATTAAAAAAATCTATACTTGTAATGTTACAATTCAACACACATTTTATTTTGAAACATGTACTACATACATGGGTGCTGACAGCACCCATGTGACAGTGCCAAGACAGGGAGATGAACAAAGAAGTTTTCCCATTTAGATAGGAATGACATTTGGTCAAGCCTTTAGCAGCCGAGTGTTGAGCTGATGTTGCTGAGGAGATCCTAAAAACGTTTTGAAACTGCTTGCAAAGTGTGGAAATGTGCCCCGCTGAGGTCACTGCCATCTTTGATGCTGTGTCAACTGCATCAACAGACCAATTGGGTCAGATACTTTGGATCCATTTCGCATTTGGAGCCTTACAGTATGTAGGAACATATAATGTATGTCTTTGTTCGAACTCCATATATAGGAGGTCTTAATAATGCTTGGAGAGAATACACTGTACAGTGCTCTGACATCACAGTGACGTGGTCGATTCTGATTGGTCAGTGCTCTGAGGGTGTTAAAAAGTCGCCAGGCTTGCTAATATTAAATCATCATCTACATCAAAGGTAGGAATTTAAAAAATCCCAAAAGGTAGCACATCCAAAATTTCAAATAAATGGAGGACAAAGTACTCACATTTGCACATTTGTTATTGACACACACCAATAAATGAACGCTTGAACTTGAGAAATTATTCAAAATGTTTCAAAAATAGCAGATGTACAAGCTCACAGAGTGTCACTAAGTGACACGGTGTGTGTGCTACATCTACGTTTGAGTAGCCAAAGTATAAAATAAGGACAAAATGGTAAAAATTACTGCAATGCTATATTAACAAATTTAGCTGGGGACTACCCTGGAATCCCCCGAAGGACCCTGGGGGTCCCCGGACCCCGCTCTGAAAACCACTGACTTAATGACCGGTTTGAAATCATGGACTCCATATTTAGGGCTCGGCCTGACCTGGAATTCCATATTTGGGCATGGATAACTGACGGTGACCTCATCGTGATGACCAGAGAGTCAGCGCTGGATCGAATATAAACAACCTCAGTGTCAGTGAGAGACTGCAACCAACCCTCATGGAAGCCCTAAATGGGGCTTTTTAGTCTTGTTTGGTTTCTCGTCGTCACAAGTGTGTTATCCCAGCTTTACGCTATACTTTGGGGCTATAGTCTGATAACGGTGGTGGAAAGTACCTACGTATACATTTACTCAAGTACCGTACTTCAGAACAATTTGGAGGCACTTTCACTTTACTTGAGTGTTTAAAAAATATTTTTACACTCTAAACGTCTATACTCCACTACAATCTCAGAGGCAAATATTGCACTTTTCTTCACTCCACTACAATTATTTGCTACTAATATATTGACTTTGCGGATCTATTAAATACAAAATATAAATCAACCACTTCAGCCCTGTTTCATACGTTGGCTATTAGAAAACAGACAACAACGATATTAGAAAAATATATACAAGCTCACAAAGTGTCTTTATTTACTTTGGTGCTAGTGTATTTCGATGCCAATACTTACTTTTGTATTATTAATTGCGGTACTGCTGCTTTTACTTAAGTATAAAATCCGATGACTTATTCCACCACTGATGGTGATATTTTGGAGCTATACGTCATCTAATAATGCCCTCTGTTTTACCCTTCGTCAACAGCATCATGCACAACGTGGCACTAAGGACAGTTCCATGGAGAACGTCCAGTGTCTCTGCACTCATCAGACTGCCTCCGTTAAGGACAGTTCCAGGGAGAACGTCCAGCGTCTCTGCACTCTTAAGGACTGTTCAAGGGAGAATGTCCAGTGTCTCTGCACTCTTCAGACTGCCTCCGGTTGGAACGCCGTGGTGGATCTTTGCGGCCGGTAAAAAGGACCTGGTGAAGGACCTCCCGGTCCTGAATGAAGGTGAGCTTCACGAGCAGTTTGTCCGAGGTTCCGGCCCCGGCGGTCAGGCCACCAATAAGACCAGCAACTGTGTGGTGCTCAAACACATCCCCACTGGCACCGTAGTGAAGGTACGTTGTTCTTTCACCATTTATTTCATTGCATTTTGCATTTTGTCTTGTGCAGTACTGCCCTGCGAAGCCAAAGTGCACAGTAACTACGTACATAATTAAACTGATAAACAAGGTGTTTAAAAGTGTTTCAATTGGTCAACCAAAAGGGTTATTGGTATAACAGTGATGGTTGTTGACATAATTGTTTATCCCCCAAAGTCATGAAGGCTCATTTATATTTTGAGACACATAAATAAGTCAGTTTGACAGTGTACAATAACATTGTAACTGCACTTTGGCTTTGTAATAATAATAATAATAATACTACACTTTTTGTATAGCACCTTTTAAAAGCAAAGTCACAAAGTGCTTAACTTGAAATAGCAAAACATGACTTACACCAATAGGCATTGAAGGGTAGAGTGGTTCTAAAACTTAATTCCACGGACCCCCCATAACTCTGAGAGTATACAATACATATCCGAGGGTCCATTTGGTCCCATTTGTTCACCCCCTGGTGTTGGAGTGGTGAAATTGTAGTTTCAATAATCACCAACATCCAAAACAAAATTCTCAAAGTATTGAGTGATACATAACTATTCATATCAACTGAATTGTTTGTTTTGCTTTCTCTGTCGCCCTACAGTGTCATCAGACGAGATCAGTGGCTATGAACCGACAACGAGCACGGGACATCATGAGAGAGAAACTTGACATTTTATGTAAAGGAGAGGAAAGTGAATTTGTAAAAAGTAAAAATGAGTCCATGCAGAGGAAACGTGAGAAGAGGAGGAAGGCAAACGCAACGTTGGAGAGGAAAAGACTGCTTGAAGAAGCACTGGCGGCACACATTAAACCAGGGAATTAAACATAAAATAATTGTATTTTTATTCGACTAACCGTAAGAGTGGCGAGGCAGACATGGTTTCGACATGTGCAGCGGAGGGGTACAGTGCATTGGGAGAAGGATGCTGAAGATTAGGCATATAACGGATTCACTCAACTCACGATACAATTCGAATCACGATTTGAGGTTCACAATACGATTTTTCATGATTCTTTTAACAAAACATATTTTCCAGTCAAATGACATCAAAAATCTTTTTTTTTTAATTATTTCTATTACACAAATCCAGTATTTTCTTCTCTTTTATTTTTTTTACAAAACTGTTTTCTCTTATCCTCTTTTCAATACAGTAGCAAATTACTGAAAACGATCAATTCTCATAAAAATATCCTGTATTTTGTTTTGCACATGTCAGTGACATCACTGACAAATCCTTGGTATCTTTATAACCAGCTTTGAACATAATCGCGTACGTCTGTGCTACTTCCGGGTTGCATAATAGTGACCTCACTGTCGAATCCTTGGTATCATGATCCTAGCTGTTTACCAGCGCGTCACTCCACGCTGTATTTAGATTTTTTTCACGCTCGCGCTAATGAAACGGATTATTATTTCATGTCAACATTCAAGTACAACTATCGGAAGAAGATGTAACCCAGGTAAAGTAATAAGTCACTCTGCAAGTTTAAAGGGACTACATCATGAATTTTAACTTTTCCTTCTTTTTTGAGTGTTTTTGGTCTCCCCTACCCAGACCCAAAACCCAAAACAAATGCAGGTGGTCTGCGGCCAAATACATATTAATTTGGGGGTCCTTCACATGGTCTGTGGTGAAAACATCTGCATACGTATGTATGCCTGCAGCAGTACTCCAAGCAGGGACTGATTAAGAACCAAGGTGGCCCCTGGAATAAAATAAATAGCCTTTGTGAGCTTGCAGATCTGTTAGTTTCACTATTTTATATTCTTTCATATATGGATTTTTTTTTAATTTTTGAGAATATATGAAAGAGGACCTCTGACGTCACTCATATCACCATGACTCAGCCATGAGGGTTAGGGTTAGGGTTAGGAGTTCCCAATTCAGCTACGCCCAAATATAGAGTGTGTCGTCTAACCTCAATGTCAGGCACCAAACAGATAAGGACTCAAAAGCAGGCACAGAGGCAGTTCCCGAGTTCAAACAGGTTTTATTGAAACAAAGCTGGAGGGGGAGGGGGGGTAACCGGGGGGCAAAGGGGCCAGGCAGAGAAGTAGTCAGAGGGGCAGCCTGGGTCAGGGGTTCTGTGGGGTCAATCAGCGTGGCGCCTGGTCCAAAAAGGGTTAAAGCTTAGCCGTAGTCCGTGGGTCCGATCCAAGTCCAAACACAGGTAATCCGTCCTAACAGGCTGAAGTACGAAGGGGTTAGGCAGGGGTAAATCCAGACACAGGCAGGGGTCAAAACAGGCAGAGAATACATGTACGAATAATGGGTCAGAGCGAGCTAGGCGGCACAGGTGTGTGAGTGTGTGAGCTCCCATGGGCGTGGGCGTGACACTCAAAGTGTCGTCATGGCATCAGGCGCAAACAAATCAGTCAGCTTCGTATATGGGCACAAAAGGGGGCATCCCCATATATGGGCATATATGATGATTTATGATAGGCATAAAAGGGACACCGACTGACAGATACAAGGTCTCCATATATGGGCATATGAGTCGGATCGGCGGTGCAACGTCAGTGTGAGGGCCGCGTAACGCCTCAAACCTCTAGTATATGAAATGAAAAAAAAAGAAGGGATATTTACTATTTACTGTCACATAGTCATTAAAACCAGCCCCACCTTTACCAGCTGCAACGTTAAAGTGATGAACGTATGCATTACTAATTACAATCCAATTGTGAATTCGGTCATTCAGCATAATGAGTACTTTTACTTTGGTACTCAAGTATATTGATGTCAATAATTGTGTACTTCTACTCAAGTACAACTTTGTGAATGCAGTACTTTCACTTTGTAAAAGCGTATTTCTACATTGTGGCGTTGCTACTTTTAACCCATTTAGACCGGGAACGCATCTTGTGTCATTTTAGATTTGAGCCATAATCATTATTTTATACTTTGGCTATTCAAAAATTACAGATCTACAAGCTCATAGCGTGGCACCGACTGCCGCACTACGAGCTGGTAGATCTGCTATTTCTTTTTAATATTGAACATTTGTGCATCTTTGAATATATATATATTTTTTAAAGCGAAAATTTTGAACTCAAATCTTTGCTTCTGGGGGGGGGGGGGTCCCTGGAACAAAATATTTTTAGATGGGGGTCCACGGCCAAATACATATCATTTTCGGGGTCCTTGACACGAAAAAAGTTTGAGAACCACTGATTATAGCAACATACGTTTTTTCAAAAGTATGTTGGCATTTAGAAGACATTTGTAGAATCCCCAGGAGCAAAGATTTGAGTTAAAAATGTTGGCTTTAAAAATATATATATTCAAAGGTTTGCAAAATAATTCATGATTTTTCAAAACATTGCAGATCTACAAGCTCACACTGCGGCACTCAGTGCAGCGCTATGAGCTTGTATATCTGCTATTTTTGAATAGCCAAAGGAATCTAAAAATGACACACAGTATGCGTTCCCGACCTTAATGGGTTACGCAATAAATCTGAGCGCTTCTTCCATCACTGCATTCTGAGTGTCTTTCCCGACACCTCAGCACTATTCAACAACGCAGGTACAGATCGAGCAAACTGTGCAGAGAAACGCTGACTCAAACGCACACGGCAAATCCTCTGACGGAACAAGATTGTGACCGAGTAAAGTTTGGAGGTGATGTGACAGACGGAGAGAAACAGATAAGATTGAACTAACAAACCCTTTTCTTGCCAGCTCCTCAATAGAGAGACATCTGCGCCCACATCCATCACTTCGAGTGACATGAAGCCAGTGGTGGAAAGTAACTAAGTAGATTTACTTAAGTACTCTACTTAAGTAAAATTTTGAGGTATTTGTACTTTACTGGAATATTTCCAATTTCCAATACTTTTACTTCACATCACTTTCTTCACTACTCCACTACATCTCGGATCCAAAAATGTTACTTTACCCCACTACATTTATTTTAAAACTTTAGTTACTAGTTACTTTGTAGATTATTATATTATTACAAAATATACATTAACCACTTCAGCCCTATTATACAATTCGGCCATTTAAAAATAGCAGATCTACATGCTCACAATGAGCGCGATGCGACGCATTGTGAGCTTGTAGATCTGCTATTTTCAAAAGATTTTATACATTTGAAAACTTGAAATGGGACATTCTGCATTATGAGTACTTCATGTGTTTATTTACGACATATTATAATTTTTTGATTGATTGTTTCTATTAGCATTTGCATATGAATTGTATCAACAAACACATTAATTTGAGAGAAGTTGTCTGCCTTTTAATTTCAACACTTTTCTTTGTCTTTCTTTTATACAAAATATTACTTTCTTCATCATTTTCACTAAATTGTTAATATTCCCCATGATAAATAGCAATTGTTGCTACACCATTTGCTATGACGTGCAGCAATTGTTTCTAACTATGTAAGCACAATTTAGGAATTACTTTCTGTTATTGGTGCAGTTATTTCCAGTTTCACACATTTCTAGAAAAGCATTGCAAGCAAGTTGATGAAGATCAGCCCTCAACTTTACTTTACTTCATGTCTCGTCATTCAAGTCTTCAAGTGTTTCTAGTTCTGTACATCTGTTTAGCTATCTGTCACTTCCAGTGTTGCCATATGTCTGCTTATTATAAGCCATTTTGGGCTTGTTTTTCTCTAAAGTCGCTTTTAAATATCGGTAGTTGCGGTTTTTGGGGCTTGTTTCTAAAGTGTAGTTGCTTATTCGGGCTTGTTTTTAAAGTGTAGTTGCTTATTCAGGCTTGTTTCTAAAGTGTAGTTGCTTATTTCTAAAGTGCAGTTGCTTATTTGGGCTGGTTTCTAAAGTGTAGTTACTTATCTGGGCTGGTTTCCTAAATGCTGTTTAAACCAGTGGTTCTCAAACATTTTAATGGCATGGACCCCCAAATGAATATGTATTTGTCCACCGGCCCCCCCATCTACACATGTTTTGTGCCAGGGACCCCATACCAGATTTGAGTTGTTAAAAGGATCCCTGGTTAATAAGCCTTATATGCCTTAATACATTATATATAATTGCCCTATATAACTAAAAATAAAAACACGTAAATATTTTTTTAATTTTAGAAATAGCTAATCTTTCACTCAATAGGGACCACTCCCGTCGCAACTTGATGATGTCATTTGTCCATGTGTGGTCCAGCCCTATGGAATTTATGGGATTCATCTGCTAATAAACATGAGCATCAAAACAATATTTTAAATAATTGTATTGCACATTCCATACATTCCATAGGGCTGAATCACACATGGACAATGGGGAAGAGAGATCAACCAAAGAAAATAAACACGTTATCTACATAATATTTCTACAAGCCCTTCTTTTGGGCGTCTAAATGTCTAATCCTAACGCTAATCACAACCTGCATTATTTTTTCTAATTGTGAACCGATCTCTAAAAAAATACTTTTTTTTAACCATAAAACAACCTTTTTTCTTGTGAGGAACCAGGAAAATGGTTCCTCACAATGTCTGTTTCTCAAATTGTACTATACTTGTGAGAGCGTTTGATCCCCACAAGTATAATAATACAAGCACACACACACACACACACACACACACACACACACACACACACACACACACACACACACACACACACACACACACACACACACACACTAACTTGTGCCCGCAATCATTTATGTTTGGGGATATCAAGGCTTTATGGGGTGAGTGAGAGTTTGTATTACTTGGCATTCATTCATGTCTCCTGTGGTATTATTGTACATTACATTACATTACATTACAGTCATTTAGCAGACGCTTTTATCCAAAGCGACTTACAATAAGTGTATTCAACATAGGTAGGGAACGAAAACTACTAATCACCAGAAGTCTTTAGTGCATTTTCTGCAAAAACAAGCAACCAAGAGTATACCTAGCGCTAAGGTAAAAGTGCAATATATCAGCTACCTATTTCCTTAAACAGATGAGACAAAATAGCTAAATCAAATGAGCATGAGCTAAAACAAATAAGTGTATCGACTAAACAAGATCCAATAAACAATCCAATAATCCAATAAACAATACAGCAATAGAAAACAAGCGTTCGTACAACTAGTTAACAACAAGTAGGTCAGGCAGAGAGGAAGGGTAGTGTTTCCTGAAGAGGTGAGTTTTCAGCCTGCGGCGAAATATGGGCAGTGACTCTGTACACAAGCAGGTCTCTGCTCAGCTATCCATTAACACGCACCTCTGTTTACACAGGCTGTTACAGAGCCATTGAGACTGGACAGATATATACCTTCTCTGTCGGACAGAAACCTTGTATCTCCATAATATTTAAACTTATGTTATGTTTTTTTGTTTTTGTTTTATTTTTGTTTGTTTAATGGATTGCAGTGTCACACGAAAGTAGTCAGAAATAGCCGATTTAATCGCGACCCGTTGTGAGCTTTCAGATTGCAATTTTTTGCTAATTTTGAGAAGAAAAAATAATAATTGTGCGATTGATTGATTGATTGATTGATTGGATACTTTACAGACTAGTACAGTCAAACATTTTGCTAAAAGGATAACACAAAGCCCCAGGGGATTTTTTTCCCCATTGTGGTCAATTGTAATCAATTCATCAGTACCGTACCATACCATACCATACCATACCATACCATACCATACATTACATTACATTACATTACATTACATTACTTTACAAATAGGAAGAAACCTTCGTGGTAGTACAAGGTTTGGGTTTTATAAATATTGAACCGATGATAAGTATCAACAAGAGCTTTGCTACTAAATAATAACTACATTGATTGGATCCATGGAACACAAGGTGCTCCCCCCCCATCATTTCCTGAGAAGTAACTGTTTTTCACACACAAGGTTTCCACCTGACGTCGACAATAGTATATCATTGCTGTCGAGCAGAAACCTCTTATCTTCATATTCTAAAAAATGTTTGCGTTTTTTTGTCCTATCCTATTTGATCATACTACAGCGTCACACAAAAGTACCAGATCTACAAGCGACGCGTTTCGAGCTTGTAGATCTGCTACTTTTGCTGAATCCTGAAAAGTAACAGTTTTGGACATATGAGGTTTCCACCCGACAGAGACGATCGTCTATGCAACTCGGGACCTTTTCCTTTCCTTTCCTTTTTTTCTTTTCCTTTTCATCCCATGCTGACAACCCCACAGCGTGCGCGTGCGTGCGCGTGCGTGCGCGTGCGTGCGCGTGTGTGCGTTCGTGCGTGCATGTGTGTGTGTGTGTGTGTGTGTGGCTGTGCCTTCCCTTCACATGAATAACAATGGCCTGTCTCAGGGAATGCCTTGTAAACAAGTGAACTTAATGAAAATCTCTTATCGGGGGAGGGGAGGGGAAGCTCACTCGCCCGCCGGGGGGACAGGCGGCGCATAATGCGGCAATTAATTCCGCAAATGAGTTATGAGAGAGTTATGCGAGGCAATATTGGCCATTACAGCTGGGCTGATTGCATTAGGACTGGGAGATAATAGAGATGCTAGGGACGTACACACAGAGAGAGAGAGAGAGAGAGAGAGAGAGAGAGAGAGAGAGAGAGACCCAGCGCCTCACTACTGCGACACACAGCAAGGTCCACCTAGAGCTTGTTTTTTGTGCCACGTTTTGCCTCCTCAGCACTTGTGAAATGTTTGCTTTTAATTCACAGCGTGCAGCCGTGCACAGTGTAGTGAAGCACTATGCGGTATTAGTTGGTTAAAGGTAGGTTTAGAATCGTATTGAACTTGTGGTTTGACAATAATACATTTGTTGCCAACGTTTGTCCTTTATTGTAAAGACATGGAGAAATAAATAAGTTAACTCACTGTTGTCATTCTGAGTGCGACCCGTCACTTATTTAAACTAGAAAAAAGCTCCCTTCGGAGGTTTGGACACTTTCTATGTGAAAGGCCCCTGTAGCCCCAGACGGAAACAGCTCCAGTGGGCAGTGAAACATGGTGGCCAGCTCAATGCTAAATGGGCATGTGTTTCCAAAGTGTAAAAACAAGGCAGTATAATAAGTAATGGTGTGGAATAAGCTTTGGCCTGTTCCTTTGTTAGACTTTAGCTTTTTGCTATTTGTCCATTTGTGTTATTGTGCTTGGCAATAAAACTCAGATTTTGCATTTATTCTGCCTGAGTGTTTTGAGTCTGCACTTCACGGTTACGTTTTAGTTTTTGTGGCATTCCTAAACCAATCATTTGATGACCGGTAGCGGTCCGCTGGTCATCAAATTAGCTATCTTATCTTTCCCTTTAACAGTGATCCCAATACTGTGTTTTTATGGTTTTGAACTACCCAAAATACTATTCGGATCCACTCAGATAAGGGTTAAAGTTTTGTACTCTTGGACCCAGGGTGATTACGTATAAATAGCCACTTGACCTGAAAAACAGCATAGTGAGGCATCTCTGAAGAGCAATTTGTAGTCAGATCTGTGCCATGACACCTAAAGCTGTCCTCTTCTAACACATTTTGAGGCAGCAAGCTGTGTCTTTTATCCAGGGCAAGCTAAACTTAGACGACAGGAGGGATTCTTCTAGTCACTTGCTTAATTTAAGGACGAGACCCACGGACACAGCGGGGATTGAACCCGCAACCTTTCAATTACAGGACAGTCCTTCACCCACTGCTCTGTCCCTTCATCACAGAGAGAGGTTACTCTATATTTTGGCTTGATCTGAGGGACCACTTGTATGAGCCTTAAGCAAGGAGCACACGCACGCACGCACGTACGCACGCACGCACGCACGCACGCGCACGCACGCACACGCACACAGAAGTGAGAGGATAATGGAAGAGCAAAATGCATGGGATGGAAAACTTTTTGGTCATGCTCTTCAAGGTTGGTGGTGGAAAGTAACTAGGTACAATTACTGAAGTACAACTTAAATAACATTTTGAGGTACTATTACTGTACTTGGGACTTGGGTTGGGGTTAGGGTACCCCTAGGGTTAACTGTACCCTAGTCTCGCGTAGCCAGACAACTATTCCACAATCACTGAATGCTATATAGAGTCTGGAACTACAACTCCCAAAATCCGAGAGAGGAAACTGGCACTTCCGTTCACGAAAATATATTTTAAAATATCTTTACACTTTACTTTTAAATTTCCATTTCTGCTAAGCAGCAGGCTATGTATACTTAGATGATTTGTATTTATATTAGGATAAATGTGCGCGACTGTGAAGACGAAACGGAAGTGGGGAGGAGGCTTCATATCCGGTTTATATTCTAATCATGATCAGAGCTTCCGGGTCCCAGACAGACTGTATGACCGGAAACATTTGAAAATTGTGGGAGGCAACATTCTGGTAACGCGAGACTAACTGTACCCTAACCCTAACCTTACTACTTTTTTAATACTTAAGTTTCTATTACTTATTTGACAGCTATAGTTACCGGTTACTTTGCAGAATTATACTAAGTGATAAATGATGACATATTAGTATAGGTTAATCTACAGCAACATCAAGTCATTAAAATCATCCCCAACTTTTACTCAAGTTACATTTTGAATACTAGCCTTTTACTTGTAACAAGTTATTGCTACATTGTGGCATTGATACATTTACCCACAGCAGTATAATACAACATCTGGGTACTTTATTCCAGCACTGCCTTTCACAGTGCATGTTAAAGGTTGCCTCAGAGGCCTTTGTTCCCTGTTCTTCTGTAGCCTGGAAAACAAGTGCCAACAGAACAGCGTGTCACTTGTAGCTCCAAGCGCAAGTCGGAGCACTCTCAGTCCATCAATTTAACCCGTTAAGACCTGAAGACAATTCAAAAGATGTCTCCTAAATCCTAACAGTTTCCTGAAAAACCTATGTTTCTATGTCAGTGGTTCTCAATCTTTTACATGTCAAGGACCCCCAAAATGATATGTATTTGGCTGCGGACTCCCATCTCAAAATATGTTGTTCCAGGGACCGCCGAGTAGCAAGGATCTTAGTTACAAATGTTCACGATTTTTCGAAAATAGCAGATCTACAAGCTCATAGCGCTATGAGCTTGTAGATCTGCTAATTTTAAATAGCCAAAGTATAAAATGGTTAAAGTGGTTACACAGATGCGTTCCCGGTTTGAATGGGTTAAAGCAATACTCAACTCTCCAACACATACAAGCTGCCTCTTGGTAAACTGAAACATTAATTAAAGTTCTCTGGTTTCGTTACAGAACTTCTTTGATAGCCCCAGCTCTGTCCTCAGCCAAAGCCTTTCAGACGAAACGACATCAAGCACACGCAGCCTTGCTGTCTGTGGAAAAGCACGACTTCTCTGCAATGGCAAACAAAAAAAGGAAAACTGCAGCAAAGCATGAAAAGAAAATATATTCAGCATCCGCACAGCTCTACATCGCACCATGAGATTACAGCGCTGTTTCTTCAGACAGCGTGTGTGTGTGAAACAGTGTTTTTCTGTCTCCACCATCAAATGTCCCACATTGAGGTCGACCACAGGACCGGTTTATTAGGCGTAAACACATGAACCGTATAGCCTTGTCAGGGTCGGCAATACCCTCTATTTACAAAACGTGTTGAAGCTCAGGTGCAGAGAAAAACAACTGTTTTATTCAAGCCAGAAGTCCAGTCTATAGAATAAACTACTGTGTAAGTCAAACACCCGGAGAATCTTACAAAAACAAATCTAAAAGCAAACAAACTTAGCAAAGGTTTCTCAAAAGTAAGCTGAGGCAGGGAGTATCTTCAAAAACACATGTCGAACACAAAAGTGAAACGAAAGTGAACCCATGAAGATAAAACTGAACAAAAAAAAACAGGCTTTAACCACTTGAAACCCAGCATCCATATTCTGGGGGGGTGGGGGGCATTAGCCAAAAATAACCAATCTACAAGCTCACAACGTGTTGTATGGCGAAGCGTTGTGAGATTGTAAAATAGATCAGCTATGTGTGGGATCAGGAGAGAGGGCCGGTGGTGGTGATACATGATTCTGATTTATTTTCCAAGATTGCATTTTTGGTGAAAACAAGCCATATTCAACTAAGCCGATAACTAAAGAACGGAAGATAGAGGACGCAAACAAAGTGCTTTGAAGGTGAAAAATACATTTTATTGTGACACAAACAATAGTTAGGACAAGAACGCAGTCACCTCTTGAATGCATAATTCAACCGATGATCTGGAGAACCAATCGGGTGGTGAGAGGCGGAGGGCCAAAAGCAGAGGGGATGAAAACAGAAGAAAAAAAACACGGGACAAGTGTACGTCCGACAGCAGTACTTGTAACAGCGGTATAATAATAATCCAATACAGACAACCAATACAATAATCGCAGATGACTCGGCTCTGCTGGTCTCGGACAGGGACAGGCTGCAGGTTGAAAAATCTCTCAGCTCTGAACTCGATACGATCCGCATCTGGCTCTCTGACAACAAACTATCATTACACCAGGGTAAAACCGAATCCATTCTCGTTGGGTCTAGTGTTAACCTAACAAGGCTGAGAGCTTCACAATCAAAGCGGGTGACGATGTTATCACAAGAAAGGAGGAAATTACCTACCTGGGTTCCTTCTTGGAGGCAAACCTCTCCGGTGATAAGATGGCAGAAAGAGTCATCAAAAAGCTCAATCAAAGAACACGTTTTCTGTACAGGATCAACTTTCTAGTCAGTAAGAATACCCTGAAGATTCTCGCAGGGGCCCTCATCCATTGTCATTTCGACTATGCATGCTTCTCATGGTATCACAACACCACTAAGGCCTTAAAAACAAGGCTCCAGACATCCCAAAACAAACTGGTAAGGCTACTTCTTGGCCTCAATCATACAACCCATCTCACCCCTGTGCTCACTTTGCTAGGGTTGGATGGCTCAGGGTTGAGGACAGAGTACGGCAACTTGCTATGGGCCTGGTCTACAAGATTCGACACAACATTGGGATCCCCCTGTATTTGTCAAAATACTTCCAAAACGTAAAAGTCCACAATCATAACACCAGAGGCAGCTCCACTGATCATGTTCAACCCAGATTTGGCACAAACAAGGGAATGAACTCTTTCTCATGCTATTCAACAAAAATGTGGAATGCCCTACCCAAAGGAGTAAAGGAGTGTAAAACCCTACTCACTTTCAAAACTGCCCTAACGAATCACCTTCAGGAGGCTGCAATTCCAAATTGGCCCCTGTCAAAGTCTTAACCTACCAGTTTTCAAAGTATTCAATCAATCAATCAATCAATCAATCAATCAATCAATCAATCAATCAATCAATCAATCAATCAATCAATCAATCAATCAATCAATCAATACAGTACAGCATGTGTGATGTGCCACTGTGTCTGTGCGATGGGGAGGCTGTGTGTGTGTGTGTGTGTGTGTGTGTGTGTGTGTGTGTGTGTGTGTGTGTGTGTGTGTGTGTGTGTGTGTGTGTGTGTGTGTGCGTGCGTGCGTGCGTGCGTGTGTTTGTGTACAAGAGAAATGCTCACTCAAAGCCGCCACTGAGCTCCCATCTCTCTGTCTCTCTCTTTGCTTTCTCTCTCTTTGCTTTCTGTCTCTCTTTGCTCTCTCTCTCTCTCTCTCTCTCTCTCTCTCTCTCTCTCTCTCTCTCTCTCACACACACAATGTGTCAGGTGGAGGCGTGGGGGAGGTGGTGTCCTGTCCTGTGTGAAGGCTGAATTTGTAGACCGGAAAACTTGAAAATATGGCTCTATTACACAGAGCCTCTTTGCAATGCAGCCTGCAATCCAATTCTGGGCATACAGTACGCCTTGCAGCCTTTGTTATGCCCCCCCCCCCCTATTCTTTTCACAGCACTAGCTTTTTGGCAGAAGAACAGATTCAGAGCATTTTTCTTCCCCCAGCCGTCCCCAATTTTGTCATTCTGACAATTCCCCTTCAACAATGAACAGCCCCTTTTGGGTCTGTGACTCGTACAAATGGAACCAAATGGACCCGCCTTGCAGTGGTGTAAAGTAAGTGCATTCACTCAAATACTTTACTTAAGGGTTACTTTACTGAAGTATTTCCAATTGTCTATACTTTTATTTCTACTCCACTACTATCTCAGAGGCAAATATTGTACTCCACTACAATTATTTGAAAACTTTAGTTACTAGTTACTTTGCAGATATAAATTATTATATAATAAAACATACATTAACCACTTTAGCCCTATTGTATACCTAGGCTATTTGAAAGTAGCCGATCTACAAACTCACAACGCGTCGCAGCGCAATGTGTTGTGAGAGCTTGTAGATCTGCTATTTTCAAACATTTTAGTACTTTTACTTTTGGTACTTTAAGTACATTTTTATACCAATACTTTTGTACTTTTACTCAAGTACATTTTGAATTCCGGACGTTTACTTGTAACAGAGTACTTCTACATTGCAGTATTGATACTTTTACTTAAGTAAAACATTTGAGTATTGTTTCCACCACTGCCGCCTTGCAGATCCATTTGGTTCCATGTGTGCGCTCTCAGAGTCACATAAACACTGAGGATTTTATACAGTGTGTAGATCGGGGACCCAGAGAAACAAATTGTGGCATGTGGCCTAATATCAAACCGGGGGGACGAGAAATGAAAAAGAGGTTTAGAATCAATGAACCAGACAAGAACTTGGGAAGCACTAAAGGGATATTACATTTCAAACACGTTTGGGCTGATTTTAAAGTCTACTCAGGGCTTCTATGAGCAAACCAGACAGTTTTTAAGTTGCTTGATTCAGTATTTAGACATTTTATTATTCATTATTCAAAAGCCAGAGTATAGACGTTAAGATGACCCCAAACCTGTTTGAAAGTGAAAATATCCCTTACACTTTTCAGAGTCACATACGTTGAAAAACTGAGAGAAAAAAGGCCTTCAAAGATTTGACAAGGATTTCGGCTCAACTGAACATACATCTTTAAAAAAAAAAGTTTTGCTTTGAATAAATATATTTAGATAATAGGCTACAAATGAATAATGGTGGAGTAGCTTTGACAACATTTAAATTTGACCGGGTCATTATTTGCCAGTAAAACAATACGACAAAATAGACAGAGAGACAAATAAGGCTAAAGCACTAGTGCTCTTCGAGCGCGGTAATCAGGCAATTTACTATTCTGGTGATCTATCTGAATTGCCTTTATCAGCGTCATTAGCGTAGTCCAATGTGACAGCCATGCATGGATTGACATTATAAGCCAGAGTGGAGCCTGCGTTTATACATGAAAAGATCAGCCAATTTATCATAATTATGTTCTATTTGATCACGTTGCTTTGTCATATTTAACATGTCATACATCATGGTGTGTATTTGTGTTACGTTGTGGCTCCATAAAAGACACACTGAGGAAAATAGGGACGTGAGATGAGGATAGTAGGTTTTTAAATGTAATGGCAGTGGTTCTCAGAATTATTATTGCAATATACACAGCCACACGCACGCACGCACACGCGCGCGTGCGCGCACACAACCGCGCGCGTGCGCGCACACAACCACACACACACACACACGCACTACAACAGCAATACAAGGGCCGTTGACTGCCACACGTTCACATACTTTGTCATGCTTTCATGCATTTTAATTTAACTTTTGTCTTATATGCGATACATACATATTTTTCCAATACAGTGACGAATACATAACATATTTTAACTACTTTAAATGTGGCGTCTCTATTTTATTTATTACAGTTCCACACATTGTCAAATGTTGTGAAAATAGCCGATCTACAAGCTCAGAATGTGCCGCGTTGCAACGCATGGTGAGCTTGTAGATCGGTTATTATAGATTTTGACTTGCACATTGTTGTGCCTCAGGCTCAAAATGTTTGACCACAATGACCATGCTGCATCATGTTAAATATTTGACCACAAATGACCATCATGTTAAATGTTTGACCACAATGACCATGCTGCATCATGTTGTCGTGTATTATAATGTGTTGTATCTCCACAAAAGGCTCATAGAGGAAAATGCGATGTGAGATAAGATTGCAGAGCATTTCAAATGTAATATAGCACAGATAGAGGTTAACACCCTTTTGGATTGAATCCCATCCCATCTCTCTCTCTCTCTCTCTCTCTCTCTCTCTCTCTCTCTCTCTCTCTCTCTCTCTCTCTCTCTCTCTCCCTTCCTTATCTCTCCTACATCGTTTTCCCTTTCTGCTTATACCCAGTAATCTGTGACTGTGCGTCAGTACGTGTATGCAGTATGTGTGTGTGTGTGTGTGTGTGTGTGTGTGTGTGTGTGTGTGTGTGTGTGTGTGTGTGTGTGTGTGTGTGTGTGTGTTTTATGAGGGGTATTATGGTCAATCAGTAGCATTCACAGTTGTCTGTACTTCGGTTTGGCCATAGTCAGCAGCTTGGTAGCCTCGGAAACCCAGGCTTTTTTTTTTGTTACAAAAGAAAAAAAGCCTGGGGGAGCGATGCACGAACGATGGTCTTGGACCTTGTTATCTCCTAACCAATCAGAGTGCAGAGGGGCGTCGCTCTAAATTTGGTGACGTCAGCGTGCTCCGTGCACAGGCCGAGGGGGGGAGGGGAGGGGAGGCGGGGACATAGATTGGTGAAGCAATAGGAAGCCACGCACAAATCCAGGCGGCTGTGTTTGGGTCCGCCCTTCAAGACCATGGATTGAGCTCGTAGCCTCAGGCTAGCAGCTTGGAAGACAGGCTGACTATAGGCTGACTATATATATATGTATATATATATATATATATATATATATATATATATATATAGGCCTATTATTATTATTCCCCGAAGTCTAGTAAAGTCCAACATAATCTCAAAATCCACGTGAAAATGAGGGAAACTGAAAAAGTTAAAACCAAGACTTTACAGGGGGATATGTTCCGGGTTTCCACTGCACAGAACCGAGACAAATAAAGTCTTAATGTGTGTTGTTCACAGAGCCTCACTGTTAAACGTAAATGGAGCCAATTTCGAACCTAAATGCCATTGTTTTAATGTGAGGAGGTATAGGGCCCTATCTTTCCTGGATAAGGGGTAAGGATAAGCCTTCCCTTATCCCTAAACTTATTATCCATATTTTGCTATTTTGAAAAACCTTTTAAAATAGTTCAACTAGCCGATCTACATTGACTCGTTGTGAGCTTGTAGATCGGCTATTAGATTTTTTTTTTCTCAAAATAATGGGTAATTTTACGGCTAGGTAAGATAGGGCCCGAATAGCAATGTTTCCCAAACACTGGGTCCTGCATTTAGTTTTTCATGATTATTATTTCAAAAGATTTGTAAAAAAGAAATCCGACCCAAAAACATACTATAACATAATGTAACTATAATATTTCTTTCAAAATAATTTCATGAAAAAAAACAAAAAAACATAATAAGTAGTGATTTAAAAAAAAAAAATACAGTATGAGCTCACAACGTGTAGTGAGCTTGTAGATCGGCACATTTTGCTAGTTTGGGTCCCGGGGAGACCTAACATCTTTATTTTGGGTCTCAAGCTAAAACGTTAGTCTGTAGTGTATTTACAATACGCTTCATGTTCATCTCACATGCCTACTGTGTCTTCCTCAATGTGCCTCTTGTGGCGCTCCAACGTAACACTAATACACACCATGATGTATGATATGTGACATAATGACAAAGCGACGCGATTAAACAGAACATAATCATGATAAATTGGCCGATCTTTTCAAGTATAAACGCAGGCTCCACCGTGGCTTATAATGTCAACGCTTCTTCCATCCATGCATGGCTGTCACATTAGACTACACAAATGACGCTGATAAATGCAATTTAGATAGATACACGTATAATAATAATAATAATAATAATAATAATAAGGGTAATAATAATAATAATAAGTGTAATAATAATAATAATAATAAAAACTTTTTATTTATATTGCACTTTTCTAGACATGAGTCACAAAAGTGCCACACAAACACAGGACAGAATTCCACAAAAAAACAAGAATTTCACAAAGGTAATGAACAATTGAAAATAAAATGAACCTATACAAATGAAACCATGAGAAAAATAACCATGAGAAAAAGGTAATGAATGAAAGAAAAGGTTATTTACAGGTGTGCTTTCTGGAACATGTTGTTTTTTAAGAGGGATTTAAAAGATATAATGGAATCAGTGAGGCAAATTGTCTCGGGTAGCATTCCAGAGCAGACTTTTAAGAGAGCCTGGGTTAAAGGTAGGGTAAGTGAGTTTCTTTGGTTACAATAAGTGTTAAATAGCTCTGTATTCTGATAGTGCTCATTGTTATAGACTCAGTGTTTGTTCAGTAATCACCATCCCCGTTGTCTCTCCAGCTCTTTATGAAACAGAGAATGCATTTTCAGGTTGGGTTACCAATTGTATCCAATCAAATGAGCAGACACAAAATGACACAGATGCTTTCTCGGTGCTGTCGGGTGGAAAACATGTCCTTTCTTTTTCATTGTTTCAAATATGTGCAAATGGGTGATCTACAAGCTCACACAACGCGTCACATCGCGGCACGTTGTGAGCTTGTAGAGCTGCTATTGTATTTACTTCTGTGCGACACTCTTGTATGATGAAGTTGTAGGGCATTAATTGATTCGAATCGATTATAATTTTTTTGTTGAAGTATGGAGATGCTAGGTCTGAAAACGATAGAGCTTGCGCAAAAACTAATTTCACTCGCTTCTTTTCAACTGCAAATCTGCGATGCGACCATAAAACTGCCTCTGAATGATGTGTGTTTAACAAACCATCGGTCATGGATGTTTACATGTAGAGGGCATGATTAAAATGTCACTCTGCTCCCAGCAAGATGAGAAGCTCCCAGGAGACTGTACAACAGTCGTTTGATGTGTTTATTACGATGTCAAGCTGCTGTAATGACGGGAGCAGCTGGTACAAGTGACATCGTGTGACAAGATACAGTCCATACTCGCGTCAAACCCAGTGCTTTATTATCAGAGTTATGCACTGGGAGAATAATGGAAACTGTACTGGCTGAAAATTACCATGGCATTTCTGCAGTGGTGGAAGAAGTACTCCGATATTTTAAGTAAGTAAAAGTATCAGTACCACAATGTAGAAATACTCTGTTACAAGTAAAAGGCCTGTGTTCAAAATGTTACTTGAGTAAAAAGTACAAAAGTATTGTCCATTATTGTCATAAAAATATACTTAAAATACCAAAAGTAAAAGTAATAAAGTGTTTGAAAATAGCCGAACTAAAAGCTCAGAATGCGTCTTAATGCGACGTGTTGTGAGCTTGTAGCTCAGGGGTATTCAACTAGATTAGACAGGGGGCCAAAATTGTTAAATTAATTGAGGTTGGGGGCCACAGGCCTACGTAAACAAAACAAATAACCAGTGTTCCATGTTAACCGTTTAACCGGTAACGGTTAAGACATATGTAACCAGTTAATACCAATGGTTAATATCTATTTTTCATTTAATTGTTAGTGCAAATGCACTTTCCCCCCCAACCTAAAGTGGTGCCTGGAGGCAGATGCACAGCCACCACGTAAGACTGCAATTCTGCCTTAAGTTAAACACAGGGAAATAAAGTACCATGCGCACTTCAAGAAGTTGACAAGCTGACATAGACCTGAAGGCTGTGGGATTTCCTTTTCAAAACGTTGTTTCACAGAATAACACCATGTTTTGCTGTAAAACTATGATCTGAATTCATATTTTTACTTCAATCAAAAATCTTGCAGTTTGATAACTGAGGCAATTATGTACTATGCATGATAATGCAGCATGGCAGATCTACAGTTAGTAGTCATACATTTCCTACCAGACAGAGAGAAAGATCGTCCCCAAATATTCTGGAATACAGCTGCTTCCAATAATTAATTAAGCTACATGTACATTGCACAAAAGTAGGTCAAATCAATTAAGCATGTGTCACTCCTCCAGTGCACGTCGGGACTGGGAAATTAACTGATAATATAATAATTTATATCTGCAAAGTAACTAGTAACTAACTACAATGAGTAAATGTACTTAGTTACTTACATCACTGCAAGTCTGTGGGCCAACAGTGTAAAGGACTAGTTCACCCAAAAAAATGACTTATTTGCAATCAATGACACACCCAATGGAGACTTGAATTCATGGAGATTTTTTTAGTTTTTGTTGTATTGGGTGAACTACTCCTTTAACCATTCAACCAAGTGATTCTAAACGTTTTTAATTAACGTTGACCTACTTGCTCCCACGGGGGGAATTCCACAGAGGGGCATGGAGCAGTTTGGGGTTAAGTAAGTGTCTTGCTCAAGGACACTTTGACCAGTCATATTCGACACATTGCTGGCCAGGAAAAGCTGAGAAAAGGAAAACAAATCTAGCAGTAAAGAACAAAAACAGGTCAAGGAGAGGCTCACATCTAAGATATCTACATACTGTATATACACAACATAAACCACAACATAAAACGAACCCCCAAAAGCACGCACGCACGCGCACGCACGCACGCACGCACGCACGCACGCACGCGCACACACACACACACACACACACACACACACACACACACACACACACACACACACACACACACACACACACAGGAGATAACCTGGTTGGGGGCTGCATTGAGTGTTAAGCTAAGTAATTAACTACAAATAGCACCTGGTGATTAATGGGCTGTCAGCAGAATTCTAAGGGTGTGTGTCTGTATATGTGTATGTGTGTGCATGTATGTGTGCGTGTGTGCGTGCGTACGTGCGTGGCGTGATGTGGCGTGCGTGCGTGCGTGCGTGCGTGCGTGCGTGCGTGCGTGCGTGCGTGCGTGCGTGCGTGCGTGCGTGTTTAGAGACAAGCATAAGGCAATGGGAGGCACAGTGAAGTGTGATTGCAATCAGTGGTGGAACAATCACTCAGATTTTTTTTTACATTAGTACAATACCACAACAACATATACTCTGTTACTGGCATTAACATATATTTAGCCTATAGCCTTTTCACAAAAATACGTGCGTGCGTTTGTGTGTGCGTGCGTGCGTGCGTGCGTGCGTGCGTGCGTGCGTGCGTGCGTGCGTGCGTGCGTGCGTGCGTCTGTCTGTCTGTCTGTCTGTCTGCGTGCGTGCGTGCGTGCGTGCGTGCGTGCGTGCGTGCGTGCGTGCGTGCGTGCGTGTGTGTGTGTGCATGCATGTGTGTGTGTGTGCGTGCGCACATGCCGGAGGACGTTGATTGCCATGATTACACCTTGGGTTCCCCCTAATGAAGAATTTAACAAAACAATGCGCTTCAATCCACAGAGGTAATTCTTTTTTTTACATGATTACTTTAACCACTTTAGACCTGTAACACCAATACCTTGTTATACCTTTCAATGTGGGAACACCTATATATACCAACATACATATTTTTTTTTTCAGAAAAAAAAGGTCAGGATTTAGAAGGCGTTAGTAGAATCGGTCTAAATGGGCCTAAATGGGTTTATTAACTACATGCCTGGCCAGCAATTGTGTATAATAGGTGTGTGTGTGCGTGTGTGTAATTTGAGGTCAAATAGCCACCAAACTTGTAGTGAACAGCATGCCCTTCAGGCAGCTTCATCCACTATTGCATTTCCAGAGCTGAGGTTGTAGCATCATGTTAACACTAAGTGATTCTACACCTTATTTTGTATTTTGTGCGTCTGTGACGCGTTGTGAGCTTGTAGATCTGTTATTTTCGTTGCCAAAGCTGTTGTCTCGTAGGCGGGGGGGGGGGGGGGGTCCCTGGCACAAAACACTCTCTCAGATGGGTGTCCTCGGCCAAATATATATCATTTTTGTAGACGCGGCCTCAGGTCTTAATGGATTAAAAAGGTAGAGACTCACTTAACCAAACTATGGAACCACAATGTACACTGTAAAATCCTCAGTGTTGACTTGACGTTGAGAAACAGTGTACTGTATATATCTCTACATTCCACACATCTCTGTACACAATACAATACCTCTGTCCTTTGCTACTTGCCCAAATATGGGTTTCCACACTGATGCCAAAAATATGATGTCATCAATACAATGTTATTCTTTACCATGGAGTTCCAAATGGCTCCAGACCAACCACTATACAACTCATAATGGGTTCTGCACCGGTATAGAAGAGAGAGAGAGAGATAGCGAGAGAGACAGAGAGAGAGAGAGAGAGATACATACATAAACAGACAGACAGACAGACAGACAGACAGACAGACAGACAGAGTGTATCTTTATAGTACAGACAGACAGACAGACAGGCTCCAGGCAAAGTGTATCTTTATAGTTAATCATATTATTTGTATTCACTTGACACAATGGAGGCAGCAGAACCCAAACTGATTCTCCTGCTCAGCGGGAAACGCAAATCCGGGAAGGATTACGTGGGCAATTTGATCCTGGAGCGACTCGGCCCCGACGCGTGCTGCGTCCTGCGCCTCTCCGGCCCTCTCAAGCGACAATACGCCCAGGAACACGGCCTGGACCTCGGGGAGCTCCTGGGAGCGGGCGAGTACAAAGAGAGTCACCGGGCCGACATGATCCGATGGGGGGAGAGACGGAGGGAGCAGGACCCGGGGTTCTTCTGCCGGCCGGCCACTAGAGGCTCTGCTGCTCGGCGGCAGCCCGTGTGGGTGGTCAGCGACGCCCGCCGGCTGTCGGACCTGCAGTGGTTCCGGAGGGAGTACCCGGGTCGTACCCGGTGTGTCAGGGTGCACGCCTCGCAGAAGACCAGGGCGGGCCGCGGCTGGGTCTTTGCCGCCGGGATAGACGACGCGGAATCGGAATGCGGCTTGGACGGAGGCGCAGAATTCGATTGGACGATCGGGAACGAGGCGGACGCTCAGCGTTGGCTGAGCGAACAGCTTCAGCCCATTTTGTCTCTGGCTGCAACGGCAGCAGCAGGACATCGCTGAGCTGGCCCTTGGGGCTTAAGTCTGTTTGTCTGTGCCCAGATATGGCCAAATAAGGAGTTCCACAAAGCTCCAGACTCGCCTCCAAGTGATGATGATGATGATGATGATGATGATGATGACAATGACGGTGATAATGTAAATTATGGAAAAGAGGTGCTATATATTATAGTGCAGACACGTGAGGCCATCATTTAATCAAAGGAATAATGGAACATTATTGTAGGGAAGGTATGTTCATTTGGGATTAGCCTATAATCAGGATTTCCAAGTGGTCCAGCGTGCTGTACTGCTTCCGCTATCTGGTGCACTTTCCTCTGGAAGGGATACGAGTTGGTAAAGTATCTTGACATACGTACATACATAAAACTCTGGCCATCAAGATACCGATGAAGGGCATCACCAGCAGAATATGATCTTGTACCAGATTGGTTGTGATTACTGTGAGTAATGTAAACGGTACACATCAGTTTTGTGAAGCTGTCTACCAACTGGACATCTGGGAAGAAATCTTGGGACTTCTTTCGATAGCTATGTGGACGTTGGCGGATAATTCTCCCTCTCCCCTTCCCGAGAGGGCAATCTATGGCTTTGTTCTTTATCTTTGTTCCCAGTTGGCTTTCTTTTTGTATTGTCTATGGGCGTACATTCCAGACCAGTGGCTTCATGCAATAGGCCTTACCTTCTTGCCTCAGAAACACTGGGCCCTTGTGGTACCGATCTACCTTCTGGTTGCATTGGCGGTCCTGGTAGCGCTGCTGTTTGGCATCAACGTGTGCTGTACCGCTCCACTCCACTCCGTGGACAACATAACTGATATCTACGCCGCGGCGCAGAGGAAGGATGACTGTAAGAAAGGGGGGGTCGCCAGGCTAAAGGACGTTGACGTCAGTGCAGTCAGCAAAACGCTTTACCTGTCTCCAAGGTCAGCGATTCTCAAAAGTGGGGTCCGGGGACCCCCAGGGGTCTACAGCTAAACAGTTAAGAGCCACATGGACCCTTACAGGTCTGTAACTCCAAAAGGGTCAACACATTTTTGTTTATCTCTGTGTTACCCCCTATCTACACATCCTTGTGGTTAATTAAACTCATAAGAGTGTACACACAGACCCAAATGGACCCATGAGGGTCTGAGTTGTCATATGACATACATACGTTGTCATAGCAACGAACAGAAGATGCTATATAATGCAGCAAAGGCAGTATGAGGTCGTCACTTCATCTGCCGATGTGGGAGTAACGGAGAATATCTAACCAGGCTCGTCCATAACGATTTATCAGAAAGAGACAAATAACTAACTAATTAAGAAATGCTATGCATTTCGGATCAAAGACCTTTAAGCCTCGGCCACCGGACAAAGGGTCTTTCCCTCTGGACCATTTTGGGGAATGTACAGCCTTCAAAGAGAAGTTCATGAGATGCCTACGAGACAACAGCTTTGGCAACGGCAAGTGCCGACTGCAATCCAAAGAGTACCTGGAATGCAGAATGGATAACCAGCTGATGGTCAGGGAGCCTCTTGAGAAGCTGGGCTTCAAGGACCTGATGGACCCACCTGCCAGCCAAGAGGCCAAGTAATGGTACGATGACCTTGTGGGGAACCCATTGTGAAAAACTCAGCAGCACGGGCTGTGCTAATAAAGGCAATGTCATACGTGGATGAAATAAGTAAGTAATAACAATATAATAGATATACAGTAAACACGTATGACTCCATAAAAAATAATTCACAAACGAAACAAATAAAACACAAGTGACTGGTGCATTCAAAACATAATAATAATAATAATAATAATAATAATAAAACTATAGGGGGACATTACACAAGTTCTCTTGATTTTGGTTAAATAAATAGAAGTTAAAACACAATACAACTTCAACCCAGGATGTACACAAAAAGTATGCTGATACAGTATCCCTGGTATCTTCAAGATGACAGAAAGGAGACTAAATCTATCTTCTTTCTTTCTATTTCAATTCCAAGACTCAAGTCTCAAGCACCGACATTCCATTGCTTAGCTACTGCATTCGTGACCGTTTCTCCCTCCCTCACTCTCCACTGTGTATTTTGAGATGAGGACATTGACAAACAGCCCTGCTTGAGGGATGGGCGTTCCATCTTCGGAGAGTAGACTTATGTGACGATATCCCGTTCGAATGCAATCAAACGGAAGGGTGAATTGTCCAATGAAGTTGTTGTTCATGCCCGCCATATCATAGTCCTCCACTACGAAGCGAACCAGGGCCAACTCGCGGGTGTGGATGACAAAGTCCAGAGTATCGTTCCACACCGGGTTAAAACCATTGTTCTTCAGGGTACGGGTCTGCTGCTGCGCCTCGTCCAGTGGCACTCCGTACACCTCCACTCTGACCAGCGGGTCTACTATGGAGCGTTGTTTCACCTTGGGAAGCTGCTGTCCACTGATCACCCGGATGGACAGGTTGAGTGGCTGGTAACCTGGGCGGTCATCTGGTCTTTCTGGATCGAACGGTGTGCCACTGTTCCTCATGAAATCGGGTTTGAGGACGTAGCCGGAGCCGCCGTTCTGACCGAACAGCCCGTCGTTCAGATCCATCGAGAGCCCGGCCGTCTGGTAGTTGAGCGCCACAAGCTGACATCCTGCGTTCCACATTTCATGCGGCTTGTAGTTAGAGGAGTCTGTCCTCATGCCCTTGGGGTAGATCCTGCTCAGCTGCCTCGAGTTGTGTCGTACGAAGTCTGTCCCCGCGTTCTTGATGAGCTTACTGGCCTTGTTCTCTGAGTAAGATGACATCTCATAGCATTTGGAATGCAGGCGAGCGTGCTCAAAACCGTGGAAGCTGACGCTCTTGCAGTACACCACCAGGTCTGACAGCTCGCTGGACAATGTAGCCGTGGACCTATTTTCACTTTTCCTTCTTTCTTCGCTCTCACTGTCTCCGTCCTCATCGTCTTCTTCCTCGTCGCTACCTTCATCTGACGCCGTATCATCCGAACTGGGCTCCAGGCGACCGATCTTCTTGGCTTTCACCAGAATCTTACCTTGGAGCTCCTGCGGCGAGGGTAGCTTCTCAGGGATCTCCCCATCCAGTGGGCTCTTCAGAAGCGCATCACCCAGGATTTCGTCTAGATATTGAGCCATGATGGTCTGTTGCTCCACGCTGCAGTGGTTTTCTATTGATATAATGACGGGGAAGTTTGACGCCATGAAGGCGTACTCCCCGATTGTGACGATAACATCTCTGTAGGGGATCCTAGAGGTCAGGGTGAAACCGTGATAAACCACTGGCTGCCCATCGCTGCCGTCCCAGCAGTCCACTTCTATACAGCGGCAGCCGCGTTTGAAAGCCTGGATGTAGGCCTCTTGGCTGCTTGGGCCGATGAGTTGGTCTTCCATGAGGTAGGTGTTATGGGAGGTGGAGATGAAGTAGTGGCACAGTGGTTGGCTCATGTCCTGGTAGAGGTCCCGATGGCCAGATATAAAGATAGAGCCATCATCCTGGGAGCATAGGTACATCTGGAAGCCATCTAGAGACAGGGCTCCCTCCTGCTTGGTTGTATCGGATGGCTCATAGCAGTCAATCAGTTCCTGGGCGTACTTTGCACTGCGTTCCCCTTCCTGCTGCTCCAGTTTAAGGAAGCTCTCCAGCTCCTCCAGGGTTAAAAATTCTCCATCTTCAGAATAGTCCTGGAACACCTTCCACACTTCGTCTCTCTGGGTCAGCATCCCATAGAAATTGACAAACTCGTCAAGCTCCAGGCCGGTGCAGGCCGATCTGTCCACCATCGTAAAGAGGCGGTAAGCATGGTCCTCGTCCATGTCCATGTTCATCATCTTGAGCAGTTTACACGTCTCCTTGAACTCTATCTGCCCTTCATTGTTCTTGTCAGCCTTCTGAAACCAATCCCTCACCCACTGGTCGAGCCTCTCGTTCTCGTCCATGTTTTCGTTCTTGTGGATTAGCTTGCGCATGCCACAGATCCAAGACTGGGCCTCCTCAGGCGACTCTGCCACCAGGTCCAGAGTGCCTTGGCGACCGTGGAACATCAAGGTGAAGCAGAGGTCGGCGGGAAACTCTGCCGCAATCTCCGCCGTCGCCAGCAGCTCAGACTGGTGACCCTCCCGTACCGACTCCACGTCAGTCGCAGAGAATGGAGTGGAATGGCCTCTTCCCAAGAAGCCCTTTCTGGACCGGTACAAGATGGTCATGCTGTCTTCAAGGAGGCGGAAGTGTCTCTGCCTCTTCCAGTTAGTTGACCTGACTTTGGTCAGGTTGGACCCCGCCATCATCACCTTGATATCTTCATCATCTTGGAGAGTTGAAGTTGGTGAATCCATCGTTGTCCTTCACTTGTGCCAATGGGAATTCCCTGAGGGAACGACTGAAACTAAACAGATGTTTGGCCTGTCATTGGCAGCTTTACTGTCTGTGGCTTTAAACTGCCGGCGAATGACGGCCATGACCCTTAAGTACTCTGACAACGGACACTTACGTCATATTTGTACTTAAAATAGCGTTGTTTTATTACAGTTCATGTTTTTTGAAAAGTAATTATAGGTCAAGTAAAGTCAAACAATTATTTAGTTTCACAAGACACAGTAGACGAAGGTACAAATCAACCGGACGTGTGTGTGTGTGTGTGTGTGTGTGTGTGTGTGTGTGTGTGTGTGTGTGTGTGTGTGTGTGTGTGTGTGTGTGGGTGTGTGTGTGTGACACATCACTGGCAATACCTTGTGGTTGTCTTGAGACAACTTGTTAATACAATAAAATGTGATCATCTTTAATTTTACGGAAGAATTTTCAATCCAATTTAAATCGATCATCGATAATTCAGCACTTCAATATTTTCTAGAAAATTGTAATCGCACTTTTTTGGCTGCACAATATGTGGAGTTGTCATCAACTTTCCACTTGTTTGTATTATCGCTAAAGCCCGACTTCACCCATTGTCAACCTATCTTCATATAATTGGTCCTCACTAATGCTCATTATAATGATAAAAAGACATTCTACTCGGTCTGTGTCTCAAAGTAGGGCTGTAGATAATTCAGAAACCTGCCTACCAGTGACATCATCGATGGGTTTTCTATTTCTGTCCACAGCCCTCCTATGAGACACAGTGAGTAGGACTTTTTTTTAACAAGTTTATCATAACTAAAGGTAAGCTGTGCTTTATTGTGAATCAAAATGCAGACTAATTGTCGTGTATTCGGGTCCTGGATGTGTTTGTGAAACATGAACTATGAAGTCTAAACTAATACCAACTCATTTTAATTGATTATATTTGAAGGGACAGAGACATAGTGGAGCCATGGGAGATAGCAACCAAACAGGTTTATTGGGTTGACTGGTGTCTCTGCATTTTGATTTAATGAGTTCACACTTCAAGGGTTCCTGGCCATTGTGTCAAGTTGGAGGACTCAGGTCTAGGTGTGAACCAAAACAAGTCCCCAGACAGCTCTGAGCCAAACCTATTGTACTTATCTTACTATCTTACTACTATATAATTGACAAAAGCTCAGAAAGTTCGTCCGGGATTCGCAAGCACAGGATCACTCCACATGCCTCCAAGACCCGCCACAGACTGTTGATCAGAGCTCTGGCTACGTTTTAGGCATCTTACCTCACCTCGATCAGTGATCAGACTCTCGGCTTGATTGATTCTCTGATTTGCTTATCAGACCCTCAGCCTGATCTGGCAGGTTGTCATAGCAACCAGATACAGGAAGTCTGACCTCTTTATCACAAGACCGAGGTTGGGAGGTTGGGACTAGAGGTTAGGGACTAGAGGTTAGGGACTAGATGTGAGGGCCGCAAAGCGGCCCTCACATCTAGTTGAATTAATTAAGATGGCTTTGTCCCTCTTTGAGAACTGCTAGTCTACTGAAAGACACACCCAAAGTTCACAGGCCTTTTCTATGTGTCATGATGAACACATGTCTGCCTAACACAAAGCTACAATTTAATGTATTATTATTATCTCTTAGTAAAAGCTTATTTTGTAGTAAGTATGAATGAACATTGGTGAAATGTGATTTGGGAAGAAACCAGTTAGTTGTGTGTAACTTCTCTTCTTGAATCTGAGGATAATGTCATGTTTCTTTTAACACTTCCATGACTGGGGTTTCATTATCCCATACACTGCCTGATTTGGGGGTCAAAAAGACCGCTTTTCCAGCTATTCTTTTGGTCACTGTCTCCCTTCTGTGCTCCAGACGAGCTGACACCTTCTCCCCCACACAGTGGGGGTTCCATTGTCTTTTAAATAGCTATTAACATTTCAATTACACTCTGCTCAGTCAGTGAGCTCACTCACATATGTTGATGTAGGCAGGCGGAAACATTATAAAATAGGCTAACTTGTAATGGTAACTGCAGATTCTGTATGTAAAATCTTTATAAAAAAAGCGTATAAAACAGTGCGATCTGTAGCATTACATTAAACTCTTGAGGGAAACATGGAGCCTATATGAATGCTGAAACCACTGTCTAATTACGTGACTATCTCCATTGTCCAAAACACATGGATATCTCTTGACAAACCAATATTATTATTATTCATAATAATAATATTCACATTATTGTCTGAGCCTAAAGCGTCTCATTCTATCAGCTGTCCACGTTGCTGACAAAAGCGTCTCCTCTCCTCCTCCCTGTCAGCGCAACAAGTGAACACATCGCTATGTTCCACAAATGTGCTCATTCCTGCTCTACTCCTGCGCTAAATATCTGATCTACAAACATAAAACAGTCGCTGCCTGACGAGCCCTATGCTTGTAGATCAGATCTGTTGGCACAGCATTAGAAAACAGCGCGATCTGTAGCGAACACATCGGTATGCTTCACACATCTCCTGCGCAAAATATCTGATCTTCAAGCATAAAACAGTTGCTGCGTGACAAACTGTATGCTTGCAGATCTGATCTTTTTCCGCCGCTTTGCAGTGAAGTGGGTTGCGAGAGAAATAAGCAGTCAGGTCTATGAAAATGTTACTGCATGCGTTGTGCCCTGAGAAAACAGTGAGGCATGAATAGGGTTTATAGCCGAGGCTAATTTGCAACCCCAGTCCCTGGTTAGACCTTTCTATATAAATATTTACCTAATAAAAAAATCATTTACAAAAGGACATGCATGAAGCTCTAATCTAAACAAGTATGAAAAGATATTTATATCTGCAAAGTAACTAGTAACTAAAGTTTTCAAATAATTGTAGTGGAGTAAAAGTACAAGATTTGCCTCTGAGCTGTAGTGGAGTAGAACATTATTACCATTATAATGTAATTATATGGGTAATTATAATAATAATAATAATAGAAAGACGTGAAAAACAAGCCCAAAGTCGCTTATAATAAGCAGACATGGCAACATAGACTCGCTGCGCAGCAGTTCTCTGCTGGTCTACGGGCCGCTCTGCGGGGGGTCTCGAGGTGTCAACTGCTCTTCCCTGGGGGAGAGAGGGTGAGAGCGGTCAAATTAGCCGAAATATAACGACTGGGATGGTATATATGGGGCTAATTTCATATTTATAATACGTTTCAGAAAAAAATAAAATAGATGATTTGAATCAAATAGTTAGGAAAAGTCATGTAAGGGGAATTTCCTCTGAGCTTCATGAGAGAAGATAATCCACTTTAAATTCTCAAAATCGTCCAGATTGACCGGCTAGTCACGGGAGTGTTATCTCTTTTTGTCTAGATCATTCATACAATGTTGAATATATATATGTTTGGGCTTATTTTGAAGCTAATAATATGTTATACAATAATGTCATAACACAAGTTTATGTGAAAGTACAGTTTTATAGATTATAGAGTTAAGGTTAGAGTCAAGTTAAAAATTGACATATGACAAGCTCTCCAAGTGAAGGGGGCAGATGTTAATCCATTGCGTGTGAAAGGGCTGGCCCAAAAGCTTTTGTTCTTAAAAGCTTGTTTGTGAGTGGACAACAGTGAACCAGGAGGAGTTTCTAACATGTCAGCTGTCTGTGTATATAATGTGATGGTTCTGTTAATCAAGTTCCTCTGTGATCTGGCCACGTGCAGAAGCCATGTTCAACTGAATAAAATGGATTCAATGAACACCCCTTTTTATCCGGTTTCTACTTTAATCTCTTAACCCAGAGGACAGGTAACTTTCCACGTTTCTATGGCTACAGTTATGCTTCAATATACCACATAATCATAATGTTTAACCAACTGCTATAGTAAAAAGGGAGAAACAAACAGTTTTGTTGAGATGTTGAAACAAGTGGGTGAAATGGTTTGTCGTACAAGCTCCATCATTTCAAGAAAGAAAGAAAGAAAGAAAGAAAGAAAAATGTGTCAATTATGTCAACATGAGCAGTGCAACATACAAACATATAAACATAGGGTGGTTGATATACAGTATACGAGTGCATGGTTAAATGTAGCAATGGAATGAGGTAGTTAAAATAGCAGCCGATTTACCGATGTGTTCATAAGTGGCAGTAACAGTGCAGCAGCAGTCATACACAGAAAAACAACTCCTGGCCTGTGTCATCTGAGTCATCATCAAGCCAGCCTGGCAAAAGGCGGGCTCAGTGCTTGTTCAACAGCCTGATGGCACCCAGCCGGAAAGTGTTCCGAAGTCTTGTGGTGTGGCCTTTGAACACATCCGTAGCACTTGCCTGGCCGTGACCGCAGCAAGAGGGGGAAGAGATCGTCGCTGTTTTTTTTTTTATAATAATCCTAATTCAGTTATAAAAAGAAACATGAATCATATGTGCGGTCAGCCGTGTGAGGGAGGGGAAGGGGGCGGAGCGGAGTGTGGACTAGGCATATAATTAGACACACACTCAACAGCCCAGAAAGACTATGGCAGAAGATACAAATTCTGATACGAACATTTTTAAGGTGGGAAATCAATATAGAATGAGCAACTAAAGATGTGACACTCCAAAGTTTCAAAGAGTATGCCATTGACACTTCAGTGGAAAGACAGTGGATAGCTCAAGCCTCGTCAGAGAGAAAGGGGGGCATTTGTCAGGTGTGAAATGGTCTCATTTCACACCAGTCACGACAATGGGGGGACAATAATTACGGGGAAGGATCAGGGCAAGTTCAGGGAAGTGTGACGAGATCAGATGTCGTGGCCAAGCAAAGCTGTGCGCCTCGGTGGGTTGAAGCGGAGCTCCGAGTCGGCTTATGCAACCGTGTGTGCTGATTTACAGTGGTGCTACTGCTGCTCCCAGTGTTCATTTTGTCGACTAAAACTATGACGAAAAATTTTCGTCTACTACCTTTATCAGCTGATGAAAACTAAACAAAAACAAAATAAAAACTCAGCTATGATGATTAAAACCATATTGACAATGTATTCAACAAATAAAAACTAGACTAAAATATTAGGAAGGGACTAGTGGAGAAGAGATTCAGTAAAACTAAGACATGTTATGCTTGGTTGTGCGCAGGTGTGGCCCCCCGACATTATGCCATCAAGGCCTGCCAAAATCCATTTTAGTTGACTAAATCAACTGTAGATTTTGTGACCGAAATCTTATGATATTTAGTCAACTAAAACTAGACTAAAGGTCTCTTTTCAAACACAAGATGTCATACATTATCTTGTGTGACGACCGAGAGAGACGAGGAGTCTCTGTTCTTTGTAGCCTGTGTTTTTAGCACGGAGCGAACAACCACCAGGAATTGAACGTGCCACCGCACTGCTGACGGAGCCCTGTAAGAACAGTGAAACCACAGCCTATCAATAAAAAATTAAAAAAAAAAAAAAATGATAATACAAAACATGCCCACATCATTGTGAGGCAAACTTACCAAGTGAGCAAAAAATGAGTTGCACCAAATATTTATTTCAGCTCAGCAAGAGGAAAACAGCTGATTTAACTAAAACATAAAAAATAAAGCTCAAAGCATAATAATTTGAAGAAATTGTCTTATACAGACATCTGACCTCTTCACACTTCTCTTCACTTATCCTGATCTTTCCTTGAAAAGATGCTTTGTTGTGTCTGATGTCAAAAGAGGCCAATTTGCGCCTGACACAATTTCACACTGACACCGTCGATGTAAACAGGGGCACGTTCTCTTCTCTACCTACTGTAGCGGTCCACAGTCAGCTCCTTGGTCTTATACGGATTACACAGGTGTAACTGACTGAAACTTCACACTGTTTACAGTGGCAAGGTTTTTCTCCAGTGTGAATGTGCTGGTGTGTCGTCAGGTGATCCATTGAATTGAAACTCTTGCCACAGCGGTTACAGCGGAAAGGTTTTTCTCCAGTGTGGATACGCTGGTGTCTCTTCAGAGAACCTAACTGACGGAAGGTCTTGCCGCACCGTGTGCAATAGAAAGGTTTCTCCCCAGTGTGGATACGCTGGTGTGCCTTCAAAGTGCCTGACTCGTTGAAACTCTTGTCACACTGGCTACACTGGAAAGGTTTTTCTCCCGTGTGGATACGCAGGTGTGCCTTCAAATTACCCGACTCATTGAAACTCTTGTCGCATGTTTTACAGTAGAAAGGTTTTTCTCCAGTGTGAATACGCCCGTGTGCCTTCAGATTGCGTGACTCGTTGAAGCACTTTCCACATTGGCTACATTGGAATGGTTTTTCTCCCGTGTGGATACGCAGGTGGGCCTTCAGATTAGCCAACTTGGTGAAACTCTTGCCACACTGTTTACAGTGGAAAGCCTTCGCTCCAGTGTGGGGTTTCTTTCCTGTGTAAGTCGGCCGACGTGTCTTTGCTTCTCTCGGATGAGATACGGTCCTGGTCAACTGTTGAGGACTGTAAGATCTTGGTTGGTCAGTGACAATGTCACCTTGTTTCTGGCTGGTTATGGGGCTGACGGTCTTCCGACAGACCGCTGGGGGGGTTTGTCCATTCCTCATCATTTGGTAGTAGACGTCCATGTGGCTGCTCTTCATGTGTTTATAGGGGAAGGTCCGAGACATGGACACTCACAACAGCAGCCCTGAGTCTGGGAAGATTGGTACTTTCTTTGTTCCTCGTAAAAGCTGCTTCTCTTCACTCTGAAGGGCAACACTGCAGGGTCTAGCAAGCCCTTAATTAACAGTGTTTGAACTTGCAATCCAGGAATCCAGTTATTATTATAGTGTGATTACACGTTTACTGACTTTCAATCTCTGAAAGGTCCTTGAAAGGTAGCTCTTATAGACTATGATGAACATTCAGTGCCTCTCTCGATACTGTCAATTTGCACTCTGTGTAGTCCGGCTTTAAGGCAAGCTCCGTAGGCTCTCACGGCATTACTATGATGTCAATATGCCCAAATATGGAGTTCCCTGTGTGTGTGTTCTAAATCAGAAGTTCTCAAACTTTGTGCTAAGGATCCCCAAAATTATATACAACTAGACCATACCCGTGGGGGGATACGCGCACATGATCTGTCAACCCAGGAGCCAGCAAACAAAAAAACGCTAATAAACAGCTGAGATTTTGTGTAATCGGAAAACAGGCTTCGCTGTTAGGTGCACATGGTAAGGGTCAATGGCTGTGTGCAAGTTCAGATCAATTGCTGAGGAGAACCGGGCAAAACAATTTTGGCCTCACCACTACACCACGCACCCATGCACTACAGAGGTTTGTCAAATTATAGGAGGATGTAAATAATATAAACAATTAAAAAAAATAGCAAATGTACAAGCTTGCAGTGCGCTGTGAGCTTGTGTATATTCTATTTTTGAGAGCCACTGTTCTGAATCACTGTTCTAAATCCTAAGAGTTTTCTGTAAAACTTATGTTGCTATATAAATTATATAGCTAAAATTTAAAATGACACAGATGCGTTTTCCCCCTAGTTGCACACTGAGCAGAAGGTGGATGTTCAATTTGTTGAGTTCATTGGTCCAAGGGGGTCATTAATATGTTTTCTTTTTTTTTGTAATAAGATAATCAACCCTATTGAAATTGATGTTAATGATTAATGCAAAGCCTGCATTGATCCTGACCCGAATTGTTTAAAATATACAAACTATGCGATCACTAGTGAATATTGCAATGTTGAAACATTTAACAAGAGAGTATTAAGTCCCATTCACATTTGTTTTCTATACTTTTCACTTGAATGTATGTAGCCTTAATAGCCATAATAAGTATGAATTATCTATTTTCACTGAGTCATGAATTTTCAATCAGTGCTCTTCCCGAAACATGGCTTTCAGAATCAACAAAAATGCTATTTAATATGGCCACGTTTAGATGAAGACGCTCTCTAGTGAAAACGTCAAAGTGTCGTTGCGTTCTCACTTTTTATTTTGCCTTTAGACGGTGACACACCACTGATTAAAAACGATGTAGTGTGCATGCCATACCATGTCAGGTGGCTAGGTGGCGGTGACGTGTATTCTTGCTATCAGCTATCAGAACTGTTTGTTTGGGTGCCACTTAATATAAGCGACTTTGGGCTTGTTTCTAAAGTGTGGTTGCTTATTTGGACTTGTTTCCTAATGTTGTTTAAACCAGTGGTTCTTAAACATCTTCATGTCAAATGATGTATTTGTCCACAAACCCCCCACTTCTGAAAATATTTTGTGTCAGGGACCCCCATACAAGATTTGTGTTGTTAAAATTGTTAAAAAATGTTTCAAAAATGCTCCAGAATGATCTCTTTTTATTTTCTCAAGATAATTTTTTCTTCTTTCTTTTTTGAAAATAGCAGATCTACAAGCTCACAATGCGTCGCGATGCGACATTGCGATGTGACGCGTTGTGAGCTTGTAGATCTGCTATTTTAAAATAGCCGTAGCCTAGACGCTTCATTTGAGTTTTCATAGACTTGGTTGCTTATTTCTCTCGCAGAGTTTGGCAACACTAGTAAACACCGTCTCCAACACCGTCTTCCCCGTTTACACCACCGACGTCCGATTAATGAGAAAAACTAATTATGTTTCCTATAGGGTATTAAATAACATTGATTTAAAAATATCAAGCATCAACAGCTGATTTTGTAGATACCATGTACTCTAACTATCTTAAAATATAATGACCCTGTAGTGCTTTTCTCCACAGCTCAATGTTTTTGCCTCATGCAGGTGAAGTCTGCTTTCTTTTAGTCATCTCCGCGTCACAGGAGTCTTCATGGAAGCTGATGGGGGGAAACTTGACTCTCTGCTCCATCCACCTGGCTATAGTCAACAACTTCCTGTCCTGCAGGGCGGGGCCTATAAGTTGTAAGCCAATGGGAAGGCCCCGACTTGACAAGGCGGTTGGTATTGAAACAGCAGGGAGGCCTGCCATGTTGACCGGCTGTGTGAAGACGTCTTCTTGTGTGCTACGCGTGCGGTTGTCCTCCTGAGCGAAGTCAGTGTAGCGTGCTGCGTCAGACAGAGTGGTGGGCGTCAGCAGCACGTCAACGCCCAAACTGAACACACGCTTGAAATCGTCAGCGATCAGCCGGCGGACCTTCTGCGCCTTCACAAAGTAGTGCTCGTAGTTCTGTTTAAGCAGGAAGTAGTTCCCTGATAGTATTCTTCCTCTCACCACGTCGTTGAAGCCCTCGTGACGGGTGGTGGCGTACATGGCCTCCGTGGAGCTGTCCACCTCGCTTCGGTGACCGTACTCCAGGCCATCAAATCGAGCCATGTTTGACGCCACCTCAGCGTGGCACAGCACATGGTAGCACACAATGGAGTGCTGGGTGTGGGGGAGAGAGACCTGCTGCACCCTTGCCCCCGCACTCTCAAACATGTCCGCAACACGACTCCACTGTTCTAGTGTCTCCTGGGACAGTCCTGGGGCGTGATATTCCTTAGGAATGCCTATACAGATGCTCTTCACATCAAAGTCTTCTGGTAGCTCTGTAGATGATGAAGGGCTGTGGACCGTTGTGGAGTCTCTGACATCAAGGCCTTGGAGGATGCTTAATACAGTGGCTGCATCGCTGACACTCCGGGTCATAATGCCGGGGACATCCATAGAGTTGACCAGGGGGATAAGGCCGTGCCTGGACACCAGGCCGTAGGTGGGCTTCAGGGCAACAACTCCACACAGAGCGCCGGGGTTACGGGTAGAACCGCCAGTGTCTGATCCCAAAGCCAGGAAACTGGTGAGCGACGCCACGGCTGCAGCACTTCCTCCGGAGCTTCCTCCTGTGATGACCCAATCAGAGTTTGGCTCCACCCCTGTGCAGTCTCTGTACGTAGTAGCATAGCTCCAGGGGTTCCTCACTGGACCGAAAGCCCCATCCGTACTGCCCGCACCCATAGCAAACTCATCCATGTTGGTCTTCCCCATGAGAACGGCCCCCTGGTCAAGGAGCTTCTGGACCACTGTAGCATTGTATGGTGGAGTGTAGTCTTTCAGCATTTTGGAGGCACAAGTGGTCCGGACACTCTCTGTGCAGAAGTTGTCTTTGACAGCGAAGGGGACTCCATCTAGTGGACCTTTGGGAGCACCTCGGAGCAATCTGCTTTCTGCCTCTTGAGCCTGTTTCAGTGCCAGCTCCTCAGTCATCGTGATGTAAGCGTTCAGATGTTGAGTTTTCTTCATGTGGCGCAAACACTTCCTACACAACTCCGTGGGGGAGATCCTTCCCTCCCTCAGTGCCAGGGACACCTCCCGTATCGTCAGGCCGAGC
The DNA here is from genome assembly GCF_963280865.1 of Gymnoscopelus braueri. Classification (NCBI taxonomy): domain Eukaryota; kingdom Metazoa; phylum Chordata; class Actinopteri; order Myctophiformes; family Myctophidae; genus Gymnoscopelus; species Gymnoscopelus braueri. The sequence goes on from NC_137607.1 coordinate 11,215,713, forward strand.
ATCGTCTCCTATATTATGTCTCTTATGTCGCTGTCAACCTTCAGCATGCAGCAACAGGACGTAGTAGTCTTCATAGCTGTAACTCAGGTGCCGTAAACAAAATGTCGGTGTGCATGTGAGTGAGTGTGTCACCAGCGTATCTTCTAAACAGCCAGACCGATCGACTTCAATCTTGGTGCTTGTATCGCCGAGGACCCGAGGAACTGATGCGTCGAGTGGGAAGTCAGTCGGACCAGCGGATCTCCCCCAAGGAAATTGATACATCCGCAAATCCCCATATATTATGGAGAACCCTGATGTCATCAACATGATATCATCATGCACCCTATTATGCCCTATTCATGCCAATATAATAAATTGGCAATATAATATACTCCATATTATGGAGCTCTGTGTCAGGCACGCCCAAATATGGAGTCTAGTCCATTATATGACGTCAGTACTATTGTGATGGCATTAGGGTTCTATGTGGAGATTTACGTATCTGTTAATACTTCTTGGGGAGGCCGTCGGCTGACTTCACACTCGATGCATCACTCCCTCCGGTCAGCGATATGCACGTCGAGTTTGAAGTGGAATGGCCGGACTGTTCTTGAGATACACTGGTGACACTAACTCAATTATGCAACTCATACAACTGTAGAACATTCTACCTATAATGACGTGTGTGGCGATATGAAACATATCTGGCCTTATACGATAGCTGTGCTCTTAATGTTAAGTGTTTATTATTGACCCCTCATTGTATGTTTTTTTTTATTTTTTTGACGGGTGTTTTTTAGCACAGGGTTGATGAGAGAGTAAAAACTGCATGGTTATTAGTCACACACAACCAGCCTGTTTATTGTTGTTTTAATACTTTAAAGGTAGGGTAAGTGATTTACTTTGGTTAAAATAAGTGTTAAATAGCTCTATATTCTGATATTACTATATTTTATTAAACAGAAAATGTATTGTCAGTGCTCTCTCCTGATTGGCTTAAATGTTTACTAAAGAGCTGGAGAGACCCATCTGGCCTACCAAACGCTCTGTAGCAATGATTACTATCAGAATATAGTACTTTAACCTTTTAACCAAAAAATAATAATAATAATACAAAAAAATATCACTTACCTTACCTTTAATAGAGTCGGGTGAACATGAACAAGCGACATCGGTTAGATCTGGGCGACGATCACAAGTCGGGTAAAAATAAATCTTCCTCTGACGGGCGAGACCACGACAGGGACCGAGACCGCGACGAGCGGCCGAGGGACAGGGATAGAGAAAGGACCATAAAGCTGCCTTGCACAATGCCCCTTAACTCGAGTGTTGGAGTGGGCTTCCTGAAGCAGAACGCCATGCAGAAGCAGATCAACCCCTTCACCAACCTGCTGCATACGCCACACTATTACGAGATCCTCAAGAAGAGGCTGATGCTGCCGGTCTGGGAGTACAAAGAGACCTTCAACGAGATCCTGGCACAGAGCTTTGTGCTGGTGAGCGAGACAGGCTCCGGGAAGACCACGCAGATCCCCCAGTGGTGCGTGGACATACAGCGGGCCATTCCCGGTCCAAAGAGAGCCGTGGCTTGTACCCAACCCAGGAGAGTGGCAGTCATGAGTGTGGCGCAAAGGGTGGCCAATGAGATGGACGTCATGCTGGGCCAAGAGGTGGGCTACTCCATCAGGTTCGAGGACTGCAGCTCCGCAAAGACCATACTCAAGTACATGACAGATGGAATGTTGCTGCGTGAAGCCATGATCGACCCCCTGCTTGAGCGCTACGGTGTCATCATCCTGGATGAGGCCCACGAACGAACGCTCGCCACCGACATCCTCATGGGTGTCCTCAAGGAAGTGGTCTGTCAGAGGTCTGATCTCAAGGTCATTGTAATGAGTGCCACATTAGACGCTGGTAAGTTTCAGGTGTACTTCGACAGCTGCCCGCTGCTGACCATCCCCGGGCGAAAACACCCCGTGGAGATCTTCTACACGCCGAAGCCCGAGAGGGACTACCTGGAGGCGGCCATACGCACCGTCATCCAGATCCACATGTGCGAGGAGGGCGAGGGAGACCTACTGCTCTTCCTCATCGGACAAGAGGAAATTGACGAGGCCTACAAGCGAATAAATAGGGAAATCAATGAGCTGGGGCCCGATGTTGGCGACAGCAAAATCATCCCGCTGTACTCCACTCTGCCTCCTCAACAGCAGCAGCAAATCTTTGAGCCTCCACCGCCCCCCACACCAAGCGGTGCCATCGGAAGGAAGGTTGTGGTGTCGACAAACATCGCTGAGACCTCCCTGACCATTGACGGCGTGGTGTTTGTAATTGATCCCGGATTTGCCAAGCAAAAGGTTTATAACCCACGCATAAGAGTGGAGTCACTTTTGGTGACAGCCATTAGCAAAGCTTCAGCCCAGCAGAGGGCAGGACATGCTGGAAGAACTCGCCAAGGGAAGTGCTTCCGCCTTTACACAGAGAAAGCATACAAGACTGAAATGCAGGACAACACATACCCAGAGTTCCTGAGATCCAACCTGGGCTCGGTGGTGCTGCAATTGAAGAAATTGGGCATTGATGACTTGGTGCATTTTGACTTCATGGACCCTCCAGCCCCAGAGACCCTGATGCGGGCACTGGAGATGCTCAACTATTTGGCAGCCCTCAACGATGACGGTGACCTGACGGAGCTGGGCTCCATGATGGCAGAGTTTCCCCTGGACCCCCAGCTAGCCAAGATGGTCATCGCCAGCTGTGAGTTCAACTGCTCCAACGAGATTCTCTCCATCACCGCCATGTTGTCAGTCCCACAGTGCTTTGTCCGGCCCACAGAGGCTAAGAAGGTGGCCGACGACAGTAAATTCTGATTTAGTCTTAGTCTTAGTCTTAACACACCATTTAGTTTTAGTCCTATTGTAGTCATCTGAAATTGTTTAGTCTTAGTCTAGTCTCAGTCGACTAAATATCAAAAGTCTTAGTCTTAGTCAACAAAATTAAATTAACACTGCCAGTGTTAATTTTGACAGCTAATTCTGATTTAGTCTTAGTCTTAGTCTTTTGAATAACACACCATTTAGTTTTAGTCCTATTTAGTCATCTGAAGTGCTTTAGTCTTACTCTAGTCTTAGTCGACTATATTAACACTGCTTGCCACTGGACACATACAGTGAGCCTGGTTGCCATAAATCTGGTGAGGGATGCCACATCACTGCCCAAAGATAAGCCCCTCTCATCAGCAGACATTAGGCAAAGCCAAGAAAGAGACCCTGCCATAGGACGTGTTCTGCAGTACAAGGAAAGCAATCATCTCCCCACTGGCCAGGTTCTGAAAACAGAGTCAGCTGATGTGAGGCTACTATTGAGACAGTGGACCAGACTCCATGTGAGTGAGGAAGGGGTTCTGCACAGGAACGCTGGAGGCAGAGACCAACTGCTCCTGAGCTGCACAAAGGAATGGGACATCTGGGCATAGAACGAACCCTTGGCCTGATCAGGGATAGATTCTTATTGGCCCTGCATGCAAAGGGATGTAGAACACTTTGTCACTCGCACCTGAATCCTTGGAAGAGGAAAGCACCAAACAAGGTGACCAGAACGCCATTGACCACCATCAAAACTACATATCCATTCGAGCTGGCGTCAATAGATTTTCTAGAGCTGGAGACATGCAAACAAGGGTACGAATACGTACTTGTAGTGATGGATCATTTTACCCGTTTTGCTCAGGCTTATGCAATGAAGAACAAGTCAGCAAAAAAACGGTTGTGGAAAATATCTTTAATGACTATGCTCTAGTCTAAAGTATGTTTTTTCCACGAAAATCCATCATGATCTTGAAAATGATTTCGAGAACCTTTTTTTGTGGTTGAGAGAAATATCCGTTCGGTATTTTGATTTAGATTTCGTATCGTTTTGGGGACACGAAACAAGATGTAGTAAGTAAAGAGAAAAGGGGTGACAGACTGTTGTATGAGTTGGCCGCTACTCGAGTCTTGTTACAGGAGAGAAGAAAACTTTACCAAACAAGGTGAGACTGTTTATGGAACCTGAAAACTGGTTTTATCCTTCATTGAAAATGGTGTTGTGTGTTGTTAAGACAATTGCATTGAAACATATCTGACCACATACCATAGCTGTGTTCTTAATGTTAACTAGTTATTATTGACCCCTCATTGTATGTTTGATTGTATTTTTATTGTATTGTCCTATACAGTTCAGTTCACACAACAACACTATAGTCTGTAGTGTAGTACCAGTACCACTTTAAATCACACAAGCCATTGTGCTGTATCTGATACATTGTGTATTATATTTTCTCCATTTCAGGTGATGTAGTGCAAATGTAACACTCTGAATTGATTTAAGTATACAGAGGAATAAGCTGTTCACTAAGGGTGAGGTCGTACCCTCCTCCCGACAGTAGGGGGCGCCTACGCTGCAGGGAACTACACTGATAGCTAACCAGGAAGTGAAATCCTACTGATGCTAGTTAGAGATCGTTGTAATTTTGTGCAGCAGGGTGAATATGTACCCCTTTTCTTCTGTTTCAGGTAAAATGTGAAGGTTGGAGTGGAGGATACCAACATCTGCATGCTGCAAAAGGCTTACTCACACATGGAGAAGAAGGGGACCACGGTGAGGATAATGTTCTTCGATTTCTCCAGTGCGTTCAACACCATCCAGCCTCCCCTGTTGCTGAGAAGCTTACATCCATGCAGGTGGACCACAACATGGTGGCCTGGATTACAAACTACCTCACCCTGAGGCCACAATATGTCCGGCTACAAGGCTGTCAGTCCGGTGTGTTAATGGGTAGCACCGGAGTTCCTCAGGGAACAGTGCTGTCACCCTTTCTGTTCACCATCTACACTTCTGACATCAGCTTCAGATCTGGAACATGCCATCTCCAGAAGTTCTCAGATGACTCTTCCATTGTGGGTTGCGGCACTGAGGACAATGACAAGGAGTACAGAGGTGTGGTGGAGAGCTTCACCAAATGGGCTGAGCAAAATCACCTACTTAACTGCTGAACACAAAGAAGACAAAAGAGCTGGTGATAGAAGCCAGACGGAGCAAGAGGAGGGCCCCAGTACCCATTACCATCCAGGGGGAAGAGGTAGAGAAATTCCTGGGCGTCCACCTGAACAAGGATATGGACTGGAGGAACAACACAGAGGCTGTCTACAAAAAGGGGCAGAGCAGACTGTACCTCCTGAGGAGGCTCAAGTCCTTCAATGTGTGTAGTAGGCTATTGTCTATGTTTTATCAGTCTGTTGTAGCCAGCATTTTATTTTATGCAGTGGTATGCTGGGTTGGGGGTATCAAGGCTGGGGAGCTAAACAAGCTAAACAAAATCATTAAGAAGGCCAGCTCTGTGGTTGGCCTCCGCATGGAAGGGCTGCAGTCAGTCGCAGAGAGGATTAGGGACAAACTAAATTCTATCCTGGCCAACCCCTCCCATCCTCTCTATGGCGAGCTGCAGGATAGGGTGAGCACCTTCAGCCAGAGGCTCACTCTCCCCCCGAACATGCACACTGAGCGGTACAGACTCTCATTCATGCCAACTGCCATCAGACTGCTTAAGAACTTTCCCTAAATACATTGGTCCTGTGTCTGCCCTGGTCTAGTGTGTGTCAATCTGTTTTGTTGTGTTTTTGTTTGTCTGTTGTTTACTTATTTATTTGTTACACTGTGCTGCTGTAACACAACAATTTCCCTTTGGGGATTAATAAAGTATTTCTCATCTCATCTCATCTCACCTGTTAGCTACAATATTAGTACATGGTGGTGCTGTGGCCATACTGCTTACTTCAGAAGGCCTGCTCTAAAGCTAAAAGCTAAAGTGTGTGCTGTATATCCACTGGATAAAGCCATATGTAATCTGGACTGTAAAGGTGGATTATAATGGTATTATTGAAGGTATTCATTTTGGTTATTTCTAATTACTATACTGTATTGATATGACAATTTCTTTTTTGCTATTTTGTTCCATGTTAGATTCATCAAAAACACCCGTCGTTGGTTCCTCCTAATACGTGAGGGGCTGTCTTTTTAATAACTTTTTTCATTTATTTAACTTATATTTTAATTGTATTTAATTGTTAATTTTCCAAAAAAGATATAAAAAATAAATGAAAAAAGTAATTGAAAAAACACGGTCTCCTCACGTATTAGAAGGACAATATCAGTCACCAGAACCAAGGACAGGTGTTTTGAATGAATCTAACATGGTTAAAATGGAGTTTGAAGTTATAATGGGTTTGCATAGGAAGTGGACGTGTCTGATAAAATGAATATCAAATATCTAAATACTGAATCAAGCAACTTAAAAACTGTCCGGGGTGCTCCCAAAATCCTGAGTAGATGATAAAATGATCCACATTTGTTTTGAAAGTGAAATATCCCTTTAACCCTTGCATTGTGTTAGAAAACTGCATCCACTTGTGGTGTTAGCGGGTCAAATTTGACCCGAGATTTAAATCAGCCCAAAATACTAAAAAAAAAACACCTCATAGCTGACTTGTAATGCATTCATATCTATGTAAACACTTAAAATATTATGTTGGGTTAGGGCTAGGGTTTCATCTTTCAATATATCTCGTTTTCTATTGTAAACATTTTAAAATTCACTCATTAAATTTCCTATAATGAAGGCAATGGATAATGATGTTATCTATCTATAATAGAATAATTAAGAATAATAATTAGAACACACTTCCAAATTATTTTTTTTCAAAAAATACTTGTTTTCGTTTTGTAACCTAAAAAAAAATCAATAATATTAAAAATGTTGACACTAGTGGTGTTAGGGTCCGAAATGACCCGTATACCATAGAAGGTAAAAAGTCATTTATTTTTCATAAACACAAACTTTATTTTACTCCTGATAGCAAATGCTAATTGAGGACAAGTCTCTCTCATTCTCAAACATGTAAACATTGAATATTGACAATTTGGGGGGAATTGAGCCACACCTCTCTTCCGGGTCATTTCGGACCCTAACACCACAAGTGTCACTTTTTTTATAGAGACCATCAGAATTAATTAAAAATTATGATAAATAATTTTGTTGCGTTAAAATGGCTATTTCTGAGGATATCATGAAGCCTCGTTCCAATAAAGAAATGTAAAGGGTACTTTTTACCAATTAAACTTGAAAACGGGTCAAAAATGACCCTAACACAATGGAAGGGTTAACTATTGTTTACCTCTGACCTTTGTGCTGGAACATGAGCAAACAACAAACAAACGATGGATAAAAGCAGGATGCAGTATGTAACAGTAATACCACACACACACACACACACACACACACACACACACACACACACACACACACACAGCGGACAATGGCTGGTTCTTCGCTTGCGAAGATCATAGGAGGACTTTAGAGTTTGGGGTCCTTTTGTTTTGCTTTGAGGCAGGCACTTTGATGTCCATATCGGCCGATCCTTGACCGACAGGGAATTTCTGGCAACTGGTGCACTTGAACTCCTGGCCTGATGTGGCTGTGGTAGAGGTCGGGGTGGATGTATCACCCTGTTGACGAGCATGTCTGTGCATCGCAGCTGTCTGCTTGATGTTGCTGAGCTTCACAGCAGCGTTGTTTACTGCAGTGTGTGCCAAGATTTTCTTTTTTTATCAGCGGCCATGGTCTCCCACATGTTAGTCTCCAAGCCTGCTACAGTAAGTTGGTATTTGGTCTTTGAGGCGTTTCTGCGGTTCCACTTCTGTCCTACATACCCTGACACAGCTCACTGTAAAGGACTGCTTTTGGCAGCCCGGTGTCCTCCATGAAACATTTTAACAAGACAAATCTTGTATTTGTCTTGTTAAGTCATGTCATTTGCCCTTTTCATGTCAAGGACCCCCAAAATGATTTATATTTGACCCCCATCTGAAAATATGTTGTGCCAGGGACCCCCATACAATATTTGTGTTGTTAAAACATCACAAAAATATTCATTTTTTAAATTATTTTTAATATAGCACACCCACAAGGGGACCCCCTGTAACACCCTCAAGGACCCCTGGGGGTTCCCGGACCCCACTTTGAGAGCCACTGGTATAGACTTGTGTCGCAGCTATCATCCTGACAGACTTTAGGCATGTGACCACAAAGAAAAAAAAAAACCCTGTTGTACGAGTCTGTAGCGTAGCATAGCTGAGATGCAGGAAATATGTGGCACAATAATCTCACATCCTGCAGCGTTTGATGTGCAATTGTTTTTAAATGTTGTACTGTGTGCATGTTTAAGATTATAGAGAAGAGTTTATAAGATTATCCTCATGTGTTTGATGCAATCTGATTTGAAAATCTGTTAGGCTCACATTATAGTCTCTTAAAATATTATAGTCTAGAGAACAAGAAAGTTTTAAGATTTTCTAGATGCCACTGATCACATGTTTGGAGCAGTGGAATTTGCATGCTTTTATTATTTATATATTGTTTTGTTTCATCATAGTCTTAGAGACATCTCTGACTTCTTTAGGGGTTAAATAGAAATGCAGCTGCAACAATGTTTCCTGCTCCTCACTCTTGTGGTCAGATATTCAGAGCGTTGAGCCTCTTGTTTGTTTCACACCTTGCTCCTTCCTGCCAGTAAGAATACTGTGAAGCTACTGAGAAAAACCACGTGTGAAAACATGCCAAAAGTACAGATATACCAGCCATGCTTTCACCCAGGGCACTTCTCCTCTCAAGTCAAGAACTAAACTGCATCTTTCTCGCTCTGCAGCGACACACGCACACACACACACACACACACACACGCACACACAGACGTGCGTGCGCGCACACACACACACACACACACACACACACACACACACACACACACACACACACACACACACACACGTATCAGTCCCTCCTCTCATAAACACAAATGCACAGAATGTTTGGGGCAGTGGTTCTTAAAAGTCATTGAGGGGGTTCCAGGGGGTCCCCAGCTAAATGATTGATAGGTAAGAACCAAGTGGACCCTTGCATGTCTGTAACCTTCCAAGTTTGTAACTCTGAGAGTGTACACATGGAACCAAATGGACCCGTAAGTCCATGGCCTCATGCATAACAAACTGGGGGTCCTTGAAATACAAAGAGATTTTTTAGAACCACTGAGTTGGGGGATGAATACAGGTTGTATGTCCTTATGTGATGCGATGTGATGAGAGTGCGGTCTAGCCAACACCAACTAAGGACTCCTGAATCACTCCTGACTCTCCTATCTAACATCAGGGTCTTGAGCTCTACAGTGTTGTTAGCTAAGATGTTGTGCCACAGCGCTTCTACGTTGGTGGTGCTTCTTGCCTTTCCTGGCTTTGCCCTGGGTTGGCTCCCATAGTGTCAATTTGCTTACTAGTTCCGGGTGCCTGACGCAGTGTCCTACCTGCCTCATCCTTCTCTCTCTGACTTTGTCTGTGACCCGTGGTAGGTCCCCGTAGAGGACCACGTTTCTGATGTGGTCTGTCCATGTGACACATTGGCCATTCGTAGCGTTCTTGTGTAGACTCCATCCAAAGCCCATTCCTATTTTGCTGTGAGGGTCCATGTACAGCAGTACTGACTCCACTGTGAGGGTCCATGTCTCGGCTCCGTACAGGAGGACTGACCCCACTGTGAGGGTCCATGTCTCAGCCCCATACAGCAGTACTGACTCCACTGTAATACTACACACACACACACACACACACACTCTCTCTCTCTCTCTCTCTCTCTCTCTCTCTCTCTCTCTCTCTCTCTCTCTCTCTCTCTTGCACGCACGCACGCACGCACGCACGCACGCACGCACGCACGCACGCACGCACACACACACACACACACACACACACACACACACACACACACACACACACACACACATATTGATCTCTTTAATCTTCTTAAAAGTCTTTTAAATCTAATAAATGTGTTAAAAAATGAAATGGTAGCAGTGACACACTTGCAGAAACGGCCAACACGCCGAAGAACCTACAATTATATCCAGCTCTAAATATGTCAATTGAAAAAAAAAAGAAATTGGGTGGCATCATGTCTATAATATGCATCTAAGCAATAGATAATTTAACAGATGTATTTTTTATTTTATTTTATATGCTATGACTAATGTTGGGCACATACATTATGTTAATTGAGGTTTGGCACTATTGTAAATTATGTTGCATGAAGAATAAGGCATTCTAATAACAACTAGACGCGTCGCAATTCAGGGCAATATAGTAGGAGCTAAAAGTGTGTTTTGAAGAAAATTTTAAATGGCGGAAAATCTATCCTGACGCAAATGGGCGTGGCCTATATGGGGAGTTGCGTCATGACCCAAGGAATCTATGGGGAAAAAAATATTTTTATTCTGGGACCTACGGTTCAAGAGTTAAAGGCCAAAACGTAAAGTGGGCTGTTATAGCGCCACCATGAGGCCGACTGGTGTAATGTGTTTTTTAAATAATTTCGGACTAAATCATGAACCTCCCCACCAAATCTGGTAACTCTAGCTCTTACGGTTTCAGAGCAAAAAATACTTGAATTTGAGTTTTTTCACTTTTCCATTAAAGTGGATGGGGAAATTTAATGCACTAATAAATCAATATAAATTAAACTATTTAACCAATCTCTTAGCAAAATACAAGTGCACGATTCCCGGTGAAGCCGGTCATTTTGACATATAACACACTAAATTGGGAAAAATTAACTGTGGGAGGAATAGCAGCCCGAAATAAAGTTTATCTATAAATAAAGAAGGAATAAAGTTTATCTATAACAATAGTCTGGTGTGTCTGGTTAGTGTGGTTGCCCATTCGGGCCTATGACTATAGGGTGACTGAGTCTATACACTTCGGCTATAGGCTTTATCATAGAGAAAGGTTTTTAGTCTAGTCTTAAATTTACAGAGTGTGTCTGCTTCACGGACTGAGACTGGGAGAAGGTTCCACAGCTGAGGTGCCTGAAACTTAAATGCTCTGCCTCCTGTTCTAATTTTTTGGGGGTTTCCTGGAGCCGTAAGCATTTTTTCATACTGTGGACGCAATGGTGTTCTGGCTGGTTTATAGGGCTCGATGAGTTCTTTGAGATATACTGGTGCCTGTCCATTGAGAGCCTTGTATGTGAGGAGGAGAACTTTAAACTCTATTCTGTATTTAACCGGGAGCCAGTGCAAAGAGGCCAATGAAGGAGTGATATGATCTCTTCTTCTGGTTCCTGTCAGTATGCGCGCAGCGGCATTTTGGACAAGCTGCAGGCTATTTAGGGACTTACTTGGGCAGCCTGAAAATAAAGCGTTGCAATAGTCCAGCCTAGAAGTAACAAATGCGTGAACAAGTTTTTCTGCATCATTTTGGGACAGAATGTGCCTAACTTTTGCAATATTACGCAGGTGAAAAAAGGCATTTCTTGAAATTTGTTTTATGTGGGACTGAAAGGACATATCTTGGTCAAACGTGACTCCCAGATTCTTTACAGTGGCCCTGGAGGTCAAGGTAATACCATCTAGGGTAAAATTCTTATCGGCTAATTTATCTCTGAGGTGCTTAGGGCCAAGTATAATAACTTCAGTTTTGTCCGAGTTGAGGAGTAGGTAATTACGGGTCATCCAACTCTTGATGTCTATAAGACATGCTTGAAGTTTAGCCAGTTGATCTGTTTCATCTGGCTTCATCGATAGATATAATTGTGTATCATCTGCATAACAGTGGAAATGTATAGTGTTTCCTAATTATCTCACCTAAAGGAAGCATATATAGAGTAAATAGTATTGGTCCAAGTACAGAGCCTTGTGGGACTCCGTATTTAACCTTTTCGCGTAATGAGGGTGTATCCAGTGTTGTCCAGACATGTGATTCAAATTTGGGATTGACTGGACGTTTTGTTCGTGATTTGTGGGCTTTTTTGTAAAACGGGCCCCTCCCTCTAACTTTGGAAGCCATTTACGGACGAACGGTATGGACTATCAAAATTCTGTGTGTTTTGAAGAAAATTCAAAATGGTGGAAAATCTATCCTGACGCAAATGGGCGTGGCCTATATGGGGAGTTGCGTCATGACCCAAGGAATCTATGGGAAAAAGGAAATTTATTCTAGGACCTACGGTTCAAGAGTTTATAGGCCAAAACGTAAAGTGGGCTGTTATAGTGCCAACATTTTTTATAATTTAGGACTAAATCATAAACCTCCCCACCAAATCTGGTAACTCTAGCTCTTACGGTTTCTGAGAAAAAAATACTTGAATTTGAGTTTTTTCACTTTTCCATTAAAGTGGATGGGGAAATTTAATGCACTAATAAATCAATATAAATTAAACTATTTAACCAATCTCTTAGCAAAATACAAGTGCACGATTCCCGGTGAAGCCGGTCATTTTGACATATGGCACTAAATTGGGAAAAATAAACTGTGGGAGGAGTAGCAGCCCGAAATAAAGTTTATCTATAAAGAATAAAGTTTATCTATAACAATAGTCTGGTTGCCCATTCGGGCAACCACACTAATAAAGTGTAAGGATTACTATAGTCTGGTTGCCTGATACCCAAGTGGAGGCACGCATTGCTGCTTGTCTGGCTGACATCTCGGAGTGGATGTCGAAAAAACCACCTGAAGCTCAACCTGGACAAGACCGAGCTGATGTTCCTCCCGGGGAAGGGCTGTCCGCACCGAGACATGGCCATCACCATTGATAATGCTGTGGTGACCTCAACTCGGACTGCGAAGAATCTGGGTGTGACCCTGGACGATCAACTGACGTTCTCGGCAAACATCGCATCAGTGACAAGGTCCTGCAGGAGGAACCTCTACAACATCAGGAGGATTCGCCCCTTCCTCACGGAGAAAGCAGCCCAGGTGCTCATCCAGGCTCTCGTCATCTCCCGCCTGGACTACTGCAACTCCCTCCTTGCTGGTGCTCCGGCATCTGCCATCAGACCTCTGGAGCTTGTTCAGAAAGCTGCGGCTCGTCTGGTGTTCAACCGCCCCAAGTTCTCCCACACAACCATCCTTCTCCGTTCTCTACACTGGCTCCCCGTAGCGGCTCGCATCCAGTTCAAAACCCTGGTGCTAGCCTATAGGGCAGTGAAAGGAACAGCTCCTCCTTACCTCCGGGCTATGGTCGATGCCTACACCCCTACCCGACCACTTTGGTCTGCCACCTCGGGGCGACTGACTGCCTCGTCACTCAAGGGTCCTTCTGGCCGATCCACACGGTCACGACTCTTTTCTGTTCTGGCCCCACAGTGGTGGAATGAACTTCCCACTGATGTTAGGACAGCAGAGTCACTGCCCATATTTCGCCGCAGACTGAAAACCCACCTCTTCAAGAAACACTACCCTTCCTCTCTACCTGACCTACTTGTTGTTAACTAGTTGTACGAACGCTTGTTTTCTATTGCTGTATTGTTTATTGGATCTTGTTTAGTCGATACACTTATTTGTTTTAGCTCATGCTCATTTGATTTAGCTATTTTGTCTCATCTGTTTAAGGAAATAGGTAGCTGATATATTGCACTTTTACCTTAGCGCTAGGTATACTCTTGGTTGCTTGTTTTTGCAGAAAATGCACTAAAGACTTCTGGTGATTAGTAGTTTTCGTTCCCTACCTATGTTGAATACACTTATTGTAAGTCGCTTTGGATAAAAGCGTCTGCTAAATGACTGTAATGTAATGTTGCCCTGTTAGGGCAACCACACTAACTATGGTTTGCTGTTCATTAGACAGAAGATGTGAGTTTGAGAGTACCTACGTTGAAACCAGCAGGATTAGCAGGATTGCTAATCAGCAGACCTTGCTGCTTGCCCTGGTGGATGAAGTAACCCAACTGAAGTCGCTGGTGATAGAGAAGGATGCAAAAATTGATGGCCTAGAGCGAAGAATTGATGACATGGAACAATACACAAGGTTGGAGGATGTGATTATAACCGGAATGGAAACAACGCATCGTTCCTATGCATCCACAGTCAGAGGGGGAGACTCGGCGGAGGACACCCCGACTGTGGAGCTGGAAACGCTGGAACGGCAAGTTATAAAGTTCCTTGAAACACAGAGTATAACCATACAGAGCGCCAATGTTTCGGCCTGCCATACGCTTCCCAGGAGGGACAAAAGCACAAAACCTGCAGTAATCATACGATTTGTAAATCGGAAGCACAAGGTAGAGCTAATGAAACAAGGCAAGAAGTTGAAGGGAACGGGAGTCTACTTGAATGAACATCTCACCAAAAAGAATGGCGACATTGCAAGACATGCTCGACTGTTAAAGAAGCAAGAGAAGATACAAGGAACGTGGACACGCAACTGCAAAGTGATGATACGGCTAAATGGAACACCGGAGGAGGCCAAAATCATCACGATAAAAGAACTCAAGGACCTGGATCAATACAGATGAGCGATGGCAGTTGTATGGACTATTTGTTTTCTTTTTTCTCTTTATTGTATCTTTTTGTTTTTGTTTTTTGTTTTTCTACTACTGATGGAATCGGATTATGGACAATTGAACAGAGTGGACACTTGTTGCGGCGAAGGACTGGTTTTCCAGACGCGCGGACTGGTATCCCCTGGGACACGGGCCAGTGTATCAGCGGAGAACTCAGTCTACCGGGCTATACTCGTGATGCGGGAGCCTGCTGGAAAACGTGGGGTGAATCTATCGAACAAACAAAACACTGACTACTATAAATGACAGAAAATTATGAGCACTTTTTGTTTCCAATTGGAAACGACTCAGACGAGGATGAAGAGGATTTCAATGACGTGGCTGCTGGGGGCAGTACGGACGATCACCCGCAGAGATTGTTCACTGGGTATGATGAGCTCCTGAACTCAAACACAGAGTATAATATATCTGATATAGCTAATGACATTGACCCTGAAAAACATTTTTATAATAATTTAAATATAAATTGTGAGTATTATACAGAGGATGGTTTCAATAAACATGTAAAAATGGATGATGCCTTATCAGTAATACATTTTAATAGTAGGAGTCTTTATACAAAATTAAAAGAAATAAGGAGTTATTTGGACAAATTTAAAAAATTCAATGTAATTGCTGTATCTGAAACTTGGTTAGATGAGGAAAAATCATATGATATGAAAATGGATGGATATGAGTTGTTCACAACCAATAGGGCTGGTAAAACTGGAGGCGGTGTAGCTTTATATATTGATAATGCTTTAAGATGCAGCAAGGTGAATTCTATGTCAAAAACTATAGAGAACATTATGGACTGTTTAACAATTGAAATCAAACTAGAAAAAACATCAAATATTATCATTAGCTGTGTATATAGAACACCAGGAACCTCAGTGGATATTTTTAATGAACAGATGGCTAGTATGTGGGATGCGGTTAGTGATAGTAAGGTCAAAATTATTTGTGGCGATATAAATGTGGACCTCCTTAATCCACATGGAAACAAGAGAACAACGGATTTCATTAATACAATGTATAGCAATAACCTTTTTCCAGTAATAACAAAACCTAGTAGAATCACTACAGAAACTGCCACACTAATTGATAATATATTTACAAATAAGATTGAAATAAACATCGAAGCAGGACTACTCTTATATGACATAAGTGACCACCTTCCTGTATTTGCAGTTTTCCAGAATGTCCTTAAGACAAAGATGGAAAAAAAGACAAACATCTGTAATTTTATCAGACATAGAACGCCGGAAGCCATTGCTGCCCTTGAGTTGGACCTGAGAAATCAAAACTGGAATGAGGTGTATGCCACAAGTGATCCCAACCAAGCTTATGAAATGTTTTTGTCCACAATGATGGTGTCTTATGATAAACACTGCCCATTAAGAAAACAGACTAGAAAGCGCCACCTTGTGGACAAACCATGGATAACAAGAGGTATAGAAATTTCATGCAAAAAGAAAAATGTCCTATATAGAAGATTTTTAAAATTAAGAACCAAGGAAGCTGAAAATAAATATAAAATGTATAAAAATAAATTAACAAGTATTATGAGATTAAATAAAAAGAATTATTACCATAAATTATTGGAGCAAAATAAGAGCAACACCCAGGGTATATGGAAAGTACTAAACAACATAATAAGAAATGGTGCTGGAAAAGTAGAGATACCCAACTATTTTGTTAAAGATCAAAATAAAATTATAAATAAAACTATAGACATAGTAAATGAATTCAATGATTATTTTGTAAATGTTGGTAACAACTTAGCAAAGGAAATTGCAGAGCAGGGAAATGGGACTGAAACTTTGAAAATTGGAGATACCATGCAGAACAATATCCACTCCATTTTCATTAGAAATGTAGAGGAAAAAGAAATCATTGATATTGTGAAAAAATGTAAAAACAAAAAGTCCAAAGATTGGTTGGGTATTGACATGACATTAGTAAAAGACATCATACAAGGTATTGTGAAGCCACTGACTTATATATGTAATCAATCTTTCCATACAGGGATATTCCCAAATAGCATGAAAACAGCTAAAGTTATTCCAATCTTTAAAAATGGAGATAGACATTCATTTACAAACTACAGACCCATTTCCCTGCTTCCCCAGTTTTCAAAAATCTTAGAAAAATTATTTGTGCACCGACTTGATAATTTCATAGAGAAAAATAACCTATTATGTGAACAACAGTATGGCTTCAGAGCAAATCGATCCACCTCAATGGCAGTGTTGAATTTAACGGAGCAGATTTCCACTGCCACTGACAACAAGAAATTTACAGCAGGTGTGTTTATAGATCTTAAAAAAGCATTTGACACAATTCATCATGAACTATTACTGAAAAAATTGGAACATTATGGTATCAGAGGGGTAGCACATTCATGGTTAAAAAGCTACCTTGCAGACAGAAATCAATTTGTACAAATCAACAATGATAAATCAAATATGCAGAAAGTAAAATGTGGAGTTCCACAAGGATCTGTTTTGGGTCCAAAACTCTTTATTTTATACATAAATGATATCTGTAATGTGTCAAACCTTCTAAATTATGTTTTGTTTGCGGATGACACAAATTTATTCTGCCACGGGGAAAATCTAGAAGAGCTTCTGAAGACAATGGAAAGGGAACTAAACATACTAAAAACCTGGTTTGATATAAATAAGCTATCTTTGAATTTAAATAAAACAAAACTTATGATATTTGGAAACCAAAAAATTGATAAAGAAGTCACATTAAGGATAAATGATATTGCTATTGAAAGAGTATTTGAATATAAATTTCTTGGAGTATTAATTGATCATAAATTAAGCTGGAAATCGCACATAAATCACGTCAAAAGAAAAATGTCGAAAACCATTGCTATATTATATAGATCAAAAGAAATTTTGAACCAGAACTCATTATACTTATTGTATTGTTCCCTTATAGTTCCATATATGACATACTGTGTGGAGGTATGGGGAAATACGTACAAAACAAATGTCAACCCAATTTTTATTTTACAGAAAAGAGTTATAAGAATAATTAAGAGAGCTGAGTACCGTGAGCCTACCAACGCCTTATTCATAAACCTATACACACTAAAATTCGGGGATATAGTTAAGCTACAAACGCTGATGATTATGTACAAAGCTTACAATAAACAACTTCCATATTGTCTTCAGAAGCTGTTTGAGATAAAAAAGACCCAGTATGAACTTAGAAACACAGGCATGTTTGCAACAACCTGGGCAAGAACCAACACTAAAACACATTGTGTATCTGTGAAAGGGGTAGGTTTGTGGAGCTGCTGTGAAGGGGAATTAAGGTTATGCAGTTCAATCTATATGTTTAAAAAAATGTTTAAAAACAAGACTATTAACATGTATAGAGAGGTTATATGATCATGTATTATTATCAAATTAAACTAGAACAAAAATAAAACAAAAAATAATAATGTTATAATATAAAAAATCATGTATTACATGTATAACAATACATGTGATCATGCATTGTATTGTTTATTGTTATGTATTATGAGGAAAAATCCTTTGTTTCTGTATTTCTGTTTGTTTCTTCTGTTTTTTCTTTTCTTTTTACTTTTTTGAGACTGAAATTATTTTCCTAAATTGTCATGTATGTAAGTGTTGAAAGGGTAAGCAAAATAAGCTATTTTAGCTTCAGCTTATACCTTTTTTGGTCATAACTATGTTATAATTATTTATTATTATTGTTTTATGCGAATGGAGCATATTGATTTTTTGCATAGTGAAAATGATCAAAATAAAAACTTGCAAAGTGAAGTGAAGTGAAGTGAAACCCATTTACATAGTTTTATAATTTTTTTAATGAATCAGACTCTGTTGGTGGAAACG
The DNA here is from genome assembly GCF_963280865.1 of Gymnoscopelus braueri. Lineage (NCBI taxonomy): Eukaryota > Metazoa > Chordata > Actinopteri > Myctophiformes > Myctophidae > Gymnoscopelus > Gymnoscopelus braueri. The sequence continues at coordinate 11,233,969 of NC_137607.1, forward strand.
TGCGTATTTGCGCATAACAATAAAATGTGTGCGTACCCAAGCTTAGTGAATCAGGACACACTGGCCCTCATTTATCAGCGGAGCGTAAAAAACTGCTTATTTTTTGGCTTAAATTCCGCCATACGCACGCACGCACGCACGCACGCATGCACGCACGCACGCACGCACGCACAATCACCTAACTACTTGCAAGCCGAACTGTCTTTCATGTATTCCGTAACGGTACAATCTTTGTCACGTTGGCTAGTAGCCTACATGAATGACAGATTATGATACCAATCACATCACCATGAATGGAATACGTTTGTATATTAATTTATTTAGCCCATACCGAGCAGTGCACGTTCGAGTTACACTAAAATAAAGCAGTCATGTAAGCTATTCCCCTTCCCCGTGAGACTCAGATGGGCTGCAGTGTGAGTCCCGTGCAGCTAGGTTGCATAACTCCATAGGACACTGTGGGGTGTCGCTAGGCAACCGCCTGCCAGGTAAGCACCTCAACGGGGAGAGTCAGTGGGGCAGAGGCGGTGCGTGGCCAGCCAGGCCCCGCCCCCAGCTGGGCTGCGTCATCGACGGGCGTTACCTGGCCGTCTATCTGTGGAATCAACCTAAAGTGAGCACACCTGCGGCGCCCAGCTGGGGAGCGCACAAACAAACCAAAAGCACCGTCTCTGCCTCAGTACGGCCTGACTCTCCACGCTGACCAGACAGGTGCACAGGCGGTAAGCGAACCCCCACTTATTCTCCTCCTCATTACCTGGTGTTATGTAACTCGGAGTCTAATGGTTATATGTTTCTGTTATAGGCAACCTAGGACCCGATGTATTAACGGACCGTTCATGGACTGGAAACCCACGCAGAGCGCGTGAGGGGGATACGCATGGACAATTACTGACACTGAGCCCTGAGGGGTGAAAGTTTGCTTTATTCTGATTTATGATTTGAAACGTATAAACAAACGGCACCAGGGGTTTCCCCCCTGTGGACGTGCCATCTACTTCCTGAATAAAACGCCCTGTGAGGCCTTCGCAAATACTGTCTCCGAGTTTTGGTTTGGTTCAGTCTTCACAACACGCTATATGCATAGGTATAGGTATATTTATATCGGTTTGGAAACCTCACTGTCCATGAAAAGATAACAGTGGCGCTGCCGCGCGTGTCCCAACTCCCGAAACATAAGCGCTCGTATATTTTGAAAATAGCAGATCTACAAGCTCACAGCGCGTCGCAATGCGTTGTGAGCTTGTAGATCTGCTATTTTCAAATAGCCAATGCAGCCAAATCTGCAATCTTATCTGAATGACTGTTAAAGCAGTTTGTTTAAATTAGTTTATAAAATGTTATATGTTCACAGGGATTATGTATTAGTGTGATAGATATACATTTTGGAGCAGATACATATGTTCAGATGCCTGTCAGACGGTCAGACAATGCTGCTCTGCATGTCTACAATGGAACAAACGGGTGCAGCCAAAGTCAACAACTGCCTCTGACCTGACATGAGATCTGAACGGTCGGTACGCTGCAGTCAATGTCAGGATATCCTACTATCCTACTATATAATTGGAGTACCGTCCGTCTTGGTGTCCGTCTTGGGTCGACCGACCGGCCGACCGGGTATGGGCTAGTATTGATAAATGCCGAAAGTTGCGGTGATCTCGCCGTACGCCCATTATTTGGTCTGCACCGTGTTGATAAATGAGGGCCAGTGTCTGCTGGAGTCACAAGCATTGTTCAGTAAGCCACATGGCAGCTGCACCCTGACAGACTTTAGACATGTGACCACAAAGGAAAAAAAAACTGTTGTGTGAGTGCGCATAGTATAGCTGAGATGCAGGAAATGTGTGTCTTATGTCCTGTAGCATTTGATGTGCAATTATTTTAAAATACTGTAGTGTATGCATGAAGATTATTCTCATGTGTTCGATGCAACCTGATTTGAACATTTGTTGGGCTCAAATTACAGTTTCTTAAAACTACTGGGTTCTGTAGAGTCTAGAAAACCCAATTGTTTTTATTTAATTTTAAGATTTTCTAGAGTCTAGACGCCACTGATTACTTGTTTGGAGGAGTTAAATTCACTGAATTTATTATTTATATATTGTTTTGTTTCATCATAGTCTAATAGACATCTACAGTATGACTTCTTTAGGGTGAAATATAAATGCAGCTGCAACAATGTTTCCTGCCCTCACTCTTTGTGGTCAGATATTCAGAGCGTTGAGCCTCTTGCATCTTCCTGCCAGTATGAAAGAACAGGTAAACCACATGGGCACACGTATATTTAGCTAGTTCAGTGAAGACTTCAGTCTGGATAACAGCACTACGACAATGCGGCTGTCCTGCTAGCTGTCCTACACACAGATATGGAGACAATATGGATTCTATTCTGCTTGCTGTGGAGCTCAGGTACAGTAGGACTTTGTTTTAATGACACTTGTTGGGTGGTGTCTATTTGCAGTGGTGCAAAGTAGGCTAACTAAGTACATTTACTCAAGTACTGTACTTACGTAAAATGTTGAGTTATTTTTTTACTTTATTGGAGTATTTCCAATTTGGTGTACTTTTACATCTACTCCACTACATCTCAGAGACAAATATTATACTTTTACTCCACTATAATAATTTGAAAGCTTTAGTTAGTAGTGACTTTGTAGATTTAGATTATTATTACAAAACATATATTAACCACTTCAGCCCTATATATATTTCGGCCATTTGAAAATAGACGATCTACAAGCTCACAATGTGTTGCGATGTGACGAATTGTGAGCTTGTAGATTTGCTATTTCCAAACTACTACTACTTCTACTTTTCTTACTTTAAGTACATTTTGATACCAATACTTTTGTACTTTTACGCAAGTAACATTGTACATTTTGCAAGTTTTGATACTTTCACGTAAAAAATTTGAGGACTTTTTCCACCGCTGTCTATTTGACAACAACAATGCAGTGCAGTGTGCATGCAACACTCTTTTAACAGGAGATATTCTCCTCTCTCCACCGTTATCACGATGCTACAGCGTTTAGCTTAGCATAAACTTGTTACTTGTGTTCTTTATTGACTCCAAGGCCCACTAATGTTTTTAACCGGAGATCTGATTGAAAGTTCATGCATAAAATTCCCAAAGTCTTTGGTGAAACTTGGTGTAAGCTACACACTCACCTTAAACTGGGTTCTCTTGTCAGCACGGCTGTTTTTAAAAACAGGATAAAGGACAACTTGACCACTGTCTGCTCTTGTCCTGGCATGTTAACATATTACGTCGGTTCTGTTTATTGGATTTTATGTTTTATGTTGATGCTGTGTTATTTTTATGTGTAACTTCGTGTGATGCTGTTTTGGCCAGGAATCCCTTAAATGCAAAAGAGATGTTTAATCTGACAGAGAGAACAATCACACCACAAAGAGCATCAATTCACCTTTTTACTTATTTGTGAAAGATTGAGATCTTGTCAAGATGTTGTTGTTAGAAATGTGTCAGATTTGGCCTACTTATTGCTTTTTTTTTAACTCTATATTACTATTCCTATATTCCTTAACTGAAATATCACTTTGATAATATTAACAGTTGAACCTAGACCATGGTGGATGGGTTTATGATGTCAGTATTTATTAATATATATAATATTTACAGTTGAACCTAGACCATGGTGGATGGGTTTATGATGTCAGTATCTATTAATATATATAATATTTACAGTTGAACCTAGACCATGGTGGATGGGTTTACTTTCATTATTTTCATCATGATTTTAACCCCTGCTTTAAAATAATGTAATGACGATAAGCTCCTGCAGTTTAATGATGTTATGTCATGATTGTTTTACCCATTATTTTGTCTTTTATTTTGCAGTGTACTAAATTAGTCTGAATAACAACTTAACACTTAACTCATACAGTACATGTCACAGAAAAGTAGTGAAAAGGTTTGTGGTTAAGTTACTAAAGACAAGAGCACATATCTAGAATCTGTCAGATTATTATTTTGTTTTGGGGGGGGTTGCTTGTAGATACATGTGCACAGTATGCATGCATAGATATGCATGTGTACAGTATATACATGCATACACATGTATATGTGTACAGTATGCATGCATAGATATGCATGGATACCAGCCATGCATTCACCTAGGACACTTCTCATCTCAAGTGAAGAACAAAATGTCCTGACACAAGTTGTGGGTTCCATCGAAACCTGTGTGTGTGTGTGTGTGTGTGTGTGTGTGTGTGTGTGTGTGTGTGTGTGTGTGTGTGTGTGTGTGTGTGTGTGTGTGTGTGTGTGTGTGTGTGTTAAAATGTCATGGTTCCTGTCTTAGTCGTAAACCACCAGCAAAGAAGAAAAAAAGAAAACATTCACAAACACACACACACACACACACGCACGCACGCGCGGCTGAACACTCTTTTAACAGGATATTCTCCAGACTCATCTTAAACTGGCTTGTCAGCACGGCTGTTTTTAAAAACAGGATAAAGGACAACTTGACCACTGTCTGCTCTTGTCCTGGCATTTGAACTTCATACGTCTATTCTATTTATTGGATTTCATGTTTTATGTAGATTTTGTGTTATTTTTATGTGTAACTTTGTGTGCTGCTGTTTTGGCCAGAACTCCCTTGCAAGAGAGATTTTGGAAAAAAATATTCTTGGTAAAATAAAGGTGAAATAAAAAGTGCTGCTCTGTACAGAGAGAACAATCACACCACAAAAAAAGTTATATGGAATATTCATCAGGACAAAGTTAGCCTTAATAAGCTAAGATAAGATAAGAATAATTTAATTTTAGGCTTAAGGGGTTGTGGATTTGTGAAAGATTGAGAACTTGTCATGATGTAATCTGTCAGATTTGGGCTGATTACTGCTGTTTTTAACTATTTTACTATTCCTATATTCCTTAACTGTAATATCACTATGATAATATTAACAGTTGAACCTAGACCATGGTGGTTGGGTATATGATGTCAGTATCTATTAATATATATAATATTTAAATATATAGGTAATCTACAAGCTCACAATGCGTCGCATCGCGACACATTGTGAGCTTGTAGATCGGTTATTTTCAAATGGCCGAAATATATATAGGGCTGAAGTGGTTAATGTATGTTTTGTAATATGTATATGTGTATGTATATATATATATATATATATATATATATATATATATATATATATATATATATATATAGTCATACAGTGATGAATAGATCAGGGGTTTTACAGACCAAGAACCTCTTAGCTGAGAGAGAGATGAAGCAGGGACCCCCACTACATGTTGTATAAGTAGGGACCCCCACTACATACTGGCCCTCATTTATCAATGGAGTGTAAAAAGCGGCTTATATTTTTGCCTATATTTCACCTTACACCAAAGTCCAAGTGACATTTATCAAGCGATCCTATACAGCCAATCCTAGCGTACATTTGGTCGGAGCTTTGACAAATCTGACGACTGAAACCGAGCGTCATTTAAATAACACGCCCTTAAATATCCTCAAAACGCCCCGATTTTTACGACATGAATAACCAGAATACGACCAAACAAAGCATTGGAAAGCCAATAAGAAAGGGTTTCCCCTGCCCGCCTCGCTGCCTGTCAAATCACACACACACACACACACACACACACACACACACACACACACACACACACACACACACACACACACACACGCACCTAACTACTTGCAAGCCAAACTGTCTTTCATGTATTCTGTAACGGTACAATCTTTGTCAAGTAGGCTAGTAGCCTACATGAATGACAGATTATGATACCAATCACATCGCCATGAATAGAATATGTTTGTATATTAATTTATTTAACCCATACCAGGCAGTGCGCATTCGAGTTACACTAAAATAAAGCAGTCATGTAGGCTTTTCCCTGTGAGACTCGGCGGGCTGCAGTCAGTACCGTGGATCGTCGGGTTTATATACTCAACCCAGATTGTACATAACACGCTACTGTAGGCCTATATAGGTTTTGGAGACCTCGCTGTCCATGAAAAGATAACAGCGGCGCCGCCGCGCCGGTCCAAACTCCCGAAAATGCTCTCACATAAGCGCTTGTATGAAAATAGCAGATCTACAAGCTCACAACGCCTGGCGATGCGACGTGTTGTGAACTTTTAGATCTGCTATTTTCAAATAGCCAATGCCGCCAGATCTGAATGACTGTTAAAGCAGTTTGTTTAAATGAGTTTATAAAATGTTATGTTTTCACAGGGATAATTTTTTAGTGTGATATACATTTTGGAGTGGATACATAATGTCCAGATGCCTGTCAGACGGTGAGATAATGCTGCTCCGCAGGTGTACAATGGAACAAACGGGTTTAGCCAAAGTCACCAACTGCCTCCAACCTGACGTGAGATCTGAACGGGCCATAGGCTGAAGTCAATGTCAGGATAAATAGATAAATGCCGAAAGTTGCGGTGATCTCGCCGTACGCCCATTATTTGGTCTACACCATGTTGATAAATGAGGCCCATTGTATCTAGATAAGAGATGAAGCAGGGACCCCCGCTACATATTGTATAAGTAGGTACCCCCACTACATATTGCATAGATGAGAGAAAGATGAAGCAGGGACCCCCATCTGAAAAGATGTTGCAGATTAAACATTTTCATAGATTTCATGGAGTGAGGGTTAAATGAGATGTAAAATCATGTCAATAACGCGCGTATTGAAATGCAAACATGGTTCTTCAATTATCGTGTAAATGTACAGGGAGAGTTAACATGTATTTCCAAGTGGGAGACTCCCAGTGAAACGTAACTCAGCTATTTTCAAATAGCCATGGTTAAAGTGGTTAAACTGATGTTGATGCTTTATTAACACATGTTGCGGGGAATCCCCGTAAGGACCCTTGGGGGTCCCCAGACCCCACTTTGAGCACCACTAGTCTAGAGCCACGTTGCAGCTATAGCACCCTGACAGACTTTAGACATGTGACCACAAAGAAGAAAAGAAACCCCCCTGTTGTACGGGTGTGTGTAGCTGAGATGCAGGAAATGTGTGAGCACAATAATCTTATATCATGAACTGCTTGATGTGCAATTGTTTTAAAATGTAGTGTGTGCATGTTTAAGATTATAGAGAAGAGATTATCAGCATGATATGCACCATTATTTGAAAATATGTTAGGCTCACATGACAGTTTCTTAAAATATTAAAACTATGGGGTTCTGTTAGAGTAAATAGGTTTTTTAAATAGGTTTAAGATTTTTTGATTTTCTAGACGTCACTGATTACATGTTTGGAGGAGTGAAATGTGCATTTATGTAGGCTATTATTGTTTTGTCTCATCATAGTCTTATAGAGATGATTTATTTAGGGGTTAAATATAAATGCAGCTACAACAACTTTTCCTGTTCCTCACTCTTGTGGTCAGATATTCAGAGCATTGAGCCTCCTGCCAGTAAGAACACTGTGAAGTTACAAAGAAAAAAAGCATTATTTTATCTTCTCTATACTCAACTAAATCAATGAGTCTGATTAACCACTTCAATCACACATCATACTGTACATGTAAACACAACACACACACACACACACACACACACACACACACACACACACACACACACACACACACACACACACACACACACACACACACATGCACGCACGCACGCACACATGCACGCACGCGCATGCACGCAGACATGCATGCACGCACGCACACGCACATGCAGACTCACACACACACACACACACACACACACACACACACACACACACACACACACACACACACACACACACACACACACACACAACACACACACACACACACACACACACACACACACACACACACACACACACACACACACACACACACACACACACTCCTCCCCTCTTCTCCTCACCCCTCCCCTCTCTTCCCCCTTCTCCTCTCCTCTCCTCTCCTCTCCTCTCCTCTCCTCTCCTCTCATCTCATCTCATCTCATCTCATCTCATCTCATCTCATCTCATCTCATCTCATCTCATCTCATCTCATCTCATCTCATCTCATCTCATCTCATCTCATCTCATCTCATCTCATCTCATCTCATCTAATCTAATCTAATCTAATCTAATCTAATCTCCTCTCCTCTCCTCTCCTCTCCTCTCCTCTCCTCTCCTCTCCTCTCCTCCCCCTCCTCTCCCCTCTTCTCCTCAGCCCTCCCCTCTTTTCCCCCTTCTCCTCTCCTCCCCTCTTTTCCCCCTTCTCCTCTCCTATCCTCCTCTCCTATCCTCCTCTCCTCTCCTCTCCTCCCCTCCTCCCCTTCCTCTCCTCCTCTCCTCTCCTCTCCTCTCCTCTCCTCTCCTCTCCTCTCCTCTCCTCTCCTCTCCTCTCCTCTCCTCTCCTCTTCTCACCCCTCCCTTAGATTCACACCTTGCTCCTCCCTGCCAGTAAGAACACTGTGAAGCTACAGAGAAAAAACATGTGTGAAAACATGCCGAAAGCACAGATATATCCAGCCATGCTTTCACCTAGGACACTTCTCTTCTCAAGTCAAGAACTAAACTGCATCTTTCTCACTCTGCAGCGACACACACACAAAAAACACACACACACACACACACACACACACACACACACACACACACACACACACACACACACACACACACACACACACACACACACACACACACACACACACACACACACACACTGTTGCCAACTGTTGAACATATGGAAATGTATTAGAACGTAATTTATGTTGAACAGCTCACTTTAGGATATAGGCTTTACATTTTGTTATCACTTGATTTGCCTAAAGAAAGAATATGATATTGACTGGTTCAAATGACTGAGGTGCACTCGAAGGCTTTCAGCAGGCAGAGGCCTTTTGTGGTTTAACATTTTCTGTATGTGAGCTCAACCCGCTGCGTACGTGACATACAGCCTGCATTTATGACTGATCATTGAGATCAAAGAGTACCCAAGATTTGATAGATTTAATGCAAACGTGAATCATTTGATTTTCTCATTTATTTAACCTGATGTTATTAATGATTTAATTGACTCTAATATGCAGTATTATTGCATTTACTGAATTATGCTCAAGTATCATCTTGGGGGAAATTTAACCCATATATGGCCATGCTGATAATGTCGGTGCAAGGTGCAAAGTAAAGGTTTTTTGTGTGTGGGCGGCTGTTGAAAAAGGCACAAAAAGCCACATACAGACACACTGACTTCTAAGAATCACGCCTACGTGCACACACGCCTACGTGCACACACATACACGCACACTGACTTTCTTAACTTTCGAAGAATCACCAACATGCACACCTACTGTATGTGCACACACATACACACACTCATGTCTGGGGAACTTCCTTTAGACCGTACTATCATATATAGGGGCTCGTGCGAGAGCATCACAGGGAGGCTGAGAGAGGTTTTGGAGGGTTTTGGGGTTTTGGAAACGGACGGCTGTTGGGGGCCCTTTGGGTTTTTGGGGCTTCTTCTCCTGCACCTTGCTCAGATGTCAAGCAGTCATGGCTCCACATGGAGGAAGGTAAAACATTACTTAAATTAAAAAAGGTACATTTCTCTATTTTGAGATGAAACCTATTTGGTGTTTATTAATAATTATTATACCTATACATAATAAGTAATATTAACAATTGGTATTATCTATTTTTGAAATGACCAAATTTAGACTGGCCTGTATTTCAGGCTGAATGAGATCTAAATTCTAAATTATTTTAGGACAAGCCTAACTCAAGGCATTTGTAAATCTGACCAGACAGATACAACCTAGATTCCTAGATTGTATTTGCATTTGTGTTTTGTATTTGTATTTTGTATTTGTATTTTGTATTTGTATTTTGTATTTGTATTTTGTTAAATACACATCTGTAATCCCACTATGAACTGAGCAAATAAAGGGAAGCTTTTAATCTTCCAAAAAGCCTCATTATCTGAGTTAGTGCTGTAAAGATAAATAGACTAGAGTTTTCTTCTGAAAGACACCACCACACCCCTGGGGGGTTTGGGAGTTCCACACAAATGGCTGATACACAACTGATATAATACACACCCCATTCAGGTAGAGATCTGTAGCTGATGCAATGTTTGTGTGCAATGATTTTTGCTTGATGGTGTAAATGTAAATATGGTTTGCATTTTGGCTCTCTTTTTCTGTGTGACCAACCTTATGGCTGACAGAGGTCCAGGTTGTAGGCATAGGATGAGAGTGGGTTATAATAGGATGAGCATCAGTGCATTTCTCTAGACGGAGGAGTAGAACAGGTTGTTTCATGAGAGTCTTTTGATTGTTATAACTGGTACAAGTGACATAAGTGTGCACTGAACGGTTGGTGGGCAAGTTGACATTTCTTCTGAAGCAGGCCAGTAGATTAAAAGGGCCCCTCTGCCCTCTGCCCTTCTGTGATATCTGCAGGCCCATATTTTAGTCAGGGACTGGACTATTGGGGGGAGGTTTAGTTGTCTACGGATGGTGACCAGACTTAGACCAGAAATATGCCGTAAATTCCCTGAAGGCCACCCACGGGCCTGCTAACAGGGTTGAATTTGCTCTGAAATCACTGTGTTGTTCTTCCGTCGCCACGGGTAAAATGCAGTTTTTAGAAGTTTTTATAGTAGACGCTTCTGTGTATAACCCGTTCATAAGGTCCCTGAGGTTCAGGGATCTCCTGTCTGTTATCACACCGCACCGAACAAGGTTTTGGTACCGGTTCTTTTACAACACATAATTCCCGCCTCTCTAGCTCATAGCGTCACAGTGTAACGGGTATTGTCACAGTGTTATTAATAGTTTGTGGTCAAGTTGATGAACACAAATGCTCAGTTTTTTTTTTTTTTTTTACACATAATGAGGCATTCTGGACAAAAAGTCAAATGATTATCACTTTAATCTTCTTAAATGTCTCATACATCGAATACATTTGTTATGCATAAAATGGTAGCAGTGAGCCAGCCTGTACAGTGTTAAGGAAGGACATTCCATTGTCATACAGGGATGGATTAGAAAATAATAGTTTGTATCAAACCTCATCACCTCCATAGATAACAGTGTGTCCAATATGTCATGATGACACAGAGACATTCACATATCTACAGCATCTATTACACAACATCCTTTATTACATTATTTGTTTTTATTTATACGTATAAGAACACAATGTAAAGTTACATTTTGGAGCTCCTGACAAATCAAATACCAAGTATTATGAACTATGTTACAGTGAAGATGATTCATTGTATTCATTATTTTCCTCATCAGCTCTCCAGGCTGAACCAACACACCACACAACAGGTAAACAATAAACCGTTGTACAATTATGTTTTACTGTTCTTAGTGCTTACTCATCTGCTCAAGTAAAACACAAACAGCATGTTGTATTTGGATGATGATGATGATTTTCATCATTATTACTATCGTTGTTGTTGTTATTATTATAATTTTAAGATTATGGAAGTAATATTTGCTGATTATTCTATTGTCTGTGTACAGAGTCTGATGATGTCAGATTGGTGGGAGGAGTCAGACACTGTGCTGGTAGACTGGAGGTGAAACACCAGCGCCGATTACGCTCTAAAAGTGTGAAAAAACATACTTTTAATTTCAGCTTGCCTTTAAAGACTCATTTATACTTTGTCATACAACAGTGTCACCAAAATAGCAGATCTACAAGCTCACAGCATGTTGCGATGCAATGGACAGTAGATCTGCCATTTCTGTGAACAACACCGTCTTACGACTAAGTATAAATGAAGCATAAGAATAGACATCATAACAATGTATTAATTACATAGACATATATACCTCTTACTTTACCTCGTCTTCAAAACGATATCAGTCCGGATCCTGTATGTGTGTGTGTGTGTGTGTGTGTGTGTGTGTGTGTGTGTGTGTGTGTGTGTGTGTGTGTGTGCGTGCGTGCGTGCGTGCGTGCGTGCATGCGTGCGTGTTAGCGGTGAGCTGAATCTACTAAAGTGATGACAAAACGTAATAAATTCTCTCTCTCTCTCTCTCTCTCTCTCTCTCTCTCTCTCTCTCTCTCTCTCTCTCTCTCTCTCTCTCTCTCTCTCTCTCTCTCTCTCCAGAGTCTGTGAGGTTGGTGAATGGGACTGGTCTGTGTTCAGGCAGAGTAGAGGTGAAGTCTGATCAGTCGTGGGTCTCAGTGTGTGAAGGTGACTTTGACCAGCAGGATGCAGAGGTGGTCTGTAGGGAGCTTTACTGTGGGCCTCCTTCAGTCCTCCAGGGGGCGCTCTATGGAGAAGTGAAGGCTCCAATGTGGACCAAAGAGTTCCAGTGTGAAGGCAGTGAGTCTGTTCTCCTGGACTGTAGAACCTCAGACTCAACTAGAAACACCTGCTCACCTGACAAGACTGTTGGACTCACCTGCTCAGGTAAAAAGACAGCCGATACTTTATTTTGTTTGGGTTATTATTTTAAATCAACCTAATATAATTTTTCTTGATGCTATGCTATTGTCTCTGCATAGATGTCAGGTTGGTGGGAGGAGCCAGTCACTGTACTGGTAGACTGGAGGTGAGACACCAGGGAGAAATGAGACCAGGGGCTGGCTACTGGAACCAGCAGTCATCATCTGTAGTGTGTAGACAGTTGGGCTGTGGCTCTGCTGTTAACATAGAAAGGATTTCTATACAGGATCAACTTGTATGGTGGATTAAATCTTCCTGTGTTGGATCTGAATCCTCACTGAGGGAGTGTGTAACAAAGGAGTCTCGTACTTCCTCCTTCAGACTGGAGGTGATCTGTTCAGGTAAAAAACAATGAAAGAATTTGAATTCTGCAAAGTAACAGTTTTGGACAAATGAGGTTTCCACCCAACAAGAGATGATATTTGGATTTTTGTTTATTGCATTTCATATGAAGATAGAGAATAATAGCTACAAAAATGAGTTCAGATTGACTCGATAGTTTTGGAACTAAACCTATCCCTAAAATAATAAAACAACGTTGAAAAAAAAACAGAACAATAAAAACTACATGTGTTGTGGGTGTTATCAGGCTGAATATACAGCATTCATAGTGACGTTCAAGACATGCAACCATGCATCATGTTCCTTCATAGACGAACATTAGCTTTTACTTCTGGTAATTGTATTCAAGCTTCATAAATCATAGAACAGATGTTCAATTGTTAAACATGTTAATATGTTAGATTGTAGCACAATTTCAGGAACAAGTCCCAACAACATGTCATGGCTGGTACAGTGAGAGAGTGAAAAATTTTGTTCCTTTTTCTCCCCAATATAGTCGTTATGCCAATTGATTCCTCCCCCACACACTTGCTGTGTTGTCACTGCTGTTGTATCTTACTGACTCACCTGCCAGTGAGGAGCCCCCACCGGGAGGACGTAGAGCCTTCGTCCTACTCCTCCCGCCCAACAATCCCTGCTGACAAGCGCCGCCCCCAGCCCGTAGAATTGCATGCAGTGACAATTATCACCCTCCATAACCGTCTCCCCTCCCCCGAACACGGGCCAATTGTTTTCGTGTAGACGCTCGACAAAGTCGGATGCACCACGATGGATTCGAACCCATAACCTCTGCGGTGCGGTGGTGTGCAGGCACTTTAGCACTGTGCCACCCGAGCGCCCCAAAATAAAACCTGCCTGATTCTTGATTCTTGAAGATTATATTGAAGAACAAAATCTGTAATAATGCTTTTTATTTTTCAATAGAGGCCAGCGGCATGAAGATACAAAGAAAGATACAATTATGCTGTATAGCTTTGTATCTTTTGTATTGAGTATCATGGATTTTTATTTGCCACAGAGTATCCATCCAAAGAAAAAATCCCCACTTTTCTTGAGAGGATCACGTTATCCCCAGACCGTTCTATTGGCATTAAATATTACTGGCATTTCTTTGGCATTGAATCGATAATTTGTAATGCCAATTTCAACTCTAAATACCTGTAATTCACAATTAAATGTTTATAATAACAGTATCATCCACAGACACTGCCTTGTATTGTCTTGATACAGATCTGCTGTTTAAGCCAAACATCACCCTCTACCCCTTCATAAACGGGTTTTTTGAGGGCCAGCAGCAGGGGCTGCAGTTGTTGGAGGGTTCCAGCTTATTCATCAGCTGTTCCGTCCAGCCACAGTACCCAGGAGGCTCTTTCTATCTCAACTTCACTGGATCCAACACAACACACACCTACACCCAGCCAGCTGTCAATCACTCTGCTAACTTCCTGTTTCCTGCAGCAGACCACACCCACCAAGGAAACTACAGCTGTATTTATCACAACAATGTTGTTATAAATTACACTGATATATTTGATCGCATCACTGTGTTCAGACGTAACTTTACCTCTGAAAGTGAGATCCTCTCTCTAGTCAAAGGTATCTATCTATCTATCTATCTATCTATCTATCTATCTATCTATCTATCTATCTATCTATCTATCTATCTATTAAGCCTGCAACAGTTCACAAAATTCACGGTTCCGTTCGGTTCGGTTCAATATTTTGGTGTCACTGTTCGATACATGTTTTTCGATACAAAAAAAGAGAGATTTTTTTTTCCAAAATGTGTAATTTATTCAGCATTTTGTTTAGGGATGCACCGAATGGAAAATTATTGGCCAAAACCGAATACCGAATATAGGAAACACTTGGCCGAAAACAGAATACCGAAAGGCCGAAAATGATACATTTAAAAAAAAATATATATATATTTTTTGTACCATTGCTGTCATGGATGTGCCTCTGTTGTAGAGCAACATGATTATGGCAAAACTAGTCATCACTATAATGTACGTTGTATAATGATGTTGTTTGGTGAGGTTTTTAATCCATCATATTTCTCTCACAGCCCCTCTTCTGAATAAAATCATAATCAGAGTGGCAGTGGTAATGCTGGTTCTGTGGGCACAGTTCATCTTCCATTATGGTTTCTGGAAGAGGAGGGTAAATACATTCATCTTTATTAAACACAATCCTGAAATATAAATGAGATAATTACCGTCCAGTAGGGCTGTGTATTGGCAACAAGTTGGCCGAAACGATACGTATCAAATTACATGGGTCTCACAATTGCGAAATATTGCGATAATGTAAGCAAGGCCATGTCATACACAATAAGTTAAAGTTGGGTGCTGCTGTGTTTCTCCAGGCCACCAGAGGGCAGAATGCAAGAGTGGAGAACATTGAGATGGCTTACGTCAATGTTGCTGGTTCCAGTGCTGAAGCCAGACTCAGTGATGAGGAAGGAGACCATGAAGAGCCAGAAGAGGAAGGAGACGACGAGGAGCCAGACGAAGTTCTGGAATGATCTCACCTCACATCCATCAGTGGTGATAGAAGTACTCACATGAGTTACTTAAAGGACCACTTCACCTATTTTCAAGCGATCTTCATAGCATTGGTCCTCACTAAATGCTCATTGAAATATGGCACAATTTTTGTGTACTCACTCTGTGTCTCAGAGGAGGGCTGTGGACGGTTCAGAAACCTGCCTACCAGTGACATCAGCGGTAGGCAGGTTTGGTCATTTTATACAAGATTGATTTTTTAATTATTATTAATGTGCAGAAAACGGCTTCTATTATAGCATGCTAACTTTCCAGGAATAGAACGCCTGCCGTTTCTCTTAGCTTGGATTTCCCATTGAATATGTCACTGTTATGTGGGTTTCTGTCCACAGCCCTCCTATGAGACAAAGAAGTAGACAAATGGTACCATATTATAATGAGCATTAGTGAGAACCAATTAAATGAAGATATTTTGTTGAAATAATTGGCTTATCGGCTAAAATGGGGAGAAAAAGGGGGTAAAAAAGAAATATACTTCAAATACTTCAAAATAGATGTGCTAAACCCGTCATTCTATTGAATCAATCTATGTCAGGGGTTGCCCACTTGAAAATCTCAGAAGCGTGTTAAGTGGTCAGATGGGTGGGCAGATGGGTGGGCCGCGGGCATTTTCCAGGCATGTGTATTTTAATAAGCAATCAGTGGTTTGTGTTCGGGAACCAGTGTTACATGTAGTAGACGTTAAGTTCCTATTGATCTGTATCACAATGAAAACTAGGTTTAAAAAATAAAAAATAAAAATACCATACCAACATAATATACATACCTTTATTAAAATATTAATGTTATATTATCATAAAAATCTTAGTGTTTAGCCTATTATTTGGGGACTCACTTACAATTAATGATGTTGTTGTTTTTTTCATGATATTTCATATTATTACGATATATATACACAGCTACGCTTCTTACTCAGATTTTTTTAGCTGATTTACAAGCACTGCCTTTGATGATCTATTAATGCAATGAATCATAATCACAGGGTTGGATCAATGCCTCTGCTTTTGACATCCCCCCTCAGGTCATTCAGTGATATGTCTGGTGGAGAATATGTTTTATCTCTGCTTCTGGTCAGACTGAATTAAATACATGCATTTACTTTTAGTGAAATGTAGACTGTTTGATACGTTTGATATTCATGTTTTATGATGTCATAATTTAGTTTAAAATGAGTGTTTACCACTTTCCCTAATTTGGGCACATGTCTTCCAAAATATTGTAAAAAATACAGCAAAGATAGCAGATCTACAAGCTCACAACGTTTCATGATCTGACGTGGTGACTGTTAGGTTAGTATGATGGGGGGGGGGCTCAAGTCACTCTTCTCTGGCCACTAGGGTTGGGTTTTATATATCGTTGCTGTCGGGCAGAAACCTCCTATCTCCATTTTATAACTTGTTATGTTTTTTTCATAAATGAACACCCTAGTTGATCATACAACAGCATCACACGAAAGCTTCAAAAGTAGCAGATCTGCAAGCTAGAAACGCGGCGCGAAGCAACACGTTTTGAGCTTGTAGACTTTTTTGATGCTTTTGAACTGAATCCTGAAAAGTAGCAGTTTTGGACATTATGAGGTTTCCACCCGACAGAGACAAATGTTCTGTTCACATTGATAATTAATTATGAGCAATAAACCTTTTTGTATTGTTGCTTTTTTACATGATCTGTGAGCTCAGATAAAGCTGCAATCCATACATTTTATTTCCTACTCAGGATTTAAACACATATAAGTTCTGTGTATTGTATGTGTGTTAACATACAACACCATACAGATTGGTTAAATATCTTTCATTAAAATAAGTTATGGATTACAGCTTTAAGAAGCAGTTTGTATATTTGTATTTTCTTATCTCTATGATGTTACTTGTACCTGTTGATCAAAGCATACTGTATTTTGATATTGTTGTTTTTAGATGATAATATGAGCTCAGTTAAGAAGCGTATGTGGAAACCTACGTCCAAAACCGTTCTTTTTTTAATATTCGTTTTTTAAAACATTTTACAAATAGTGAAAACAGCAGATGTACAAGCTCACAACGTGTCATTACTTTTGTGCAACACTCTTGTATGAAGAATTAGGGTATTACTTCACGAAAACAAAGCTGTTGCTGTTATTTGAACTTGTGTTTCCAGTTGTGTGACATCCCTGTCACTGTGTCTGCTGCTTGGGGCGTCCATAGCTGAGTGGTTAGTGAGCCCGCCTAGGGAACCAGCTGGCCCTGGTTGCCCCAGGTTCGATTCCAGGCTATCCCAGCATATGTGCCGATGATATGAAATTTGTCCCTGAGCAAGACTCTTAACCCCAATTGCTCACAGGTTCTCATTGGAAACAAGACCGCAAGGACTTTCATGAACGACCTGTTAAAAGGAATTATCCTTATCCTTGTCCTGTTGTCAGTGGTTCTCAACCTTTTTATGGATCAGGGCCCACTTGAACACTTGATCTAATCACAGCAGCCACACGGCTGGTGTGATTAGATTATCGATTTAATCGATAATCGATGCACGACAGGATCAATCAATCAGTCATCTTGAGAGGGAGCCGCTGTTATTGACAGCAGTTCCATCTGCTCTGGCTTTGTTCCATCTTACTTTCTACAATAAATGCTTTTGAAACATCTGCTTGACTGTGTCTCTGATGAGAAACAAAGCCATAGAGGTGGCTGGTAACATAGCCTGTTACACACACACCATTAAAACTTCAAATTAAATTGCCTCCATACTTTTTCCATTAAAAATAGTTCAGTCAGACAACTCTTAGATTGGATTAGAATATATATTTATTAGCAATATATATATAGCAAGCTTGAGCATGGTATAGAAACAAGAGGAAGCATAGTTTGGCGTCAGGCCTCTGAATCCATTCATTCCATGTAAGGATAACATTTTAATGAATGTTACATGCCAATTAGCATTTACAGGGAATGAATTAAACCCCCAAGGGGATCTAGAAACAGAGCCTACAGGTGGATGCCGGGGAGGCGGGTGGGATGACTTTCATGGGCAGCAGCAGAGGGAGCAAGCAAGGGCAGCAGATCCGGCAGGATCTCGGCAGCAGAGCAGCAGCAGCAGCAGCGTCGCACGTCAGAGCAGCAGAAGAGCGCAACCAGACTGGATAGGTAGGCAGAGCATTACTTATAACTCACCGACCAGGAGAAGAGTGCATGTGACTTAGTCACCTGATCGGTTAGCCCAATCCCTTGAGTTGCCTGGCCTGAACTAGCTCCGTAAACTGCGCCTCATTTCAGTCAGACAACTCTTAGATTGGATTAGAATATATATTTATTAGCAATATATATATAGCAAGCTTGAGCATGGTATAGAAACAAGAGGAAGCATAGTTTGGCGTCAGGCCTCTGAATCCATTCATTCCATGTAAGGATAACATTTTAATGAATGTTACATGCCAATTAGCATTTACAGGGAATGAATTAAACCCCCAAAACAGCAAGAACCCCCAAAACGGCTTGAGAGCACAGGGCCTGACGCCGGACCAACCATCTGTGAGAATGGTGGAGCTCCATGACTTGTTTCTTACTAACATGATAGTGTTCCTCACATTTCATTTTTAAATTTAACTAAACAAATGCAGCATGCATCCATGTGTTCAGCGAGCCTGATGAATCCAGGTACCCGCTGCTCCCTGAATTCAGGAGTCCTAGACGGTATCCTAATATGGCGTCCACGCTGTGCCGCACCAACTCGGATTCGAAGAGGACATTCTATATTTATTTCTTTTTCAAAGAAATCTGCTATATATATATATATACACATATATATATAATGAGTCATCCTATGATGAATGATAACTATTGTTTATCATCCATAATAAATAAAGTGTACTGACTATGTGTGTAAAGACGTGCTATCTTTACTTAACATCTGAATCAGTACTATATATATATATAATATATTAGCCTGACTATAGTCATAAATAGCCCAACATTTTTAAAACCCAACATATTAAATAGCCCAACATTTTTAAACCCAACATATTAAATAGCCCAACATTTTAACGCCATGAAGTCACCAATAACTAAATCCCCAGCAATCCACCCGAGTTGTAATTAAAGCGAGCAGCATTTATTGAATTAGCGATAGAACAGCGAGAGCGCTCATACTCATGAGCTTTTAGCCTGCAGAATGTCATCCTTATTAACCAATATCTACGTTATCTACGTAAGCTCCTGAGGACCCTCGCCCCATAGATTTAAGAGAAGCAGAAGCAAGCAGCGCTGCAGGTGTAGCTACACCAATACGGAGGATGGAGAAAGCCCGCAGCTTGAGCAGATCTCTCGCAGCTTTGCAGTGAACCAGTTCAAGTTTAGGCCTACAGATGGAGAGACAAACACAATGTTATTGCAATTCTGGATTAGCCCGGCCATCCTATGACCAATTTAACCCATTTTGGGTTCATGTTGCCATTTACCGTATAGCAACATGCGTTTTATATATATATTATATATATTTTAAACTAAGTTTGCAGAATTTAGTCAGATTTAGAAGGCGATTTTTGAATCGGCCATGGTCTAAATGGGTTAAGCGCCATGTGGCAGCATGTTAGCAATTAGCATCATAGCAGTTGATGCAGAAATAATTTGGTATACAAGCTTAAATTATAGCTTGCAGAGCTTGACGCAGATTATTAGACATGTGAATAATGTTAGCTAACGCCGATATCCCTCTCCATCCATAGCCTAATAGATTTAGCACGAAATGCCATCTGTTGCAAGTCTGGATCGGCCCAACAGAGCCAGACGCCAGAGGGTTGGCAGAATTGATTTAGCAGAGTTTAGCAGCGAGGCTAGGCAGCTCAGTAGATGATGCAGCATAGGTGCCGAGAAGACCTTGAGAAGCCCACATCTCAAGTGCTCTCACGCTGCCTTGAGAGCCTTGTGCTGGCCCGCACAGTAGATGATGCAGCATAGTGCTGAGAACACTGAGAAGCCCACATCTCGAACAGCTCTCTCACGCTGCCTTGAGAGCTCACGGTGCCGCCAAGAGCGTAGGTAGCTCAACCTGGAATCTAGAACCAGAAGCAGAATTATTCTTGCAATTACCATGATAAGCCACCCTGGACGAGATGACGCCGTTATAGACAGCTGGGACAGGAATTTACTTCCTGAAGCCACTCACATAGCCACGGTGAATCGTGCGTGCTTCACTGTGGATGAGTGGGGACGCATGCTGCACGTCAATGCACGAGTGTGGCCTCAATCCTGACACAGTCAGTCGCACACCGCAAGCTGCTGGTTGCGCTGCAACACTCGTCACCAGTGATGAACACACCTTGATGTGGTGCTAAATATGCCGTGAGCATCCCACTCTGGCGAAGAGCAGCGCCTCTTATACGGGGACAAATACTTCCAGTCACCCAGCTTTTGATAAGCATGAGACAAGCAAAGAGCCCATCAACATAGTGTAACTATTGATAACAGGAGCAGCCAGGATCGGAGTCCCTCTTTTATCCGTCCTGCGAGATATGTCGCGGCAAAATATATATATATATATATATATATATATATATATTTTTATTTATTTAATTGATGCGCACCAGCCAACCTGGACAAATGACTGATATCTTGACTCTACTGAAGCCCCACTATCTATCCTGTTGCAATAACTTAACTTCTGTAATCTTGATGCTCATGACAACATCACTCGGCAACCAACTTTTCTATATACCATGTACCTCCCACATGGAAGAAAGCATGCAGTGTTTAGCTTGTGCTACAACCAATTTGATAGCTTTACGCATGGGAAGCAAAACATGTTGTGTTTAGCTTGTGCTACCAACAATCCAAGCTTCCACATGAGAAGCAAACATGCTGAATTAGCTTTTGCTACGAACAATCCAAGCTTCCGCGTCGGAAGCACCATGCTATGCTAGCCTGTGTTACAACCAATCCAGAGCTATCCATGTAGCGAGCATGCTGAGATAGCTTGTGCTAAGACAATTCAAGCTTCCACGTGGGAAGCAAACCATGCTATGCTAGCCTGTGCTACAAACAATCCAGAGCTATCCACGTAGCAAGGCATGCTGAGATAGCTTGTGCTAACAATTCGGCCTCCACGTAGGCAAAACATGCTGTGCTAGCCTGTGCTACACCACTCTAATCTTCCACATAGAAGCAAACATGCTGAGCTAGCCTGTGCTACAAACAATGTAAAGCTTCCACATAAGCAAACATGCTGTGCTAACCTGTGCTACGACAATCTAAAGCTTCCACAAAGAAGCAAACGTACTGTGTTAGCCTGTGCTACAACGTCTCTACCATCTCTTATCCAAATGTATGCAGCAAAATGAGAATCCCTTTAGCTCATCCTGATCCTTAACAAGTGTAATTTAGCAATACAAGAGCATAAGCAACGGTAGAATGCAACCAATAACGTCTAATCTGCACTGCAAGTTCATTTGTTTATTTCATCGTAATATGAAACGCCTACTTTACCTCCACCACATATTAGAGCAATTGAACTGCTACATGAATTGACAACGTCTGGTGCCATTTCCTACTCTGCAAATAGATGCCAGACATATCTACAGGAGAGATAACTATAGCCACCATCGCACATGGAGATAAATCATCCCTACCACTACTATCCGCCCATAACTAAAATTAACGCGATATAATGCCGTCTGCACAACTACAGACTGCTTTAAGCATAGAATGATCTATGCACATCCTTACAACATACTCGCAGCCTTCTGATAAAGATACTGCTAAATGATGATTGGAATCCGAACGGACCCGTAACCTATGATATTTAATACCAACTAGACTTGCACATTTATTAATCCTACGCTGTGATACTTAATATTATTGCTGTTTAACTCATATTGCAAGTCACAAGCAAGTTCATAACGTATAACTCATATTGCAAGTCACAAGCAAGTTCATAACGTATAATAATTTTATCAATATAATGCTTTAGTTGCTGTGGCTTACTGAGATTACTTAACATCTTATGCCATCCAGCCTGATTGAAATTTATTTTACCACGCAGACTACATAAAATAATAAATATAGCTTATGCAGCGATCGGCACGTGAATAAAATCTCTCTGCCTGTATCATAACCACTGATCTGACGCCGGAGGCTTGAGCAGAGACTACAATTCCCAGGTTACACCAGAAAAGTCAACCAATCATAGAGTCAGACAGCATGACTACGGAACCAAACTTATCCCTTTATCCCATAACGTAATAGTTCATCCGTTCCAGCCCTACGCCAAAACAGAACCTCCTATAGATAACTGCTAAATCGATTTCAATAAATTCTAGCAGCATTAACAACTACTTCTTGAACGCTACTCACAAGTTAGCTTCCGGTGGACGATCTCTTCAGAATAAGAGTACCATCTAAAGCCACTGAACTAACCATGATACATTAAACTATAAATTAAGCAAGATGCAGCCAACTGAGCATATCCGTGTTTTAACCAGTACATAAAGATATTAATCTGAACATTAGAGCCAGAACAAGCAAAGCAAATCACAAAGTGAAGCCATGCCCTCTCTCTACCAAGCAGTACTTACCAGCCATATCAGCGCGCACAGATCGGTGACGTCATCTCTTGAGAGAGAAGTAAACAACCAGGTCTAGAACCCAATCTTGAGATAAAGTGAACTACTTTGAACAAATACACGCTAAACTGGGGACCATAACAGAACCCCGAGCCCATCGTTGCTTACGATAAGAAAACATAGCAATTTAAGCAACACTGTTGGTGAATTACCGTCAACCCAGTGCCATAGAGAGAGTTCTGACACTAGCGTCGACTCCCATTGTAAGAATGGAATGCGGAAGTGCTCCGTCTAACTCAATGAGGCAGTCCCATTGTTTGGAACTATAGCCCGGAATGCGGAAGTGCTCCGTCTAACTCAATGTTTGGAACTATAGCCTAAGGAGCCAGTTTTGCGGCGGAATCAAGCGTGTCGTTACTCTATTTCTACACTCTAGTTGACCATACTGATATCGATCAATGACGAACGCTACTGCTTTTGAGCTGAGCGTTTAGCAAGAGATTTAGCCATAATTTAATTTAGTTTTTTACTTAAGTAAAGAAAGTAATACCACGATTAGGACCAGTAGCACGCCGCTGAGTAGCTATGATTACAACCATCAACCAAGAACACCGACGCCGTATGACCACCTACATGAACAATATGACTTTCATGGGCAGCAGCAGAGGGAGCAAGCAAGGGCAGCAGATCCGGCAGGATCTCGGCAGCAGAGCAGCAGCAGCAGCAGCGTCGCACGTCAGAGCAGCAGAAGAGCGCAACCAGACTGGATAGGTAGGCAGAGCATTACTTATAACTCACCGACCAGGAGAAGAGTGCATGTGACTTAGTCACCTGATCGGTTAGCCCAATCCCTTGAGTTGCCTGGCCTGAACTAGCTCCGTAAACTGCGCCTCATGTATTAGACTGAGATTGCCCAGTGGACAGAGCTCAGGTAATCCCAGCGACAAACACCTCTTGGCTCTTACCAAACTTTTGACCAGGTATCACATACACCGTAGATAGTCTGGACACTGTAGATAGTCTGGGGCATTTCCATACAAATACTATACATATGACCAAGTTTCAGTTGATCCACCCTATAGTTTGCATAAGCATCCCTGAACTGGTCATAACCAGCATCATTTAACAAATATCTAATGATGTTATTTTTACCGTCTGCAACCTATCCCTTAATCTGTAAAAAGAAAAGAAAAATAATGTTTTTACACAATTTATTACATCACCTTGGGACGGAGGCCATCTTGGATTTAGCAATAAATAAATCCAATTCCACTGATTCAGTCACATTCTTTGAGCCCTAAAACCTAGGGTTAGACACCAAAACCACCTTTTGGGGTTATACTGTATAGTAATTGAGGTATAGCCATTTTAAGCTCCTTGGACGCCATCTTTAAAATGACGCCTTTCCAGGAGTTCGATTTTTCTAGAAATCTTCGGTATCAATTTCTTTGGGGCTGAGGGGTGGAGCCAAAAGTACACCGTGTGGTTCAGACGTCTCTCTCTCTCTCTCTCTCTCTCTCTCTCTCTCTCTCTCTCTCTCTCTCTCTCTCTCTCTCTCTCTCTCTCTCTCTCTCTCTCTCACACACACACTCGACAGGCAGTAGAGTAGAATCCTCAGTGTTGATGACTCCAAGTAATAGTCTGTGACGTATGCGGAACTGTCTTTTTGACCTGTGTGTAGTAAGTCTGTTTGTGGAGGTGATGCATCATGGACTTAACCTAAGAATGTATGAACCGTGTAGCTCTCGCTACAGCGTTTCATACGTGTCTGGGCACAGGGCTTCAGAGAGCAGGCATACATTTAACTTTGAAAAGTTAATCTGTGTAACTTAAGTAAATATAGTTTACTCTGTCGCTACCCGTGAATCATTTTTAGGCTATAATCATTCATATAGGATATCCATTTTTCACTCAAGAGTGTAATGTACCGTAACCATTTCCCAAACCCCGTTTGTGTGCCTAATTGAAGCTCACCACAACAACGATCGCGCTGTTTTATACGTTTTTGTCATAAAGATTTTACATAATAAGATCTCAGTTCCATTCCAAGTTACCCATTCACGTTCCCAGTTATAGCCTATATTATTATTTTTCTGCCTGTAAACTAAACCAAACAAAACGTAGCACTATAGCGAACATGTGAGGTTTGAGTGAGATTGAAATGTTTATCGATATTTAAAAAGACAATGGAATTCCCCGTACCAAGTTTTTTCCCCCTTCAAATAAGAGCATGGTAAATGTTGTGTAATCCACTCAGTTGATCACATCTAGTGACAAAACTTAATTCACAGTGCAATCTCTCTCCCCCTGTCTCTCTCACTCCCTCACACACGCACGCACGTACACACACACACACAAGATGACTAGGAATGACTAGGAATGGGGGGGATCTGGCTATGGACACATAGCCTACCTGCAATATCCGAACTGCACTCACAGATGACACATATCAGACATGTAAATTAATGATGTTAATGATTTAACATGTTAATTAATTATGAAAATAACTTCTCAGAAACTGGTCCCTGACATTGAGGTGTCTGGAAGCAGCAAGTGAAATTTTCATGCTGGCTACCCATGTAAATTTACTATTTTTGAAAAAGTATAATAACCAATGATGTTTTAAAAACTTTTTTAAAAAGTAATGATTTTTTTTGACACATTAGTTATATTATTATCTTTAATTAGTTACTTTACACCACTGTAGTTCTTTAAATCTAATTATTTTTATGGAAAAATTCTGGCACTGTAGTGAAAACGTGGCTTGGTAATCATTACCATAACCACACACATTACTAGGTATAGTTTAACTTCAAATCGAATTATTCTAAAATGGTTATTGGGGCTCCTTAAAAATTGCATTGTTTGTTTTTAATGTCAATAATTAAAGTAGCTATTCTTCTTCATAATATATATTTTTAAAAGTGATATACTGTAGTTAATAGCAGTGACTGAGACAACACACTGAAAAACAATGCTGTATAATTCGTGTGAATGTGAATGTGAATGTGCATGTGCGTCCGCAACTGGTTGTGGCCCACATCAAGTCA
The DNA here is from genome assembly GCF_963280865.1 of Gymnoscopelus braueri. Lineage (NCBI taxonomy): Eukaryota > Metazoa > Chordata > Actinopteri > Myctophiformes > Myctophidae > Gymnoscopelus > Gymnoscopelus braueri. The sequence continues at coordinate 11,259,881 of NC_137607.1, forward strand.
CCTTTTGAACAATGTGGCCCGGACCCCAAAATGAATTTGACATCCCTGATCTAAGTGGTATTCTGGGTGAAACTCTCATGGGTGGTGTAGTCTGGTATTCTGTTTCCGGGCCAAAGTGCCCTGGTTACACAAGCAATAGATCATTGAATATGTTTTATATGTTATGACAAATGTTGGACACATAAATATCTTTTTTTATTTTTCAAATATCATTTGAGGTTTGGCACTATTGCAATTGATTTTGGATGAAGAATAATAACAGCTGCGCATGGTTTGCTGTTAATAAGACAGACAGACAGACCGAGAGCAGACGTGAGTTTGAGTGTACCTACAGTATGCAGAAACCCACGTAAAATTAGTTTTTCCTTCTGATATGAATCAGACACTTTCATATTTGCGCATAAATGGTGCATTTATATAGCGCTTTTATCCAAAGCGCTTTACATAGATTGTGGAGCAATTAGGGGTTCAGCGTCTTGCTCAAGGACACTTCAACAGTAACACCCGGGATCGAACTGGAAACTTAACGGCTTCCATCTGGCCGCTCTACCGGCCACTCTACCCCTGAGCCACTGCCGCCGCATAAGAACAACATGTGTGCGTGACCAAGTTTAGTGAATCAGGACACAATGTCTGCTGGAGTCACAAGCATTGTTTAGTAAACCACATGAAAGCTGCACCCTGACAGACTTTAGATATGTGACCACAAAGAAGAAAAAAAAAAAAAAAAAAACGTTGTACGTGCGTCTCTGTGAGTAGCGTAGCATAGCTGAGGAAGTGTGTGGGCACAATAATCATCCTGTATAGCGTTTGATGTGCAACCATTTTATAATGTTGTAGTGTGAGCATGTTTATAGAGAAGAGATTTTCATGTGTGATGCAATCTGATTTTAAAATCTGTTGGGCTGACATTACACTTTCTTAAAATCTTAACACTACTGGGTCCTCTAGACCAGTGGTTCTCAAAGTGGGGTCCGGGGACCCTCAGGGGTCCTTGAAGGGGTTCCTGTGGATCCACAGCAAAATGATCCATGGTTAGGAATAGGAATCAAAGGGACCGTAAAGATCTCTAACTCTGAGAGTGCATTAATGTAACCAAATGGACCACAT